>NC_136067.1:869097715-869753832 GCF_964261635.1 Lissotriton helveticus | reverse complement strand
ATATCAATGGTGATGTTGTTTGTATTGTCTGTGCCAACCCACCCAATATTGAGCAGCATGACTGTTAACAAAAATAAGTTGTTACGGACACTGACCTGTGGGGCTTTCATGTTATGAAGGTAGCAGATGTATTTCAGCAAGTCTCCTTTTTGACAAATTTTAAATGCAGCATGATGAAATATTTTTTAACAGTGCTACCTTAAGTGTAAGTGCGACATTTTTTTATTTCCTGATTTTTTATTAGTACCTGTTTCTGAACAAAAATTGGGATATACTTTTTCAGTGTAAAGCGCAGTGGTTTGTTTGTGCACTAGGCATTCAAGGGGAACATCAAAATGAACAATGTATTTTTGAAGACATTCATAATATTTTCCGCGCAGCACATTAACAATGTATGTTTACGTAATTTGAAGGAAATGTATTGCTTTACTATTTGTAATTTTGAATGTCTATGACATGTCTATGACTGGCTCTGTCAGTGGGAGCATGAGTCTCTAATTGAGTCTGTAAGTGGATGTGTGCACGAGTGGGTCTGTGAGTGGGTACATGAGTGTATGAGTGAGTCTGTCAGTGGGTGCATAGTAAAAACATATGGGGCACATGGGAACAGGTTCTCATGCCAGCTCCCCTGTGATGGTCCTCCTGCCCAGCTTGATTGCAGTCTTTTACTCTCTACTGCCTTTAATTTTGTGCTTCCTCTGCTTATTTCCAGCTCATTTTTTAGCTTCTTCTCTACTCGCTTCTGCCCTCTATTTTGCTTCGTTCTTCTCATTCTGCCCATTATTTTGCCTCTTTCTGCTCACTCCTGACCTTTATTTTGATTCTTTCTGCTCATTTCTGGCTTTTATTCTCCCTCATGCCGCTGGTTTCTGTCCTATGTCTTGTCTCTTTCTGCTAATTTCTGACCTCTATTTTGACTCTTGCTGCTCATGTCTGACTGTTAGTTTGCCTCTTTCTGCTCATTCTGCCCATTATTTTGCCTCCTCCTCCTCTCTCCTGACCTTTAGCTTGCCTCTTTCTGCTTGTTTCTGACCTTTATTCTGCCTCTTGCGGCTGGTTTTTTACCTTTATTTTCCCTCTTTCAGATCGTTTCTGACCATTTTTCTGCCTCCTGCTGCCCATTTCTAACCACTTTTGCTTTTTCTGCTTGTTGCTGACCTTTATTTTGCCTCTTTTTGCTCGCATCTCACCTTTATCTTGCCTCTTTCTGCTGTTTGCTGACCTTTATTCTCCCTCTTTCTGCTCGTTTCTGACCCTTATTCTACCTCTGTCTGCTTGTTTCCCACCTTTATTTTGCCTCTTTCTGCTGGCATCTCACCTTTATCTTGCCTCTTTCTGCTGTTTTCTGACCTTTATTCTACCTCTTTCTGCATGTTTCTGACCCTTTTTCTGCCTCTGTCTGCTTGTTTCTCACCTTTATTTTGCCTCATTTTCCCCCAGGAATGTGGGGGGAGTATCAAGGTCCCCGTAGTTCCAGTTGGCTCCCAGCCTCCTTCAGGTGCTGGCATTGCTGTTGTGAGGAGGGAGCTGCTGGAAAGGCAACTCCATCCATGCAGGAGCAATCATTTCTTCTCTTTCCCTGCCCGCATGTCTTCAGGCAGTTAAAGAGATGAAATCTCTGCTTCCAGCAGGGAGGAGCACTTTCACAGCTCCAACCCACTGGAACTGGAGTATTTGCCTTGGCTTTGCAAGAGCTGTGTGTGAGTGGCTGTGTGGCTGTATGAGCAGATATATCAGTTTCTTAGTAAGGGAGTTGTTGTATGAGTGGCTGTATGGGGAATGCGTTGGTGTGTGTGTAGACTTTTAATTCAGTCAGTGGGTATGTAAGTACTGGTATGGATGTGTCAATGGTTTCGAGAATGGTAGCATGAAAGTTGGAGTGGGGGTATGAAAGGTTACATGGAGTGTGAGTGGCTGTGTCAGAGATTCCACGGAAGATTTTATCAGTGATGTCATCATTGATGTCATCAATGATGTAATCAGTGATGTCTTTGAACATTTCATGAGTGACGTTATATGTGAGGTCATAAGCTGTGCATTGCGGGGGTGCGAGTTATAGTTAGCACAGCTAACTTTAACTGCTGAATTTCTCTTTTTGGTATAAGTGAAATAACAACCTGACTTTAACGTCCCTGTAAACTTTGTTATTTTCAGTGAATATCTAAGGATTTTTTAATCCTATTTCCTAACTATAACAGTCCTGTAACCTTTGTTTTTTTCAGTGAATTTCTAAGGTTTTTTAAATGCTAATTCCTAACTATAACTTGTCTGTAACCTTTGTTTTTTTTAGTGAATGCCCATGTTTTTTTAAGTAGCAATGGTCTTGGCAGAATGGTGTGGGAAGGGGCGGGGCCTCTGACCAGCTCTCAGAAATCCAGCTGAGTAGGACTTATAGAAAGTACCAGGAGGGCTTCTAGGTCTCCAAGGTCCTTTAGCATTCAAGACAACTTTATTTTCTAACCAGTAGTGTGCCAGGAGACTTCTTTGCAGAGTGGGCAGGAAGGGGTTGTGGCATCCGAAGACCTCTTAGCAAACTGACTGTGTGGAACTTGCTGGCAGTGACAAGAGGGATACTTGGCTCCCAAATACCCTCAATAGACAAGGAGACTTCATTCCCAACTAGCACTATGCCAGGAGGCGCGTTTGCAGAGTGATGGAGAAAGGACGTTCTTGATGATTGCCCAGGTAGTGCCTATATGATTCTATCAGTGCCATTGTCAAGGATATGCTGCAAATACAGGGTGTTTTAAACAAAGTGTAAAACACATATATAGACATATTTTAAATAATGTTTCATTGTATCTATTTAGTAAGATACTAATTTAACGTCCCCCTTCATATTCATTTGTTGAAATAACTAAATCAGAAATGCATTTGCAATCTTCACAGCAATACCAGAGGTCGCATTGACATTAGGAGTCACGAATACAACTGACAAAGTGAAAAACAGATATATAGACATATTTTACACAAAGTTTAAGTGTAGCTGTTCAGTAACATATTAGTTTAACTTTATTTTAACAACACATTTATAAAAAAGAACAGTTAAAAAAAATAACTCAACATCTGTTCTCACACATAGAACATAACTAACAAACACCCATAAAACTACCCATTGTTACACAAACTCATGGGGAATTAAACACTGCTGCAAAACTAGTGCAATGCACAATCTGAAAATATCACATGACCAGGAAAGTAAGGAATATAATTGGATAATATATTTTTCAGTAAAATGAATAGGAAGTATACACCCACTCCTCCTTCTTGAATATTCCTTTCCAGAAGATTATTGTGAGCAGGTGCTAGATTTTGGCTGGAGATTTTTTTGGGACTCACGTGGGACGACATTCATTTATATCATCTTAAAGCTTATCATAGAAATCGTATCCAACTGCTGATCAAGCAGAAGGAAGCTGGCGGACCATCTACATCAGTGCGAGCAGCAACGATTACCAGCCACAAAATACCTTCAGAGGTACAGACTACAACAACAGATACAGCTCCATAGTTTCCAAGAATGGCCAAGTATTGCAGGGACTGTAATGTTGTTATAAGAGATGGTGAGCAGTGTGTTACAGCTATTCGCAATGCTGCTAAAATAACAAATGGTAATTTTTTCCCCTATTATATTTTTTGCACATTTAATGAAACCAGTTCATAGTGAGCAGCAAAGCTGAAGGACCCTTGACTTCAACAGCAGCACAACCACACCGAAGCAGAGAGTTCATTCAAAAGTCCAATCTCAACTTCAAGATTTGGCTCCACAGTTTTCCCCAAGGACATCATACTGAATGGATTGTGGAGTTGTAGTGAGTGCTGGAGAGCAGTCCATGACACACGTTTGCAATGCTGCAAAGAATAATAAATGTGGATTTTTAAAAAATGTTTGGCCCTTCATAGTTTTTCTAAATTAGCAGGCATTTTATTAACTTACAAAATGAGTACCTAATATCTATGTGTTGTTCATTTTATTAACTTCTAATTTATTGTAACACTACTTACATATAACTTGCCTTATAGACAAGTCAAACAGTCCCTCTACAAATAAATAAACAGGTAACTTTTGCCAGTTATCATGATTTACTTTTTTACTTTTTAAATATAAGTCAACAGTCTGTGTTTAAATCTCTAGTTAGTGCATCAATAAAATATACAAACATACTTTGATATTTATACAACACTGTGTTAAATTTTGTAATCTCTTCTATCAACTGTAATATACGTGTCTTGTTCTGTAACTCCTCCTCTTAACAACTCTTCATTTTCCCTAGAATCTTGCTCAGGACCAAAGAAACCAAACTGCACTTCACCACCACCCTTTTCTAAATCTGCCACACTACCATGCAAAGGTGTGCTATTCATTTCTCCTAAACATAAAGAAGGGGTTTCACATAATACAGCCTCCTACCTAAAGTTTGCATTGTTGTGTGGTATAACTTATTTTGCGTTTTAAACTTCACCTTGGAAAGATATGAATGAATTTTCTCAATATATCAATGGATTGCTGTGTAATACTAAAAACACTACTAAAATCCATTTGTATACAGTACCCTCAATACACCTTCCTTGTACCTCTTCTACAATAACTTCTTCTACATTTCTAGGTACCATTACCTCTTTTGCTATAGGACTACCAGTCTACATTTCATAACATCATCCTCTTTAATCAATAGCATGAGCTAATCTGTTATCCTGGAGATATCTTTCTTCATTAAAGAAAGGCTCTGTACAAGAAGTATGTATCTATTCTCAACTAACAACTGTACAACAGTTACTTCTATTCACTAATCTTTTCTTCTGCTTTTGTCTCCTCATGCCCAACACTATTTTGTAAAGAGTCTTCATTTTATTTAGAATCAAAATGAAAAGATTCCTCTTCAAAGCAAAGGCCTTATCAACTACTCTCTCAACTCATTCTTTCTGTTTCACTGCATCTCTCCTTCTTCTACACTTTTTAAATATATCACTAAATTTACAAGGCTGTAACAATGCAATCATTATAACATTTTCGCAGAACCTATGCAGCCATCTAAACCCAAGAAACATACATTGCTTTGTCACTCAGCGTGCACATGCATCAGTAAGATTCTAAAACAGAAAACAACAATTTGACATTTTTAAAATCACTACACCTTTTGCGAATGGCATACCTACATCATTTCTCAAATACTTCTTCTGCTTCTAAAACATATATTCAGCATTTCTCAAACAAAAGTTACACTCAAAATGAAGCTAGCGCAAGAACTCTCAAGGCATTCTGCACTATTAATCCTTCTCAATTTTCAACAAACCATGTTTAAAGAAAAACACTACCCTCACCATATACATTAATTTTTCATTAGCCTTACTGAACATAGAACATATATGCGATTTCTTAATGGATGTACACCTCCAAGCCATCTTTCCCAAAATATATACCTCTCTGCATCTTTAAGTACACTCAAAAGTCCCACCTTATTTATAGCCATGTGCAGGCACAAAAACCATATATCACCATCTAAGCACATGCAAAGCAGTCATATAAGTTAAAAACCACATTGACAAACTCCCAATACATAACTAACAAGTACTACTTCTTTCCAATTCATATACAGGCGGACAGCATGTTCTCATCTTTTATTTCTCAGTACACTATTCCTGTTTATTAATGTTACTGAAAATACTACGACTCTCAGAATGCAATTTACAAACTTATCTATTCTGCATATGAAGTGTAGACATTTAAAACATTCTTAGTTCCTCATTGCAACTTTCCACAAAACTATACTGTTATTTTTCATTAAAATACACAATGTCATAAAGAGGCACTAATTCAGTTTTCTGTTACTTCCCAAAACATTCACCACTAACCTCTTAAACACATACCATCATACAGATACAGTTCATTTTACATATATTTTTACATCACTGCGATAGTACTTTTAATCAAACACCCATATGCCTCTTAATTTCTTATGTCCATTTTTAAAATAATTGGAAAGTTATATACACGCGCCAGTGAATTAAGTTTGTAGATTATATTGTTGTATTAGCTCTTTCTGAACAGTTTCAACACTGTTAAGATTTGAAAAAACTAAGCACAAAAATGGTATACTACTCTCATACAAAGCAACTCTAAAATGGCAATCTCTTCAACTTTCTACTCTTTCTTCATCAGAAAGGCAGCAAATGAAATCATGTCGTTCATATTA
Organism: Lissotriton helveticus; assembly: GCF_964261635.1. Taxonomy (NCBI): domain Eukaryota; kingdom Metazoa; phylum Chordata; class Amphibia; order Caudata; family Salamandridae; genus Lissotriton; species Lissotriton helveticus. The sequence goes on along the minus strand of NC_136067.1, from coordinate 869,747,638 downwards.
GACAACTGCATCTCCACTTGGGAATGGTTAGCATCTGTTAACCCTTTCCCTCACTTTGAAAACAAGGTTCCTGTTGGTGTATTTTCGGGATGTATTCACGATGATCACGGAGTAATCGCAAAAATAAATGGAGTCCAAACCAATATTTAGCTTGAGTTTTTTTTCATTTAAATACTGCACAACAGTTTATTACATAGCCCTGATTTGGAAATTAAAACGTGCCATTACTTACATTGTGTCTTCACTCCTCAACTTTTTAAAAACTGTTCTGTCTCTTTAACACCCTTCCCCCCAATTGAGTCCTAGCTCAGTGTACCTAGCAACCCAGTGGAACCAATAGGTCGCAAGTTCACAGCACATTCTATATATTGAAATAAGTTACAACAGGTGTGCTTTACTCCACAGATTCAAAAGCATATGGCGATGGTCCTATCTGCAGACTTGTTTTTATTCCCCTGTGCCTGTACTTGCTTTCTTGCCCAGACTTGTTTTCATTCCCCTGCCCTGCTCACCTGCAGTCCCATTCGCCGCCCCGCTCCTGCCTCCCAGCTGCTCCTCCCTCCCACATCCCCTCATATGGAAGCTGCGCTCAGCAATCGCGCTGCTGGCACGCCGCTGGCGCACCTAAGGCAAGCCCGTCTGTGCCCGTCCGTGCCTGGACCGCGCCCAGCGCCAGGACCCCTGGACTCCACGAACGCCACGATGCCTGACACCGCTACGATGCCAGAACCCTCCACGCACTCAACACCGGACGATCGCACACCTGCTTCCTGGCCGCCCCAAAGCGCATCCACGGAGCTTTCACCTGCCGGAACTGCAGTTTCACAAGCATCCGCCCCACCATGCTGCCGACCAGGAAAGAACCCAACCACCTCGGATGCATCCTTCTCAACACCCGCTCTGCCCGAAAACATGCCGTTGAACTCTGGGACCTACTCGACTCAACCTCCCAGGATGTCGCCTTCCTGACGGAGACCTGGCTGAAGCATGCCTCGGCATCCGACTTAGCCATAGCCGTCCCGAAGGCTACAAGATCACCCGCAAGGACCGCACCAACAGAGCGGGAGGAGGAATTGCCATCGTCCACACTCTCAGAGTCTCAACCAACACCGACGACACCCTCTGCACCGCCGAACACCTGCACTTCCAGATTCACACCGACCCCAACACCACCCTGAGAGGAACCCTCATCTACAGACCGCCCGGACCCCGACCACAGTTCAGCGACTCCATCGCCGACTTCGTCAGCACACACGCCCTCGCCTCCATGGACTACATCCTCCTGGGGGACCAGAACTTCCACCTCGAGAACAATGACGACACCAACTCCACCACCCTGATCGAGAACCTAGCCAACCTCGGACTCAGACAACTCGTCACAACACCCACCCACTCCACTGGTCACACGCTTGACCCCATCTTCTCCGCAAGCCCCCACGTCTCCTTCAACCATACCACCGAACTCCACTGGACCGACCACCGCTGCATCCACTTCACCTTCAAGAAACCCACCACGCACCACCGCACCCAACAGATGCCTCACCGCTGCTGGAGCAAAGTCACTGAAGACCAGCTAACCACCATCCTTGCCCAGAGCCCACCAGCTGACCATACCGACCCCGACACCGCCCCCCTCAACCTCAGACAGTGGATCAACGACTGCGCCAACACCCTCGCCCCGATCAAGAAACCCTCCAACAATCATACCAACAAGAAAGCCAGCTGGTTCACTGAAGACCTCCAGGCCTCCAAGCAAACCTGCCGAAAGCTGGAGAAGATCTGGCTCCATGTACGAACACCGGACAGCCACGCCGCACACAAGAATGCCACCCGCAGACACGATCACCTCATCAGATCCGCCAAAAGGGCCTCCTTCAAAGACCGCCTAGACAACAACGTGCACAACAGCAAAGAGCTCTTCAACATCGTGAAGGAACTCTCCAACCCCAGCTCCAACACCAACGACGTCCAACCCTTGCAAGACCTGTGCGACTCGCTGGCCATCTTCTTCCACCGCAAGATCACAGACATCCACAACAGTTTCAACACCACGACCTTCCCAACAACCACTAAGACCTCCGCCCCCACGACCACCATCCGCACCAACGGCCTGCTCTACTGGACCAACATCAATGACGATGACACCATCAAGATCATGAACACCATCGACTCCGGATATCCGTCAGATCCATGCCACACCACATCTTCAACAAAGCCAGCACATCCATTGCACCCTATCTTCGGAAAGTCATCAACACCTCCTTCGAGACAGCAACCTTCCCTGAGAGCTGGAAGCACGCCGAGATCAACGCCTTACTCAAGAAACCCAAGGCGGACCCCAAGGACCTCAAGAACTTCCGGCCCATCTCCCTGCTCCCGTTCCCGGCAAAGGTCACCGAGAAGACCGTCAACAAACAACTGACCCGCTACCTCGAGGAGAACAACATCCTGGACCCTTCCCAGTCCGGGTTCCGCAGCAACCACAGCACCGAGACTGCCTTCATTGCCGCCACCGATGACATCAAGTCCCTGCTGGACAACGGAGAAACGGCGGCCCTCATCCTCCTGGACCTGTCAGCCGCCTTCGACACGGTCTGTCACCACACACTACGAACACGCCTCCACAACACTGGGATCCAATTGAAGGCCCTGGACTGGACCACCTCCTTCCTCTCCAGTAGAACACAGAGCGTCCGCCTTCCCCCCTTCCACTCCGAAGCCACCGAGATCATCTGCGGCGTACCCCAGGGCTCATCCCTCAGCCCAACCCTGTTTAACATCTACATTGCACCACTCGTCCACGTCGCCCGTTGGCACGACCTCAACATCCTCTCCTACGCCGGTGACACCCAGCTGATACTCTCCCTCACCAAGGACCACCAGACCGCCAAAACCAACCTTCACGAAGGAATGAAGGCCGTTGCTGAATGGATAAGGAACAGCCGACTGAAGCTGAACTCGGACAAGACGGAGGTCCTCATCCTTGGATCCAACCCTTCGGCCTGGGACGACTCCTGAAGGCCGACCGCACTGGGAAACTCTCCTACACCCACCAACCACGCACGCAACCTAGGGGTCATCATCTACTCCCCCCTCTCCATGACTAAACAGGTCAACGCCGTCTCCTCCTCCTGTTTCAACACCCTCTGCATGCTCCGTAGGATCTACAAGTGGATCCCCACTGAAACGAGAAGAACAGTCACCCAGGCCCTTGTCAGCAGCAGGTTCGACTATGGAAACGCTATCTACGCAGGAGCCTCGGCCAAACTCCTGAGACCGCTCCAACGCATCCAGAACGCCTCTGCACGCCTGATCCTCGACATCCCTCGCCACAGCTACATCACACCCCACCTGAGACACCTGCACTGGCACCCGGTCAACAAGAGGATAACCTTCAAGCTCCTCACCCACGTATACCAAGCACTCCACAACACCAGACCAACGTACCTCAACAGACGACTCAGCTTCTACACCCCCACCCGCCAGCTCCGCCCCGCCGACCTCGCCTTCGCTACAGTTTCCAGCTTCCGAAGAGCGACCTCAGGCGGCAGATCATTCTCCCAACTCGCCACCAAGACCTGGAACACCCTCCCCACCCACCTACGGCAGACCCAAGACCTGCTGACCTTCAGAAAACTCCCCAAGACCTGGCTTTTCGAGCTGTAGCAGCATTCCCCACCCCAGCGCCTTGAGACCCTCACGGGTGAGTAGTGCCCTTTACAAATGATATGATTGATTGATTGATTGATTACGGAGAAGACGGAGGGCAGGTAAACCTAAAGTCAGAAAGAGTTGACTGTATTTCATTTCTTTTCTTAAACAACAGTCAATAATAAGACTTTTTACTAAGGCATCCAATGCACTACCTAATTTTATTCACTTTCATGCTGACAGCACCAAATGAAATGTATTTTTTTTTAAACATGTCTATTTTAACTGCTTTTCCTTTGTAAAACTACCTCATTTAGCTCCAGCCTTCTCCTCACTTTTATTGCTCCCTGACTTCAAAATGCTTAGAGTATGTATTGTGGACCACAGCTACATCTATTGGGCTAAAGAGGCTGGACAAAAGAGAGGTATTGACAGCCAAATGTGCAGATTAGTTGGTTTGGCCAGAGGGGGTTAAAGTTTCATCAGTTGCTGGCTTTGGTTAAATCCATTGTGGATTCCCAAGCTCCTCACCTCATGATTGTACACTGTGGTGGCAAAGACCTAGGCTCATTGACTAGGGTAGGGATGGAAATCCTAATGAAACCAACCTTTGCAGAACTGATGTCGCTTTTCCCTCACTCTGTCCTGGTGTACTCTGATATATGCCAAAGACAGAAATGAAAGTGGTCAAATCAATTCTGTCCACAGATTGGCAAAGCCTGGAAACATTAATACAACTGAGACCATCGCATGGCTCTATCTATAACAACAATCGGCGTTTTGACATGCTGCGAACTTATAGAAATTATGGAGTGTACTTTACAGATAAAGGCGACAGGGTGTTTCTAAGTAATGTCAAACTCTGCATCGGGTCTTGTATAGCAGCCATATACACACAACCAACACAATGGCTCTTGTCAGAGCCACCCTAGTACCCAGAATATGATGACGTTTTTTCTAAAGGGTTTTTTTCCTTCAGTTTTTGACAATTTTCATGATGACTTTGCGATCTTCCAGGACACATCACAATAAAGTAAAACTAAAGCAAATATTTAATGGCCACCAACCCATCCCAAAAAAATATGTAAAAAAATCTATTCTGAACATTGCACTACACATATTACTATATACATACTTCTTTCACAGCATGTTTAAACTCATATTTTTACACAAAGGTTCTTTAAAAACCATCTTTCAGACCTATTTTCCATTTTTGCGGCTATTCAGGACGTCACAATGATGTTGTTAACATGGACGATAGCGCCTTTTCCATAAAGTGAAAACACATATATGCACACATATTACAGTATTTTACACACTAGGGAATTATTAATGTGCACTTCTTGATGATTTTTTACTAGTGTATTTCTAAAACAACCTTCTCTAAAACCTATTTTCTGTTTTCGTGTGAGGCTATAGATCGCAATGACATTGGTTAACGTGATCCCCACTGTAGGAAAGTAGGATCTGCTTCTTATGGTTACCCCCCTTTTTGCTTGATGTTGCACTGTTTTTTACTACTCTGTCGGGGATCTTGCTAATCTGGACCCCAGTCTATCAGCGTATAAGTACCTAGTATTTGGTACCCTGGTACCCAAGGCATAGGTACCGCAGAGGCCTCCCAAGGCTGGAGCATGTATCATGCCACCCCTGAGAGGCCATGCAAAATGGAACTACAGGTCTGCTACTGCAACCTATGTAAGTGGTACTTGCACCACTTACTTTAGATATAAGTTCACTATATCTATTGGTCACTATACTTCAAACTTATAAGTCACCCCTATAGCAGGCCTTATCAATCCTGAAGGCAGGGTGCTGAGTTGTATCTGAGAGGGTGCCCCTGCATGAGCAGAGCCTGTTTCAAGCCTTCGGAGACCATTCTCCCAGGTTGTCTGTGACTCAGCGGGACATATAGGTAGAGGTGCATTATAATCTCGCTGTAAATGCTATCTCAAAAACGGCTGCATAGAAACATATCCTGTTTGGTATCAAACACATGGGAATCATACCTCCACACCGGTAACCGGTGTGGGGGGTATGATGCCACCCTCCAGAAGCAAGCTTTGTGGGGTCACTGGTGTATCCGGTGCCAGCCTTCTCAACCCAGACAGCACAAAATGGATGCTGCCAACCAGAGACACATTTCTGCCCTCCTGCTCCTGAGCCACGCTCAAGCAGAGGAAGGCAGTACAATAGGCATCCTGTCACAGGGAGGTGTGACCACCTCCCAGACAGGATTTAGGGTATTGGGGCTGGGTGGGGGCATTGTGAGAGTGCCTGAAAGTCTGCACCTGGGGCACATTTGGTGTCCATGTGCATAGTCCAGTTCAAACCAGTTCTAGGAGCCATTGGCTTCTGCTCTGACACGAAACTGGACAAAGGACATGGGAGTAACCTCCCCTCTGTCATGCCCCTCCCCTAGGAGGGTCCCTTGAACCTATTCAACCCTCTCCCGTGGGTACAAAGGAATTACCTGGCTGTAAGACTTTGGATTTTATGTGAACAAGATTCTACAAGAAGAAACCACTGACCTTCGACCGTCTGGACACTCTAGACTTTACTGGACATTGACTGGGCTCGAATTTGTCCCCTTTTCCGTCCGAAGCTTTGGTTGTGCCCTTGCTCCATACAGACTCTGTGCAGGACCTGTGGTACACTGAAGAATCTCCCTTGGAGTGAAGGAGTCACTCCCCTGTACTAGCAGGCACCTCAACACAACTGACCGATCTGTTGCTCCTGAGCTCCTGCAGACTCTGAAGCATTCAGCAACACAGGAGGTGGGTGTTGAAGGTCCCTGACATTTATCTTCCTTCTCAGCAAGCTTAAGGCCAGTATCCCTTGCAGGGGCTACATAACCTGAACCCCTGTGCACAGCGTCCATTTGCAGTTGCATATGCTTGTTGGTGATTCCCGAGCTTGTGCAGTAGACTCTGTGTAGCCCTGCCCCAGAGCAGTATTTTCACTAATAAACTCCAGCCTCCTCACACCGAGTGCTCCGTGGGCTGGTACTTTGTAATCTTGCTCAAGGTCGACTCCACTCGCGACTCTTGGTCATTCGGCCTGTGGGTTCCACTGAGAGCAATCTTGATTTTCTTTGGCCTTTCCTGTTTGCTCCCAATGTGCCCTAATTTCCCATTGCTTGATGAGTCCCCTGGACATTGCTGGTTCACACGGTAACCTGTTTGACCTTCCTACATGGGTTGCTTTTGCCAAGGTTTGTTGGTGCTCCAGCCGGACATCGACCCCTCAGCTCTCGACATCCTTTGTGGGACAGCTAGCATCTGGCTCCTGGTCATCCTCAATGTTTCCTGGTCCTCATGGCTGCAGAGTCAAGCATCTCTTTTTCACACCTGAAGCACCCGAAATCCGTGGGCATTTGTCTACCGAGCCCCTGGTCACTCTGAAGTGACCCAAACTCTGTCCCCTCTGCTATCTGGTTCCTTCCTTCCAGAATCACAGGCTTGGATTCCTCTGGACTCTTTTCACCTTCACGGTAGCAGGACTTCTGCACAGCCCTCAATGGAGAACGACCACGGTTTCCGACACCACTCCAGACCTATGCACCCGGCAACTCAGGTACTATCGTATCCACAGGTGGGGTGGCTCTCCAACCTCCTACGTTCCTAAGGGTTTGCCCAAAGTCCTTCTAGAAGAGTCCTTAAACTTTACATTTCCAACCATGACTTTCCCATATAGTTGCCCGGAGCACGTGGTCATGTTTCCTTACTGAACCCGTCCTCCGTGGGGTCCCTGTGTCATTACCTTGGGTGGTTACTTGGGGTCCCAGTGATTCTACATGCACATAGTCAGGTCTCGATTGTTATACCACTATTTTAGTACATGGGTTGGTCTCCCCCTGGAGCCTACTGTGTATTGTGCTATTTACAACTGTTCTATTGACCTCGTATTGTGTGCTTTGTGTTCTATCCTTGTGTAGAGGATAATAGAGAGTGTTAAATTAAAAAAATACATATTTTTATATAACTACTGTGTGGTTCTACTTCATTTAGTTAATTCAGGAGGCGATATTCTGGTAAAACAAGCTGCTTTACATTCCTTCAAGATTAAAACCGAAGGCTGCTCTCCACAGCTACCACTAGGATAGCTTTCAAAAGGTTTTCTTTGACCCCATACAGCATAAGGGTCGTTTGGACTGGTGCAAGGTGTCCACTTTAATTAGTGGAAATCATGTACCAGACCAACTTCTCACACCCACTGCTACGTTGTGAACACAGAAAGCTAAAGCAGGAATTCAATAGCCACCACCAAATAAAAAAAATAACTATATAATTAATTCTAACCCATCACAGTAGATAACTCACTAATTAAGTAAGTCTATAAAAACCATTTATCAATATATCAGTATCTATATATCAATGCATAATAAGGATTCAGTGACATATTTTTCTGTATTTCCACCAATTTTCGCGATGACGTTGATAGTCGCGATGTCCCCATGGTGGCACACGGGGCCGATCTGGAGGTCGTGGTGTCATCGAGACATCGCACACAATTAAAAAAAACGATTTTGGACATCTAACTTGTGTCACTAACACCCACATTTCTCAACCATGGGTTCAGAGTATCCCTACACTGACCCCTTATGTGGGCTTTCACACAGATTTTCAGCTCCGGGAACCGTTCCTGATAGTTAAAATGGCTGCCGCAACTTCTATTTCTAGTCAGCCAATTAGAGCATTCTTGTTGGCGTGTGCATTTGTGATTCATGGCAAAACCACTGCGAAAGATCTGCTGCCAGAGATATTACTTCATTTTAAACTTACATTTCTCAACAACTACTGGAACGGATTTACACCAAAAAAACAAAAGGCACTTCCTTGAACCAACATCTGCTTCCCTGCCAAATTTGATATAAGTCTGTTCAGCCGTTTGGGCTGTAGGTGTGGCTAAAGATTCCTATGGGAATTAAAATTACAAACGCTACCTTATTTCGCCCCCAAAATTCTCAGTCCCCACTGCACGGATCACCCCCAAGCTTTCCATAACAATAGTATCCACCGTCACACTTTTTGGGGAAAATTTCATGCAGATTGTTCAAACAATGCCAGAACTATAGTCAAGTCAAAAAATGTTTTTCCTATGGAAAGTAGGTCCTAACCATAACTACCTTCTGGTGAACTATAAAAATGCAATGTTGTTATCAGTGTGGTGGACATAATGGGTGTCTTTGGTCACTTCTTGTCGATTTTATGCTGGTTGTGTGCATCATGTGCTCAATGCCCAGATCCAATGACTTGCTTTATGAGATAGCATCATTGACTTCCATCTTAGCCAACGCTTTGGCATTGAGGCACTGCGATGCGATAGTAACAGAAAAAGCCAAGATAAGAACAGTATTTTATACTTTGTCAATTGCCCAGCTGTGGGGAGGTTACCTGTTCCCTAACCTTTCTCATTGTCTGTCTTTTGAATATATGTTCTCCATACATTTTAATGTCTTATCCGTGTTTCTAATAAGAAGGTGTGCTTAATATACATGGTTTGTGTTCCTAATACATGAGAGAAAGTTATCCACTGTATTTGTCCTCGCTTCCACAATACTGACCATCTTTGAATTGTACACAATAAAAATACACATTAATTAAAATCAGAAAACAGCCATTTAGCCGACCTTTGCAGTGATAATCGCTCCTTTCATAAATGTCTTTAGTTGAAGTAGTGTGGCTCGGAGTGGAATGCCACTTATAAGATTTACGATGTGGTTGCACTTGTTAGCTTCAATCCGGGTTTTAGGAGAGTTGAACGGTTTTGTGGGCAGTCTGGCGTTGCCAGATAGACCAGCTTGAAAGGGCATTTTTTTAGTCCCGTGGGATGTGACATGACCAGAAAAATCATCCCCCATATTGGCCCTTTCAAGTTGGCCTGATTGGAAGTGCCAGAATGCTTGAAAGGCTAGTCCAACAATAGGTTTTCGTCAAGGTTGCGACTACTGCCACTCACACACTCACACTTCAAAACATAAAAGCACCACAGACCCAAAATCATGTACAAGCATACACAAAGGGTCACTTCACTCCTGATATGCATACGAACAAAACAAAAAGAACACATCATGTTAACATATATAGTGAAGAAATTGTAGTTAAAGTATAAACATTTCTAAACTTTGTAGACAATTGTAGACGTGGATGTCAAACAGTACACTGCATGGCATGAATAGATGTAACCTCGATCCTCCTATCTCTAACAAGTTTCATGAAAAGTTATGAAGGCTTTTCATAGACCTAAGATTACACACTCTATCCCCTTATCTTCTGTCCATTTAGAAGGAGGGGCTAAAATGTGAAGCTAAACAATTATTTGCAACAGCACTTTGAGCAATTTAATTGGCAAACACATGTGCAATCTCAGAGTCAAGATTGTGACCTCCTCATTTCAAAGTTTATGTATTCCCCCGATAGCCTTAAAATAGCATCAGGTTGTTTTCTCTGGCCTGCATTTTTGTCTAATTGCCTTTTAAGCTTTCAGGGTCAAAATATAATGCTGTATTTTATGCAAACAGTTTAATATACCTTTGACGTTTCCAGAGAGAAGAACTACCCCGTATTTGAGTAATGAGCTTTTATAACTAAGATTTTGTGTCCCCTGTGGCCATTCAGGATCCCAGTCCATCTATGCTTAGGCCGCATAATATGGCTTATCCCAAAATGTATTAATGAGGTGAACCTTGGTTTATAGCTGCAGTTTTTCAGCAACATTCTCAATAGTGCGTGGCAATGTGATACATGGAGGTATTTGTCTTTATTATCTACTTTGTGTTTGGTTTCAATAACAAAAATAAGGCTAGGAAATTAATAATGAAATCATCAATGACCTGTGATCAAGCATAATACAATGATTGACATCTAGGATCTCCTTTCTAATCTAAAATCTTCTTTCAAGATTGGGAGTGGCACAGGTGCTAAATTGGTTGCATAGATAACAGCGTGTGAGAGCCCAGAGACCCCTGATGAAAAATGGAATATTGAGGCTGGTTCCCTTTCTGAGAATGGTATAATCCCACTAATCTAAATTCAGAGAGCATTCCTGCCCCTCCACCAACCACTCCCACTCCACAACACATCCATACCCACCCTACTATAACCCTGACTCATTTAATCTCATCCGCACCCGGGGCAATATTTCTTGCCACATCAGCAGTTAACAAAGAACAGAACCACATCTTACAAGCATCATGGAAATTAGGTAGCCTTTACCATCTACCATCTAGAGGGGGCTGTAGAACTCAAGTTGCAGACAGATCTTATAGTGTCATCAAGAGTGTAAAAAACAATATATAGTGCTACTTTTTATTTCATGGTTGGGTGCCCTTCTGAGTGATTTGCCCAATACACTCTCATGCTAAATGCAGTTCTTTACAGCACAGAAAACATATAGGATGCAAAAGACAAACGTAAATGTTTGTTCAGGGATTGCAAAGAATAACAACATCTGGTTGGCTCCGATAGCCACCTGTGGCTGCAACCCTTTCTTTTTCCCTTGTGCATAATTTAATGTACTACAAAAACTTAGTAGCCCAGTGTGGGCCTCTAGCCAGTAGTAGGTGTATAGTGCTAGGCATGTGCAATGCGGTATGGAATAATTTCTTAAGGAGGTTAAGAGCTCTGTCAGTTTCTGGCTGAAACTATGTGGTGTCTTAAAAGCCTGGTATAGCTTTTGTGGGTTGTCTTTCAGTGAGTAAAAGTATAGAAGAAGGAGTGGGTAGGTGAGAGCTGACAGCATCTCTCTTGAGCTTAGGGGAGTTTTGTTAAGATGATATAATAACAGGATGTCTGCCCTTATTTCTCTTTTGAGGAAGATATCTGCTATATTGTTTTAATAGTGAACACCAAGGGGATGTGGTGTTGAAGAACGAGTAGTCAAGGTTTTACAGGGTGAATCATAACATTTGTGGTTTCTCACTCAAATTTTCTGGCAATTGCGATTACCATGGTATGTTATTTTATAGTAAAATATGAAGGGGATTTTGAGAGGGTCTGATGAATCTTTCAGAATAGGGTTCTAGCATTTGTGACAATCAGATTTAGAGATGATGAGGTCGATTACGGCTTTTGTCGACACAGGATATTCACTATTTTTAGTTTGTTTGCAGGTAAGTAAGTACTCGTTTATTTCAGGCACAGCCCATAAAATACATCCAATCAATACAACAAGACCATTCTAAATACTTAAAAATTATACAGCATAAAAACGTGTACACATCAAAATGCAGATACGAGTTAATAAAAACATTACATCGAGATAAAAAATTGAGTAGACAGGACATCATCCGGAGAACAGATTGTGGACCTGGTATAGTAACCAATTGTAAATTTGGTAGAAAGGGTTCCAGACAATCATAACATTTTCAAATAATCATAGCACGGGGATGTGCAAAACAGATATCATGGGGGTTAAACGAGGGGGAAGGGTAGGGAGAATAAATATGTGAAACAATTCATAAAAGGCTTAATGAAAGTGCAGAGAAATAAGGCACTTCTCTGTCGTGATTCAGATTTACAAGTAGCCTTCTTTCTTAGTGCCCATGCGATGGACAAATACTTAGAGACCGCAAAAGCTTATAGTTCAGAAGTGTCACTTTTGAAAAGTGTCTCTGCTTCCCAGTAGTGTCTCACACCCATGTGGTTACATAGAGCCCCCAACCATTTTTTCCGCTGTGCTCGGGCAACATGGACAACAATTGGCCTGGCAGTTAGCATTAGCCCATTTGAAGGTGTGAGATCTCAAGGTCAGAAAACCACATCTAAATTGTATGTACAGACTTTTTAGCTGGTATGGATGCATTCTATTCAGATAAGGTTCAAATCTGGGCCTACTTTTATGATTCAAGAATCTACCAGTGTAAGAGTTTGGCTGGTGCATTTCCCAAGTATGGAGTAGGACTGCCTCCCAGTAAGACTCTTTTATTTTCAGAGCTCCTTCTTTTTCTATTGTCTCCGGGGCAGTCCATAGCGCGCTCATTCCTATTCTGTGAGTTGATTCTTTGATATGTTTCAGCCATGGTCTTCTCAGATTTCTATTGAGAGCCAAAATAACTTTTATGCACTCTTTATAGGCTGCCAATTCATTAGTCGTCCATAATCTAACCCAACATAGGAGGGATTTCAAAACCACTATCAAATGCATAGGATTAAGAGCCAGGTCTAAGCGTAGCGGTGTGGTGGGAGAGCTTGAGGGGAGCTTAAAAAGTTTTTTATGAACCTATTTTCTATTTTTGTTAGGCTATTGGCATCTGCGTAACCCCAGATTTCAGCACCATATATTGCTGACACTAGAGCTGAGGATTTATATACGGTGGTGACTTTATACCGCCTCACTATGGCAGAGTCTTTCTGATGGAGGGTGATTTTCCATTTTTCCATCTGGGGTCCCCATACTTGAGTGTCGCTTAGCCTCACCCCAAGGTAGTCGAATTGATGAACTACCTCTAATGGAAGCCCTCTGACAATCACACTACCTCTGCAGCCTTTGTGTGGGTTGATCATCATAACTTTTGATTTTGACGAGTTTAGCTCTAAGACCCTTTCCCCACAGAAAGTAACAAAAGTGTTAAGCTCAGATTGGAGATCAGCAGGGTGTCATCAGCAAACATTAACTTTGCGATTGGTTTTCCCACCACTCTTGGGCTTCATCTTTTGCATTCCATCAACCTTTCTACTGCGTCATTGATGTATAGACTAAACAATGTTTAGATGTATAGACTAAACAATGTTTAGATGTGTAGACTAAACAATGTTTAGTCTATACAAAGCCCCTAACTCATTTTAATTTTTTTAATAAACAGCATCCTTTTTGTTTTTCTACCCCTTTGCTCCCTTCCGGGCAGAAGACGGGGAAAATCCTCAAATATTTCCACAGTGGGTGAGGGCAGATAGACTGTAGCATCTGTTATGTGGTGGGGTTATGGCCTGATGTGGACTGGCACAAACCCCATTTTTTTTTAACACATCCCTTGGAGTAGTGGGCTTTATGGCCCAGCCCCCCCCCCCCAGTTAGACTACGGGGCCCTTTTGTTGTGTTGTCAGGCCTAATGCATGAGTGGGCCACCCTCATCTAATTCTTTTTAAAAAAAGGCACTAACCTCCGGTTTCTTGTAGGCTTTCTGTTTCCCTTGGGGCAGATTGTATGGTAAATCATCCTAATCTACCTCTAAGGAAAGGCATAAAGAAAGACTGCTGGGACCCTTATGGGTTGGCACCTTGGGCTGATGACTGGATAGGCCACCTCTCCCTTCTTTAAAAAAAATAAAAAAAATCACTGGTGCCTAATGGGCTTTCTATTTCACCGGATGAGGGCAGATTGGGGGTAAACCTCCACAATCTGCCCCTGGGGGAGCAGAATGACTGTAATTCCATTTGGGGATGGGGTATGGTCTGATGCCTGGGCGGTCCTCCCCACCCCTTCTTTAAAAAAACAAAAATAACATCCTAGGTGCTAGAAGACTTTTTGCCCCTTGCAGAGCTGAAAGACTGAATTTAATTTTTTAGGTGGGGAAACACTTGCCCGAGGGAACACTTGCCAATATCCATGCCCACGTGACTGTTCCTCCCAAACGCCTTCCATCTCATCTACAGGGTGGATCCCTGTTTGGGTGGGGTCTAATGTTTCAGTGTTCTGAGTTGGTTAGTTTCATTTTTGATTGAGCAGGCCTTTAGAAACAGCCTATTTCCAATTAACTGGATTTTGTAGTCAAACGGAGGGCATTCCCTCAATGTTTAAAATGTTTTTGATGTGCTAACATTTGCTTGGTTTGGTGCAGACTGAGACCCTGAGCCTCATGAATGACAATTCGACAAAATGCCAGGGGTAGCGGAAGTGACAGCTCACCCTCTTTGACCTTCACTTTCATTCACACACACATGCTTACACATGCACATCTACACATGCTCTCTCTGTCATGTAAACACACGTTAAACCACAAGCATGCCCACAAAGTACATTTAAAAGCAATTTTATTACTTACCTCAGCTGTCAGTTAAGCTAAATGCACACTATTTTTAACTACACTAATAATGAATATTGAAACCTCATACACTATTAGTGTAATAAAAAAACAAGAGTGGTTCCCGAACCGACGTTCATAAAGACGAGCTGTAACTGTGTTCCTAGAATTCATTTTGCCACCTCTGAGGCCAGAGGTCGCAAAGACAGTGCCAGGGGTTGCAGCTGCGACCCCTGGCAATTCATAAAATGACGTCCATGACAAGCTCTGGTTGGGTTCAGTGAGATCAATTGAATTTAAACGTTCCACAGTACAGGTTTCCTTTTTCTGTCACTGATTGCTAAGGGGCAGTAAAGAAAGCTTAGGGGAGGCTTGGCTAGCAAAAGCAGGTAACTAATCATTGGTAGAAGGAACGACCCAGAACTCATACAATACTTAACTTCATTTGACCTCTTGCTAATACAAGAAACCTGGGAAGACAAAGCATTTAACCTCCAGGGGTTTACGTCACTCTGTATGCTGGCAAACAAAAACTCAATCTACGGCCGCGGTTCAGGAGGACTGATGGTCCTCGCCTCTATAACGACAATAGGCGAAATTAGGGCTCTGGACTTTCACATAACCCCCCAAGTGTCATACAGGTGGCAAAGCTATCACTCCCCTTAACAAAGCAGCATCAGGAAGTTATTATTATAAATACATATATCCACCCCAAACGGAAACCAAAATCGGTGGAAGAGCTGGCGCACGTTCTACAAAAAATATGGGATTCAAGGGTGTCGGACACCTTCATTCTGGCTGGTGATTTCAACATGCTTCTCATCAGCAAAGAGCAAGGCACTGATCTCATTTACGAACTGGACACAGCATGGGGCGTGCCGCCACAAGGCCGAACAAAAAACAATATTTTAACGAAATAGTCAAAAAAACTTCTTTTACTACTGGATAACCATAATCTAAGGGCCCTAAACGGACGTTATGTGGAAGACGATCCACCCGCTGCCACCTTCCACTCTAGTACACAATCCTCGCATCTGGGTATATGTTCATGTCTCTAGACATGTTCAGCTGGATAACATCATTTAAAATAGATGCAACCGACTTCAGCGACCATCTGCCCCTTGTGGCTGAGATAAGATCCAACTCGGCAGAGGAAAAAGAACGCTACACTGGCCCAGAGACAGAAGTCAGCGCTAACCTAAAGCGGATACGGTGCAATCCCGACAACATCGATCTTATTAGCACCACTGCGAAAATCCTCTTCCATCAAGTCCATTGCTCATCCAAACTAGCGAACGTCTGGCAAGACTTCATTAACACCATCGGGGAGCAAATGGGAAGTACCAGGTCTATCAACCCTCGCCTTGGGAGGGGAACCTCAAGCACGAGACAGATGAGGCTGGATATAAAAATACAAAAACGTTTGATTAATCAAACTCTGCGGCAGATGCGAAAGGACCAGGGAAACCCTAGCCTGCAAGTAGTGCTGAGGGAAGCAAAAAAGCAACTCAAACAGCTGAAATTGGGAAAGTCAAAAGCAAAGAAATGATGATCTTTGGGGGAAACTTCTCTATGAAGGGAAGCAGAAAAACAGCTCTAGGTTCTGGCATATGGTGAAAACAATACAGAACCCGGACCATCTGGGGCAAAATTCGCACATAGCAGAGGAAGTATGGACCAAATACTTAATGTCACATTTTAATAATGACAATAATACAGGAGACATGACAACAAAGTCACCCTGCAGGAAAATTACAAAGCTTGGTCATGATGGTAATTTTAACAATCGTAGGGGGGAAAATGAGTGCGGAATGCGGGAAGGTGAGGGTATCAACTCACCGCAATCTGACTACCTAAAATGGGAAGGAAGACCTGTAAAGGACGCGGTGATAGTGCTCACGGGATTTACCGCAGCAGACATCGGACGGCGAATCACCAAGGGGCGACCGAATCGAGCTCCGGGGCCGAATGGAATCCCTCCCATGTTGTATAAATCTGACGTAGCTTTCTGGAGTGCATCCCCGGGGCTAGTTTTTAACGAGGCTAGACTCACTTTGTCCCTCCCGGACTCCTGGCATGGGTCCGTTATAAGCCCGATTTCTAAACATGGGAGCAAGAGTAATCCGAATAGATATCGTCTCATTGCTTTGCTTGACATAGAAGCAAAATACTTTGCTGGACTCATCCTGGAGGAACTATCGGCATGGGCGTCCGAAAAAGCCATTATCCCTCCCAATCAAACGGGCTTCCGTAAAGGCCAAGGGACAACAACCAACATCATGGCCTTGTCCCTATTGATGGGTGAAGTAAAAACTACTAAGCTACCGCTATTCTTCTCATTCTTCGATTATACTGCTGCCTTTGACCACGTGGACCGAAACAAACTTTGGGAAAAACTATTTAATAGAGGCATTCCGAAACACCTCCTGGATATCCTAATACTGCTTCACTCTAACACCTGGGTTAAAATCAAACTTGGAACTGGCCAACACCTCTCGAAGCCGATTAGGACAACTAAAGGACTAAAGCAGGGGTGTTTATTAGCGCCCATCTTTTTCAATCTGTTTATTTCGGATTTACCTGGAGAATTCGACAAATGCCGCAATCATGCACCCAAGTTAGGAAAAGCCACCCTCTCAAGTCTGCTATATGCGGATGACTTAGTGCTGATAAGCCAGTCGCCAATAGGCCTTCAGCATCTTCTGAACTGTACCCATGCCTTCTCGGTAAAGAATGCCCTACAAATAAACCTTAACAAATCCAAGGTCATGACAGTGAACTATAGGAAGAGAAGGATCCCTTGTTGGTACCTGAACGGAGAAAAGCTGGAACGGGTAGCCACATATAAGTACCTTGGTGTCGTGCTGGATTCTAAGAATACGTCTAGGCCTCAGCTCCAGTCCGAGGGAAGGCAACAATGACCTACCTTGCACTCAAATCACTAAAGCCCAAACTCCCTGACCTCACCCTTAAACCCTTCCTTGAAATCCTCCGAGCGAAACTCCAACCAACGCTCACTTATGGGAGTGAATCTCTGCATGGGAATGACGCCGCACTGTTGGACACAGTTATAGCCAACTCTTACAGGGCCATCTTCAACCTCCCCAAATATGCTTCTCCGGCCCAAATTCGTTTAGAATTTGGGCTTGTCAAACAAGCACTAGAAAGACGGAGTGCATATGTAGCTATCTGGCGCAAGATCCGCGACTCTGACCCTGACTCCCTAAATGCCAGCGTCTGGGAAGAGCTACTCAGACGCCGCACTTCATTGCCTAGGGACTACTTATTTGGATCTCTTGAAGTGCTAGGTTTATCTGACATTTGGAAAATAGCCATAGACCTCCAGTCCTTCAAAAAATTGGCCAAAAAGTCTGCACGGATAATCTCAACAATAGAAGACAAGAAAGATCTAGCCAACAGAGCGCACGGATGGATAACGGTGGGATATTACGGTAAAATACGGCCACAAGCCTATCTTAACATCGGGATGAAATTAAAAGTTAAAGAAAATTTTCTAAAACTGCGCCTTGGGGCAATCCCGATATTACCGCACCTGCCTCCATGGGAGAGATCTCATGTCTCGGACTTGTGTCGCCTGTGTAAATCGGGCAAGGAGGACATTGTCCACGTGATATGTATATGCCCGAGATTAAGGGATCTGAGGCACAACCTACTGCTACCATTTTTTAGATCACATGCTGTTCGGACCTGTAGGCAGGCAGTTAAACTGTGTTTCACCACCAGCAACATCAAACATTGGTAGAAGCTACTAGGTGAGTTCTGATGAGCTTGAAGAAGTCTTGTTCATTTTGAAAGTCAGCCAGCCAGCCAGTTATGGGATATCAGGCCAGACCTACTTCCACAGTAACATTATCCAGTGGATAAAAGCCATGATTTCCTCAGTCTACTCATAAGCTCAGGTAACTGTTCCAAAGAGGATTCGAGAAAAAGGGCCATATGGGTTCCAGCTTTCTGGTCAGAGTTCAAGCAGAGCCTTAATATCTGTAGGGTGGCAACCTTCACAGTAACATATACTTGTGTTTCTTTCTAAAGGATTTAGGTTAAAGGCTCAAATGCTACCGGTTTTGGCGTTAATGTTCTTCAAGTAGTGTTGAAGTGAACTGTGTGGTTTTGTTTAATAAATAAATCACTATTTCTGCATCAGCTTTGATTGGTTGAATAATAACAACTGGAGAACAGTGGTGGTGCATCCATTGGGGCACTGGGGCTTTGACCCACTAATGCACATGGCCCCATTTATCAACATCGTTAAAGTAAAGTAAACTCAACTGCTTCTGCTTCATTCAAATACATTTTGAAGCAGTATATTGAGGCCACCGGGACACGCTTGAGCAATCAGGACGCTGAAGAGCACTAAGGGTGGTGACGTCGGATCTAGCGCACTAAGGCAGCAGCAATAGTGCGCATGTTCGGTTTTAGGCTGGTCATTTTTCTGACCAGCCCGAACATGCGCACTAGTCTGCACAGTAAGACAGTGTGGGTTGCTTCATGGCGCAGCCCCCGGTCTCCGAATGAGTGGGGAGTATCCCATGCTCAAGCCAATCCTGACACTCCTGGAGAAGCGTCTGGATTGGCTGAGAGTAGAGGCACGCGTTGCGTTCACACAGCAGATCGCGGCTGCACCACACACAGTGTTCAGTGCTGCCTGGCTACTACTGCTCGTGGCGTGCTCGGGTCACCTCTCAGGCTGCCTTGGTTGAATTCAGAATCGTCACCAAAAGATCCTGATCATAGACAGTGATAGACCACACAGTGAATGATTAGTTAAAACAATCTGAGAAGATTGGGAGGCAATGTAAACTGTAAAACCACCATTGAAACACCGGCGCAGAGGCTGCATGGCTGGGCTGGCCAAGAATAGCTTGACTTCCCCCCCCCCCCCAGGTGATCGATGTCAGGGGCAGCCACCCCGTAATAACAGCATAGCATATTCAGGCGTCCTTGAAAGTCACTTCAGCTTGGTGACGCGGGTAAAAGGAAAATAGTATATTAATGGTCATCAGCGTGTGACGTGATCGCTACTACTAGACTCATGTTATGCCGCTCCAAATACATAGATTTGAGCAAGTTCAAATGGCTTATTGCCAGGCTCCTTTTAATATATTTTCCCAGTTCTTTACTGTCCAGCCTCTTCACAAGAAAAATATTGCTCTTTACCTTGCTCTTATCAAGGGTGCAGAATGGAAACACCATTACAAATGCAGTGGGAAGTTGTAAGATTTTCATGTATGCATTCATTGGTTTTATTTACATCAAAACTTGCTGGAAAGTAACTGGGGGCTGTTTATTACTGGATTGATGAGGGTGGTGGGAGATGATGCAATATTGTGTACCTCATGCGGAGATTTTCATGAATCTGAACTACACAATTATAATATAATATATTTCACATATTTTCAATTGCTTTGCATCTCATCTATTGACATTTTTAGGCGCAAGGGGAATCAGCGAGCCAATGCTAAAGTGCATGTGCAGCAGTACCACCCTCGCTGCCACTGTAACTTCAAAGAGACTCGTTGTAGGTCTTTCATAGTTTATTAGCGCTGGGAGGCCTTCGGGTAGCCATGCGCTTTATAAATGTCTTTTTCATTTCATTCATTTCATTTCATTTCATTTTTCATAGTTTCATCATTTCAGAACTGAAGCACTTTCAATCTTCTATACTAGAAG
Organism: Lissotriton helveticus; assembly: GCF_964261635.1. Lineage (NCBI taxonomy): Eukaryota > Metazoa > Chordata > Amphibia > Caudata > Salamandridae > Lissotriton > Lissotriton helveticus. The sequence continues at coordinate 869,727,333 of NC_136067.1, read as the reverse complement.
CCACAGTTGTTGCGTATTTGTTATGCAACGAACAACCATTAACAAAGCCAATACTACTGGCTTGTTGTAGGTCATTGTTACTTGTATTGTATATCTGGATGCAATGACAGAAGCAGCCAATTTCATCTCGGGCAGTACACTTTGCTAAGCACATATTTTTAGCTTACTTTTTAAGCCACGCCCTAATTACATCTGCCATGGACCCGAAAACAGGAAAAAAACAGTTTTGTCGTCTTTTTGACATTTTTGTTTTCACAGTGCGCTTTGGGGAATAAAAGATTCAAACCATGAAAAATAAATAAAAAAAGTAAAGCAAGTCATAGTGTTCGCAAAGTGACTAGATTGATTTTATTCACACCCAAACATATTAGCGCTACTTTACAGAGTTTGCCAGTGAAGCAGTACTTTTTGTTTCCTTCTCTTTGTTTGAACAGCATTGTTTTCCCGGGTGGGGAAGTGCACCAATCCTGGGGTACCGCAATGACTGATTGATTGGTTGATTGGTAACTATGTTCTTCCTGCTTATATTTCACATGTTTTACTTTGTTTTTTCCAGGATGTTGGTACTTTCTATTTAGGCAGCATATCGCTCTCTTGTCTAGTGCATAATTTGAATGGAATTGCAAGTATATAATGGTTCTAAAAGCCCTTGCTACCACTTTCCTGGCCTCTAGCAATTTTCAGAAACAATAAAAATGTCATGATAACGCTGATGGTTAATGTTTTTCCTAGAGAGAGATCAGAGTTTTGTCGAGTGGAAGTTTTGACTCATGGAAAGGTAGCGCAGAAGGTTAATGTGCCTGCTGCAAAGAACATGTACCTGATGCAGATCACAAAATGCACATGATGTAAATAAGTCAGTGAGTCACTGCTTTTGTCAGAAAGATCCTTTTATTACTTGCAGTTTGTAAGTTAAAATCCTAACATAGAACAGTGAGCTATCAACTGTCATATAAGAGCAGCATGCAAACGGCAAGGTAAAAATTAGAGCGTTATTTTTTTTCCTCAGCCTTTGTTTGTTTATCCTAATGAATCTATGTGGTTATACTAAATAAGCAGCTACCTATATTATATGACATCTCTTTATTAATGTAATAAAGGCACTTTCGCAATTGGTTTATTAACCTTCCTGCTTTCTCAAATTTGCTTAAAAATGCACCATTTGTCCACTTTTTTTCTAAATGTTCTCGCGGTGAGAATCCCCCTGAACCTCCTTTGGGTTATTCGGGCTCGCTCGCTACGCTCGCTCGCTACAGTGTAGTATGATAATCATTTTACACTTCACCACTTTCAAATATCACCAGCCGCCACTGCTGGAGAAGATGGAGTCATGAGAACCAACATTATTTTATGTACACACTCACATACATAAAACGAGTTTCTTGCTTTTATTTGAATTATTTCAATACCCTTTCCGTTTTATACATTTTCTTTCTTGTTAAGCCTGTGCCTACATTTTCACACTATTTACTCACTGGCATTCTGCCACCCCTGGGTGGCAGCTTTTTCGCTTACTCTTTCCCTATTCAATAACTTTATACCCTGTAACTCCGCTGTGATCGGATGTCAATGCACGCCCTTTCTTTCCCTTATCCCACAGATGTGCATGCTTGCTCTGTCATAGCTAGTGGATGTTAAAGGTTTGTTTAACATGAAGGCTGAGCATCGTTTACAATCTGGTACTATCCGCTGAGAATGTAGGGTTCATTAGGCAGGAAACAGCAGTTTATTTTCTTTTATGCAGCTAACACTGTCCTGCATGTAAAGACACCACAGGTGGTACTGCTCTCATAATCTACCGAGGGAAAGCAATAACTATCCACGGTGAAACAAGCTGCAGCTGTGGCAAACTGGGGATGTAATGAGGCAGGTGTTCATCGTAACATTCGAAGAGCTGTACAGTTGTCACTTTACTCAATACACGCTGTTCATCGACATGCATGTCCAATAACCCAGCCTATTCAACATCACTAAACTATGCGTTTTGTACAACACAAGGCAAATATATTTTTAGACTGAAATTATTAAATTAAAATACTTTCAAGAGCATAGACAGGGAAAATTGAGCCACTCACAATTGAGTTTTTTATTTAGTTTTTTATTATTCCAGTGAAAGTAGAGAATATGGCGCCAACCTTTACCTAACGTGCCCACCCTTGACTTGAATGTATGTACTTGGATTGTCGAACATCGACGCAAGGCAATGCAAGACCTTAAGTAACATTTATTATATCATTCTGCATCACACATAGAAAGAGGAAATTGCCTCTTCTGCAACAAGGTATCCCTACTTGCACAAAAGCAATCCTGCCTGTAAGCAGGTACGCTTGCACCATGGCTCAAGCTTGGCTGTGGTGGTGCTAAGCAGCACACAGTGCTGCATTACATTGCGTGAACTTTTAATAAATCAGACCCTTCATGCGTATGGGACAATAAATACAATGCCGTAAACAAATGAAGTAAAATATAATAAAAAATCATTAAGAAAACATTGTAACCCATCCCTAACACATTTACACACACATACCAATCCAATGAGAGAATACTAGAACATTAATGTAAAAAAAAAAGCTGCTGACCATTCCATGGTCATCAGGAGTTTTGTATTTCACTGATTTATAAAGGTTGCTGACACACTTGGTCATCCGTTCTGTATTCCAGAGTTTAGTAAAACAAAACAAGTACTTTTTAAATGAATTCATCCAATACAAGGCAGAGTGGAAGTCATAATACAATGTCATGACCGATGAAGTCATAGTTTCCCACTTGACAACTCCTTATATTAGCTTCCTGCAGGCATAGTGCGTATTGATTAAACCAAAGTCATGGGCCATATGAATCTTTGCAAATATTTAAGGTAGGAAAAAGTGGAATTCAATGTGGACATGACGATTGTGTCCAAGTATCTCACACGTTAAAAAAATGAAACAGATCATTTTGCTACAGACTTCATATCTGGACAACAGTTGTACGAAGATACTGGACAGGGAGGTGTGCAAGTAATACATAAAAGCAACATTATCTCAAATAGTGCTGCGTAATCCCATACTCTTGCCAGGGCATCACTTTTCCAGTCCTCTGCTTTTATTTAACCAATCTATACATTTTGGGAATTGTATTCTTAGTTTACTTCAATTTATCAATTTATCAAATGTGATTACCTACTGCACCTAACAACATTGACTTGTGAAATAATAAAAAACACAAGACATAGGGGCCGACTCACAAGAGCATTTATGAGTACTGGAAGTACGTACTACATGAGTACTATTTTTCACACTTTTACATACCTTTGTGAAACAGTCCTGAAACATCCAATGCCATCGTAATAAAAAAGCAAAAGCAGGGCAGTCCTTTACTTTTATCTAATTGTATATGAATAATCCCTGAATACTTAATGATAATGTGGACTGTGTGAACACAGTGCAACCTGTTGCACTCACAATGCAGTCTGCCAACAATACATTTTAAATCAACTCTTTTCGTTTATAATTCACTGATAGTTCTTCAATAATATTTCAAATCAATCCGAATTTTTTCAAAGTTCATATGTTAATTTGATTGATTTCTTTCTCATTCATTTGTTCCATCATTAGTACGATTTTTCATGTATATGTTCATAAAGTTCTTCTACATATCACAGTGCATTGTGTGCTGCTTGCGCTTCGTCAGGGGTCCATCCGCCAAAACATATACTCCTTATATTTTCCCTCCTGAATATTCCCATATTTTCCCTTTTAAGATATTTCGGGTTAAATTCTTAAAGGCAAGTGTGAATATATAAACGAGTACTTTCAGAGTACAACTTTACATACTCAATATTGCTTTGGTTAAAAGATCCGTTAGAATAGCCCACTCACTGAAGTGTTGATGATGATGTGGTGAAACAGTGTAGAATCCAACAGCATCAAAAGAAAGGACAAGTGCACTTATTCGCCCAGTATGTGTTTGTACTACCAGAGGAAACAATAAAAGGGTCAGTGATGATGGACTGCTGCATCTTTTTCAAGGAAGGGAAGGCTGGTGGTGGTTACTGACTGTACTGAAAAGCTTAATGTCGGTGGACAATACCCTAGGCTATGACGCCTGACAGAAAAACGACAACTTTGCAAAATCACTGAACTCTCATTTTGTTTGGAGATGGCTACAGCCATCTTGAACCACTAAGCATTGTGTTCTTGATAGGCAATCAGGATACAATGTTGCTGCGTCCAAGACCTCATGAAATGATTTGTAGTTTTTTGTTTGGAAATTAAATTCTCATAAAAGAGATATTAACAAATCAATCTGTGGGTGTCTGTGGTGTAGCTCACACTATTGTATATGCAGTGATTGGGTGACTACTGTCCTGTTGGCCTCCTCCGAGTCCGCCCTGGATCCTCTCGATTCACTACTGTCCTTGTCCGTGTATTTCGCCAGGGCTTCCCGTTTAATGCCCAACTTCCAGGAGCTTTGCTTTTAGATGTCAAACACCACCTTGGCCATCTCCGTCTCCCCCCGGTACTTGGTAGGCGCAGCCATTGGGCCCCCATGCTGCCGCCTTCGCTGTCTCTGATGCTGCCACTCCTGTTCCTAGGGTGGCTATTGTGAGTCCAGGAGCAGATAGCGAGCCGATGTATGCAGACAGATTAATTCCTCCTCCGATACTGCATTATTGCGGTGGTTTTCGATGGTACACACGAACGGGGACTGACATAGTAAAGTTCTACCCACGGACTCCCTGGCCTGAGCTTGTGCCTTGCCTTCACCGCGAACGCTCATCCTCACTACCTGAGGGCCTTTCAGCATCGACACAGCATGATTCGAAGTTAACACCACCAGATGTATCTCACCTTGTCTACTTTCAATCTGAAGACGAGCAACAATTAATTTGGTTGCCGGCCCCTACCCCGTCCTGATGAAGACCCCGAAGCAAGGGTACAACTAAATCCTGCGACATTTAGAGGGTCGAAACGTCGATAACTGTCTTTTGTTCATCAGCTTCACCCCATTATTGATACACATTGATGTGTTATGTGGAGTATGATTTTGATTAAGTGATGTATGGAACCTATGGTCTTTTGTTGGTTTACATTTAAATTGACATACAAATACGGTTGCGCCATTTGGTTGTTTTTTACAGTCACTATTCCCTATCCACACCATCCTCACCTTATCACTTCCCTTACCCCCTGGGGCACTGTAGTCTATGAATGTTCATTCAATGATATGATATTGAATATACACCTACATTGTGAATACATTGAGTGCAGGCTTATCTCTTATCTACTGTTTCTAAAAAAAATGTTATGTTTATGAATTGATTGTCCTTTACTGGGACCCCTTTCTCTCAGTACTGTTATTACCCAGGTCCCAGTGACTATGGTTGGGTGAACCCTTTTGCTTTACTCAACCACTTCCCTCCAGCCAGTCCCATGTGGCAGCGGTTGTTTGGAAAAAATGTGAGTCTTCTTTGTCACTGATGCGCAGTTTTGCAAGGAAGTACAAGGTATAATTTAAGTTACGTGTCCGGAAGTGCTGGTACATCTGCTGGAAAGTTCCTTGTTGCCTCTGAACAGCAGTGGTACAGTCCAGGTAGATGTTCACCACAGCTCCCCCTGTCTGCAGAGGCCATGGGTCCATGCCACTTGTAAAATTAGGTTGCGGTTGAGTATGTTAAGCAGCCATGCCACTATTGACCTGGGGAAAAGCCCCCTATAGCCGGTGACATGCCAAGCACCCTTTGCGCCCGCTCGACTGTGAACATCTTAGAGGCTTTGCCACCAACTCCTCTGAGAGGAGCCAGTCCTCAAGGAACATTTCCATGCTTTGGCCCTACAATGTCTCCGGGTCCCCTACCAACCTCATGTTGTTGCGCCAGTAGCACCCCTTGGCATCCGCCACCCTTTCCTGCAGGGGCAGAATGGTTTTTGTAGGGTAGGGATCATCTTATCCCCTTCTGTGGACTCCAGAAGGGATAGCACACGTTCAGTTTCACCTACCATTTCTGCCAGTTTCTTATGATTGTCCACAAGAGTCCCAGGTCCAGAACCACAGAGTCATTTTTATTCTCCAGGGCTGCTTTCATGTCCTTGATGGTGGCTACTATGGTGGCTGTGTGTCTCTCCAGACCATAGTCTGTCTCTAGGCAGCCCAGGCCATGTTGTTGCAGCGGAGGGCCTACGATTGGTCCCATCTTCTGTGCCTTAGGTCATACCATCTCGCCACTGGAGCCCCAGGCCTTTTCCCTGATCTCCCCATACCCGGTCACAGAGGTGTCACCCTGGGGGAGTATGTTTGGGGCCAGCCGATGTTCGAGGTCTAATGTGGCGGGGCTGCCATATGCAGGGGCTCTACAGGCATCTCTGCCCTGGCCAGAGTCCCATGGGCCCAGAGGGCCTGCTTCCCAGCCCCGTCGACCTAGCTTCTGAGAGGGTCCCACCAAGTAGTCACCCCCCCACCTTGCAGGCACAAGCACCCTCTGCCTACCTCCAGCACCACTGATCAAGGGGTACAATTCCATGTGTGGCAGCGACTCCTCTCCACTCGGTGGTCCCAAGGAGTTGTGCGTGTCCGCAGCCCTCCAGTTTCAGTCTAATTGCTGCTCCAGCACTACGGGCCCATGGGCCGCCATGTCCATTCTCACTGAGGGGCCCCAGCATAGTCACCACCCTTTGCTGCCTGCCGCATTCCTCCGTCATGGGCGTTCTTCCTCCATTTCGGTCTGGGGGGGCTCAGTGCAGAGGACCCCTGGACCTACCCTTAAATCAGTGGATCCTAGCAGTCCCATCTGCCCCCTCCTTCACCCTCACGGCGTGGAGCCACCGGGCATTAGCACCTTTCTCTGCTGTCACCCAGCGGGGGCTGCCCCTCTTTGGTGAGGCCATGAAAGCTCTTTCCTGCCCCACTCGGACCCTAAATAGTGCCGTCCTGCCCTTTGTTACAGAACCTTGCCAGCGCTAGCATTTGCCCAATGGCTCCCTATCCTTTTCCCTGTACCGTTAGTTGCCAGGGGGTGGCACCAGGATTCTTTCCTCATAGGGCTGACTGCTTGAGCAGGTCTCAAGGCCATCTTCGCCTCAAGTTAGGCCACACCTCCATCGTCAAAATTGATTATTGTCTGCACAGCTGCAAACATTTAGAAGTAGTATTCAAGGCTGGAGAATATGTTCTGATTTTAAATCATGTCTCTATGATTAAACAGATTACAAATTAGGCTGTCAGTTGACTGAGTTCAGGTTTCATTTCTCATAGATTGTATTAATTCCTAAACTTCCTAGATAACTGACTTTATATAATGGTGGGAGTTAGCAATTAAATTCAAACCAGAGCGTCCTTTTTCCCAACATGCACATTTTCAAATGGAGTTAAGATATCAGTTTTTAATTTTTAAGATATAGCCAATTTTGTATAATTGTTCATACATTTAATAATTTAAATGAATAATTAACAGTTCTGGGCTTTACTAAACACCAATTACCTTATGGTAATGTTCCTGGGGAGAATCTGCAAGCAGCAGATAATTCGATAGATTCCCATGCCAAGGTGAATGAGTAGGGTGAGGGTTCACTAAGGGATTACAACTCAGGCTAAAAGTTTTTAATCACCATGTGAATGCTGATCATTTTCATTACGAGGCATTGTGAGACTGTTAACAAGCCACTAGTTGTAGTCAATCGCACACGTAAAACGTTTTTATTGTAGCTGAGTTTGATGAGAGTTTCTGTAGTCGTTTTCCTTAGCGATAGCTGTTTTCTTTTTTGGGAGCCTAATGTTATATTGTATTATTCCCAGAAGTCTCCTTTAGGTTTAGATAGCAGTCAAGAATGCACCACAGGACTCTTGGGGGCAGATCTACAATAAAGTGCTGTAGCGCGGCACCGCAAGCCATTTGGCTGCGCCACGCTGCAGCACTTTCAGAGCACAGGAATGTGACATATCTACAATGATATGTTGCATTCCTGTGTGTAAGATTGTGTGATGCAGTCTAGTGTTTAAGGGGTGGAGCCAGGGAAGGAACAGGAACGGGAGGAGCTGGGGGACGGTCCATGGGCAGTTAGAGTAGGGACAGGGTCGAGGGAAGAAGCAGAAATAAAATCTCCTTAATAACTAACGCCTGGTGTCTGTCATAATTAGTAGCGTGATGCTACAACTGGCGACGAGGATGGGATCTCGTGATCTGCCATCGCGTGGATCCCCAGGAGCTGAGTGACCACCCCGAGGCACATGTGCAATGTCGCCGTCGCGACAATCGTGCCCAGGATGAAGACCGCCGCTGGAACCTGAGCGGGCAGTTTTGCCTTTTATGCGTGGTTGCTCCATGGTCGGAAGCCACGTGGAGCGTGAATACTGAAGCGCTGCCGAGCGCTGAAAGAAAATGCTCACCCCCGATGCGTGAGGGTAAGGGAGCGTGAATACTGAAGCGCTGCCGTGCGCTGAAAGAAAATGCTCACCCCCGATGCGTGAGGTGAAGCGCACCTGGTGAAGCGGAGGACGTCGGGAGCCCACCCCAGTCCTACCGGTACTGTGAAGTCCCTCCTGTTGAGTGCTGGAGCCCTGGAGGAGAGTGCCGGGTCCCGCGTGGTGCGCGACTGCCGGGTGAGTGCCTGAACATAAGCAAGACTGAAGAGAAGCTGAAATCTCGTGAGGCATGAGAGTTTGAAAGGGGCGGCCATTTTGGAGTCAGGCGGATCCTCCAATCCCCTGTCAGGAACCCTGGGCGGCCATTTTACGGTCAGGCCAGCTGAGCTGAGCAAAAAGCATTGGTGAAGTATAAAGCTGCAGTAATAAAACAAACATTGGCAAGTGCAAATCGACAGCAACATAACAAGCAGTGGCAAGTGGAAAGACTACAATAAGAAAACAAGCAGTGGCAAAGGCAAATGTTACAGTAACACAACAAGCATTGGCAAGTGCAGAGTTACAGTAAACAAACATTGACAAGGGCAAATCGACAGCGACATAACAAGCATTGGCAAGTACAAAAGCTGAAACAAATAAACAAGCACGAGCAAATGCAAGAGGTGAAATAAGAACAACAAGCACAAGCTAATGCAAGAGGCTAAACGAGTAAACAAGCACATGCAAAGAAAAGGGTGAAACAAGCACGAGCAAACACAAGAGCCAACACAAGCAAGCACGAGTAAATGCAAGAAGTGCAATATGTAAACAAGCACAAGCAAATGCAAGAGCTGAAACAAGTAACCAGGCACAAACAAGGACAACATTAAGCACAACAAGCATTGGTAAAGGCAAGAAGTACAAATGAAACAAGCACAAGCAAGCACAAGTAACAAATAAATACGACCTTGAGCACAATCGAGCACTGATACAAGCAACAAGAAGTGTGATGAATCGAAGTGACTTTAGCAACAAGCACAAGCCAAAGCAACGATAAACACAACAAGCACAAGCCAGTACAAATCTCGAATGCGACAAACACAAGCAAATGCAGATCCAGAACGTAACAAGCACGAGCAAAGGCAAGTACCAAAGTAAACTTCAGCACCACGTGAAGACAAATAATTAAAAAGTAGAAGAAGCTAAGAAAACAAATGCTCCAGAAGCAGGAGTAAACAAATATCAAAGAAGCCTTCTCTCATCAACTAAGTGACTGGAAAACCTGCACTAGTCTGGAACGAAACGCAAGAACAAGATGTCAACGTTGCCATGTATCATTGCGAAAGCGCCACCGACCACCTGCAGTTAGCACGCAACACCAAAGAAAGCGGGAATTCGCTGAGCCACGAGTCATGCATGGTGCAGCTGAATGGTGGCCATTTTGAACTCAGGAAATCCAAGCTTAACTCACTGAAGCATACCAAGACAGTCGCGCCAAGGGCGGACAACATACAGTAGTCACCCGGGAGCGGCGAATCTTACCACAATCAAAGGAAACAACCAAACAAAGGCTCTCGCCCGAGGAGGGTCGGCAAAAGAAGACAGGAAGCATAGTGAACAGTCCTGTGATATTGTCATACTAGCACATTCCACCATCATGTCGGTAAGAAAAGAAACACACAAGTCCAATCCCTGCATTGAAGTACCACCCCCAGTGACACAGACTGACATTCAGAGTTTGGGTCCCAAATGGAAACGGTGGCTGGAATCACTGGACGATTTTCTTGACGCAATCGGTGAACGAAGAGATGGAAAATGTCTGACACTACTCCTCCAGCTGGTGGGTCATGAGGGCCGACGCTTAATTAGAACATTCTCTGACAAGGACACATAGACCTATGAAAGACTCCAAGAGAAGCTACGCGCCTATTTCAACGCACAGGCAGACGTGGATCATGATCGCATTGCCTTCAACACAGCACGGCAGGAACCAGGAGAACCATTGCCAAACTTTATCACCCGGTTGCAAAGTCTGGTACAATGCTGCCATTTCAACACATTTACAAATGAGGAAGCAGTTCGGCTCCGGATAATCGAAGGCTGTTCAAGTTCTAACACGAAGCGCAAGATCCTTCGAGGGCATTGGTCGCTAAAGGAAATCATCAAGAAGGCCGAAGTTGGAGTGCGGGTCAAAGCAAGAGAATTATCAAAAGAATTGCACCTGAGTGCAAGACACAGAGATACCAGGAAAGAGACATCTCTCATGTCTGTAAAAAAAGCCCCAGAAACAAACAAAACCAGAAACAGAGAGAGTGAAGGCAGACCAGAGATAAGACAGTGGGAGAGAAAAAGTGACATGAAATACTCTGAGTCAACGACACAAAAGACCGAGATGATCCAGGATTGCGACAGCGTCACTGATACAACCTCAAGGAGTTATTCAACCTCAAGGAGCCATTCAACACATGGTGCAAACGATTCTGAAGCAGATGACGTGTCAAGTGGGACGGATCACACCAGTGGACCAGATGACAGCCTGCCCCACAAATGTGCAAGAAAGGCAAACTATAGAAGACTTGACCAGTTACGTCAACACTGGAAATCGGTACACGATCACACCCGTAACACAAATGTCAGTGTACAAAACAAGCGGGAAGAAGAAGCAAACCGGATAAGACAGACTGATCTACTCGGACACCGGAAAGAGGAAGACAAACGCATCCACGACATCCGAGACAATGAAGAAACTGAGAGGAGGCCATTATCATTACACGAGAGAGGCAGAGACAAAATACCCAGGTATCAAACACAAGAAATAAATATGTGGTTATCAAACAACTTCTCCAGTAAGATGACACCGAAGTCACTTCGAGAAAGGTACCCGGAGAAATATCCCAAAGAGAACTCCGACTCTAGGAGCAGCTCGTCACGGCATACCTGTTTCAGAAATCCTCCATTCAAGACACACTCAAAGGAACGGTATCAAAGGAAATCGACAAAAGACTCCTCTGATTTAGAAAGCACGTCTGCTCGATCCCTCGAGTCGACCGAGCCATGGTCCCGACGACGGCCATGGCGTCAACCACCTGAACACACCCCAGAACCAAAGGACATTCTTCCCATCAAGAGTAATGTATCTCACACCAATGTCCCTGAGTACTCAATCACTCCACAAGACAACCTGTCATGTCAGTCGCAGGTACATCAAGATATAAACAATATACCTTCACCCCTGATAGGGTCAGCGAGGCTGACCCGAAGGGCCTACAGGAAAACAGATATAGTGGACATTACACACCAGATGGGAAAGGACTATTCAGTCACTCTGCAAGGAAAGCCAGACGGTTTAACAGAGACAGATCATCATCAGCTAAGAGAGAAACATGCACATGCCCAGACAGTCAAAGGGTTCACCAGTCCCAAATGTGAGTGGGAGTGGGTGAGACAACCAGAGGCAGTGAATGAGTCCCCAAACCAAACCAAGATGGTCTCTTCAGATAGCGCCTTACCGTCTGGTATACCTGACTTTGAACAGGAGGGCAGTGTTGCGCTCGACCGGACTAGACAAAAAGAAGTAAAATCATATGTGGGTGCTCGGAAGAGAACCAGAACAACATCCCCTCATGAAGGAGATCGAGCGTCAATCAAACAAGAGCCACAAAGAAAGACAGACTGCCGACATCAAGCTGAGCCTTTCACAGCCACCTCAGAAACTGAAGATGAGTGGATCACGCAGAAGCTGATTGGAAACCACCACGAACCGGAGCACAAGAAAACCACACGAGACGTCTCGCAATTTCAAAGATACACTCCTGCAATAAAAGATGTTCTCGTCAAAGCGACAGAAAGCCACACGACGGAAATGGAGATGCGTCTCCATAGTTTGAACGGGTGGCCCGCGGACCCGTGTGGCTGACTGAGGAACTATAAACATGTTGGACACTAAGCTTATTTTGTTAAAAAGGGGGGAGATGTAAGATTGTGTGATGCAGTTTAGTGTTTAAGGGGTGGAGCCAGGGAAGGAACAGGAACGGGAGGAGCTGGGGGACAGTCCAGGGGCAGTTAGAGTAGGGACAGGGTCGAGGGAAGAAGCAGAAATAAAAGCTCCTTAATACCTAACGCCTGGTGTCTGTCGTAATTAGTAGCGCGATGCTACACTGTGCTCTCCCCTGTGCTGGCGCAGAAACAGCTCCCATGCGCCGGCGCAGGCACCCTTGCACCATGGTGCAAGGATGCCTGCGCCATGGGGAGATTGCTTTTGTGAAGGAAGGGGCCCCTTCCTTCACAAAAGAAATCACTGCAGGCATTTTTCCCTTTCAATGTGTGCTGTAGAATGCAGCACGCATTGAAAGAGAGAAAAAACGAGGAGAAATGAAAACATTTCACCTCGTTTCTCTTGGCTACGCTACCCCTATGGTGGCGCAGCAAACTGACGCATTTCCAGGTTTACGATTTCTCGTAAATCTGGAAATCCATCAGTGGACATGGGTGTTGTGTGGGAACACCCACAGCAAAACCCATGTCCCGCCCCTAACATGCAAAGTGTTACGTGAACAGGGGCGATATTTATGAGCAGAGGTTAAGTCACGCAGGGTGACTTTACCTGTGCTTGGAAATATCCCTTAGCAGGCTGCGCCACCGGTGCGTCACGCAACGTGATGCACCGGCAGCGCATGGGGCTTGTAAATCTGCTCCTTGTTATATAATTGTACCCTGAATGGGAAGCCCCTTCTGTGGGCATTATTCTCTTCTCAGCTAATTTTCCTTAACTGAAAATCATCGCTTAATACTTTCATAGAGGTGTAGCAACACAATTTGTGACTGTTCAAAACCTGAAGAAGTGAATGACAGAAAAGTGATATTTTGCAAACAATTTGGAGGAAGTGCCTGGGTTTTGACAGGTCAACCTGTCTGATGCCAATCTCATCAGAAGCTGTGCCCTCCTAAACCCACCTTCAAGCAGCACCAATTCTAACTTGATGAGAACAGAAGCTTAGACTGGTGAAGCGTTGTGGATAGGGTATTGTGGGGAGGGAGACATATAACAAGACGGGCAATTGATCAGTGATGAACAGTTGACACACAAATAATCTGTACATTCATACTATAATCCAGAAAGGGAATTACCTGAAATGTAAGCATTAGGATGGAAGTGTGTAGTTTACTTCTCACAACAAGCTTGTTTTCAGAACAAATTCTGTTTCAATCTTGCTAGTTTACTTCCCACAATAAACTTGGTTCTAAGTGAAAAGTCTATTTTATTCTTCCTTCCACTTGTTAACTCACAAGTAGTACTGAAATACCGGTCTTTGGAAGTATTGTTAATAAGTAATATCCTTGTTACTTTGTTGCTACAACAGGGTTGTCTCTTTTCCTAGCCACCACTGTTCCTTCTTTTACAATGTTTGCTCTCTCTCTCTCTCTCTCTTTATCTCATTAGTTAAATTATCAATTCTTAAGCAATGCCTCTATGATTCTCTTCCCACAAGAATGGCATACTGTTTTATGACTTTTCTGTCTCTCATTAAAGCAGATCCTCAGGGGCAGTTACAATAATATTTCAAGCAAAGTAGCGCAGCAAGAAACTTGCGAACACTGTCGCGAATACAAGAAATGCAATAAGAAGGTGAGCACCAAAAAAATTACTTACAAAAACGTTACTTAAAAGATTATATGAGTAAACTATTGGCTTCAAACTATAATTAGAATAAGTGTATATATGTGTTCTACACTTTTTAAAAATCAAGCTGAATTTGAGACTAATTGCGATACCGGAATCTACGCAACGCAACATTTCACGATGAATTCGCAAATTATAAACATTAAAAAAAATACGCAAATCACTAAATAAACTCTAATAGTACACACATCAAAGGTACCTAACACCAGTAGGTCAAGTTAAAGAATATCACAGGGATAATAGTGGTTGCAGTCAGTGGCAATATACAGTACAACATGTGTAAATATTTGGATAGCATTTATTAATATCTTTAACATTTGTAGATTTTTTTAAACCCTATTTTATAATGTAAATCATGCAACTGTAATATAAGGAATTAGATACTATCAGAAATTTCTCTTACATCGTGAAAAATATTACTTACTACTAGCCACACACAAAAACATATGTAAAAATGTTACATTTGTTATTCACTGCTATGGTAGTCTTATGACAGAGACAGACATCGGCAGTGTAGTATGTACGAAATATATTATAGTTTCGATAAACATTATAAAAATCATTATATATTCACCTGAAAGGCAAGAGGAATTTTTTTTTTTAAACATTGCAATTCACTCAAAAACCTCAAGGTTGCAAGAACAGTATAGTTAGTTGAGACCATTAAAAAAAACTAGAAAACCACTTTAAAAAAACACACGTTACAGGGATGTTATAGCTAGGAAATATTATTAAAAAACCTTAGAATTTCACTGAAAAAAAACAAAGGTTGCAAGGACGTTCAAGTTGTTTTCAGATTTCACTCTTACAAAACCATAGAAATTCAGTAGTTATAGTTACCTGAGCTAACAAACTGCATATGACCTCGCATATCACATCTCTCATGACATTGTTAGTGACATCACAGATGACAACACTGATGACATCTCAAATGACATCATCCACAGAACCACTCGCACACCAATTCACATCCCATACAGGTTCTCATATACCCACTCACACACCCACAGAACAACTCAGATACCAATTCATAGACCCATCCAGCCACTCACACAGCCACACACTTACCCATACACATATTCCCTCACCCACATAGTCACCTATACAGCTACTCACAAACTCACTCACACACCCACACAACCACTTACATAACTATTCACATGTCCATACAAGCACTCACATGCCAACTCACTCACCCAAACAGCCACCCACACAGATACTGAATCTCCAATACAGCCACTCACACTCACTTACCTATACACATTGAAACAGCCCCACACTATCCCCCAGTGCTCCTTCCACTCCTTTTGGAGGATTGTAATCTGCAACCAACATGTGCTGCACTAAAAACACAGATGCTGACAGCTCCTTCTCAAAAACGTGTTGTGTTTGGTTACTCTCTCTCTCCAATGGCTCAGGTCCACCCTCTGCCATAGCTGGGAGGGCTTCCAGGGAATGACTACACTAAAGGTAATCAGACAGGGGAAAACGATGAAAACAGCACAGAGCTGACAGGGAAAGGAGACAAAAACTGAAAAGAAACTTAAAAAAGTAAGAGATGGATAGCAACAAGATGAATGGTGAGGGAAGTTAGGGAACACAAGACAGGCAGGATCAGGCTGGTCACGTCCTAACCAAAATGAGCACATGTGTGCATTGCTTGGCATGCTGTTTCCACTAAGTATGACTACTTTTTATGCATCTTAATGTTATCTTTATCTTTACCCCACTACTCTCTCGATTCATTTCTCTACTACCTTACCACTTGATTGATTTGATCTGATTTATAATTTATTGAGTGCATGAATGTCCAAATATAAAAAAAAATCCTGAACTGAAAAAGCCGCAGGGAGGATGCAAGACTACAAAGGAAGGAAAACAGCCAGAATTTCAGATGTTTCTGAAAATGTTTTATATTGGACTGATACTTAAGGTGCCTAGGCAGTCAATTGCAAAGTTGGCAGGTAGAGTGAACAAAGCTTGTGCCACTCAAAGAGACTTTCCTCATTTTTGGAACAGTGACTGTTTTGGAAGCTGCAGAGTGAAACAGTCTATTAGGTGTGTACCACACACTTTTCTTTTTCAGGTACTCGAGTCCAGAAGCATAGAGTGCTTTATGCGCAAAACAGAGAGTCTTAAAAGCCACTCTTTCTTTAACTGGAAGCCAGTGATGCTCTGATAAGATGCCCAAAATAGATTTGAACTTTGGTACTTTCTTAAGAAGACAGGCGGCTGCATTTTGCAGTGTCTGAAACCAACTGAATTGTGGTAAGAGGTAGCAGAAATAAGGGTAGGTCATTACGAATCACACCCCGGAATCCTTTTTAGCCTTCAAGTGAGCTCCCCAATGGTGTCTTAACCTTACCACAATCGGGTCCGTTTTCATAAATAAGGTATGCTATATACACGTGCAATTGCGATTGAGTATATACACGCATATGTACCTTCACTATCCCAATCCTCAGTAGACTAGGTCCTTGGTTCTGATGAATTGCCAAGATCGATAGCGACTGTATTTGTCAAGAAACATGTTGACTTAATTTTACGCAACTCTTTGAGCTGGATTGGACCATTAGCTCCACCTCCAGCCACTATTTGTTTTTATTATAACAAGGGTACACACATAATAAATTCGCCAGGGTTCCTCTTAGTTATTTTCATGCTCACATCACACCAATCTACACTAAATCACACACAGAGCACTGCCACTCAAACTTCACAAAGGCAAAATCAAAAGATAACCGGCGAAGAGCCCCATCGAGGGGCCACTTGGGCATTGCAGTGCCAGCCCAATGAAGAGCTGCCCTATGATGAAACATGACACCCATCTGGGTGTGTACGAGCCATTGCTACTGAGCAATCAGATCCCCTAATCAGGTTTGTCAATTGACCGCCAACCACTTTTCTGTAACATTTTTGTTGATAGGAACTCCATACTCTTTGGATTTTCATTTTCTTGCCTTAGCTATTTGGTGCTGTAGTGTAGTTCCTATATTCCCAATAGGCTCTGCTCATTGGAATAATATATCCTATAGATTTGACTTGGGACTTATGTCGACTAGGTCTCTATCGAATATACTAGACTTATTTGTGTGTGTCAGCTAGCTCAAAGGTCACTAGAAACTTTCTCGAATAAACAAGAAGGGATTAGTTTCTGACAACCGCATAAACATGACAACTTTGTTTCCCAAGAATAAGAAATGTATCTCTAGAGTCGCAGAAACAATAGATAATTATTTCACTCAGTCAATCGTGCATGCTTCGTTTCACCAGAGGTGCAGAGAAAATAGAGAGATGGGCGTTTTCAATAAAAGTATTTATTGAACAGTCTTCTGTCTCATGCAGGAGAAATGGACTGCTACAATCGTAATACTGGTTGCAAAGTACAATGTGTACAGTACGAAGAGTATTATAAATTAATACTGTAAAAGCATGATATGGTTTCTAAGCAATAAAATACATAGAATACATATATTAACAAATAATGACTAAAAAGTACTCAACTGGTGCTTCTAAAATATGCCTACCCCAGTGTACCTAACCTAGGTCTAGAACAAGGGAAGAATTAAGTGAGGTGTAGCTTAGTTTCAGTATTCTTTGCCAAGAATCTATCCAAGAATTCTCTAAGGGTCTAATCAGCTCCGTACCTTGGTTTTAGAATGAAGGAGATCTGGTATCTCTCTCTCTCAGGACTCGATTTCCCAACAACCCGCATGGGTAGCTTGGAAACACTAGAGCTGGGTTTCTCGGCAGGAGAAAAGACAGCGTCTCTCTCAGTGCGTCTGCTGGAGGGTCGGCTTCCTTCGGCACTTGCTTCGGCGAGCTGTGTCGTGTAGGTAGATAGTCGAACTGCTCCAAACCACCGTGTGTTTGCCTGGGCAAGTGTGGGCATATTTATACCTTGAAGGTGCCTAGTTTGACGTAAGGTTGGACATAATACCGTCATCAAAGACTTAGTTGTTTGAAAACTCCATGAGTTCTTGGATAAATCAATATTCAAGCATGGGGAAATCCCTGACTGCTGAAGGTGGGTTTTTCCAAGAAATCGTTGTGGATTTTCAGAACTAGTGGAAGTAGCCATGCTGTATTTGTACTGCTTAGGCTAAGTCTAATTATGGTCATGATTTCTATGCCTATATAAGGATTGGGTGATTTATACCTATATATGGAAATGAATCGGGAACATTACACTAGGGTCCTAAATTCATATACAACAGTGCCTGCACCTTGCCTGGGTCACATGGCTGGGTGTAGTTGGCAGTTGGGCTTTGTGCTTTCCTCCTGACTGCCACATACAATAGGAGCTTAGGTGGGATTGCATGGGTCATCACTGACAGGTTGACAAGGAGGAGCTAGGCTCAGCCTCATTGACATTTGAATAGGCTGTATACTGTCTCCACACAAAGAGGCATATTTATTAAAGAGTTGTTTCACCCTTGCATCATGCAATGGGGCGCAAGAGGGATGCAACACTTAAGTTAAATTTATCAAGCTATGCAAGGCCACTTTGCTAGGCTTCATAAATCTAGAGTAAAGCAACTCAGCACAAATCAATGCATTGCATTACTCTGCCCCAGGTAGGCGTTCCATGAGTGGAACGTGGGTGTTACCACGCATCCACCCATGCATGTTGGACCATTCCCAGATTTACCATTACTAATAGACCTGGGAATGCTTTAAAATGTTATGTCTCCCCAGGCGAGGCGTAACGGGGAGACATATCTTTATTTCTTCTTATTACATCCTCTATCTATGTGTGGAAAAAGGAAAATGTCTTTCAGGATTGCTTTTGTGTAGAAAGGTTTCCCTTCCTGTACAAATGCAATCCTGCTTACAACTCAGGCAACCTTGGGCCATAGTGCAAGGGAGCCTGCCTTGGCACTAAGCAGCACATTGTGCACCAGCACTGGAAAATGACAGATATGTGCCATATATTGTTAAGTACAGCACATTCCTGCGCTTTCCCTAACATGCAGGGAAGCACAGCACAATGACCCATAAATATGCCCCAAAGGGTTTAACCACCCTGCGTTGTCACTTTAGACAGCTTGGAGCCAGGGCAGGGAAGGTAGGGAATTCTGTGAACTACAAAGACACTGTCTAGAATCTTCTCCTGCCTTCCAGAAGCACAGGACACCTTAATAAAAGATGGAATTAAGACACCAACTCTTCAGTACACTTTTGTCAGTACCTGCTTTGAAGGAAGTTGCAAATGGTGGTTTTTAACTAAAGGAATTTATCTTTGTCTTGTTTGTTTGTTAGTCACTCGATATTTACAGTCTGATGTCCAGTGAGGTGATTCCTGACCTCGAAGCCCTGACAAATTTGCCGTAAAGACATACAGACAATGAAACATGTTGGCCTACTTAGAATTGGTATATAACATGCTGTGCTTTTAACATTGAGCAAGCTCACTATTCAGATTAAAAAGGGTCAAACCATGTATGTGAGTCTTAGCTCAATTTTAATGTTTGTTTGAGACACTCTGTCTCTTATATTTCGCGGGGTCTTGGCTTTTTCCTCTCAGTGATATATTTAACACTAACTACACCTCTTCACACTCTCTTTACTGGACACTATATATTCATATATATTTTTTCACTCTATATGAGAAAGTTACCAATGATGATAAATACGTGGGCAAGCTGGTGAGAACCTGCCAGTAGCTCCTCTGGTGTTGCACACATGAGGTACTTTCTCTTTCCTTCACACATTTTCTAAGTGGTCTACATAATTTAGTGTTGTTGGTATGTGTAGTTGCAGGTGATCTAACATACATTATTTCCTTTCTTTCATGAAGTAATCGAAATATTGGGCATAGGGGACTGGGTTAAATTGTGTGATTGATGAAACAGTTGTTGATTTGAGTTGGACACCCCCCTACACCGGTCCTACTTAAAACTAATGAATATTGCCCGGGCTAGCCAGATTCTTGTTGTTTGAAAAGGCTAAGATGGTGGACATAACAGTGATGGCAAAGGAAGGTGATAATGTGATGGTGGTGGTAGAGGAAGAGCATGTTAAAGGAAGGTGTTGGCTGAGAAGGTGCTCGCTGGAATGGTGATGGCAAGGAAGATGGTGGTGATGGCAAAGGAGGGTGATGGCAGGGTAGATTAATAGTAGGAGATGGTGAGATTTTGTGGGCTTTAAACTACAATAAACCAAGACACTGATAAAATAAATCAACAACAAACACAAATTTGTGCTGCAAAATTAGCATTTTGGTGCTGCAAATTTTCAATTTTTGTGATGTAAGATCCTGAGGGGTCTGTGTACGTCTTGCTGCCCTTATTTTGCTATAATTCCCTTTTTTTCTACATTAGCTTCTGGTCTACCTCGCCTCTTAGAGTACTGTACTGGTCTGCCTTCCTCTACCATTCCTACTCCTAAGCTGTTTCTCTCTCTACTTCTCCACCTCTCTGTAAAACCTTATCTATATCTCTGCCTGCCTTTAATTTTCTGTCTGGGTACCTCATCTTTCTCTATATAATTTACTTATCTCTACCTCACAGATCTTTTTATATCATTTCTCTTGCTGCCCTCTTCTCCTTCTCCCATGTAATGGGAAAATCCTCAGAGCAGCAATTTGATGTTCTCTTTTGGAGCAAGAACGTCAGTTATGAAGGGGGATATATTTGTCATTACATATATCTAGCGATTGTAGCTATAATTCAACCACCAAATACGTATGTCTTATTTTAATACTCTGCAGTAGCCCACTAAACCTCTACTGAGTGGGCCTTAGGAGGTTTTTCCTACAGTGTGAGAAATAAGCTAGTTAGACATTGACCTGCACTTAAAATGATGTTGTTACACATAGAAAAAGGCTGACAAAACGGTTTTATCAATGCTTATTTACGCTTTATTTTGGCTTCAGCTTTCCTCTGTGTTTGTGTACCTCTGTTTGTGAAGGTTTAACTTATAATTCAATATTGTTTAGCATTTGGAGGGCCTGAATGAACCGAAATGAGTTATAAATTGAATGTTGTTCTAAAATATAGCTGGCCGTGAGACCCACAAATCCTTAAGATGTCACTGGCTTCAGCGCTCTTCTTTACTGCAGTTTCTTCCATGCCAGCCTGGAGGCGGCAACTAAAAATCACAGGGATATACACACATTTGGCAAGACCCAGAAATGCAAATAATGCTGCCTGCTGGTGCTCTGGCTAGATTCCTGAAGCAGAGAAGTGGGTCCCTTTTATTATACACAAAACCTTTGCAGTGTGCTTGAGGAGTAAGACAGTTAGCTTCAATCTCAATTCACAGTTACAGTATAACCCATGAGGTCACACAGTGAAACTCAGATTCGGTAAGTAAAATGAAATATAGGTTTATTACAAACTCAAGGCCAAAGTAACATAGATTGCTCAGAAGGTAAAGGAATGTTAGTATAGAATTATGAAAGGATAACAAAATCTATTAACAAAATGTATCCTTAGTAACAGGTAAGAAACAAGACCCTTCATTGCAATCATGCAAAGGATCAAGAAAAGAGCTGAATAAAGAGATTGAAAGTTAATGTCTTCTTGTCTAGGATGCATGGAAGATGTAAATAATATATCTAATCCTAGATTAGGAAATCTTGAAATTAGTCCTAGTTAGGTCTGTAAATTTGAAAGGTGTCAGCATGAATGTATTTCTGTAGAAAATCATCAACGTATTGCATAGCACGAAGCCACACAGCAGAAATAAAATGCATTAAGGTCTGTATCTCTCCTAGAAAAAAAAATGGAATCTCTCTCTAAGCCAAAGAGCATGGCCTAGTTACACCCACAAGAAAGTCTTCTAAATCAGTGCCAAAGGTCTAATCAGTGACCACCTTCAAACAACACTCTCTTAGCAGACACACTCGTAAATTCTTCTACTTTGATCCACATATTTGAAGAGGCCTCAAATTCTTTCACCTCATCCTGCACGGACAGTAGTCTCCCTTCTGCTGTTTAATTTTTATCACCCTTGACTCCCCTCACACTTCTTTATCTTGTGCTCACAGTGAGTCTTTTCTCCATTGAGTAGGTCATTGTAACAGGTGCCTGCAAAGGAAAGAATACACAGAGACCAGAAACACATTCACTTTGAAGGTTAAACATTGCAAACTCCAAATGCTTAAGGCCTTTGGTCAAATTAACGAAAATCAGTGCACATTATAACTGCATGTCTAAGTCACATTATAAGGGAAATGTAATTCTAACTGAGTACCTAGACCATTACACAAAAAATGAATTATGTTTTCAAATACATACATGAGTAGGTAATATTTGATCTATCTTATTAAAACCACACACATATAATTACATATAAACTGCAGTTAATGATTACTGAAAAGGGAAACATTATAGTACATACATATATAAATGTCGAGTTGGTTCTGTATGGCTTTAAGTGCACTTCACTTGTCATGTTTTACCACACCAGTACACAACGCTCTTAATGTAACTGTATATGGCCTATTATTGATTACATTGGTGCGGCCAAAATTGCGCTTTTCCAAAAACAGTGAGTAATGGAAGAGAGACATGCTTCAAGTCCACGCCGTGACCTTTTTCATCCATTTTTCCTCTCCTCTCTGAACTCTTAGCCCAACACTGAAAGAAGAAGAAACAAAATGGCGAAGCAAAATATTAAAACACGTCCTGGAGGGAAAAAAAAGACAAATGGTGGTGATTACTGAAAGGGTGAGATTTTGATCGATACCTTATATCTATTGATCCAAACCTCGATCTGGTCGACTGAACCTTTATTGCCTGTCTTGGAAGGAAACAGTACACCTATCTGCAAATTAGTTCACCCAAGAAAGGACTCTACTCTCAAAGATCACGGACAACTTCTAAGTTTCAAAAGTTTATTGTAAAGATATAATGAGCTGCAAATACAAGCATCTCAGAATGAGATTCACGAGGTACACAGGTCCAATTACATACATGTGCTCTCGAAAAGCCCTCAGACGAGCAACAGAAATCACTAACACAAGTTCTAAAAATAGCAAAGCTATCAGCATAGACGCATATCTCTCCTTCATTTAGGTTGGAGGAAAACAAACACAGGTTAGGCGTCCCTACCCTGTTCTAGATGGTATCCCTACTTAACCAAATCCCAACCTAACAAAGGTGTCAGCAATGAATGACCCCCAAGGGAAGTCACCCACTCTAAGTCTCTTGGTGAAAACCTAAAGTTCTCCAGTCATGACCCCTCACTGCCTACCCATCCGCTCTCTAAAGGGTCCTCAGGTCTCTGCTCTAACTCCACCCAGGGGTGCTGTCCCTAATACAAAACAGTCAACAACATTTGAGACGCCCCTTGCGAAACGCCTCTCACGTGGTGCAACTTCAGGCTTTTTCCATGATGCTTTGTATTGGGCCTCAGACGTTAGAGTTGACCTTGCTTCTCAGTCTCTTCTCCGGCCCGCTGATACCCCTTAAACATTCCAGAACCCTCCTCCATGTCTGGGCCGTCTACTGAACAGGCCTCTATTCATTCACTTATAATTGGATCCCCCCTTTCCTGTTGCAGACAGATATCTGCCGCCAAGAACCCAACTCTCATAGACTTCTAAAAAGGCTTGCAACATTTCTCAGCCCAGACATGTACGTGTAAATCAATGCTAAAACATTTCAGGCCTACAATATTTCACATTATGATTATAGCATTCTATTTCTTCATTTAATTAAAGCATGTTAAAACTCTTATTCTATTATTTAGAAAACATTACTCTAAATCATGGCCCATTAATGCAATGACCAAAAACGTTAAACAATCTGTGTCGTGAAAAGAAACACCTTCCCTTTTAGCTCCAGCTCTGGCCCTGAGGCCTACCACGTTCTGCGTTTTACCACAGACCATCTTATATGTTAACAGCTACACGACATAGATTCAAAATAATCACGTCTAATAAAATCATATAATGTCACACATTTCTGTATTAATTCCACTTCTACTTAAATCTCTATATTAGCTATACATTTAGAATATAATTTCAAATACTATTAGCACTCATGGCATTTCTCTTCATGAATTATGCTCTCTATAGGTAAGTGTGATGTACTCATATATTTATATCAGTTTGCGCTCTCTCAGTTCCCCCCTTTGATGACCTCTCGGGGTCATCACTAACATTTAAACTGCAGTTATTGCTGGCATTCTCTGCGCTTCCAGAGCTCTCAGGCTCCTGTACTGATTATCTTGTATGGCAGCCAATCTCTGCAACTGTTCTCTTTGGGCCCTTTCTGACCTTCTTGCTCTGTACCATTTGAATACCCTCACCAATCCCCACAATATTATCCCACAGATCAATACTATGATGATAGGCTTTAGGATATACCAAATAAAGCTTTTGCCCAAGGTGGAAAACCACCCTCCAACTGTACTCATTCCGTGGCCCACCTTTTCCCAGACATTTTCTCTACTCAAGTCTTCGATCTCTTTGTGTATATTAGTTATGTTCTTAATAACTTTCTCAAGGGGTTTTGAAAGGTCTGGAATGTAAGTGCAACATTCCTGAACCTTCAAAGCCTTACAGACTCCGCCCTCTTTTGCTAATAAGACATCCAATGCAAGCCGATTTTGAAGAACCATAGCCCTTATCGATTGCATCTCTCCTTCTACCAGCATTAAGGACTGAGCAGTGCTGGCAGACAACCTGTCGACAACTGTTGCCAGTCGTCTAATTTTAACATCATTAAGGATTATTCCCAAAAGAGGGAACATAGCTCCAAAGACATCTCCAACCATTTCTGCATCTCCTAAATCTCTCCTTCCCCTCGATGATGTCTGGCCCTCAATGATCAATAAGTCTTGTGCATGATATATTTTGGGGAAGACAATTGCCAAGTAACATGATCCATACCAGTTGTCAGGTAGTCTCACGTACGCATTTCTTCCACATACAAAATACACATTTGGAATCACTTGCATTCCCTTCAGGAAATCCTTAGTGTAGTACTCTAAATTAAAAGCATGTTCACAGTCAACTTCACCCACGTATACATTTTCATAATACGTTTTGGCTCGGTGAAGACATAACTTTCCTTTCTGCGCTTTATCTAAAGCTATTGGACCACTACTACCCTTTCTCTTGTGTGACTTCTCTTCCTCGGTCCAATCTAATTTCCCTTGTCCTGATTTTTTCAAAATCTTTTGTCTCCTGTAACGATCATCCACCTGCCCTATGAACTTTTTCTCGACTTCTGACACCTTGCATGTCAGATTATTTCTACGGGCATGTGAAGTATCTAAGGTAATCCAAGGAATGAAGAACTTGGCCAATCTGTCTTCACTCTTCCAGTAATCCCATTTATTCATCTGCTTATAATTCGGGACTTCTGGCAACACAGAATCATAATTGGAGAAATAGTATTCAAAACTATCTCTCTCATAAAATATACTAAGCAATAAGCTACATGTAATGCCATATGTCAGAGGGAGGTGATGATATCGAATTCCTTCATCTACAGACGCAGGCAACTGCATGCAGACGTAGCAATCCTTAACCTCCATGGCATCCACGTATTCATACAAAAGTTTAGCATAAGCATTTGACCTAAAGTCTCCTTGGGACTCGTCTACATGTAACCTGCGGGCTTCTGCAGCCAATAACGCTTTCTCTTGAGTGTTTTCCCTTTTCTCACCTGCAACAGTGGGTGTAAGTGTTACTACAGAATTCGCATCAGTTACCTTTACCTCTTCCTCATGTCCCTTTACATAAGAAATTGTTACCACTAAAGCTATTAATATTATCACTCCTACTATTAGTGTACCTATTATACATTTAGCTCTGCGGTTCGGGGTGCCGGCCTCCATTTCGTCAGACAATCTAGCTTTCCCTTTCTCTTTGCAAAAAAAAATTCTTTTCCTCTCGTTCCTTTACAGTCTCTTTCAATCCTTTTTTGTCTTTAGAATCCACACAGCTGGAGGCTGACAGCCTTTTTCGCAAAAAGTCCTTTCACAGTTCAAAAAGACAACCCTAGCCCTTCTCCATCCACTCAAGGGGTTCCCTAAAATTCTCTGCTTCCTGGGCGCTAGGTAATCTTCTTTTCTTCTGCTTGCTTTATTTACAAAGTCCTTTAACAATCGACTATTAGATTTGTGGTTGCAGCTTCAATAGCATAGTTCAATATTTCCATGCGAAGAGTATGCTCTTCATGTGCTGTTATCGTGGTACCAAAGTCGGGGAATTTCAATTCTGTAAGAAACATGTGTTTTAACTTGCTGAGGCGGGGAGGTCTGGGGAGCACGAATGTTAGTGACCCTTCTTGTTCGACACCGGGTACCAACAGTTGTATTTCCACGGTGATAATGGGCTCAGAACTGGACACCACCACCGCTCGGATCCTCCCTGTCTCCGGTTTCACAGACATTTGTCGCCAGATATGTCCACTCAGGTGTGGAGTATCTTCTGTTAGGCACACGCACTCTTCTTGACCTTCTTCGGTCCGGTGCCTCAGCGCCCTGAGCACCTTCTTCTGGGTCTGAGTCTTCTGATATCGGAGGAAGGGTTGCTTCTGGAGTTGACCTCAGGCTAGAACTTCTTCTTTGCGGCCAATTTGCTTCTCCACGTGCCCTTCTACTCCTTCTCCTTCTGGTCTGTTCTCGCTCTCTTTCAGACCTGTCAGGGTCAGACTCGTACTCCCAGCTGTCTTCTCCTTCTGTAGCGTCTTCTGTTTCGCTGTTGTACTGACCGTCCTCAGCTTGGTCAGACTCGTTCCCTGCTTCCACTGGCACCTCTACAGCTTGGCTAGCCCCCTCTATGGCTTCTTGGTCCTCAGCTGGACGTCCATCCGAGAGAGGAGCTGTTTCCAGAGGTGCTGGAACCCTTTTCGTATGCGACGCGTGTATCCAGGTGGGCAGGCCTCCCACCTTTACAGCTGTACTTGTGATCAGGATGACCTGGTAGGGCCCACGCCAACGAATATCCAAGCAGCTTCTTCTCACATGTTTCTTCACCAGGACCCAGTCCCCAGGATACAGGTCATGGCAAGGGCCCTGGCACGCTGGAACCTCTGCAGCCTGCACCTGAAGGGACACAGAACGCATGGCGTCAGACAGCCCCTTACAATAGTCCAGGATCATATCATCTGTGATATTTAACAGTGCAGTAGCTGGAATAGATGGCAGTCTCATTGCTCTCCCCATTAACACCTCATGTGGTGACAACCCTGTTCTTCTGTCTGGGGTACTACGAAGGCTCATGAGTACCAATGGCAGGGCATCAGGCCAACTCAGGGTCGTTGAGGAGCAAACTTTCGCTATTCTGGACTTGATCGTGCCATTAATTTGTTCCACAATTCCTGAGGCTTCTGGTCGGTAACTGCAATGGAGCTTTTGGTCTATATTCAGTGCAACACAAATCATCTTCACAAGCTCGCTGTTAAAATGTGTTCCCCTATCTGATTCCAAAAAGGCCGGCACCCCGAAACGAGGGATAAGTTCTCTAAGCAGTAACTTAGCCACTGTGAGGGTGTCGCACCTACGTGTAGGGTATGCCTCAACCCATCTGGAGAACACACAAACAACCACCAGGACATAGCGGAGGCGGTTGCATCTTGGCATTTCAATGAAATCTATCTGCATTCTGTTGAATGGACCTCCAGACCTTCCTATGTGACTTAGTGCAACTGGTGTTCTTTTCCCTACATTCAGCTGCTGGCAGGTCACACAACGCTGGCACACTGCTTCTGCTGCTATTCTAAACTTAGGATTGTACCAAGTCTGTCTAAACACTCTCAGCATAGCATCTCTCCCTAAGTGTACGGGACCATGTATGAGTCTAGCCATTGGACTCACCATCTCATTGGGCAACACTGCTCTGCCGTCTGCTGAGACCCAAAAATGAGTCTCACCTATTACACATCCTGCCTTTACCCATGTTTCCTTTTCTGAATCAGGAGCATTTTCTTGCATGGTTGACAATTCATCCCAAGTATCAACAGTTTCCAGTATCATGGCTAATTCAGTTCTTACATTTATTCCACCCACATCCACCTCTGTGAAAGAGTAACCTTGTTCTGCGCAATACCGCGCAACTTCATCAGCATATCTATTGCCTTTCGAAACAAAGTCCTCATTTTTGGTATGTGCGATGCACTTTACAACTGCGATACTTGCTGGACATTGCAATGCTTCTAACAACAAGCGCACAAACTCTCCATTGCGAATGGGAGAGCCTGAAGAAGTCATGAACCCTCTTTGAGACCATAACTGCCCGTAATCATGAACTACCCCAAACCCGTATTGGCTGTCGGTGTAGATGGTAACTCGAATTTGATTGCCTGCTAAGCAAGCACGTGTTAGGGCAATAATCTCGGCTACCTGAGCGGAGTTTACTCCTTCCAGGCACCCTGCTTCCACAACTCCTTCAATTGTACAAACAGCATAAGCTGCTCTCAACTGCCCAACTTCGTCTCTTACACATGAGCCATCGACAAAGAAAACTTCATCTGGGTCCGTCAGTGGCTCATCTACGATGTCGGGTCTGGGTTTGGTGCATAGTTCAGTCACATCGAGACAGTCATGGTCTGTATATTCATCATCATCATCAATATCATTTGGAAGTGGCATTAAGGTAGCAGGGTTCAAAACAGAGCATCTCTTGAGGGTCACGTTCTCTGCAGCAAGAATAACTTGCTCATAGCGCGTG
Source organism: Lissotriton helveticus (assembly GCF_964261635.1). NCBI lineage: Eukaryota > Metazoa > Chordata > Amphibia > Caudata > Salamandridae > Lissotriton > Lissotriton helveticus. Next base: position 869,698,702 of record NC_136067.1, on the reverse strand, counting down.
AGCCTGCTGTTGGTCAGATGCTGTGTTTTGGTCCTGGTCATCAACAGTTCAACAGAATGTGGCACGCACACCTCTAACGGGTGCCCCATGACGATATTTTCACATCTCTCAATGCTGACACCCGTTGCAGCAACGGATTTGAGACATCCGGGCAACGCTGCGGCTACTGGGTCTAAAGTAGCTGAGAAATAAGCAACTGGTCTACGGGCATTCCCATGGATTTGGACCAACACAGACAACGCACAACCTTCTCTCTCACAACAGTAAAGAAAGAATTGTTTATTGTAATCAGGCATTCCCAATGCCGGAGCACGACACAGGTCCTCTCTCAGCTGCAAGAATGCCATCAAACAGTCTTTGTCCCATGGTACCGGATCACTCACCTCCTTGTGCGTCAGTTTTTGCAAAGGTTTTGCTTTCAGTGAAAAGTTCACGATCCACTGTCGGCAATAACCCACCATCCCTAGGAACATCCTGACCTCTCTCTGGGTCTGAGGCGCATTCATTTTCATGATCGCCTCTATCCTATCTGGTGACACTTTTCGTTTGCCTTTCTCAATTCTGTGTCCCAAGTACTGCACTTCTGTCAGGCAGTACTGCAATTTTCCCGGGGATACCTTATGCCCATTGGCAGCTAGGTGATTTAACAAAGCAATGGAATCTTCCCTGCAAGCTTCTTCTGTTTCTGACGCCACAAGGAGGTCGTCTATGTACTGGACCAGAACTGACTTCTGGGGCAGCACTAGACTTTCAAGATTTTTCTTCAGAAGCTGGTTAAAGATCGATGGACTCTCTGTATACCCCTGAGGGATACGACACCATGTTAGGACGCAATTTTCCAGCTTAAATGCGAAAAGAAAATGGCTATCTTCGTCCAAAGGGATCGAAAAGAAAGCCTGACAAAGATCGATCACAGTGAACCACTCAGCTTGGAATGGAATCTGAAACAGTATCACTGATGGATTCGGCACCACTGGACAACATGAAACGACTATGTTATTAATCTTTCGAAGGTCCTGCACTATCCGGAATTTCCCATTTGGTTTCTGCAGACCCATAATCGGGGAGTTACATGGACTACCCACGATTTCTTTCAGTATTCCCTGTTTAATCATGGACTCGATCACGGGTTTTATACCTGCAATCGTTTCTGGAGTCAATTTATACTGGGGTGTTCTTGGGAACTCAGCATGCGGTTTCACTACAATTTTCACTGGGTCCACCCCTTTGACCAATCCAATCTCTTCCCCAGTGAAATCCCATACCTCTGATGCCACTGTCTCTCTCAAATCCCAGGGAAGCTCGTCTACTGTCAAAGTAGGGTACAGCTCCACACATATTCTTGAGTTTGCAACTTTGAAATCTGCATCATCATCATTAGTCAATACCTCCACTCCCTGGGGTGTACAGTATATAGTACAATTCAATTTGCACAACAGGTCTCTTCCTAGCAGACACACAGGGCTTGAATCGCAAACCACAAATTGGTGCTCATCGCTGTACTTCCCTATTTTCACCTGTACCGGTTCTGTCAATTGGCTGGTTATTCTCCTGTTTGCGACCCCTACCACCTGTATGGTCTCTCCAGACATGGGCAGGTCTGGAACTGCAGCTGATCTGATCGTGGATCTAGTGGCTCCTGTGTCCACCAGAAATGTCGTAGGGCACCCTGCTACTTCTGCTTCCACATAGGGTCCCCTCTGATCTACCTCTAAGGCTGCCCCAAGGGTGCAGTCTTCTCTTTCCACTCTCTGTCCGGTTAATGGGTCCACATAATAGCATTCTTCACCTTCCACAAACAGGGGCATTTGTCTATAGGTCTTACCCATACTCCCTACTCGAGGAGGTTGCGGGAACTGGGCTCGGGGAGGAGCCCCCCCCCCTTTGAGCACCTTTCCTTGGTATGGCGTCGCCCCTCTCATAGGTGCGCTCTGGACCTCTTCCTCCTCTATCTCTTGCTCTCCGATCTCTACATTGTAAGGGCACTCGCGTTTCCAATGCCCCAACTCGTTGCACTGGTGGCACCTAGTCGTTTTCTTCAAGGTAGCTATGTCTACTCTGGGTCTAAAGGTAGTACTCTCCTCATTACCCTTGTTCTGACTGTACTGCTTCTTACCTCCTGTACCTGTCCCTTGCTGCTGTTGTTGCGGTCCCCCCTTTCCTGCTGTCTGCAATTGTACCACCATCAGCTTCTCTTTTAGTTTCTTAGCCTTGGAGTCTACCTCATCACAGCAGTACCTGGCATATCTCAGTATTTCATCTAGGGGTCTACTTTGCCAACAAATCGAGTGTTGCTGAATCATTAAACTAATATCCGGTCTCAGTCCCAGGACGAACTTGGACACGAATTGCCCTATGTCCTTTGGATCCATTACATCCAAGCCGCTATACTGTTTAAACGCCTTCAGCAATCTCTCGTAATATTCATGGACTGTCTCTTTGGGTTCCTGTCTCGTTCTGTCTATTCTGACCCAATCTATGTCTTGCATTGGCACTTTTTCTTTCAGCCAAGTCATCACTCTCTCGAATTTTGCCATCACGATCTCGGACGGCCCATTAGTCCTAGCATCTCTCTCTGGCTCCGTTGTGGGCCACTCAGCGCTAACCTTGCATGCTGTCCACAGATCTCCTGGTACTACAATGTCAAACAGCGTGTTCAGATCTATCCAAAGGACCTTTGAGATTTTTACAAATCTCTCCACTTGCTTGTACCACTCCACGGGGCTCTCTCGTAACTTGGGGAAAGATGTGGTAAAAGCAGCTAAATCTCCCCTACTCCAAGGGACATGTACATAGTTCCCATTTGCGACTTCACGCAAAGGGTAAGCTTCTATTCCCTGCTGTCCTGGTGTCATACCAATCATGCTTCGCCTGCCGGTCCCTTTCTTGGACCACCTCTCTTCCCATTTATCTAGTGCCCTCCATGTCCTTATTCCAGTAATCAGTTCCCTTATGTGTGTTTTCAGCCCAATCGTTCTCCTCTCATCTAGATCTCGATCTGAGTAATGTAGCCTGTGGTTACCCTGTAATGCCTTGGTTCTTGACAAGTCCACCATATATTTGCCTGCTAGTTCGACTAACTTCTCATGGACTGCTCTCGCCTTTCGTGTGATGTCCTTTGCCATATACAGTATTTCATCCTGTTCATACATTTCCATTCTTTCCAAAGGCAGGGTACCATCTACCATGTCATCCAGATCTGACCTTAAGCTGGAGACATCAAGTCTCTTGGCTTTTATCTCAGCTCGCAATATGTCTTTTGAAGGGGGCTCACTGGTCTCCCTACCATCCCAACTTCGAGCTCTGCGTTTGGGCTCAGGAGAATTAATGGGTGGCCTCCCTTGCTCCCATCTCTCCAGGTCCCATGCTCGGCCATCCGATCTTGGAAGGTGATGGAACACGGGCCTTTTATCCCTACTCTCTCTCTGCCCACTCTCGTCTTCTTCTCTCCTCTCACCGCACATCTCTCTGTTATTTTCCCTCTGGTCGCTACACTCCCTTTGCCTCGTATCGCTCAATATCCGATACGATCCTTCCTGGTTCCCCATATTCCCTGGGCTGCGCTCATTTCTGTCATCACAGGGACTATGGTGCGACCTCTCACAACTCCCATTCTGTTCTCTGGTGGCAGGCACACAGTGTGGACACTTAAAGCTGTTCCTGTACTCTTGCGCTCTCCTCTCCCCTTCACTGAGTATTGGGCACGCCACCCCTCCACTCCCGGGGCCCCCGTTTTCCAGGTCTGTTCTACCTCCACTCCGGGCCCAATGGGTGACTCCCCTACTCCCTCTACAGTCCCACTCCGGGCTACTCTCCCCAGCCCCGCAGTGAGTTCGTGCTCTGCTGTCCTGACTTTCCCTTTCTGCTTCTGCAGCATTGATGCACTTTTGAGCCTTCACTGCCTCATCCCACTGCTTCATGTACTCATTTAGCTCTTGAAAGGATTTTCGTCCAGATCCCCTCAGATCCATTGGCCATCTAGGGCCCCCAGGATCTCCTCCTGGGTCCCCTGCTGTGTGCATCGGGGTGCTCCACTCTCTGGGTATCGGCATCTGACTTGGGGAATTAGTGGTATCGTTCCTCCTTGCCTGCTCTGCTCTTTCTCTGTCTTTCCGTTTCCGTTCTTCCCCTTTTGCTCTCTCTTGGTCATATATCGATATTATAGGACCTATGGTAACAGGTACCTGTAGTGCATCTGGTAATGGGTAGGATGTGGCGCTTTCCGTTTCCGGCGCTCTTTGTACCACAAACCTACCGACTACCTGTTGCACCTGACTAGGCTGGAGCAACTCTTTCTTTGGCTCAGGATCCCACTCTGAACTGGGAAGCGGTCTATGCTCTCCTGCATTGCCCCCCTTTTCTCCTTCAGTATTCTCGACCTCTCCCCCTGCTCTATTATACGGGGGTGGCCTGTCTGTCAGTAATCTGTTTATCAGGCTGTCCTCTGTTTCGCTCTCATCATCTTCTTCTAGGGGGCTTTTATTTACTGGCGCCTCTAACACTGGGTACAGTTTATTTATTTCCAAATTATGCACTCTCCATCTTTTAGCATCCGCATCCCACCTGGCATCCTGTACTGCCCTTACCGAGCGTTTCACCCTTTCTTGTCGTCTGTTCATATTCCTTTCATGCGCTGCCCTAAGCCATGCTTCAAGGGCTTCAAACTGGGTTGGTCTAGGCAAGGGTCTCTTTGAGGTCATGACTGATTTCAATCGATGTAACACCTCTAATCTGAACGTCCCGTACTTCGGGAACGTCAGTTCCTCGTTTCCTTCAGTAATCTTACTCCACTCTGATATCCAAAGGATCGTATGCAACCCAACATTTACTGCCATATAACGAGCTGGCGTACCCTCCGGCGGGGCTTCTTCCCCTTCATACGATCCTCGCCTCTCTTTCTTAAACAGCGCTTTCAACCATTTAAAACACTTCATAATTATGCGCACAAAATCCAGCCTCGCTACTCTGTTTACTTCCTGATGACAATCCACCAATCCTGTCGCGGCTTTGCTAGCTTGGCCTATCACAGCGCGGTCTTTCTCCTGTTGGCCAATCACGTCGCGACCCTGTATGACGTGTTCGCTAGCTGGCCTATCACAGCGCGGTCTTTCTCCTGTCAGCCAATCGCTGCGCGACACCACCTGACGTCTCTTTTCTCCGCTTCGCAGCAGCACCCCTCCTTTCTCAACTCGTCTCCCGGTTATGCATGCGTCCCATTCATACTCTGAAAAATGACTACTTCCGACCAAGCGGTCACTTCTCTCGACTGTACGTCCACAGTCTATCTGTAATTGTCAACACAACTGACGAGATGTCTATCGTCTCTCTGATAGGTTGCTTACACACACAGTAACTTCCGACCAGCGTCCGTTACTCACGCACTCACTCTTACGTTCCCCCTATCTCGGTCTCTCGGGTGATCAATGGTACCTCATGACCCCCTTCACACTAGTTGACAATTACTCTGGGTGTCCGATACACCCGAACCACTTAAGCTCTCCTTGAACTTAAGATTTCCACCGGTTGCGCGCGCTCACAACCTGTTCCACAGTCACTCTACAAACATTCAACTCCGCCAGACATTACAACATAGACACAATACAAAAACACCGCAATCTAACACGCATAACCCTTTATACTCACTCTCGACCGATACTGCTGCTTTTTCTGTCTCACGTCATCCGGATCTTCATCTGCGGGCTGTTCTTCCGATCATCGATTTCTAGGGGCCTTGGGGTAAGCTAACCTGGCCTAGGTCACCGTCCTCAAGAAGGCAACCATCCTCTATAGCTACCAACTGAAAGGGTGAGATTTTGATCGATACCTTATATCTATTGATCCAAACCTCGATCTGGTCGACTGAACCTTTATTGCCTGTCTTGGAAGGAAACAGTACACCTATCTGCAAATTAGTTCACCCAAGAAAGGACTCTACTCTCAAAGATCACGGACAACTTCTAAGTTTCAAAAGTTTATTGTAAAGATATAATGAGCTGCAAATACAAGCATCTCAGAATGAGATTCACGAGGTACACAGGTCCAATTACATACATGTGCTCTCGAAAAGCCCTCAGACGAGCAACAGAAATCACTAACACAAGTTCTAAAAATAGCAAAGCTATCAGCATAGACGCATATCTCTCCTTCATTTAGGTTGGAGGAAAACAAACACAGGTTAGGCGTCCCTACCCTGTTCTAGATGGTATCCCTACTTAACCAAATCCCAACCTAACAAAGGTGTCAGCAATGAATGACCCCCAAGGGAAGTCACCCACTCTAAGTCTCTTGGTGAAAACCTAAAGTTCTCCAGTCATGACCCCTCACTGCCTACCCATCCGCTCTCTAAAGGGTCCTCAGGTCTCTGCTCTAACTCCACCCAGGGGTGCTGTCCCTAATACAAAACAGTCAACAACATTTGAGACGCCCCTTGCGAAACGCCTCTCACGTGGTGCAACTTCAGGCTTTTTCCATGATGCTTTGTATTGGGCCTCAGACGTTAGAGTTGACCTTGCTTCTCAGTCTCTTCTCCGGCCCGCTGATACCCCTTAAACATTCCAGAACCCTCCTCCATGTCTGGGCCGTCTACTGAACAGGCCTCTATTCATTCACTTATAATTGGATCCCCCCTTTCCTGTTGCAGACAGATATCTGCCGCCAAGAACCCAACTCTCATAGACTTCTAAAAAGGCTTGCAACATTTCTCAGCCCAGACATGTACGTGTAAATCAATGCTAAAACATTTCAGGCCTACAATATTTCACATTATGATTATAGCATTCTATTTCTTCATTTAATTAAAGCATGTTAAAACTCTTATTCTATTATTTAGAAAACATTACTCTAAATCATGGCCCATTAATGCAATGACCAAAAACGTTAAACAATCTGTGTCGTGAAAAGAAACACCTTCCCTTTTAGCTCCAGCTCTGGCCCTGAGGCCTACCACGTTCTGCGTTTTACCACAGACCATCTTATATGTTAACAGCTACACGACATAGATTCAAAATAATCACGTCTAATAAAATCATATAATGTCACACATTTCTGTATTAATTCCACTTCTACTTAAATCTCTATATTAGCTATACATTTAGAATATAATTTCAAATACTATTAGCACTCATGGCATTTCTCTTCATGAATTATGCTCTCTATAGGTAAGTGTGATGTACTCATATATTTATATCAGTTTGCGCTCTCTCATTATCTACAATGCTCCTCTGGGACTGCAGATATTACAAATGAAACATTCCAAGCTTGTGTGACACTAAAATAATGACACATCTGCCATTAAAAAAAAATATACAGCCTTCTTTCTATCGCCGCAGACGAGGTGGGAAGGCAGAACGGCAGAAGGGATGAAAGCGCGGGAACAAAGAGCGAAGCAATATAGATCTGCATCAGGGACAGAGGAAATTGAGGTTAAGGAAAACAAATTGGCAAAATTGTGAAGAACTGATGTGACACACAGCCCTTATTGAACCTACAGATAGGAGCCCTGAAGGATGATTATAGGGAAATGATAACAGGCCTGGAGGACAATAGGAGACAGGTGGATGAAATATAGGGGTAGATAAGCACGCCATGAAAGGATAACAAGTTTATTGTTGCGCCTGATTCCAGACCTCCTTCTATTATTATTTGTAGACCCATTTAGAGCAATGTGGAGTGGAAGGAGAAATGAAAAAGATTTCGCAAGTGACAGCTTTGTGAAGCTGCTTGTCAGGGACAGAAGGTTGATTGGTTTGCTGATCTCATCCAGATTTAACATTGTGTTTTCAGAATGTCAAAGCAAAAGTGTCAGCATATAATTTGTCACGATACATATCAATGCACAGGGTACAGTTGGCTATAAAAGTAAAATCCCTCAATAACAACGCAGGTATTTGGCAAATTTCCATTCTGATGCCATTTTATTCCTTACCTTTCTCAAATGCATGCACTAGTGGGACGTGTCAGGACCCTTGACTTTTGGTAGATCACAGAGATATCAACAGTTGTCCTTGTATCAGTGGTCCCATGCCATCTGAGCATACCATTAAGAATGTCCTAATTTATTTATTAAACATCCATCCAAAAGCCTCTTAAATGCCATAATGTCTCTCTATTTGCATGTTCCTCCAATTCCATGTACATTGATTGAGTTTATTGAAGCAAAGTTGTTTAATTACCAAATCCAAGAAGAATTATTCCACTCTTGGGCTAGCAGCAGGTTTTGGTCACTTAAAGTGATGAGGAACGGATCCTTACAGGTACACATCTGTTAAAGACCATATAATTATTGAGACAGCGTCAAGTCTCCTGTAGGAATGTCGGGAAATGCAAATAATTTGTATTATATTCACTTTTTTCATCCCATAATAACAATACGTTTCTATCATTTGAATATTTACACTCTAGAGAGGGCACAAGTCCTAAAAAAAAGAAGTGGGGAACTAACCAAGTGAGGCAATATGCAAGTGACATCATGGTACCTGAAATCACAGCGTGACATCACAACATCAAAGGAAGTGACTTCTCAACCCATGACCACACAGGAAGTGACATGACAGGAAGTGACATCAGATCTTAATAGTTCACACACGTTTTGCACGTCTATCATGAGTACATTTGAGCATATTATAAGATTTAACAAATAAGATTTTGCATCTAAGTTGTACCAAAAAAGTGACGTAACCCCAACGCAAAATGTGAGCCTCAATTTATATATTTCTTTTTTTTAAACTGTGCTACAACGAAGTTGACAACAAGGAGACATGTAGCAGTAAATCTAATCTGCTTAATTGGTCGCAAAGTCTGCATTTTAAAATATCTTATGCGGTTAAGGCACCTGCTGCAGAGATCTTTCTGTGCCCAGTAAATCACAGGGAACAATAATGGTAAGCATATATTTATAGGGTAATGTATTTGCTGGAGGGACCTGTGTTTTCTCTAGTCCCAGTTTTCAGTCAAAGTAGTGTAGAGGGTAAATGGAGCACCTGCAAAGCACATCATTTAACATGCAGATGACAGATTGTTATTTTATGTAGTTATAGATTCTTTTGCTACTCACAGTTCATAAATTGTAATCCCAACACAGTATGCCATGAAGCACGTGACCCCCTACATCTTGTAACCCTCACTGTCTTATGTAACACATCTTGTACATTGCTTTACACATTTGTAGGATCTATTGTCAATGTTTAATGTGTACCTGTGACATAAAGCACTCTGACACCCTGCATTGGTGGTATTTAAATGGTTTTTTGGGTAAATACTGGAATTTATCAACATATATGACATTCTTAAAGTGCATCCATATCAGGGATTAAATAGAAAAAAAGCGTGCATCTTTTAAGTATTTGGGTAGTGATAACAACAAACTGTGTGCCTTTGTTACCCTTCCAGTGCATTTGCATCTAGGTGAGAGGCTTATATAGGTACGATTCAGGGTAGTGAAACAAAAGGAGGCCACGTGTTCGCTTAAATTCGGCCTTTATTATGGGCCCAGCTGGAATCTGAAATATAAAAGCCTCCTCGCCACTTTGCTGCTCGAAACGACAGCAGACAGGGTGCAAGTAATGCTGAATATGCTCCCCTGTCTGAAAATTACACTGGGCCCTGATTCTGGTGATCCTTTGTTTTGCTAAAGGGTGAAGTGAAGCAAAAGCCTAATGTAGATACATTTAGTCCTACCGATCTAACGACTTAAGTCTTAACGCCTATACAGGGCTCTCGGTGGATTGCAGCTGCTAAGCATCTGGGGCAGTAGCGATTAATAACCAGGTGACCAGGCGTTCATTAGAAGGCCTGAGAGAGTTTGTTTCACTCAGGCTTACATGCGCAGCACACTAATACTGACCTCTTTCATTGCATTGTTGAGGTGGGATTTAGAGCGGTCGATGCAGAATGCTTGCACGGTACCTGTCCGACCACAATCCCCTTAGACTATCGTTTAATTGTGTGTGTGTTGGGGGGGAGACGTGAAAAGATTTTGAACTGCTGTTCCCAACGGAAGAATTTGTGGATAATCTGAGAGAAGTTTATGAGCTTCGATCTGGATATTTCAATTTTCTTGTCATAAAAAGCATTTGCACGTCAGGCCCAGATGTGGAGTAGGGTACACGTGGCGCCTGCCACACCAGACGATTTGCAGGTGATATTAACGTGTGGGTACGGTAGGAGGTCAATTACAAATCTCGATATAGCAATGATGCACCAGAGAGGCACGCTAACGAAATTGCTCAAAGAATGGTGGGAGAGTCATTTAAATTGATATGAATGGCTGAGATTCCTGGGTAGTGTAAAATTGATCTCGCAAAATGCTAGGCTTATATATTCTCAGTTCAATTACCTCCATCATACATACTTAACATCTCAGCATGCAGAGCAAATGTAGCATGGGGCTTTGAGTGCATTTCCAAGAAGCTGCGAGAACGAAGCTGACGTTGCCACATGGTATGGCACAGGCCTGTAATATACCGATTTTTGAACGACACGATTGAAATCTGTAACTGAGTGACAGGTAAACTGACTCTGAAGTAGGCAAAACTTTGACTTTTGAGTCTATTGGTCAAAATAAAAAAAACATGTATACAGTTTGATAAACCTGGAATTGGTGCTCTGAAAACTGCATATGGTCATGACATGGAACGCCCCTGGTGGCACCACCGGTGGGAGCAGGGCCGGCTTTAGGGCAGCGCGACTGATGCAGCCGCACTGGGAGCTGACCTGTGGAGGGGGCACTGACCTGTGGAGGGGCGCTGTGTTTAGCAATGACTTATGATTGGAGAGATGAGAGGCACTTTTGCCCGGTGGTAATGAGCGAATCAGAGGAGGTGGTCATGGGGTGTGGGGGCGCCAAATATGATTGTCGCACCGGGCACTGCCAGCTCTAAAGCCAGCCCTGGGTAGGAGACTGGTTGAAGGATCTGAAGAAAGGGTCATATGCAGAAATATGTGTGTTGCTGACATTTCAGGCTCTGAATCTTAAGGGTGTAGGTTATGTGTTGTTGAAAACATATCTGGGAAAGTTAGGGGCTAAATCTGATGTACAGCCTCCCTGAGCAAGTGACCTCTGGTATACAATATTGTTTTAAAGTGAATATGGTGTATGATACCTCTTTGGGTACATTTAAAGAACTAAGTAGACATAACTACCCATATTACATTATAGATATGTGAAACAAACTAAAGAATGTAACTAAGACATTTCTTAGTGTTGCAAGGAATATTGATATAGGGAGCCACACAGACATGTGACTGTACTTGGATTATAAAACAAAGTCATATCTTTTTATTTGTGGATACTCTGCAGTCGTAAAGATAATACTAGTAAAAATCCTTTGTGAATAGCAAACAATTGTGTAAGATTTACCTTTGTGAATCAGGCCATCTGGAAGGCAAAAGTTAACATAGCCACTTTGCTCTTAAAGCTTCATATGATTCATTCAACTAACTACGTTATCTAATCTTGTTCATAGATAGTCATGCAGAACTACTGAATAGTGTGTATTCCCTTGGCAACACTTCGCTCTTTTTAGGCTTGCATCTAAAACTCAATACATTGATATTTCTTGTGTCGGTGCACAATTAGTTACAATTGTTATACTGATGAAAAATAGTCAACGGGCCATATAGTCCAATAGTGTACTAAAATGGCTGTATTATTGGCTTATTGTGTAACAAGACATGAGTTGTATGTAACTTTGGAGGGGATGCTCTGGCACTTTGATGTTCTTTCACAATGGCTTGGTGGAAAAGACTAAATAAAAGGATTGCTTGAATTCACCCCTAATTCTGAGCTTGGTTAGCACAGACATTTTTTGTGACAGAGCATTATTTTTAACCTAAGATGACCCTCTCCCCCATGTCCAAGCACAAAACATTTTGTATATCAGTAAGAAGCAGTGGGAAATTCCCCATACCATCAAGTTCCACAATACCAATGGCATAACCAATGTCTGTCACAGGTAGCTTTATAATCCATGGAAGGAGAATAAATGTAGCCTACTTTCTCCATAGATAATCAAATGTTATAAGGCAGTAGAGCTTATTTGGCGCGAGTGGTTGCCAATGGGGGCCACCAGCACTAATTTTTGTTTACCGGCACTCATTTTTCTTCATCAGACATTTAGAGAGCAAAAGATGGAATATCACACAAACGGAAAGGCAGGGGAAAAGAAAGAATGAAAACCAGTCACAAAGAAGAAAAGAAGTAACCTGCAAGAGTGAGATGAAGGGGAAGTGGGTGTCTGGTAGTGAATAAAGTGGCATGAGGTGGAGTTAGAACTATACAGCCTTCGTATTGGGTGCATTGATATTTAATTTCACTCGCAATGGGCTTCTGAGCAGAGCCCTAGGCAACAGCACTTATCCTTTTTTATAAATTAAGCACTGGAAGGGACAGAGTCATTATCCCCAATACTACATTTGAATTTAAAGCCTGTCTGATAAAGCAGAATGACATTTAAAGAACTCAATCCACTTCTCAGGTTTTTGCAATAGACTGTTTGCATATACTTTTGCCTCAATTTCAATTCAATGAAGCAGTATTTACTGGGGTGGGCTGGATCTTTTTCTTTCAGCAATGGAAGGAGTATCTATGTCCTCCATGAAAATAGGAGTATCTGTAATTGTAGGGTGGAAACAAACAATGGATTGAACTTAAATATGCTTTAGGGTAGGCAATTGGGTCTTAAAGCCTCCTCTACACGAATTCCTCCAATCACTTTGCATATCTCAGTAGAAATGGGAAACTGTTCAAGAGCCAGGGAAACTAGTTTGGTCCAAAAAGACTCATAATTTAGTCACCTGCACAGCATCAAATAAGGTTCTACCAAACAACTAGGAGGAATACCAACCTATCCAATAAACCCCATCTAGTTATAGCATGGCAAAGCGCTTTTTATCTGTATTTTTAAATTTCTGCACCTACCCTGAGCTACTTGCAGACATTTCCCGCCAAGCAGGCACCCACAAACAGCGGATCCTAGCGCTGTTGAAAGGGTAAACACCACACGGACGCCATCGCTGGTAACGCAAGGCCACGCCCACCCGCTAGGCCACGCCCACCCCCAAACCTATGTAAGCGCTGACTAAGAGCGCGAGACATTGGAATTGACAGACCTCTGAGGCAGAAGCCGGAGGTGTAATTTGCTCGTTTTTAAAAATTTGTGTGATATTGTGTTTATCTGTATTTTTAAATTTCTGCACCTACCCTGAGCTACTTGCAGACATTTCCCGCCAAGCAGGCACCCACAAACAGCGGATCCTAGCGCTGTTGAAAGGGTAAACACCACACGGACGCCATCGCTGGTAACGCGAGGCCACGCCCACCCGCTAGGCCACGCCCACCTCCTCTTTCCATAAATGTGCGTCCCACGCAAGTGCAGCGGACGAGCGCAGCGGGAGCGCCGTTTGCGCGCCGAAGGCGCGCCTAAGGCAAGCCCGTCTGCGCCCGTCCGCGGCCAGACGGGGCGCGGGGCCACGGACTATGTCACCTGCAAGTCCCACGTGAGGCGGTATGATAGACAGGTATTGTTGGATCTATGCCCTAATACTGCACTTTCCTGTAAACACTCTATGGAAGCTATATCACTACATAGTTGCAATATATGTCCTTTCACTCCTGATAATTGCCTCACTACTTCTAATACGAAAGGGCTGCTAAAAGCGGCATTACTGAATTGCAGATCCCTTAGGAAACATTGTACTCAAATCTATCATCTCCTTGAGGATGAGGAACTCGACATCTTGTTTCTCACTGAGACCTGGTTAGACGAGTATTCTGACCCTGTTATAATTGAGGCCATGCCACCTGGATATTCCCTCTCCAGACTAGATAGGAAGGATGGTAGAGGTGGAGGTATCGCTATAGCAACTAAGGCTCCTCTAGAATGCTCCCTATCTCCTCTCTCGATAGATCATAGTGAAGCAGGGTCCTTCACGATCTTAATAGGGCCGAAATACTCCCTCTCGGGTATCCTTGTATATCGACCCCCAGGAAGGCTTCATGACTTTACATCTAGCCTTATGGAGGCTACAACTCACCTAGCACTGAGAAAAACCAGATTGCTAGTGTTGGGAGACATGAATGTCCATTTTGACAACCCCCTTGATAATGAGGCCTCTGACATAAAGTCTGATTTGCTCTCCTTACAGCTAGAGCTTAAAAACCAGGATCCAACTCATCAACTAGGACATTTGTTGGACCCCATTTTTGGGAACTGGACGGGAGTACTCCCTCTGGCCCCTCTACCGATACCCTGGTCTGACCACTTCGTGATTCCAATGCAAATACAGATCGCTGCTACCGAACTCAGCTCGGACACTGCTGTTCGCTACCAATGTAGAAAATGGAAACATTTCTCCCTTGACTCCTTCCTTAAGAAACTTGATAACGCTGTACCTCCAGGAGGGTCTGACTGTGAGACAGTATATAATCAGCTACAAAAATGTATCACAACAGCTTTAGATAGCACTGCCCCGATTCGTACGCTGACAAACACCAAAAGGGCCAACAAAGCTAATCCGTGGTTTACTCAAGAACTACGTCTTGTCAAATCCGCATGTAAAAAACTTGAGCGGACATGGCGTATCGACTTTTGCCCTAAAACTAAAACCCTTTATAAAAAAGCTCAAAAAGACTATTATAAAATTATCCGAGCCTCCAAAGCATCCCACTATAATACTCGCATTATGGAAGCAGAGAACTCCTTGAAGGAGCTTTTTAAGATCTTTAAAGAAATCTCTGTAATCACCTCTAATAATATTTCCCATAATGATTCGGTGGATACTTGCAATAAGATCGCTAAGTACTTTGCTGGCAAGATCACTGACATTTATGCCAACTTTTCGGGCAACTTAAAACCAGGATACGACTTTGTTGAAAGTGAAGATGCCGCTCCCACAGATATATGCCTGAGTAATTTCACGGTCCCTTCCCTGGTAGCCTTTGTAAAAATCTGCCAAAGTATTAAATCTGGCTCCCCTCGGGATACGGCTCCTACCAAAATAATAGCTGCTAGTATGGCTGCTCTGGAGCCCCACCTTAGATACGTGCTACAAATCTCCTTTTCTACAGCCTGTCTGCCTGAAGACTGGAAAAAAGCTATCGTACTCCCTATAAAGAAAAAGCCCAATGTGAGTCAGGATACCCTAGAAAATGTAAGACCTATATCTCTGCTACCTTATCTAGCCAAAGTAGCAGAGAAAATAGTCAATACTCAACTCATGGCCTACCTCGAATCCCAAAATGCTTTACATAGCTCTCAGTCTGGTTTTAGATCAGGCTACTCAACAGAGACTGCGCTCCTGAGAGCGACCGAAACTCTACGGGAAGGAGCAGATGAAGGCAAGACTATGGCACTCATTATGCTGGACCTCAGTGCTGCGTTTGACACTGTAGCACACTCCATCTTGCTACAGTGTCTAAACAAAGCTGGGGTCACTGGGAAAGCATTGGGCTGGCTGAAAGCTTTCCTAACCAACCGGAGCTTTCAGGTTCAGAGAGGCAATTTTCTCTCTGACAGCATAGCTTTAGAACAGGGGGTACCTCAGGGCTCTGCCCTGAGTCCCACCCTGTTCAACCTTTATATGGCCCCGCTGGCAGGGGTGGTCCAATCGTACGGCGTAGAGCTAGTCTCTTACGCCGACGATACCCAACTGCTGATCTCCCTGTCCCAAGCCTCCTCCTTGGCTGCTGCAAATTTTAAAACCTGTATGAGCGATCTTGCAGATTGGATGACCCAGCATTGCCTCAAACTTAACGGCTCAAAAACTGAGATGTTAATAATTGGAGGCAAGGATACTAGCTGGACCAAGGAGTGGTGGCCATCCTGTCTGGGGTCTCTACCCACTCCTGGCAGAGAAGCTAAGAATCTTGGTGTCTGGGTGGATACCAAACTCTCTTTTGACAGTCATGTAAATAAAATCGTAGGTAAGTGCTTTGGGGTCATGAAAACTCTCAACCGTACCCTGGACCTCCTCCCTTTGGAGGCCAGGCGCACCTTGACTCAGGCCCTAGTAACCTCTCGCATGGACTATGGCAACGTACATCTCCTTGGTACCTCGGAAAAGAACGTTAGGAGACTGCAGGTGCTACAAAATTCAGCAGCACGGCTAGTATTGAGACTACCCAGAAGAGTTGCATCTAAACCCACCTTGGCAACCCTTCATTGGCTGCCCATTAAGAAGAGAATTCTCTTTAAAGCTCTTCTTTTATGCTACAGAATTATCTCTCACAAAGCACCGTCCTACTTGTCTGACCTAGCTGTTCCGTACGAGCCTAACAGAGCACTTCGCTCGATGGGAAAGGGCCTCCTCATGATCCCCCGTATAAAAAAATCCAGAATGGGAGGTCACTCCTTCCGTTCCCTGGCAGCAACCAAATGGAACACCCTTCCCATCTATATTAGGTTAGCAAACAACGAAGCCACTTTTAGAAAACTACTAAAAACGTACCTATCTGACCTTTAGGTTCTGCCCCCTCCTTTGATCTCTGACCATTTCCTCAGCGCGGGGATACGCCGGGAGGCGTCACCAGGTGCTTTTTAAACCCCTTTATTATTATTATTATTATTATTATTATTAAAGTAATGTTGGTAGATTTCAAACTGGAAGTATTAAAGTCAGTAGAGATTAAAGTATACCTAGTCCCCTATTACGCTTGGCCAGGAAAAGGTTATAAAATGTATCGTAAGCTATGTATTCTAACAACGCTGTGGTCAGTTGAAGATGCAAGGCTTATTGAACAACTTGTAACTGCGACATGTCTAGTAACAAAGACTACTGCTCATATCACAATTAATCAAGCTAAGCGTAATTAGGGCCCCAAAAGCACTACTCTGAATGTGAATGAGCAGAACACTTCTCTCCTAATTCATTTATGATGCATTTTGGCTTCATGTCCTGTCAGGTGCCAGGTCTGAAGCATAAATTGTAATTTTCTAGTTACATAACCTCTAACATGATTTTGATATTGTCAAGAAAAATATTAGCCATCCATCCAACTGTTGAGGACAGTTTAGCTTCTTTCAGCATGGTCACAGTCATACTTTATCTTCCATGACAGAAGACGAGGAGGCAGACAGTTCGTACAGTGAGGACTGTCTACTCCATCAGTTAAGCAGTATCAACTATCTTCTTTCTTTTCTGGAGGACATTAATCTTTTCTGAGACATCATTATTTTGAATGATGAAATGGAAAATTAAATTGTTGCTACCCTGAAGACCATCCACTTGGCAGCTCCAACTGACCCATGCCCCACCACACCTTCACCAAAGGGCTCCTATCAATCAGTGAAGAACTAACACCCATCCTCAATGACTCCATTGACCCAGCCACATTCCTAGACACCTGGAAGCATGCTGCCATCTTGCCCCTGCTCAAAAAACCATCTGCTGACCCAGTCACATTTTCCAACTACAGACGCATCTCTCTCCTACCACACCAGGCAAAGGTCTTTGAGAAACTAATCAACCAATGCCTCACGGACCACCTCAGCAACCACCTGCCACGCATTCAGGCCCAATCACAGTACAGAAACAGCACTCATTTCCACCACAGACGACACCTGTATGATCCTTGACAGAGGAGACACAGCAACCCACATTCTACTGGACCTCCCTGCAGTGTTTGACATGGTCTCAGATGCCCACACGAGATTGGCATGCAAGGATCCGCTTACCGCTGGGTCTGCGCCTTCTTATTGGATAGAAGAGAAGCCTGGCACCTTAGTCCTTGGAACCCCACAAACTAATCTATGGAGTACCTCAAGGTTCATCAATCAGCCCCACCCTGTTCAATGCATAAATGATCCTTCTGGCCAATGTCATCTGTGCATATGACATCAGCATCCTCTCCTATTCAGATGACACACAACATATACTCTCAGTCATGGACAAGACCCCATATACAAAAATAGAAAAACAAAGTCCACTGCCTGCATGACCAAGTCGCTAACTGGTTGAATAGCAATTGCCTCATGCTCAACGCATACAAGACAGAAGTAGTAATCTTCAGCAAGAACACTTCACTATCTCCAACTAGTGACACATACCATGATAGGAACCTCAGAATAATCATCAACAGCAAACTGTACATGACATCACAAGTCAGAGCCTTCACTACATCCTGCTTCTACACAATGAAAATACTAAGGGAGGTTCTTAAATAGCTCCCAATCAACACACAAAAAACTGCAACTCAAGCCCTAGTCACCAGCATGTTGAATCATGGGCACACCCTCTACTCCGGGATCGCAGATCAAATCACGAGAAGACAACAGACCATTCAGAACTCAGCAGCCAAACTCCTCTTCAAACTCTCACACAGAACTCACATTACACCAGACCTCAGGGAAGTAGACCGGCTTCCAATACCCAAGCCCACATACACATACAAGGAACTCAACAACACAGGGCCCTCCTACCTGATCAGTTGCATCTCCTTTCACCAACAATCCAGCCACCTCCCGTCCGCAGCACTTCTATTTGCCAACATCCAACGCATACACTGAACCAAATCAGCAGGATGAGTGTTCTCTTACATCCCTCCATAAGCATGGAACAACCTCCATCTCCACATCAGACCCTCCTAATCTTGTCCTGAATTCCAGAAATCTGAAATCCAGTCTTTTCAATTAACCAACCTACCATAAGTAATGGTATGCACACTTACCTTCTCAATGCCAGTGCACCCTTGCGTGTGATAGTGCGCTTTACAAATACACATGACAATACAACAAAAAAGAATGAATATGTCCCAAATTTTCACTGTCATCACAATCTCCCTCTAGAAAAGCTATCAGAGGCAGTTTAGCTTCTTTCTCTATAGCCCCTCATTTATTCCAAAAAGTTAGCCTGGCATTAATCCAGTTGATATTTTGATCACATGACATTTACTAAGTGGTTTAAAAGAAGATCAGTATTCTAAATCTATTCCAGAGATTAGCTTTCTCACAGTTTTGAGAAATCTGTCTAAGACATATCTCAATCACTGGCCTTCATAGAAGACACCAATACCCGCCCACTCATATTCCCAAGGAAAGGACAAGCTTCATAAAAAAAGGATCAAAGCCTAGCATTCTAGTCTCTAATGCTGATGTTAAGGAATCTGACAAGACCTGAGAGCCACCTTTTCAGCCTTCCTCCACTATTAGGCTCATCAGATATGTGAGACTTTCAATTATCATAAGGGGTGGAACTTTTTCTGATTCTTCAAAATGTGAGAGAATAGTTATTTGGCAGTTCACTACTATAGAAGCCTAGAAAGACAGAACCATCTTCAGGGTGAGACAGAACATGAGTACAAAACAACAGGTTGCCAGTCTAAATGGACCCAAAACTAGTCCATAGTGGACCGGAACAAAGTTATCACATGATTATCACATCAACTCCAGGGAGCATCTAACATGCAGCAATAAAGATTTTTTTTCATTAGGAATTGCCTAACTGCATCTTTCTCTGAAGGGAAAATACCTTAATGATCTACTTTGTCAGAAGGTGTGGAGCAGCTCTGAGATCCTTGCAGAACTCTCCAAGGGCCCATATAAGCTCCTGAAATGAATATTTGACAACAAAGAGAAAATATATTTCAGCCCTTAAAATGTTACTGCTGATATTAGGACATTACAGAGTCTTTGTATTCTCCTGCAAGTGGGCATCTTTGTTTCTCACAACCCTCCTCAAACTTCACCATCTTCTAGACAGTCCTCAATCAGGATTCAGAAAGAAAAACACTGAAACAGCACTCATCACGCCCACCAATGACAGTCACATTTTCCTTGAGCAAGGAGAAACAGCAGCCCTTATACTGCTCGAACTCTCTGCGGCCTTCAACACAATCTCCCACAACACTGTCATCTGAAGACTCCACAAGACTGGGATACAAGGATCCGCTCTCAAATGGATCTGTTAATTTCTTACGGGAAGAACCCAAAGGTTTGGGCTGTCACCCTTAACATCAGAGACCAAGAAACTGATATGTGGAGTCCCATACGGCTTGTCCCTCATCCACACCCATTTCAACATATACATGACACTGCTTGTCACCATCATCCAATCACAAGACATCACAGTCATCTCCTATGCTGAAGAAACCCAATTCATCCTCTCCCCTGATGAAGAAGACAACCATCACCAGAACCAGCTTCACCATCTGCAGGACCATGGCAGCCGAATGGATGCAAACCAGCTGCCTGAATCTCAACTCTGATAAGACGGAAGTACTGGTCTTCGGCACCAACACCTACCCAGGGGACCTCACCTGGTGGCCATTGGAGCTAGGACCAACACCCACGGAACACACAAGAAATCTTGGGATCATCCTAAATGATGCGCTCTACATTACAGCTCAAGTCAATGTAGTGTGCACATCCTGCTTCCTATGCATGCTGCAAAAGTTCTTCAAATGGTTGTCTCAGAACATCAGACTGACCGTCACTCAAGCACTCATCACCAGCAGGCTTGGCTACAGCAACATTCTCCATGACGGAATTTCCAAACAAAACTTACACAGACTGCAGACCATCCAGAACACTGCCACAATACTGATATTTTACCTCCCATGCAATACCTACATCACACCGCACCTCAGGAAGCTTTGTGGCTCCCAATTTACAAGCAAAGCCAATTCAAACCTCTCACATACACGTACAAAGCCCTAGACAATACAGGACCAGAAAACTTGAACAGCTGCATACACTTTCACCAACCCAGCAGATACCTATGTTCTGCCTCACTTTCACATTCCCATGCTCCCCACATCCACTAGAGCAAAACTGGAGTTCCCTCATTCTCCAATTCTGCATTGCACCCAAGACATGGAACAACATCCCTCAACACATCAGAGCCTCCTTCTCAGTTCTTGAGTTTTGCAAGAAGCTTAAGCACCGACTCTTTGCATAAGCAGCTTGGGGCCCGCACACCTACACACCTGTATGAGTGCATGGATACCCTCTTGCACTTTTAGTGCACTATACTAATCACCATAATCTAACATGTAAAAAGGCAAATTTTTCAATATGTGGCCTGACTAGGAATCCTGGGCAATTGACCTCTTAATACACAACACATTTTTCTCCATAGGTTATACTTTCTCTGTACTGTCCTGTAATTCTTTCTAGCATGCTGTTAACACTGAGATGGTGAATACCCATAAATTTAAGATAACTCTGATAAATATTGGTCAGGCATGTTTCAATGATTACTAGAACTGTCGGCAGATGTTTCAAACAATGTTTTAGATCCCTTGGTCATACTATGACCTGGTTTTTCTAAACACTGTAGTTGTGATTGCCTGGCTGAATGGGAGATAAGCTGATATTGGCAAGGCTCCTCACACCATGTTGGGATGCTCTTGAAGGGGCCTTGTGTTTCTGCAGAAAAAACCTGCCTACAAGTTATCTAGGGTTGTCACATGCTTGAAATTAGATCTGGACTTTTACTTTCATGCCATTTGCTATTGAACTATTTTCAGGTCAATGCATGCTTTTCAATATCTCCCTCAAAATAACCTTTCCACTGTGAGGAATTTCTAGTTTATTCTATAAGGGATTACAATTGAAAAACAATCCAGGGATGTTTAAGGGCATTCATCTTTAGTGAGGTTCTGTATAAGTTAGCTCAGGATCCAGGAACGATTTTGAAATAAAAGATCAATGCTTCTCTCCAAATGGGAAAACGTTTTACATCTCTTAAAGGCCCTAGATCAAATTTAACAAGGTTGTTTTACTATATGAAACCGAAGAGCAGAGTTGGAGGTTTGGGATGCCGACAGCTTAACAGCTACAGTTCACCTTTAATTTTGTTCTTTTGTAATATTGCTTATTCAGCTTGTGGTATTATGTAAGCGTTGGCATTGATGCCACCATTTCTGAGGTTTCTCAGACTGTGAAGCTCTGGTGTCTATGACATTCAGCATCAGCAGTAGGTTGGAAGACCTGATTATGCCATTAGATTGTACCAATCCTCGTCCTTTAGAATGTTCTGGCCCATGTTTACTAAAATCAATGCAGCACAGCTCTGCACTGAAGGAACATTTGCAGTGCTATTGTGCACAAAGAGTAGAAATGATGATGTCATTAGCACAACTTGTGCAAATAAACTAGGTGATATCTCATGTGAAATTTCAATTCAAGTGATATCTACAAGTACAAATTTCTTTTTTTAACAACTTTATTTAAAGTTTTCTCTGTTACAGTTGTTCTGCTATCAGCAGGTTAAAGTAGACAGCAATACAGTAGTGCCAGTTGGTAACATATTCTATATGATAGAAAAGAAGAAGTAGAAATATTCCAAAGCCCGGGCACCCCCCTCTTTACCTCAAGAAAGTCAGCCAGAGTAAATTATTCCTTGTGTGCCGTGGTCTGAGGAGTCTCAGTGTGCTGATGTCATAATATGTAGGTCTGCCCTATTTATCAGGTCAGGGACCATGGCGGGGGTCACCGCTATAGTGCGGTCCTGCTTCATATGTACATCTGAAAGGCGAGCCACATTTTTAAGAACCTGTCCAGATGGTCACGCTACAGTGCTGTGAGTTTTTCATGGCATACAATATTCTAAATAGTGTCCAAGCAGACATTTAAAGGTGGGGTAGTTGGTTGCTTCCAGAATTGGGCAAGGGTTAGGTGTGCTGCTGTCAGAAAATGCATATAATTAGTTTTCCAGTCAGTTTAGTTATGTGAAAATGCAATTTAGGCCAGGATTGCAAAGTATGATCATTAAAGGGTATATGGGGAGGGGAAACGCAGAATATTGCAAATGTGGGATAGTATAGCTGTCCAATGATCTTGTATACAGTCACTAGACCACCACATGTGGGAGATGATCCCCAGTTCCCCACATCCCTTCCAACATGTGCCTGGCCCTCCAAACATTGCACAGAGGTGTGTGAGTGAGAGATTCCATCTGGTAAGTAGCTTGGGAGCATTTTCATATGGAGGATTTTGCTGCTCATCTCACATACGCTCCCAAGTATCCTGCTGGATTTCAAACCTAAGTCAGCTTCCCATGCCAATATATAGATGTAATTTGAGCTAATGCCTAAGTTAGAGATTTCCGTCTGCAGCAGAGTGATGCCCGTATGTGTGACTTTATTAGCAAATAATTGTCCCAGGGCCAATTTGTCCTTGCTGGTCTTATCCTTTACCATGTTCATGCCTTCCCACTCTAATAACTGTGTTAAGAGATATTCATCTGCCCTGTGTAAATCCTGTTCTCTTTTTAGCTCATCCCAGGGTCATAGTTTCGCTCAATGTGGGGGTGGTCCCCTCCATTCCAGCGAGTGAAACCTTGGTCCATCATTCCCATTGGGAAATTGGGATTATTGTTAATTGGAGTCATTGGTGATGGGAAAGACGTGGTGCTCTTTTCCACGAATATATGTTGCCAGTATTCTAGAAGATTATGAGTAACCTTCAGTAGGTAGCTTGTGGAAGGCTGCTCTCATGTGGGAACCACAGCAGGCCAGAGAGCGGCATGGGGGAGAAGGTTTGTTCAATATGCACCCCGGAACAATTGCTTATGTTACAGCTCTAATCCAGAGCTATGCGAAGTTGCACCACCAACATGTATGATTGAATATTTGGGAACCCCAAACCTCCATCAGTCATGGATTTATAGAGTGTGGTCCCCAGGCCCTAGGGGTTCGTTCCCTCCAGACGAAAGCCAACAGTTTTCTTTGTATATGATTGGTAGTGATTGTGCCAAATACAGAAGTCATGGTAAGAAATTCATTTTCCCAGAGGATATCATGCCAAGCCAGGATATTTCCAGCCTACACTGATGGTATAAGTCCTTATATAAAGTTTCAAGGAGGGGTGGTATGTTATGCTGATTCAGCTTTGTGAGTGAGTTGAAAATTTGCATTTCCAGATATGTGATGGTAGGGTGGGCACAAATGAAGACATTGTTCGAGAGTACAGTGTATTTGGCGGTACCAGAAATGGATATCCAAGGTACCTGGAATTTGTATAATTCACCAAGAAGCCGAAGATACTCCCAGATATGTCATCGTAGGGAGGGAGCATATGAAGCCATTGTTTGAGAGTAAAGTGTATATTTCGCTACTAGAAATGGATACTCCCAGGCTGCTAGATTGTGCATAATTCACAGAGAAGCCAGAGGCTTCCCTAAAAACATGCTAATTCCTCCTTGAGAGCGGGAATGGATGTGGGTGGTTCCATTAAAAAACAGAACACATCATCGGAGTGTGTAGAGCCTGTTCAATTTCTTTGTTGCCTACCTTCTTGCCTTTATTATGTCTGTTAGCTCTCACTTATTGAACAAAGGACTCCATTGTCAGAGCAAAAATTATTAGGTTGAGTGGGCAGCCCTGCCTGGTGCCTTGCATGATTGGGAGTAGCGTGGACAATTCCCCATTTACTTTTAGCTTAATCATTGGAAATTAGCCATGATCATTCATTTTACATTGGGACTCATAGGAATTATTTTCCAAAGTGTTGTGAGCTAGTGCCAATCCACCCAATCAAAAGCCTTTTCAGCATCAAGGGAGAGCATGATCGTAAGGGTCTGGTCCTTTCTGCCACCTTGATAAGATAGGCAATTTATCTGGTTTTATCTCTGGCATGAACATTACAAATGAATCCAGTTTGCTGTGGGGCAATGAGAGTATTCCAAACCCAGAGCAGTCTAGAGACAATATTAGTTGCAAAGAATTTTACATCAGAATTTAGTAATGCTGTGGGTCAGTATGAGGAACAAAGCACAAGTTTCTTTTGTGGTTTCAGTAGTAGGGAGATCTGGGAATCTAACAGTGTGTCAATAACTATGCCACGTTTGATAATATCAATATATCCTGTCGCTGAAAGAGTAGCTAGGAGCATAGCAAAAGCCTTGTAGAAAGAGGTCGGGCAGCCATCTGGGTCCAAAGCCTTTAAAGTGTGTAGCCTACAAATTGCCTCCCTTATCTCTTTGACCATAATTACATTTTCTAGTAGCAGGAAGGTTTTTATTCTCACTGTGAAAATGTAAGTGTCTAAATATGCATATTGCACATCAGCGGAGAAATTGTTGTTTTTAAAAATCATTGCATAGTATACGGAGAAGCTAGCCAGAATTTTTGTAGTGGTTGGAGGGGTGAGGCCGTTTATGTCACTAGTACTGTGAATGTGGCTCCAGGTGCATGCCACATGTGAGTCTTCACTTTATTGCGGGAATGAGAGCCTCTTGTGAGTCTTACAAAAGCCAGTGCTCTGATTGTCTGGCTGTTATAATGTTAGAAATGAAATAGCCCCCATTACCACTTACAGTAAAAAATTGGAGGTGAAAAAGCCATATAGGGGGCAGCAGAAAGGAATTTTGTCCCCCCAGATTTAGAGAGGAGGTATCTGAGAGATAACTACTAGGAAGACAATAAATGTATATTGTTTTTAACTCATTTTTATGATCTTGCAGGACTCTCACGTGATCGTGAATAGTAGTAATAAGGAGTAGATAAGTTCTCAATACACTCTATTACTAGGAATGCATTCTGTGGTCCTTTCATTTGATTGGTTTGAGAAGAAATGTGAGTAAAAGTAAGATTCTTCCAAACACCCTAGTACGTACATCCATCATCTGAGATAGAGATCAGCCAGTCTCTACTCACACCCTACTAGACACACCCATCATCTGAGAGAGAGGTCTGAAAGGAGAGGGAAGTACCTCCCTACACCCTACTATGCACACCCGTCATCAGAGCGACAGGTCTGAAAGGAGAGGCCAGTCCCTCTCTATACCGTACTACTCACTCCAATCATTACAGTAAGAGGTCTCACCAGGGAGGCCAGCCCCTCCATATACCCTACTATGTGTACCCGTCATCTGATAGGGAGGTCTAAAAGGAGAGGGCAGTCCCTCCCCACACTCTACTAGACATACCCTTGATCTGAGAGAGATATATCAAAGGAGAAGCCAGTCTCTCCCCCACACACCCTATTATGCACACCAGGCATCTGAGTGATAGGTCTAAAAGGAGAGGGCAGTCCCTTCCCACACCCTACTATGCACAACTGTCATCTGAGTGAGAGGTGTGAAACGAGAGGCCGGTCCTCACACCCTACTATGTACACCCATCATTACAGAGAGATGTCTCAGCAGAGAAGCCAGTCCCTCTAAACACCCTACTATGCACACCCGTAATTGTGAGAGTAATGACACCTCAAAAAAAGATTGCTGGTGACATGCCTTGATATTAAAGTTATAATAACTGACAAAAACAATATTTATCTGCTTAATACTTATACACATTTTACAAAGATTTTGAAAACTATTAACTATATGCTGTTTGTTACAAAAAAGGACAGTACACCCTAGTACGTACATCCATCATCCATCCATCATCTGAGATAGAGATCAGCCAGTCTCTACTCACACCCTACTAGGCACACCCATCATCTGAGGGAGAGGTCTGAAAGGAGAGGGCAGTACCTCCCTACACCCTACTATGCACACCTGTCATCAGAGCGACAGGTCTGAAAAGGAGAGGCTAGTCCCTCTCTATACCCTACTACTCACTCCAATCATTACAGCAAGATGTCTCACCAGAGAGGCCAGCCCCTCCATATGCCCTACTATGTGTACCCGTCATCTGACAGAGAGGTCTAAAAGGAGAGGGCAGTCCCTCCCCACACTCTACTACACATACCCTTGATCTGAGAGAGATATCTCAAAGGAGAAGCCAGTCTCTCCCCCACACACCCTATTACGCACACCAGGCATCTGAGTGATAGGTCTAAAAGGAGAGGGCAGTCCCTTCCCACACCGTAATATGCACAACTGTCATCTGAGTGAGAGGTGTGAAACGAGAGGCCGGCCCTCACACCCTACTATGTACACCCATCATTACAGAGAGAGGTCTCAGCAGAGAAGCCAGTCCCTCTACACACCCTACTATGCACACCCGTAATTGTGAGAGTAATGACACCTCAAAAAAAGGTTGCTGGTGACATGCCTTGATATTAAAGTTATAATAACTGACAAATAAACAATATATATTAAATATTTATCTGCTTAATACTCATACACATTTTACAAAGATTTTGAAAACTATGAACCATATGCTGTTTGTTACAAAAAAGGACAGTACACCCTAGCACATACATCCATCATCCATCCATCATCTGGGATAGAGATCAGCCAGTCTCTACTCACACCCTACCAGGCACACCCATCATCTGAGGGAGAGGTCTGAAAGGAGAGGGCAGTACCTCCCTACACCCTACTATGTACACCCGTCATCAGAGCGACAGGTCTGAAAAGGAGAGACCAGTCCCTCTCAAAACCCTACTACTCACTCCAATCATTACAGCAAGAGGTCTCACCAGAGAGGCCAGCCCCTCCATATACCCTACTATGTGTACCCGTCATCTGATAGAGAGGTCTAAAAGGAGATGGCAGTCCCTCCCCACACTCTACTACACATACCCTTGATCTGAGAGAGATATCTCAAAGGAGAAGCCAGTCTCTCCTCCACCCACCCTATTACGCACACCAGGCATCTGAGTGATAGGTCTAAAAGGAGAGGGCAGTCCCTTCCCACACCCTACTATGCACAACTGTCATCTGAGTGAGAGGTGTGAAACGAGAGGCCGGTCCTCACACCCTACTATGTACACCCATCATTACAGAGAGAGGTCTCAGCAGAGAAGCCAGTCCCTCTACACACCCTACTATGCACACCCGTAATTGTGAGAGTAATGACACCTCAAAAAAAGATTGCTGGTGACATGCCTTGATATTAAAGTTATAATAGCTGAGCAAATAAACAATATATATTAAATATTTATCTGCTTAATACTCATACACATTTTACAAAGATTTTGAAAACTATGAACCATATGCTGTTTGTTACAAAAAAGGAATCATTTTATTAAAACAATATCAGCACACAACATATGTTTTAAAGTCACTCTACCATATATACAATAACAAAAATAATGTATTTACAAAAAACCAAACTAGAAATGCACTGAGGTTAAAGGATTGTTATAGTTAGGTGAATTTTTCAGTGTGAACATTAATGTTTTGAACTAAAAAAACACATACATTTACCAGTTATAGTAAGCAGGGCTAACTATTGCTTGCTTCACACTATTCACTGCTTATGACCTCACATATGACATCACTCATAACATCATATGGGACATCACTGATGAAATCTCGAATTACATTATTGATGACATTTAAATATATATATATATATATATATATATATATATATATATATATATATATATATATATACACAACAGTATCATACTATATATCATATATCAAAAAAGAATACCTAAATTAGCGTTTACAATAGAAGGAGTGAACAAACAAAAGCAATTCACTTGAAAACTAAACCAACCAATAAAATTAAACTATAAACAACTTTAACCAATATAATCCAGCAAACATTTAAATCAACAATATAAAACACACACTAATTTAAACAACTAACTACTTCAAGAACAATAAATGCTGCAAGATGAGAGAACTCTGCTGGATTTTCTCAACAGACCATTCCAGAAGAAATATATACATGTCATCAACTACATAACCAAGTAAGTAAAACTTATATTTAAACTAATATGTAATTCTTGTTAAATTTAAGAACCTTAAAGAACAAATTATGAATAAGATACTCTCCAACTTCTATCTCTTTACCTTGACTCTTTAAAAGAAAAATCCATGCCTTGAAAACCGATAAAGTGACAGAAAATAAAAATTTTCACAAAACAGCAAACAGATATATAAACGTAAGTATACATAAATTAATACAAAACTATAAACTCATACAAATAGTAAGCAACAATAAATCTAATGGCCTCAACCTCTAATAACTACCAACTAATTAACATTGAAAAAGAAACATATGTTTTTTTATCCAACAAA
The DNA here is from genome assembly GCF_964261635.1 of Lissotriton helveticus. NCBI lineage: Eukaryota > Metazoa > Chordata > Amphibia > Caudata > Salamandridae > Lissotriton > Lissotriton helveticus. The sequence goes on along the minus strand of NC_136067.1, from coordinate 869,669,839 downwards.
AAGAAAACACCTGCTCCATATCAGAACTCCGCCAACGGAAAAGCTGCTAAACCGTGTAAATCATCTAAACAGAACATACATGTAAGTATACTGAATATGAGTAGTTGCATATTTTTAAATGACTAATATAGAAACATTAAAATATTCTATATATATTATACTAGCACACTACTTTCAGATGAAATGACAGAAGATGCAAAAATGTTATCACTTCACATAAGGCAACACAGTTACTAAATCACATGGAATATATGATGAACTCCCGCGTTCTTTTTCTCTGCGGGGAATCACAACGCGGTCGTTAACACAACCGCTTTGTTATTCCGCATACCCTTACTCCGCAAGTCGTAACAACTCCATGAAATGCTTGGTGGAAAGGAACGTAAAGGGGCCCCCAACAGGGCCTCTGGCCGACTCTCCCCATGGGGTTGCATGGGGGGGCCCATGATGTGCCCCCCCAAAAGTGCATGGCCGTGCGTGCACTGTGTGGCATGCAAATCCTGGTGCATGCCACACCGTGCATGGACAACCTGGAGGCGCTGTCACAGCGATGGTATGTTTGTAAGGCTCTTCTATTGGCCAAACATACTGCCGCATTGGCACTACCACTGCCGCACCGTCGATTCTGGAATACACTCATAATCCAGGGGGCGAGAGACCGTTGGCTTGTCGGTCTTCCGGGGACTACCGTGTCGGCAATCTGACTGGAAGACCAACAAATTCATAATCCGGCCCTAAGTGTGGAATATTCTGCAAACAGCCAATTTGCTTTTGAAATTGAAAAAATTATAGCACTAGCATATGTCCCTGTCACAGAGGTAGCTAACCACTACAAGGTAGTAATAGATAGCCCTTTCTTCCAATAAAATGAAGACAAACTTAGCTCCCTAATAGGCTATTTTGAAGACACCTGTGTTGGCAGACTGCATCGCTCAGGACACAGATGCCAAACAAAATTCCAAAGACCATAGTGGAATGTCTATGACAGCACCGGTGCAAAAAGTAAAAGCAAACAATGCAGTAGAAGGATGGCACAATGCCTTTCAATTCACATTAGGCCGAACCCAACCTACAATATGCACATTTTTAGAAGCATTACAAAAAGAGCAAAGCTACCGACAAATAAGAATGGAGCAATCTGTTAGTCAAATTAGCCCTAAACTTAGTAAACAAACCAAAATAATGTACAGCTTCCTACAATTTAAAGTCAAACTCTTCATAAATACCAAAGGAGTACATTAATTAAAAATGATAGCCAAAACCATATTATAAAATAAATAGTAACCTACAAAATCCTCAAAATCTATGACAATTCCCAAACCAACAAACCAATTTTTTAAATTTGAAATAATAAGTATAATAATTTATTACATTAGTCCAAATATTAATTAAATGTTTCAATAATAACCCCTTCCGTGCTCATGACGAGCTCAGCTCGTCGTGAGGCACAGTGGCCATGTGCTCATGACGAGCTGAGCTCGTCACGACACGCGCCGCGCTCACACGCAGGGCTAATTCTCCCGCGGTGCTGAGCGTTCTAAGAACCGGACGTGGTCATGACGAGCTCAGCTCGTTGTGAGCACAGTGCCACCGTGCAGTGTGACGAGCCGAGCTCGTCACGAGCACCGTGGCGCTGCGCGTGCACCCTCCCCGAAGGTGTAAATGGAGACTGATGTAGTGAAACTATATAAATTAATTGCAACACATACACCAAATAATTCCATATAACAATCAAGTAATATTAACAAAAAACATCATAAAATTACATTTTACACCTAAAAGGAAATTGATTAAATAAAGCTTACTTTTCTGTAGCTGCAGATCTTTATCTGTGTCCACTTAATAAAAAATAGTAAAAAATGCAAAAATGATACGAATCTAAAAGCAATCCCTTAAAGCAATCCAAAGCATCTAGGAACCATAAAAAACCTGAAAAAATGTGTTAAAAGGAAATCAAAGGAAAAAGCATTGCTATATTATATACCATAAATGATTTCCTTTAAAAAAAGGTAAACCCCCAATGCCCATACAACAAAAAACTGTAAATGTACGCTTTCACTGCTAGGCCTCCCTCGTGCTCAGACATGTTTTGGCTATTTGGGGTAGTTTGATCTTAGGCCACTGTAACTTTTTGGCAACATAAGGTATCCATGCCAAAATTGTGCCCTTTTCTTCCAACATCATGGGGATATGAAAGGTACCCAGGGTTTGTGGATTCCCCTGGAGGGGACCCAGAAATGAGCCCAAAAAAAATACATTTTGTCTTTTGTGGGAAAAGCGCTACAGAAGGAAGCTTTTGTTTTTTTCCCAACAAATGGTATCAACAAAGGCTTTGTGGTGCTGAAATCACCAACTTCCCAGATTTCAGGGACAGGAAGACTTTTGTCAGAAAACCATACTTTTTCACACAGTTTTGGCATTTTACTGGATCATAGGCTATTTTTGCTACTTTTTTTGCATCCAACCTCCTTCAAGTTAGTGGTAGAAATGGGTGTGGAAGTAATAATGGATCCTGGAAAGCTATACATTTCTGATAAATAGACAAAATTCTGAATTCAGCAAGGGGTCATTTGTGTAGATCCTTCAAGGTTTTTTGTATAGAAACTAAGAAAAATTGAAAATTATTTTTAAAAAAAGAGCCATTGTGCCAACGTTTTCACCTGTAACTTCTGCTAAATATGACAAATTGGTTAAAGCAATATACCGTTACATCAGCTGGACTCTTCTGGTTGTGGGGATGTATAGGACCTGTAGGTTCACCAAGAACCAGAGGAACCCAGAGCCAAGAACTGAGCTGTGTATTGCAATGGTTTTTATTGTGTACCGGATATATAGCAATTCATTTGATAAAATATGAAGAGTGAAAAATAAGGATCAAGGATACCTATGTTTTTCCAAAATATAGAGTTTAGAAGAAGTAGCTATTTGCACATCTCCGAAATTGTGGGAACCCCTACTAACATGTGAATAATTTTCAAAGTGTCTTAAATGTGCATAGAAAGTGAATAGGTAATAACAGTTGCTCTACAATTCTGTGTTCTCCTAAGTCTCCCGATAAAATTGGTACCTCACTTGTGTGGGTAGGCCTCGAGCCCGCGACGGGAAACGGCCCAAAACGCAACGTGGACACACCTCATTTTTGCAGTGAAAATAGACCCTTTTTTTTGCAAAGTGCCTAGCTTTAGATTGTGAACACTAGCTTAGCCGGCACCTAGGGAACACTAACAAACCTATACATTCTTGAAAACTAGCAACCAGTGGAAACAAGGATGGGGTGACTTGAATGGCTCTCCCCAGGTTCTGTTAACCTGGAATTCCTTGCAAACCTTGAACTTCGTAACAAAAACACATTTTCCTCACATTTCTGTGATTGAAAGATCTGGGATCTGTGTGGATCCACAAAATTCCACCCACCACGTATTCCCCAACGTCTCCCAATAAAATTGCTACCTCACTTGTGTGGTAGGTCAAGTGTCTACAGCAGGAAATGAGCCAAAACACAAAGTAGACATAACACATTTTTACAGTGAAAACTGACATTTCTGTGATGGAAAGTTCTGGAATCTGCGTGGATCCACACATTTCCACCCACCTCTCATTTAGCTAAGTCTCCTGATAAAACTGGTACCTCACTTGTGTGGGAAGGCCTAGTGCCCCTGACAGGAAATGCGCCAAAATGCAATGTGGACACACCACATTTTTATAATGAAAACTGACCCTTTTTCTGCAAAATGCCTGACTGTGGATTTTGAATCCTAGCTCTGACGGCACCGAGGGAAACGTAGCAAACATATATATGACTTGTGTGGCTCTCACCAGGTTTTGGTACCCAGAAGCCCTTTCAAACCTCAAACTTTGAACTTTGTAAAATAAAACACATTTTCCTTACATTTCAGTGATGAAAGTTCGGGAATCTGCATGGATCCACAAACTTCCACCCACCTCAAATTTACAAAGTCTTCTATGCCTCACTTGTGTGGGTGGACCAAGTACCAGTGACAGGCAAGGGCCCACAATGTATTGTGGAGACAGCAAAATGACCAATTACAAACCTAGTTTTGCAAGGGGGTCATCTGGGTTTTTGGCCCGGGCTCAGCGAACATCTAGGCTAATGTATTAAACCCACACATTTCTGGAAACTAGACACCTGGGGACTCCAAGGAGGTATGGTTGCGCGGTTTGCCTAACGCTTTACTACCCGGAATCCCTTGCAAATCTAAAATTTAGACGGAAAAAAACTGAATTTTCTCATGTTTCTGTGTGGGAAAGTTGTGGGATCACCGGGCTGATGCAAATTTCCTACCACCCAGCTTTCCCCCAGGACTCCCAATCAAAATGGCACTTCACTCGTGTGGGTGGGCCAAGGGGCCGCAACAGGCAAAAATGTATTGTGGAGACATTAAAATGATCTATCACAAAACAACCTGGTTTTGCAAGGGGGGGCACCTGGATTTTTGGACCCGGGCTAGGTGGCCATCTATGGAAACCTACCAAACCCACACATTTCTGAAAAACTAGACTCCCTGGTGAGCCTAGGGTGGTATGGCTTGAATGGATCCCCCAATGTTTTCCTACCCAGAATCCCCTGCAAATTTCAAATTTAGCTGAAAAAAAATCAAATTTTCTCAAATTTCTGTGTGGAAATGTCGTGGGATCACACTGCTGCAAAACTGGCCCCCATTGACAAAACTTGCCCCCATATCCAGAAAACCAGCCCCACCTCTCCGGCCCACCGGGAAAACACCCAGTGTCCGCTATGGCCTGTCTGGCCCTGCAGCCAAGCATCATCCATGCACACCGCCAACCAAGCACCAGTCCACGTACACCACCAGCCAAGAGCCAATCCACGCTCACAACCAGGTGAGCGCCAATCTACACACACTGTCATCAAGCACGTGTCCACAAACAACATTAGCCAAGTGCAAGTCCACACACACCACCAGCAACATGCCAGTTCATGCAGACCATCAGCCAAACTCCAGTTCACACACACACAAAGTTTACCTGGTTGCTCGTGGTTTTCTGCAACTAAGAATGTTACTGAAACAACCAAAATGTGTGCCTAAAAAAAGGGAACCACCCTTGCCTCTGCGGCTTCTCCCTAACATACCCCAAAACATATCCCTGGTACCTAATTGCTTTTACCCGGAGGCAGAATGACTGTGGCAATTCATTTGGAGGGATGGGGGCTTAGGCATGCCCATTTTGGGCCACCCACCCCCATATTTACATAAAAAAATCCCTGGTGTCTAGTGTGATTTCTGTCCCCGGGGGCAAATTGGGGCTTTTGCCCCCATCTGCCTCCTGTGGGGGCAGAAAGACTTTGGTTTTTTTTGGGTGTAGGGTGGGGGCATTTGCATCCCCATTTTGGTCAGCCCCCACCACTATATTTATGAAAATATCTATGGTGCCTAGTGCGCTTTCTGCCCCCCCGTGGGGGCAGATCGGGGCTATTGCCCCATCTGTCTCCAATTGGGGCAAAAGACTGTGGAATTTTTGCATAGGGGCGGGGGCATTGGCATGCCCATCTCGGGCATCTCCACCCCAACATTTTCTGAAACAAAATTCCTGGTGCCTAGTGTGCTTTCTGCCTCCCCAAGGGGGAAGATTGGGGGCTATTGCCACCATCTGCCTCTCTGGGGCAGAAAGACTGTGGAATTTTTAGGTGGAAGTGGCATGCCCATCTCAGGCAGCCCCCACTCTAAAATGTGGTAAAAAACCCTTGGTGCCTAGTGTGTGTTCTCCCCCCCCCCTGCCCAGGCAGCAGATCAGGGGCTATTGCCCCATCTGTAGCCCAGGGGTGGCAGAAAGACTTATTATGCCAAAAAATACTTGGGGGGAGCAAAGGCCCTTGCCCAAGGCACCACTCCCCCTTCCCTGGTGTCTAGTGGGTGGATCCCGGCTTTAGGATCACCCTCCTGGGACGATCCCTAAGCAGCGATCTACTAGGGATTCTCCCATTTCCAATGATACCTCTCCTGACTTTCTACGTGCTCTGGGGCTGAGATAGCCCCACAAGCATGTAGAAAGTGAAACTGAAATGAGACGATCGGGTCATTTCAGTTGCGGTTTCAATGAAATGAAGTCAGCACAATGTGCCGACGTGTGCGCTAATCGTCATTTCACAGAAACCAAATACACAGCCTCGGGAGCTGGGAATCTCTTGCCCAGGTCCCGAGGCTGTTGGGAGAAAAAGGAAATCCCTCTGGTGCCCGTGGGGTCGAGTGGGTAGTCTGGTTGTGGGTTCTGACGAGATGATGAAGGTGAAGTGGACAATGCTGTGGTCTGTCCAGGTCAGTTGCTTGTGTGGGAGAATTTGAGTGTGTCCTGAGTTGCGCATGGGGGCGTAGACCAAGCTGTGAGAGGCCAATGTTACTCATGTTCTCCAGGAAGGTGGTAGAATTGGTGTCTTTGGGGTCTTCGTGGTGGAATTTGAGGTCTCCTAGGAAGATGTAGTGATTGGAGCTGTTTGCCGGGGGGTGATGAAGTCAGGGATGGCATTGCAGAAGCTAGGACGGGGTCAGTATGCAAGGGGTTCTCTGATGGTGGTGTTTGCCTCAAGTTTTATTTGAAAATTGAGATGTTCCATGATCATCATGCTGTTGTCGTATGGGGTAGTGCATCGGAGGGAGTCATTGTGGACAATGGAGATGCCTCTGCTGTGTCCGCCGGCATGGTTGCGGTGTAGCAGATTGTAGCCGGGGCAGCACAGTGGCAATGTCAGGTGCCAATGATGTGGTGAGCCAAGTTTCAATGATGAACATCATGTCAGGGCCGAGGTTGGTTATGGTGTCTCAGACTTCAGTGCCATGCTTGCAGAGGGCTCAGACGTTGAGCAGCATGCAGTGGAGCCTTGGTTTGAGTGCTGGCTGGTTTGGAGTTGTTGGAGTGTTGATGTTGCAAGTGAAGCTGCAGTTCTGACAGTTGAAGGGGCCTTCTATGGTTCTAAGCTAGGTGTTACAGCATTCAGTGTCTCTCCAGGGGTTGAGGGATTGTAGCTTGTCAGAGGTGTACCAGTCGGGGGAGAGAAGGCCAGGAGTCCTGGCACTGGCTTTGGTCCAGCCACGGACAGACGCAGATGGGCTTGCCTTTGATGTGTCTTTTTTGTACCATTGGCATGCTCAATGTGCATGTACATTGCCTGCATCCACTGCACGCATCCACTGCATGGCCGCACTAAGTAGTTCCTGGGGTGGGAGAGGTGCTGTGAGGTGGCGAATGTTGGGAAAAAACAAAATGATGGGAGAACGGTTGGCACGGGGGGCCTCACTACTACAAAATAGAAAGGAAGACTAGCAGGGGAGTGGGGCACAACTAAACTATACAAAAGGAAAATGGCAGACAAGAGGGAGGGGGGACAAAAGGAAAGCATACATATGCAGACAGAAAGGCAAGAGCTGGATAACGGCGTCAGGGGGAGCTGGCACAGGCCCTGCTCCTCATCTTTCTCAAAGTCTAGTAGTGGTCACACATTTGCTATCCCAGTAGTTGGAGTAGGAATTATGGGTATAGAAATGTGACACTTGCTTTATCGACCACAATGATTTCAGACACGTGCTGGGTGTGATCTGTGGAAATATATGTATACAGATATTTTAACTAAACGGTTACTAAGCTTGCATAATGTTGAAAATTTGATTTATGTGTTTGTGACATGGATATTTTATATATATATATATATATATATATATATATATATATATATACATACATATATATATATATATATATATATATATAAAATCTGCCATCCAAATGTCCTGGTGGTCCGTTTCTTCAGTTCGCCGTCTGGAAGTGCTGGAGGTTGTGTTTGCATATATATATATATATATATATTACCTACTGGCGGTCGCCAGTAGGTATATATAGTTAGGATTTTTTCTCTATGGGTTTTTTGAAAATTCTATGTCTAATAACTTTGGCGTTTGTGGACGGAATCGGCTGAAATTTTCAGAAAAATGGCACATTTTGTTTCTGAGCAGCCCTTGAAAATTTGGGGGGGGTTCGTCCAGTGGGGGCCGAGAAAAAAGGGGGGTCCCAAAACGTGTTTTTAACATTGAGTTTTCCATAGGGCGGTTGGCCTCACTTTTAGCCCGAACGGCTGAATGGATTTGCACGAAACTTGGCAAAATTGTAGGGACTGGTAGCCCGATGTGCCTTTTGTAGGTCTCAATATATGTGCTCCAGTGGATTTTGAGAAATTAACGTTTAAAAAAAGATATATATCTGTAACAGCGGACCGGTTAGCGCTCTGGTTCGCGGACTTTTCGCGCAACGGAGCTTTGTGAAGCGAAGCTGATTGGTTCTCCGGCGTCTGTCAACATTCCAAACAGTCCGTAGCGGCCGCCATCTTGTCTCTCGGTAGGATCGAGAGACAAGAGGAGGTCAAAACAAAGGGGGAAATAACTATAAGGGGGCATAGTAGATCCTCGCTGACCCCCTAGGTTTGATGTGGAGGTTTTAAAAGGGCCCCGCGGGGCAAAAAAAAATAATAATAATAATAATCGAACGGCTGAATGGATTTGCACGAAACTTGGCAAAATTGTAGGGACTGGTAGCCCGATGTGCCTTTGCTAGGTCTCAATATATGTGCTTCAGTGGATTTTGAGAAATTAACGTTCAAAAAAAGATATATGTCTGTAACAGCGCACCGCTTCGCGTACTTTTCGCGTTACGGAGCTTTGCGAAGCGAAGCTGATTGGCTCTCCGGTGTCTGTAAACATTCCAAACAGTACGTAGCGGCCGCCATCTTGTCTCTCGGTAGGATCGAGAGACAAGAGGAGGCCAAAGCGAAGGGGCAAATGACCATAAGGGGGCATAGTAGATCCTCGCTGACCCCCTAGGTTTGATGTGGAGGTTTTAAAAGGGCCCCGCGGGGCAACAAAAAAAAATAATAATAATAATCGAACGGCTGATGACCATAAGGGGGCATAGTAGATCCTCGCTGACCCCCTAGGTTTGATGTGGAGGTTTTAAAAGGGCCCCGCGGGGCAAAAAAAAAAAATAATAATAATAATCGAACGGCTGAATGGATTTGCACGAAACTTGGTAAAATATTAGGGACTGGTAGCCCGATGTGCCTTTGCTATGTCTCAATATATGTGCTTCAGTGCATTTTGAGAAATTAACGTTCAAAAACAAGATATATATCTGTAACAGCGCTCCGCTTCGCGGAGATAAAATTATATGTGTATTACCTAGCTGTTGCTAACACCAGTTAGCGACGGCTAGTAGGAGATAGCGACCATCTTGGGTCCCACTTTGCATGTGAGTGATATTTATCACTAATGACATGCAAAGTGGGCATGCCAAGATGTTAGCGACTGGAAACAGTCGCTAACATCGCTATCTCCTATTATCAACTTTTGGAAATATTCGAGATAAGCGCGAATATCTCCAAAAAGTAACAGCTGCCCTGAGCAGTTCTTAGCCATGTTATCCAATGGGAGGTGGATAACATGGCTAAGAGCATTAGCTCGGTAATGCATGAATATCGCAGAGTTTTCAGCGATATTAATGCATTGCGCTCGTTTTTTATCGTATTTGCGATAAACCTTGATAATAGCAAGGTTTATCTGCGATAATTTCTGACGGTAAAAAAATCTTTGCAATGCATCGTTAGGGATAAATATCGCTTAACTTTGGTAATATGCCCCAACGTCTGTTAACGTTCGATTCGAAGGAAATCAGGAATTGTTGAAAAACATTGTGTGCGCCATCTTGTCTTTTTTCAAATGCCACACTTTTGTCGTGCACGGCAGCCATTTTAGATGCCTTGACCAGACCCACTCTGTGCACGCTGTCGATCCTTAGCATGGCTCCCCACCCTCGCAAGCATCTCCCCCAGGCAGTGGTCACCCCCGCTCTCTGTCTTATGCATGGGTAATAAACCTCCCCCCATCTGCGCTGCTCTTTCCTGAGAATCACACCCTGTGCCCGCCCGACACCTCCCTTTCGCCCTATTCACTACTGCACCCTCTGACACTCCTTTTCCTCTGTGTCCGATTGTCCAGGCTGGTCCTAGGGTATCAGCTAGCCCTGCAGATGTAGTTTATGGCCACAGCTGTAAAGATTCACCCCTCTTCAAAGGAGTTATAGTAGATCAAGGCCCACACTCGATGAGATCCGTCACAGCAGAAGCGTTGCTATTATCTGAAAACCATCCTGTATTGTGATTGGGGAGGGGACCGAGCGTGAAGCGGAAGATTCCAGGGATGACTCTTTGTACATCAAAGTTTTTACAATTATGTGTCACATTAAAAATATATAGCACTCCGACAAAGTAGTAAGATTATAAAACTTTAATAATTTATAAATATATACAAGAAAACAAAAATAGTAATAACATATAAACATTTTTAGAGAAAAACAACGAAGTAGCGGTCGGCTGTGCGAATAGTCCCAACGCAGCACAACGTCCAGATTTCCGGCGTGGGGCGTCGCGGGGGGTGGGTGATCAGTAGCAAACTGTTGTGCGAATAGTTCCAAGGCAGCAGAACGCGCCGAAATCTAGATGACACGAAAGTGATGTCTAGTAAGTTGCCACCCAGCAAATAACGGCGTGGGGCGTCGCGGGGGGTGGGTCATCAGTAGCAAACTGTTGTGCGAATAGTTCCAAGGCAGCAGAACGATGGCACCAAGGTGATGTCCAGTAAGTTGCCGCACTGGTTTTGGTATCCTACAATGCTGCTCCGAATAACGGCGTGGAGCGCCCCGGGGGAGGCGGCGTGAACGGGCCTCTCCAGGTGGAGTCTCATCTGTTTTAGTGGGGCGCCCCTTTACCGTTTCAGTTGCCATTCCGTCCGCTTTTGGTCCACTGTGTCAAAATCCGCCATTCAGCTGAGTTGCGCCCACTCTTGCGGTGCAGCGATAGGCGGCTGTCACAGGACTCTCAAAATGGCGGCAGGCTGTTTCCTTTTTGGGCCTGGTCCACTGAAATGGCCCTGGGACACCTTGGAAATCGGACGCTTGTCTGCTAGGTCTTGGACCCCATTCTCGAAAGCGTCCCCTCCGCCTTGAGAATTCATCAAAAGTTTTGGGGGCTCCGACTCCTGCAGGCTTCTGGTGGGGAGCGGCTGCCATGATTGCTCGCGGAATGACCACGACTGAGCTACGAGATGGTGGTGCTTTCATGCTGACGCCAGCTTCAGTCTGAAACATCCAGAAACAAGGTGGGGCTTTCATCGTTTGGGGGAAAAAAAAAGTTTTCATCCAATGAAAAGTGTTGTTTTTAGGTCATATGATCAAGCCTTCCATCATTAGGAAACCAAAAGTAAAATGAACCAATGAAAAGTTTTATAAACAAGTCACATGACCTGTTATGCGGCATAGGGTATAAAATGCGGAGAAAATACGTTGGCACGTGAGGCGGCGTCAGTAGCGGACCGATGTGCGAATAGGCCGAAGGCAATACAACGCGCCAAGATCCGGATGGCACCGAGGTGGTGTCATAGTTGAGAGTTCTGAGCAGCGGTTGTAACACTGTCTGAAGCTTATTTGCAGCTGCTGCAGCTTCACTACGCGCCAAGATCCGGATGGCACCGAGGTGGTGTGTAGGAAGTTGCCGCACTGGTGTGGCCATCCTACAATGCTGAAAGTCGGCGTGGGGCGCCCCGTTGGCCTGTGAGTTTGCGTCAGTAGCGGACCGATGTGCGAATAGGCCGAAGGCAGCACAACGCGCCAAGATCCGGATGGCACCGAGGTGGTGTCTAGTAAGTTGTCGCACTTCTGTGGCCATCCTACAATGTTGAAAGTCGGCGTGGGGCGCCCCGTTGGCCTGTGAGATGGTGTCAGTAGCGGACTGATGTGTGAATGGGGCCAAAGGCAGCGCAACAATATTTTCTACTATATTTCCGGTGTAGAAGACACCACAAGGCGCTGAGATGCCAAGATCCGGATGGCACCGAGGTGGTGTGTAGCAAGTTGCCGCACTGGTGTGGCCATCCTACAATGCTGAAAGTCGGCGTGGGGCGCCCCGTTGGCCTGTGAGATGGCGTCAGTAGCGGACCGATGTGCGAATAGGCCGAAGGCAGCACAACAATATTTTCTGACTGACACCACAAGGCGCTGAGATGCCAAGATCCGGATGGCACCGAGGTGATGTCTAAGTTGCGGACTGATGTGCGAATGGGGCCAAAGGCAGCGTAACAATATTTTTTGTATGGAAGATACCACTAGGCGTTGAGATGCCAAGATTCGGATGGCACTGAGGTGATGTCTAGCAAGTTGGTGTGGTCATCCTACAATGCTGAAACTCGGCGTGGGTCACCCCATTAGCCTGTGAGATGGCGTCAGTAGCGGACCGATGTGCGAATAGGCCGAAGGCAGCACAACGCGCCAAGATCCGGATGTCACCGTGGTGGTTTCATAGTTGAGAGGCACTTCATCTGCAGTGGGGCGCCGAGATCCGGATGGCACCGAGGTGATGTCTAGCAAGTTGCTGTACTGGTGTGGTCATCCTACAATGCTGAAACTCGGCGTGGGTCGCCCCATTAGCCTGTGAGATGGCGTCAGTAGCGGACCGATGTGCGAATAGGCCGAAGGCAGCACAACGCGTCAAGATCCGGATGTCACCGTGGTGGTTTCATAGTTGAGAGGCACTTCATCTGCAGTGGGGCGCCGAGATCCGGATGGCACCGAGGTGATGTCTAGCAAGTTGCTGTACTGGTGTGGTCATCCTACAATGCTGAAACTCGGCGTGGGTCGCCCCATTAGCCTGTGAGATGGCGTCAGTAGCGGACCGATGTGCGAATAGGCCGAAGGCAGCACAACGCGCCAAGATCCGGATGACACCGTGGTGGTTTCATAGTTGAGAGGCACTTCATCTGCAGTGGGGCGCCGAGATCCGGATGGCACCGAGGTGATGTCTAGCAAGTTGCTGTACTTGTGTGGTCATCCTACAATGCTGAAACTCGGCGTGGGTCGCCCCATTAGCCTGTGAGATAGCTGTTCTTTGGATTTGGGCCTGGCTCGTCTGCTGTAGTGGGGCGCCCCTTTACCGTTTCAGTTGCCATTCAGCTGAGTTTCGGCTGCTCTTGATGCTACAGCGACAGGCGGCTGCAACAGGACTCTCAAAATGGCGGCCTGTTCTTTGGATTTGGGCCTGGTCCACTAAAATGGCCCTGGGACACCTTAGAACTCGGACGCTCGATTTTTTTTTCCTTTCCTGTACATGCAAAAAAAGGTAAATGCCCGGTACGTTACACGCTTCATCTGCCACGATGAACTCTCCAGAGGAACCGAAAACAAATATAGTTGTGGTAACTATACCATGCATCGTCATATGGAGAGGTGGCACCAATTAATTATAGTGCTGCATAAAAGAGAGATTTGGAGGAGAACCCGTGACCTGCTAGTACATTCATCAAAGAAGTGGCACTGAGAGCTTCAGAGGCAAGGGAAACGGTCCCAAATATTTAGAAGAACTTTGGAAAGATTAAAATGACATGTTTAGATTGTGGCAAATTAATTTCATGTGGACAGATGAGTGTTACTCTAATAAATACAGCATATGAACATCATCATAGTCGATGGTTGGTAGAGACATTTTGACTATATCCTGGACCTGCCCGTCCTCGCCCAAAATGGCGCCAGAATAAATGGGACTCGTAACTCCTTGTTGTGTACTGGTTGCAGAACCTTGAAATCACGAGATACGTATGCAGTTTTGAAGCACATGGCGGGCGGGGACGAGAATTGATTGAATATTTCGACATCCCTATTGATATTAAGTTCTGATGTGTTATTGATTACTGTACTGTTGAAAGTTCGAATTAACGTCACCCATGGTACTTGCCCGCAAATGTATATCTAGATAATTTTATTGTAACTGGCCCTGTCGTATTTTAATTATAAAATGTACGTCCACCGATTCCGTAACTGTTAGACACCTTAGTTCTTGCAACCTAATGGCCCGCCCGTTACGTTCCTCTACAGTGTAAATGTCTATTCATCATATACGATTACAGTTTGCTCCGTGGCCGGCCCACGTGGTTATAGGCTCGTATTTGTATAATGAAATTTTCACAATAAAGGTTTTTAAAAGAAAACATGGTAGTAGTATATACATTGGTAAAGTTTTTAATAATAGTCACTGTTTTAGAATCATTAAAAGGCAAGTGAAATAAAGCAGACCAATTACATGAAGGGTAAAAGGTATAATACGAAGGAACGCAGTAAAGATAAATGGTCAAGGGCTGTTGTGTTTTCTATTCCTGCAACATAAAGTGATCGATAAGAATCTCATATTCAGGCGTATCGGCGACTAAGACAGCAGGTCGACCCTCTTTTGCTCAACGGCTCCGTCATGGGACGAAGAAACGCTCTTTTTCTCGAAAAAAGGAATATATTTTACTTGCAGGACAGTTGTAAAATTTCCTGGAAAGTACATTAGCCTGGAACATTATAACATATATTTAAGAAAAAATAATGTTCGGAAGTAATGAAAAGGGTAATTTTTAGGTCATATGACCAAGCCTTTCATCATTACAATAAGAAAAGTAAAATGAACCAATGAAAAGTTTTATTAACAAGTCACATGACTTGTTATGCTTACGTTACGCGCTGCGCGCCCCGGATGACTTCCGGATGCGCTAACGCGGCGCGTCATATGACGCATTACGCGACAACGCAGGTACAGAATATAGTCAAAATGTCTCCACCAACCAGCGGTCGGAACACAACCCCTTTCAGCAGGCTAAATAGTTCTGTTAAATGACAACAGAAGGGACAGGCAACAAGAACCATCAGTCAAAGAGGGGAGGGCTAGTTCTTCTCTACCGGGTTACATTGGGGCGCTACCGGAACAGATCGAATTGGTAGTCTACAGTGTTTCTGGATGTTTCAGACTGAAGCTGGGGTTAGCATGAGAGCAGCACCATTTCGTAGCTCCGTCGTGGTCATTCCGCAACCAATCATGGCAGCCGTTCTTTATCGTTATTTTGGGCGGGGTGGGTGGCGGAGCCGAGCTGTTTTGCAGCCATCATTGTGTGGAGTTCAGTTCATCTCACTAGTTTTGTATTTGTCATGAGGGGTTGTTCCTAATGTTTCTATTTTAGCGAGGTCAAAAAGAGATCCTATTAGTGGCATACTGATTTTGCTCGATTCCTTTTCTTTTTTTTTACACGATTTTTCGTTATCTGCAAAGACTAAACAGAGTATTGCGACTCTGTGTTTGTTTGTAAATAGAGAATGAACCAAAGAGAACTAATTCTAAAACAGTAAATACTTGGATAACAATGAATCAAATGGAGAGAGAAGCAGGCACGACGGATTACAATGGGGGCAAAGACCTGCGTTAACTACCTTTCACTATCTGCAAAGAGAGAGTACTCCTAATAGAAATGAGGGGGGGGGGGGCACCATTCAAAGCAGATCAGTGTGCATAAACACGAAAATGTTTTCACTTACCACGTACTTGACATTCGACAGCTTATGATATTTGCTATTAAAAAACCATTGAAATTCACTGAAAAAACCATAGGTTATAGACCATATATAGTTAGGAATTAGCATTTACAAAACCTTGAAAATTCACTGAAAAAACCATAGGTTATAGACCATATATAGTTAGGAATTAGCATTTAAAAAACCTTATTTTACTCACACAAAACCATTGAAATTCCATATATAGTTAGTTGCACTAACTATATATCGCGCACCTGCAATCCACTGCTGATGATGTCACATATTACATCATTCATGACATGGTCAGTGACATCACTGATGACATCACTGATGACATCACTGATGACATCTCAAATGACATCACTGATGACATCACTGATGACATCTCAAATGACATCACTGATGACATAATGACACACCAATACCAGTTACTACATACGCACTCACTGATTCCTACGTCTACACACACATTCACTCATTCACCCATACAATCACTCATACATACAGTCACTCATTATTACAACACTATCATATGCACTCATACACCTATGCAGACAGTCACACACTGCCACTCATCCATGGAGTTACTCACACACCAAGTCAGTCCTGTAAAGAATCAATCACACTTCCATTTCTTCATCTATACAGTTAAACACAGAACACCATACTTCAGTGACATCACTGATGACATCACTAATGACATCTGAAATGACATCACTGATGACATCTCAAATGACATCACTGATGACATCATGACACACCAATACCAGTTACTACATACGCACTCACTGATTCGTACGTCTACACACACATTCACTCATTCACCCATACAATTACTCATACATACAGTCAGTTATTATTAGAACACTATCATATGCACTCATACACCTAGTCAGTCCTGTGAAGAATCAATCATACTTCGATTTCCTCATCTATAGTTAAACACAGAACACCATACTTTTCACACATATACTAACACATACTTTCTCTCTTATACAATCACTGATACAAGTACACATTGATATGCACAGAGTCACACACCTCCCAGCCAGCCACACACACACTCAGTCTTCCATACATCCACTCATTCTTCAATATGTAAAACGTATTTAAACTTTACAAAAACACACAGACACTAGATGATGTCATCAGTGATGTCATTTGAGATGTCATCAGTGATGTCATCAGTGATGTCACTGACCATGTCATGAATGATGTAATATGTGACATCATCAGCAGTGGATTGCGGGTGCGCGATATATAGTTAGTGCAACTAACTATATATGGAATTTCAATGGTTTTGTGTGAGTAAAATAAGGTTTTCTAAATGCTAATTCCTAACTATATATGGTCTATAACCTATGGTTTTTTCAGTGAATTTTCAAGGTTTTGTAAATGCTAATTCCTAACTATATATGGTCTATAACCTATGGTTTTTTCTGTGAATTTCATTGGTTTTTTAACAGCTAATATCTGTAGCTGTAAATTGTATTCTTCTTTAAATCCAAAAATATATTTTATATGTTTATGAATAATTTTTTTTTAAAATATTTTTTTTTCTTCGTTCCCGCTTCGCGAATCGGGAAGCTTCCCGTTAGCTGACCTTGATGCCGCGAAATAGACCGCGAGCCGGTAAACGTTTCTTTACCGCAAGTGCCGCGTTAGAAAACAACATCGTGACGCCTCCCGTCCGCATGACGTTTCACGTTGTCGCGTGATAAGTCATATGACGTGCTACGTTAGCGAACTGGTACGCGAAGCGAGTCGCAAAGCGCAGGTTTCTGGAAGCAAACCGGGAGGCCCTGCAAAGCGCTTAACGTAAACACAGCAAGTCATGTGACTTGGTAATAACACTTTTCATTGGTTCATTTCACTTTTGGTTTCCTAATGATATAAGACTAGGTCATATAATCTAAAATGAACACTTTTGATTGGTTGAGAACTCTTGTTTTTCCCAAATGATGAAAATCCCTCCTTCTTTCCTCACTCTGACTTTCATCATTGTGAGAGAAAGACCCTTTGTGATCACTGAGCAATGGCTTCTTTAGTAGCTTCAGCTGGTGCTTCCCCACCACCTCCACCACATCCAAGGAAGAGTGGACCACCTGCTCAAGTTATAATTCAACAAGAAGAGGAACAGGACGACGAGCACGAAGAGAGGCAGTTTTTGCCTGAGCAGCCCAGGACGTCTCACCGGAAAGAAAACTTCATTTGGCAATTTTTTAAAATTCCCAAAGGTCAGAAAAAAGTAAATGCAAGATACGTAACTTGCCTTATATGTCAAGATAGACTGTCCAGAGGAACCGAGAAAAAATACAGTTTCGGAAACTACACAATGTATCGCCATATGACTAGGTGGCATCCTAACAACTACAGTGCTGCACAGTTTCGGAACGACCTAGATAATCTCCCTATTATGGCCAGAAGATCTGTTGTACCGGAAGTAACGGGACCAGAGGGCAGGGAGATGGTGCCAAATATACAAATGAAATTTTGTGAAGTAAAACACATCTGCGTATTTTGCGATGGATTCATTTCCTACGGAGAAAGAAGCATCACTCTGATCAACAGAGCTATTGACTATCATATGCAAGTTTGTACGAAACGCCCAAAATAATAAATACTTCTTTTTTTGTTTTGTTGCTCCTGTTGAGCCCTTTACAATGAATCGTTTTCATTGCCCCCTCCAAGAAAAACCCCCAAAAATATAAAACTGTTCAGAAAAATTCAAAAAAAGTAAAAAAATGTTCCGAAAAAAAATAAAAAAAATATAAAACAACAAAAACAATAAAAAAAAAAGTTCTTTTCAGAACTACCTCCCCGTTATTAAAAAATTGGTACAATATTTGGAACTGTGCCAACCTCTATTTCTCTTAGTTCTCTTCCCAGTTCGCTCGCCGGTACGCGAACCGGAAGCGAACCAAAAACAGTAAGTATAAGGGAAGGAAACAGACACTTATGTTAAAAGAAAGACAGCTATAGGGGAGTAAACTAGAGATACTATTACCCGTAATCCACTGCTGATGATGTCACATATTACATCATTCATGACATGCTCAGTGACATCATCAGCAGAGGATTGCGGGTTTTTTGGCAACGTGCCTTATCCACGGTTTAATAACGCTGCCTTTTGCTTTATATAAGTTTTCAAATTGTATGAAATATATACCAATAGGTCGTTATGAACCTTTAGGTAGTGCTTTTCTTCATGAGGTCTGGTCGCTTCCATACACATACAGATGTTTCAAAGATGATCAAGAAGTTTATCTAAATGGAGAGGAATGCACTGAGACGCCAGATCATTCACTAATGTGTAGGCACATACAGTTACACGGTTCATGCAACAAACACCGACCAAATATGGCTTGCGTGTTGCAAGGCACGCCAGTTCCTGCTATCATCCCCACGTTCAAGTTGTTGGAAAATGGTAGTTATTTGATGCTCAATAATGAAGATTGTTCTGAGTTAATTAAAAGTATTCCTTTTATCGTAACAGTAAGTGAACGGGTTATTTGCTGCAGAAATGTTCTATTTCCTCCCACACATGAACATAGGGAGTTTTCAATCTGGCCACAAATACCAACCTTGGGACAGATTTCAACGGCATGGCAAGAATAAGAGCTCTTTTGTCTCAGAGAGAGGTGGCCTTGAGTTCGGCCCGTGAAACTTTCGTGCTTCACATAGCGAACACCCGTACAGAGGTGCAGACCCTTTTCAATTCAGATTTGCCTTTCAATTTCAGCAAGATGGTTCCGACTATCTTTAACGCATCCTCCACAAAGGCCCTGGCGCACTTTTTTAAAGTTGTTACCAGTGGTCTCGTGACTTCATTTGAGAAAATCTTTGGAGTCATCCCTGCTTCCTTTCATTCTATTTTCTCCACTCTGGTTCGTGGATTGGCATTTTTACTTGCATTACCAGCGGACGCTCTTGTGCTTTTTTACATTTTTAAATATGGATGTCCCTCCTATGCAACCTCCCACCCTGCAGCTGCTGACACTGTTCCGCAATCGCATGCTAGAATATTATGGCACAATGCCGTTGGCGATATTAAGCACGGCATATGGATTATCTTTTCGATTTCCTACTTTACCTGTGTCCAGCCTGTATTTCACTGCCTGACCTGTGATTTCGATTGGGCCATTGATTTGTGTCTCTGCGGACCGGTTTCTCCTGACGTCGACTTTAATCAGCTGATGACTCCTATCATTACTCACGAGTTGGTTTGTCCTGGCGAAAGGATTATGGCTGTGGCATTGATGCATGGACTACTTGGTCCCTGGAATTTACTGGCGGCAGCACAGTCTTTCTTGGAACAGAGCTTTCTTGAAAACCCACCGAGCTGTCCTCTGATGGTGATAGAGGATCCGGTGCTGGGAGAGCACGTATGTTCTTTTCCGCTTTTAAATTGGATGGCTGAACTGTTTTCGGATGAAGACGGTGACTTCCTATTGGAGGCTGTTGCAGCTTATTTTGCATACACAGTTATGTCATAGACCTTTTTCATGTTTGATATGCTGAGTACTAGCATTTCATTGACAATTCATTGACTTATTTGTCAAGTTTTTATTATTTACCTTGCCTATTGGCTTAAGACTCGATAAAGTACTTGGCTGTTTTATTTTTCTTTAGCATTAAATTTTCCTAGTTTTTAATGCTTTACCTTGCGGACCGTCCACATATAAACTTGCAATCTGCTCTCATGAGATGGCACTTCTATTATCTTATTCAGTTCGTTTCCGGATCATGGGGAGGTGTCATCTAGGTCCTGGATATCTTTACACCGTGTTAAGTTAGCATGGGCTCATTACCGGTTTAAACGCCATTTTTCCTTTTTTGCAACTTCTGCACACGACACTTAGTTGTTGCTTTAGCTTTCCACCTAGTAGTTCATCGTGGTTTACATGAGAATAATATGTTATTGCTCTACTATCTGCTTTGCTTGTTAAACTATATCTGTACAGCGAGTGCTAAAGTTTCAAGAACAACACGATACAGAATTGTTATGAGGTCTGATCTCCACGACTTCATACTCATAACATAAGTGCAACTTCTGCCAATTCTGGGCATGAGGCGGGTTTTATATTGCTTTGCCGAACACACATACACAACAGTTGATGCGGTTCACATGAAGAGAGAGCTGGTGTATGCTGATGTGATTCCTTCAAATCTAAGACACTAAAGTATGGGCACGCCCTAAACCAACACAAAGAGACCTTCTTAGCAAATAATATAATATGTGTATTAGGGAGGGTGAGATATAAGCAGCCGCGGGCCGTGGAGGGAGTTACGGTGAGGCAGGGAGGCGGGGAGGGGGAGAAGCAGGGTGGAGCCCTCTCTACCTTGCCCCTCCCCCTCCCCGCCTCCCTGCCCCACCGTAACTCCCTCCACGGCCCGCGGCTGCTTATAAGTGTTGCTAACTCTTATTCATTTACAGCATGTTAACATAGTGTCACCATTCGCTTTTTATGTACTAGTAACTATGCTGGTAATTTTGCTACTGATAATATGTATACTTGTATTCTCCACCCTGCTTCTCCCCCTCCCCGCCTCCCTGCCTCACCGTAACTCCCTCCACGGCCCGCGGCTGCTTATAAGTGTTGCTAACTCTTATTCATTTACAGCATGTTAACATACTATCACCATTCGCTTTTTATGTACTAGTAACTATGCTGGTAATTTTGCTACTGATAATATGTGTACTTGTATTATCTAAGATACTACGCCTGAGAAGACGGCATTAGTAAATAAACATTTCAAATACACATGTGTTCTTCTTAACTCCATGTTCTGGTTTCTAAGAAATATATAACGACCGACTGTTCATGAGTTCCACGTATCCTGAGGTACTATAAGTTCATATTCTGGATTGTCTAAACATTGAGAGTTTGTTATATCCAATGTGACACTGTACCTAGCTTGCTAAGGAGTTTTTGATTACTAACGTGAGTTTTGGGACACCCTAATTTGCCGAGGTTCCAATCCTCTGTCCACAGTTCTGTGTGAGAACAGAAACCCTGCGACAGGGGCACCCCCGACCCTAACTGGAGCTTCATCACACTTGCGATACAACTCCAGCAATGCGCCACCTTTACGGCACAGATACATCACGCATCTGTGCTGTTTTTGCCCCATGATGCGCCGCATTGTAAATGCAGCACACCATAGGTGACGGAACAGCGGCACAGAATGACTAACACATCCCTGGTGATGCGCCAGTCATCATAAATGTATCCCTATGCTTCTTATCTTGTTAGAGATGAACCGCCATATGTATCATCAAAGTTTTTTGCATTTCCTAAATAGCGAACTTTAAGGAATAAATAGCGATTCTTTACCATTCCTAGTTTGCGATTAGCTATTTGCTAATTACAAATTACCCATTCATTTCCTTCATTTCCATAGGGCGGTTGGACTCACTTTTAGCTCGAACGGCTGAATGGATTTCCACGAAACTTGGCAAAATTGTAGGGACTGGTAGCCCGATGTGCCTTTGCTATGTCTCAAGATATATGCTCCAGTGGTTTTTACGAAAATTAACTTTGAAAAATATATATTGGGCTACATTGGCCTATATATATGTTGGAGCCCAAATGTAGCCCAATGTAGCCCAATGAAGCCCAATGTAGCCCAATGTAGCCCAAAGATGGCCGCCAGACACACAAAAAAACAAATGTAGCCCAAATATCAGCCAGATGTAGCCCAACTATAGCCCAGTGACAGAATGACCAATCAGCTTCGCAAACCTCCGTTACGCGAAGCGGAGCGCTGTTACAGATATATATCTTTTTTTGAACGTTAATTTCTCAAAATCCACTGGAGCACATATATTGAGACCTAGCAAAGGCACATCGGGCTACCAGTCCCTAATATTTTGCCAAGTTTCGTGCAAATCCATTCAGCCGTTCGATTATTATTATTATTATTTTTTTTTGCCCCGCGGGGCCCTTTTAAAACCTCCACATCAAACCTAGGGGGTCAGCGAGGATCTACTATGCCCCCTTATAGTTATTTCCCCCTTTGTTTTGACCTCCTCTTGTCTCTCGATCCTACCGAGAGACAAGATGGCGGCCGCTACGGACTTTTTGGAATGTTGACAGACGCCGGAGAACCAATCAGCTTCGCTTCACAAAGCTCCGTTGCGCGAAAAGTACGCGTCCTGGGACGCTGCCAGGTCCGCTGTTACAGATATATATCTTTTTTTAAACGTTAATTTCTCAAAATCCACTGGAGCACATATATTGAGACCTACAAAAGGCACATCGGGCTACCAGTCCCTACAATTTTGCCAAGTTTCGTGCAAATCCATTCAGCCGTTCGGGCTAAAAGTGAGGCCAACCGCCCTATGGAAAACTCAATGTTAAAAACACGTTTTGGGACCCCCCTTTTTTCTCGGCCCCCCCTTGACGAACCCCCCCCAAATTTTCAAGGGCTGCTCAGAAACAAAATGTGCCATTTTCCTGAAAATTTCAGCCAATTCCGTCCACAAACGCCAAAGTTATTAGACATAGAATTTTCAAAAATCCCATAGAGAAAAAATCCTAACTATATATACCTACTGGCGACCGCCAGTAGGTAATATATATATATATATATATATATATATATTACCTACTGGCGGTCGCCAGTAGGTATATATAGTTAGGATCCTAACTATATATACCTACTGGCGACCGCCAGTAGGTAATATATATATATATATATATATATATATATTACCTACTGGCGGTCGCCAGTAGGTATATATAGTTAGGATTTTTTCTCTATGGGATTTTTGAAAATTCTATGTCTAATAACTTTGGCGTTTGTGGACGGAATTGGCTGAAATTTTCAGGAAAATGGCACATTTTGTTTCTGAGCAGCCCCTGAAAATTTTGGGGGGGTTCGTCAAGGGGGGGCCGAGAAAAAAGGGGGGTCCCAAAACGCGTTTTTCCCATGTTAATTTCCATAGGGCGGTTGGCCTCACTTTTAGCCCGAACGGCTGAATGGATTTGCACGAAACTTGGCAAAATTGTAGGGACTGGTAGCCCAATGTGCCTTTTGTAGGTCTCAATATATGTGCTCCAGTGGATTTTGAGAAATTAACGTTTAAAAAAAGATATATATCTGTAAGTGCGCTCTGGGCAGCGCTCCAGGACGCGTACTTTTCGCGCAACGGAGCTTTGTGAAGCGAAGCTGATTGGTTCTCTGGCGTCTGTCAACATTCCAAAAAGTCCGTAGCGGCCGCCATCTTGTCTCTCGGTAGGATCGAGAGACAAGAGGAGGCCAAAACAAAGGGGCAAATAACCATAAGGGGGCATAGTAGATCCTCCCTGACCCCCTAGGTTTAATGTGGAGGCTTTAAAACGGCCCGCGGGGCAAAAAAAAAAAAAATTTTTTTTTTGTTTTTTTGCGTGGGTAGCGCCCGGTCCGGGAACCGGGAAGCTTTCTGGGCAGCGTACTGCAATGAAAAATGAATGATAGACTTTTCAAATACTGTTGTTAATTGATTGTTGGTTTTGTTGATTATTTTTTATTTTTTTTTATTTTTTAAGGATTGTTTATTGTGTTTAATAATTTATTAAACTTTCTAACGCGGCACGTCATATGACGCATTACGCGACAACGCAGGTCCAGAATATAGTCAAAATGTCTCCACCAACCAGCGGACGGCACACAACCCCTTTCAGCAGGCTAAATAGTTCTGTTAAATGACAACAGAAGGGACAGGCAACAAGAACCATCAGTCAAAGAGGGGAGGGCAAGTTCTTCTCTACCGGGTCACGTTGGAGCGCTACCGGAACTGATCGAATTGGTAGTCTACAGTGTTTCTGGATGTTTCAGACTGAAGCTGGCGTTAGCATGAGAGCACCACCATTTCGTAGCTCCGTCGTGGCCATTCCACGAGCAATCATGCTAGGCGCTCCCCACCAGAAGCCTGCGGGAGTCGGGGGCCCCCAAGACTTTTGTAGAATCTTCAAGGATGAGGGGACGCTTTCGAGAATGGAGCCCAAGCTCTAGCAGACAAGCGTCCGAGTTCCAAGGTGTCGCAGGCCCATTTTAGTGGACCACGCCCAAATCTGAAGAGATGGCCGCCATTTTGAGAGTCCTGTGGCAGCCGCCTATCGCTGCACCGCAAGAGCGGGAGCAACTCAAGTACATGGTGAGCGAGACGCTGTAGTCGAAAGAGCGGGCGGTAAACAGCTGAATAGCGGAAGAGGCACAGTGTAGCAAAAGCGGGCTGAATGGCAAATGAAACGGAAAAGGGGTGCCCCACTACAGCGTGTCTTTAGGTGAAACGGATTGTGGGACAAGGTGAAGAATGGAAGAGTCACCAAAAGGAAAAAAGTTCCGCTTGACCCCGGGAGCCGGCCACCTATGTCGGGGGCGATCTCAGGCCACACCAGGGCAACACGACTTGGGGAGGGGGCCGGAGCCAAGCGCCCCCTCCGAGTCCGCGACATGACACCGTCCCTCGGGGGCCTCCGTCAAGCGGTTCAGGGTGGCACCGCATCACAACAGCCCCCACTTACTTTAAGAATAGTGAAGATGAAGCAATTGCAAATAGGCTTCAGACAATGTTACAAGCACTCCTCAAAACTTTGAACTTTCAGAGTGCATGAGTTGGGACAGCGAGGGGTGATTTGGTTTCTCGGACTGTTTTTCTGGTCTCTCACCACTGGCATACTTTAACGTTTTCTTGTTTCTAGGACATTAATAGGTTTTATCATTACGTTATGTTATCGTTTCTTTGTTTGTTGTTTAATAAAAGTTCATGTTCATCAGTGGCCTACTGATTTTCGTTTTCCTATTTTTTTCTTTCCAGGTTGTTTCATGGTAAAGTTTCTGTTAACAGGATACAGTGATCACTTCGTTATTATTGCATATGTCCTTTTCACTAGGGGTGCTCTCTGGTCGGGCCAGATGACGTATCTCTAGTAAATGGTCCGGGTGAAAAAGGTGCATCAATCAGTGGGGAGTAGATAGGCATGACAGATTACAACGGGGGAGAAAGGTCCGCATTACGTACCCTTTCACTACTTGCAAAGATTTTCCTACGTTTATTTGCAAACAGGGAATACCTCCAAAAAGAACTAATTCCCAAACAGTCAATGTTCGGACAATCAATCAATCAATGAGGAATGAAATAGGTACGACGTGTTAAAGGCTTGCGTTACCTACCCTTCACTATCTGCAAAGGGAGAGAGAATATTCCTATTCTTCCTCGTTTGCAGGTAGAGAAGATCCTTAAGAGAATTAACTTCGAACAATTCAATGCTCGATTGAAACAATCAACAAGGGGTACTGTGAACACAAATGAACGCCGCTTATGTACATACGCATTGCTATTTTCAACAGGTTGTTCCTAATGTTTCTATTTTAGCGAGGTCAAAAAGAGATCCCATTAGTGGCCTACTGATTTTGCTCGATTCCTTTTGTTTTTTTACACGATTTTTCGCTATCTGCAAAGACTAAACAGAGTATTGCGACTCTGTGCTTGTTTGTAAATAGAGAATGAACCAAAGAGAACAATCAATCAAATGGAGAGAGAAGCAGGCACGACGTATTACAAAGGGGGCAAAGGGCTGCGTTAACTACCCTTCACTATCTGCAAAGAGAGAGTACTCCTAATAGAAATGAGGGGTGGGGGGCAGTATTCAAAGCAGATCAGTGTGCATAAACACGAAAATGTTTTTACTTACCACGTACTTGACATTCGACAGCTTATGATATTTGCTATTAAAAAACCATTGAAATTCACTGAAAAAACCATAGGTTATAGACCATATATAGTTAGGAATTAGCATTTACAAAACCTTGAAAATTCACTGAAAAAACCATAGGTTATAGACCATATATAGTTAGGAATTAGCATTTAAAAAACCTTATTTTACTCACACAAAACCATTGAAATTCCATATATAGTTAGTTGCACTAACTATATATCGCGCACCCGCAATCCACTGCTGATCATGTCACATATTACATCATTCATGACATGGTCAGTGACATCACTGATGACATCACTGATGACATCTCAAATGACATCAATGACCACATCACTGATGATATCATTCATGTGACAATACAATGCATCTCCTCACGTTTTAATATAACCTCTGTTTCACCCAGTGTTAAATACAGAGTATAATTTTTGAAACCATTGACACACCAATACTAGTTACTACATACGTACTCACTGATTCCTACGTCTACACACACATTCACTCATTCACCCATACAATCATTCATACATACAATCACTCATCTTTACAACACTATCATATGCACTCATACACCTATACAGACACTTACACTCTGCCACTCATCCATGGAGTTACTCACACACCTAGTCAGTCCTGTAAAGAATCAATCACACTTCCATTTTCTTGTCTATACAGTTAAACATAGAGCACCTTACATTTTCAAACATACACTAACACATACTTACTTTCTTATACAATCATTGATACAAGTACACATTGATCGGCACAGAGTCACACACCTCCCAGCCAGCCACACACACACTCAGTCTCCTATACAAATACTTGGACAATCAATCAATAACCCATATAGTTAATCATATAGCTACTGATCAACACATGCAGCAGTTTACAGAACAACAGACATAATGATGCACAAATTAAGACAGTTTAGTCACTAACCCATGCACTCAGTGAGACACATTTAATCACTCACTCATACATTCAGTCATGCACCTATTAAATCCTTCGTCCAGACACTTATACATCTACTCATTCTTCAATATGTAAAACATATTTAAACTTTACAGAAACACACAGTCACTGGATGATGTCATCAGTGATCTCATCAGTGATGTCATTTGAGATGTCATCAGTGATGTCATCAGTGATGTCATTTGAGATGTCATCAGTGATGTCATCAGTGATGTCACTGACCATGTCATGAATGATGTAATATGTGACATGATCAGCAGTGGATTGCGGGTGCGCGATATATAGTTAGTGCAACTAACTATATATGGAATTTCAATGGTTTTGTGTGAGTAAAATAAGGTTTTTTAAATGCTAATTCCTAACTATATATGGTCTATAACCTATGGTTTTTTCAGTGAATATATATATATATATATACGTATATATATAATATATATGTGTGTGTGTGTGTGTGTGTGCATTTATTACTGAACACACAATACACCATGGAACTTAGTTGTACTGCAACTCCCATTATGTGTTGCCAAATTACAGCAAACATCCAAATATAGTTTTGGTGGCTAAGATGTTGTACTTGAAGACTAGTAAACAATGGGGCATATGTACAAGGAAATGGCGCAGTGTGGCTCTGAGTCAAATTTTGCAGCAGCACGTTGCATCATTTAAAAGCACAGGGATGCATCGTCTTTACAAGAATACAATGTGCCCCTGTGTTTTGCCTTGGGGTGTCCCTAAAAAGTAGCTGCCTAGCTCTAACACAGACACCATTGCGTAATAGTGCATGCTGCAACACACAGAAATGACCACTAGGGTTGTAATGTGGTGGTCACAAGACCGCCACTGCTGGGTCACACTCACCACAAGTCTGGCACTCCTAGGACCGCCATACTCTTTTTCAGGTCCACAATGGTGACAATTACTATTCCCGGTCAAATCTAAAACAGTTTGGGGAAGGTATTGGACTCTAAAGGGGTTATATTTACTAGTGGGACTCCAATCCAAACCATATTGGGGGAAGGTGTTGGGCACAAAAGCGGTGACATTTACTATTCCCACTTCAATCTATACCAATTTTGGGAAGTTGTTGGACACTAAAGGAGTGGCATTTACTATTGCCACTTAAACCAGTTTGGGGAAGGTGTTGGACAGTTATGGGGTGACAGTTACTATTCCCACTCCAATTCAACTGTATTATGGAAAGTAGTTGGACAATAAAGGGGTGACATTTACTGTTACCACTCTCTATAGCAATTTGGGGAAAGTGTTGGACACTAAAGTGGTGGCATTGACTATTCCCACTCCAATCTAAAACAATTTGGAGACGGCGAAGGACACTGAAGGGAAGACAATTACTATTCCAACTCCAATCTAACCATAGTAGTGGAAGGTGTTGGACACTGGAATGGTGACATTTAATAATCATGCCACAATCTGAGGCTATTTGAAGAAGGTGTTGGATGCTAAAGAGGTGAAATTTACAATATCCACTTCAATATAAAGCTTTTCAAAGAGGGTAATACAATTTAAATATGCAAACAGTACTCTATACACACTTTTTAACTGTAACATTAAAAAACTAATATGAAAACAAGCTAACCCAAACTACAAACCAATATATATATATATACATCCCGTTACTCAATCATCCGAAAGTCTACAAACAGTAGAGAGCCCTGATCCTCGTGGTGGCTGGAGGGCGATCAGAGTTTCAGGTAGGCTCTCTTGTGTGGACCGTTAGGTGTTTATGAGTGTTTCTTGGTGGCTGATGGGAGAGGTAGTCGCGTGAACCAAAATACGTGCTGTGGGTGACACAGAAACTCCATATTTCCAGCGATGGTCGAAGAGTGGGTCAGGGAGCGGCAATTGACATTTTCAGCGATGCTGATACAAATGCATTACTAACCTCAACTGGAACTGAGAAAAGAGCACAATTGGCAGGCAGCGACATTGTAAAAATAACACATGAATTGGAAAAATTACATAAAAGCAAAATATCCAAATGGTGGGAATGTAAGTCGCTTGACGTGGGGCGCATTCCACGAGGACTCAGGATTCTCGTAGCTCCAATGTACCAAAATCCTAACCCAGAGATGCTGTGAGAATGGGCAAATAATAGCGCTGAATCCTCAGGATGCATGTTAGAAATACTGATCAAGTATGCCACAAGTGACTGTGAAAATATCCTGGCTAAAATCGATGCTCTTTACAAGGAAATGGAGAAACTTGACAATCAGGACGAAGTAAAGAAAATACTAATGAAGTGAAGACAAGACTGCTCAAATACGAGCAATCAATAAAAGAAAGGAAAGCGACTAAATTCCAAAAGGATAAAAACAAATATTTGGGTGGGAAGATTTACACCTTCTCTAAGAAATTTTAAAATATTCGTCGCCAACAACTTTCTTCTACTGCCAGAACACAGATGAGAACCACAGAGCCCAACGGATCCGAACTGAGCTCAGAATTCGAAACAGACTTAGAGTCAACAGGAAGCGGTGCCTCCAACCGAAAAACACCCACCGTAGTTCAAGAGTTTGTTTTTTACGCATAGAACGCACCATGAACCTGCAACCACGGCCCCCGTGCCCAGAACAGAAAAGCAAGGGCAGAGGTCAAACAGGAGGAGAAGGAAAGACAGACAATGATGCAAATGAAACAAACAGAACAACCAAACAAATAAACAGAAGAACAAGACGGAGGTAGAGACAAATAAAGATATTGACAACACTGTAATTAATCTAACTAATATGGCTCTTAATGACGAATAACGAAGAAGCCTTTCTTTAGGCTTAACAATTTGTGCAAAAAACAACTTTGATTATGCATAGTGCATGGTGGATTTCTTTCAGTTTGTACGAAAATGAAAATTGCAAAAACATTTCTGTAATGTATCTCAAAACATCAGGGACTGAGACAATGTGAAACACCAATGGTACCCTCAGTGTGGAAGAGATAAATCTGCTTCAGGATTTGGGCAGAACTTGGGTGTGATGAACAAAGCAGACTGGCATCACACAGAGAAATGGTATTAACAACAGGTCTGGACATTTATGGGAGTGTACGTACCCCATATAAACCAAAATGTGTCTTCATTCCAATGATGCCAAAAGATGGACTCGATATCTTTGCTGACAATGTGGTAAAAGACTTGAATGAATTGGCTAAGCTCTGCAGCAAAGAGTATATCAAAACCAACAATAATCAGAGGACCCAATACAATGACCTCATACAAAAAATAAAACAACGCCAAGACATAGTCATCTGATGGTCTGACAAAGGTGGCAATGTGGTCCTATGGCCACTGGACAAATTCAATATGGAGGCACAAAAAAAGCTACAAGAAAGAGAATGATACAACCGCATTAGCCCTACTAGTATCTTTGGAATCAAAGAAAAGTTCCACAAGGCTCTTTACAAATGGAGAGGTGTGGGACAAATTTCAAAACAAGAACTTGAATTTCTAAAAAACGACTCCTCAATTGTATATGAAACCAAAGATCCATAAAAATGCCACAGATCCCCCAGAAAGACCAATTATATCTGCCATAGGGGGAATCTTTGAGAATACATCAAGATACATTGATTATTTTCTCCAGCCCTCTCTCTGTGAACTTCCATCGCATATCAGTGACATGGGAGACTTCCTGGCGCAAATCTACAACATATCATGGAAAAAAGACTTTGTACTAATGTTAATTGATGTAAATACACTATACACTAGCATAAGACACAAGGATGGTCTAAACGCTCTGAGCTATTACCTGGGGAAAAGACCAATATATTTGTACCAGGACACAATGATGTTGTTACAAATGGCAGAATGGTGCCAGACAATAATATCATTATTGTTTACAAACTCTTCTACAAAGATACTTGCTTCGCCCCAGCTATGCAAATCTGCATATGGGCTGGTGGGAGGAGCAAGAACTCATGAAGACGCAGAAAAAAATCTATGACCGAAAATGTCAGTCTTTATGTTAGATACTTAGATGATATTTTTATTCTCAGGCATGGCTCCCAGGCAAATGTGAGGACATTTGCTGAAGAGTTAAATAGCAACAAGTTGAATGTATCCTTTACATGCAACACCAGTAAAGAGTCAATACAATTTTTAATCTTGAAATCTATGTAGAGGACAACAAGATACAGTCTATGACCTACAGAAAACCCACCTCAGGCAATGCGATCCCTGGCGCCAATAGCTTCTACCCCACAAGTATCAAGGAGAGCATCCCATATGCAGAATACCTCCGTATGAAGCGAAACTGCCGCACCAAAGAACGGTTGAAACAATCTACGGATGATCTCTTTTAAAGACTAGAGCACAGAGGGTATAGCGTTGAAACTTTAGCTACTGCTGAAGTTAAAAGTGTTAACATCATGAGAGAGGATCTGCTTTTTCCACAAAAATTAAGAACAAAAGTACCAACAGTAAAACAGACACACCTAGACTCATTACAGGCATTAACTTATACCATATAAACCTCCGCATGATACTACACAGGCATTGGCGAACAGTTCGCAGTGACCCAGTTATTGGCCCTATCTGCTCAATAGCACTTCCTATAACTTTCAGAAGAGCGGAATCAATGCACTAAGAGCTGGTATGTAATGCATAGCAATTGCGAAAGGATCAGATTGGCTCAAACCACAGAGAGGGTTGCACAAATGCTTTAAATGCAAAACGGGCAAGCATGGTGTTAACACAAGAAAGGTCCAAATGCCTTTCAGACAGTCCCCCTTTGAAATTCGTGGCAGCTACAATTGTAAAAATGACTTTGTTGTCTACATTCTCCAATGCACGTGTCAAACAATACGTGGGTAGTACCATTCACCCCGTCCATGTCCGTATACTGCAGCACCTCAAGGCCATCGCCAATGATGACCCTACTTACCCAGTCGCCATACACATAAACTCATGTCATGGAGGTAATGCTCAGGATATCTCCTTCTTTGTGATCAACACAGTCCCCAAAAACCTGAGGGGAAGGAACAAGCAGTTGACACTTAAGAGACTAGAATCGAGGTACATTATCTTAGTTAATTCCAAAATCACAAATGGGATGAATACAGATGAGGCACTAAATGTACATCTGTAACCTTTTGACCGCTTGTCCTGCTCCAGATCCCACTCCTTAGCGTTAGATCCATTTTTTCATGTCACATTAGTTTTCTTTTACACATTTTCACTGCTTAGTTATGAAAATCTCCAACAGTTTGTGATTGAAGGCCCATACAATATGACAAGCTAATAGACCTGCTATGAGAGAGACCAACACATTAGCCACCCTTGGGCAGTACCTCACTTCCTTTCTTCTCATCTCTGTCCGTAAAAATATTATCTTGACATTAGGATATTTGAGTTGTGAATGTAGCATATACAATATATTATGTACTGAAAGACAAATGCAACATCTACTCATAATTGTTTTACTTCTGGCATAAGTGACAGATGTGTGCCCTTACACGCATGTACTTGGGATTTCCCTAACTGTATACAATACTGTGTTCATCGCTAGTATAAATTGTGTAGTTGGTTAATGCGCTACCTGTGAGTACATAACAGAGTAAGAAACATATTAAGGGGCACATGCATCAGTATTGCTTTTTGCGATTCCTTAATTGCGAAAAATAAGGAATCGCAATTAAGGAATCGCAAAATGCAATGCATCAAGAAATCGCTAAAAAAATAGCAATTTCTTTAAATTCCTTAATTGCGATTCTCTAATTGAGAATCACAATTAAGGAATACCTCCCCATTCATAGCTATGGGCATAGAGGCCCATAGGAATGAATGGGAAGACATTCTCAATTTGTGATTCTCAATTAGAGAATCGCAAATTAAGAATGCAATTTCAAGAGTGCAGGGGTGTCCAAAGGACACCCTGTTGCACCCCTGAAATCTGCCTATAAGTACATCTTGCACACACACATGCCCCAAGGGCATGTGTGTGTGTAAAATGGAACTTTGAAAAATGCACTTAAGTGCCTTTTTCTACGTTTTCGCAAATTACCATGAAGGTCAACTTCATGGTAATTTGCTCCCCTTATTAGCGAAATCGCAAATTTTTTAAGTTTGATGCATTGCATTTAAGGAATCTCAATTTGAGATTCCTTAAATGCAATCACAATTTAAGAAATCGCAATTTTGCGATTTATTAAATTGCGAAAAGTACAAAAATTATGATGCATTCCAAAAGTTCAAATTGCATTCGCAAACGGCCGCTTTTTGAAATTCGAACCATTTGCGAATGCAATTTTCAATGATGCATGTGCCCCTAATTCTTTTCTCATGCTTTGCTCTAACCGAGCCCGATTGGTCAACAATGTAACTGTGACAAATTTTTCTGCAGTGCTTTTTAATTGTTCTTATTTTAATTTTGAAATTCACTTTGTTGAAATTATTGTTGTGCGAAATAGTCTTCGCCTATAAAAATGATAATAAAGTGTTGATTTAATGCACATTCATGTCTATTGTGGTATGTAGAAACTTCTATGTCCATTACCAAGAACAGTTGCTGTGACAACCAACTAAGAGTCTTCACCATATAATGTGAACATCCAATGGTAGGTGATGAAGTGATCAAGGCAACTAGCCGTCGAAACGCATCTGGTCATTTTTCTGGAATAAAACTTTGTGTCACATTCCCACAGAGTCATCACCTGTCATTTGCAATTGCCAGGATTGGTAATATATATATATATAATATAAATATATGTTAGAAAGGGTTCCCCACACAGTAAGGCTTCCAGGAAACACAGAAGACTCGCACTCCAGGGTTCGTGTTCAGATTTAGTTTATTGGCGACGCGTTTCGACCAGGCGGTCTTTTTCGTTAGCCGATATATATATATATATACACAACATAAAATATTAACATACAACACTTTTTAATTACTATTAATAGTTAAAAAATATCTTTTTTATATCAATCCTAAACTATAAATCATAAAATAACAATTAAAATAGTATTCTAAAATGATCAATAATAAAAAATATATGTATTGACATTTTATATTTTTATAAAAGTAAAATATATTTTAAAATAAAATGACAATATTTAAAACAAAAATTACAAAATGTCTTCAATTTCAAAATATTAACTTTAGCATTAAAATATTTATAACTATTTTTTATTAAAATGTTTGCTACATTTTCATGTTTGTTAGTATTTTATTTTGTACCATTAATATACATCTTATTTAAAATGCAAATATGTATATATTTTTTTAAATATTAAGTTAAACTACATCGATAAATTTTATTTTATTAATTTGCAAATCATAAAATTTATTAACATGAATTTTATTTGAAATATACATTTTTTTAAATCTCCCCGCCTTTATCTCCTAAAACTCAATATCACGCTACTAAAAACAAGTAATAAACAATTATTTATATACATTAATTCAGCTAAATATAGAAATTGCCACAATCTCATACCTAAATAATTATCCGACTAAAAATATAAATACAAAAATGCAAACAGGTACAATAAAACATAGGCATACTAATAAAAATTTATAAACAATATTAAATATGCTATTTTTAACAACAGCATTAAAAACAATAACAATTATATTTTTACCTTTAATATTCCTATTGACAATATTTTTGCTGTCCCGATATTCTTGACACCATATTTTTGTATAACAATATTGTTTTTTCAAAACTCTGTCAAAACACTGCAGATGAGTTTTACTTGGATGACCGCTTTAGCAGCGTCTCATAGTTCGCTCTGTCTCACCTCCCCATTATCATTTTCTCAGAAGTAGTGTTTGATACATTGTTTATCTTCTCATATAGGGTGTCAAGATGTGCTCTTCAATGCACACAGGAGCAGAATGTCACAAGTTCCCAATTCCTTCCAAGAACTCCCCAGTCACACGCTAGTTAAATTTAGTGGCCAGTAGAGCCTATACCGGGGAAAGGGGATGGGACAGAGAAGAGACAGCCACAATGCGTCTGAATATTCTTCTACAGCTTCAGACGTCTTTTTCTTTTCTTTGTTTTATTTCTTCTTCACTGGTTACTGATTGAATTCACTGCAGCAAGAAGTACATGTTATTACTCTCACTTCAACTCCTCTAGTGTTCCTATATATAAACTACAATCATATTCACCTACCCAGACTTGGTGTGACTTATGCTCCTCTTCTTTTCTTTCTGCTATGTAATTTTCCTTCTGTCCTTGTATGCTGTAACTAAAGTTTTAATAGATTAATTCTGATTGGTATTATCTATTTTAATCTTTATATTTCTTTATTCCTCCCACAGGTTTCTCACCTATCCTGTCACAGCTGCTGCTTCAAAAGTGGATTCTGTATTTGGTAAGTATTCTCTTCACCTGGTTCTAAATAAAAGTTTTCCTGTTGTTTAATTCAAACATTTTCTTTTTATTAAAATAATATTTCCTGCAGTTAACAGCACTGTTTGAAATGAAACTTGCATGCAGTCTTTATCTATTTAAAGGTTTTCTCCATTGTCTGCCTCGAACTCCTAAATTAATTTTCGGGTATTTTTACTGTAGGATTTAACTGTGCACTGAAAGTCAGCTAGAAAAAAAAAATATACGGACTTGTGCTGACTCTTAAATCTCTTCCGAGCTGCAAACTTCTGTCAGGCGCATGCTCGCATAAAGAATACAGCCTTATTTCAACTGAGCAGCCTCTGCTCTCATGCCACCTCAGGAAAAAAAAACAATGTGCATGCTCTTGAAGGCAAAAATAACAGGAACAGTCTTACTTGGTTAATTCGGACTCCTCCGTGATTGAAACTCCGCAAAAAACTGAATTGAAAGCGCACCGAAGATAATTTCCCTAAACTATCTCTCGCTGCGCTTCTCAATCAGACATCTTTTCCTCTTCAAGGCTCAGGTGAAGTGCCCCACTCATCGGGCGTTCCACCTGCATCTTTGTGATTGGGCTCAAACACTAGAGCGTTAACGTGACTATTCTTCACTAGACATTTTGCCGCCATCTTAGTGTCTGTTCGTGATGTGATTTTAACTGACCCGCATTTCTTTTTTTTATTCCTGCCAAACCTCGTCAAAACTGCACTTACTGACTGCTTCTTCCTGCCACTAGATCTTACAGTCCTGACATAGGATCTCGAAATAGCACCTCATTAAGGAGCCATTGCCTTTGAGCTGGAAGGTAGGGCAAGACTGTAACAAGGCTCAACCAGACTAACAAGTGAACAGAAAGGAATTAAGCACCAGTGGTAGTCTAGATTATCTGAAGGCAAAGGTCTACTAAAGTCAAGAAGTAATCGATATGTGCACATGAGCTGTGAACATTGGAATAAAAGGTGAAGTCCCCTTGGTGTTGAGGCCTCCAAATGTCTTCTTGGTTAAGGACTGGTATGCCCGAGGTGAGAGAGGTCGGTGGCCGTGTTTGACCATGGTGCGGGACCTGTCTAATTCTGGGTGGAGGATGGAATTGAAGTCACCTGCTGTGATAATGTGGCCCTTGGACGAGGGGCGATGTGGGGCATTGTGGTTGAATAAAAGCAGCCCTTCTCTTCATGGGGCCATACATGCAATGTAATGTGAGTGAGAGTCCCCTAAGTCATCCCTGGATGCTAACCAGTCTCCTCCCTCTGTCCTGATGTTTAAGTTCTTATTCAAAGGGCAGGACCTGCCTCAATAAAATGGCTACCCCCTTTGTTTTGGAAGCAGCGACTGTGTGGAACTGCGAGGGGAACCAATATGAGTGAAGTCTAGGAACATCTTAGTTCAGTTCAGTTCAATTGACTTTATTCGGTTTTTGCAAATCCTAAAAGCAGGCATATAAGGCAAACAATTGCCAAAAATATAACATTTATAAATTAATTATCCATTGTTTTTATTCCAATTAAAATGACTATGATATTAAAACACTAAATATTAAAAACAGTACATCTTTAAAAACAATAAAACTCACTGCAAATAACTATAGACATCCATTATGTAAAAGGATAAAATATTGCTACTTCCCAACAATTCTCCTGACATTAACCACAACTGCTAAAAACCTGTAGACTTTGTAGCAGACCTCATCTCTCTAGAGCAGCCGCAAGTACACTAGTGCCTCTTTGCATTTCTGAATGTTAAATGTTTTAAGTATTGGTCTTAAAATACTAATATGCTGTCCTTTATACAATTCAAAGAAAAAAAACTGATGAAGATGCGAGGGGCAGATCGTTATCAGTGAACACATTGGAAGGATACAATATCAGAAAATGTGCTAATCTGAGCCTGAATTAAACCAAGTAGAACTGTTGTTTGTTAGGTATTTTAGGCAAGTATGGTTAAAGGCCCATGGTCATACTAAGAGCAGTCCACTGACCTCTTTTTCATATTGATAACCCATCTGCTCTCAACTACAGACTTTATGAACGTTTCTCTCATCATATTTTTTTCAGTCCCAATAAGGCGCAGAGGATTAACAAAAAAATCCAAACAATTGATTCCTGGCAGATCTTCACTGACTAGCATTAGCCATTTAATTGTGTTGGCCGCTACTAATCGAAGACAGTCAGAGATAAGAGGTGACTGAGACTGGTCTTGTTTTATATATCGTGAGTGCGGTGTCCATGAGCATAGCCCCTAACTTTGCAGCTGATCCAGCGCTCCTATTGAAAAACTGTCTCAATAACACTACTGATCCCTACAATACTCACCATTAATCATGAATCACTTATAAAGGCCCATAACCCCAATGAGACAATTTCTGAGCGACTGAATCAGGTGGTCTGATTAATTAAACTACTCATAAATTATTTTCAAAATTATATACAACTGGAGTTTTTCTATTTTCATCATGGTTTTTAAACACTTGTTATTAATCAGGCCACAAAGGCGATTGAATCAACTGATGGTAACTAGATCATGAATAAACAAGACCAGCTTGTCATTTCAAATCTAATTTTATTTAACTTTATTTTCATAAGGAAAAAGCATTTACGTTTTAAAAATCTTTATTTAATAAGCAATCAAGAAAGCAGCATTTTAGAGAGGAAATGAATTAATAAACTGACATTTTCAAAGCAAGCTCAGAAACATG
Organism: Lissotriton helveticus; assembly: GCF_964261635.1. Lineage (NCBI taxonomy): Eukaryota > Metazoa > Chordata > Amphibia > Caudata > Salamandridae > Lissotriton > Lissotriton helveticus. Next base: position 869,631,712 of record NC_136067.1, on the reverse strand, counting down.
AAATATTAGCAAAATAACAGTTTCCATTCCCTAAATCTATCTCCCTGTCTGATTCTCACTCCACCTAGAAAGGAAAAATCATATAAAGTCTGCTGTCCTTACGTGCGCCAAAAGTCCGACAGCATCTCACGTCAATCAGGAATCGGAAAGAAGAGAGTTTTTTCTCCGCTCCAAATGTCAAGTTTTATACCTTTCTTTCTAGCTAAACTTACTACTTTTTACATCTTTTCATGAAAATTCAAACTGTTCATTGGCTGTGCAGTGTCAGTCCACGATAAAACATTAGATCATATCCGTCACTTGACCAGGACCAGGCTTTTACATAAGCCCTATTGTCTCTCATTACCACGTTTTCCAGGTTCCTCAGAAAAGATGCTTTTTTTTCACGAGTTTTAAACATTTGCTTCCTAGCCTTGGCAGACACAACAAGTTCCTGTCCTTGAGCCTTTCTCCGGTGCACGTTCAACTCAGCTGAAGAACTGCTTTTTCAATTTACGTGATGTTTGTGCAGTAAAAGTCTTCACAGCTGCGCATGTGCAAGGCATTACTCTGGACAAGTGTTCATCTGCAACTCTGTCAGACATACTTTTTGAATCACTTCTAGGCCTTCACTTCGGAAACTATTATTAAACAAACACAAGACATCAATTAATTAAAGAATTGAAACCCATTCTGTTACCCACCCCCTTTACTAATTAATCCCGTTAATTATGTTACCTAGCTGAAGCACATATAAGCACCATTATATCTACCTTTTCTTTAGGAACTGCAGGAACTCTTTTATGCTTTTGTCACACAAAATAAGCACATGCCATTAGTTAAACAGCCGCATTTAATACTGACAAAGACAATAGACAATGTTAGTTTCTTATTTTTTCTTTTGCGTTTGCAACATAAAAGCACATTAGTTATCCCGCGTGTACTGATGCAAGAACTCTTTTACTATGTTGATTAGTATTTTCACCACAAGCATATTAATTCATTTATGATTATGGGAGATTAACTTCGCAAGTTTGAACAAAATATTGTTCTGCACCTTGCTTCATCAACTCCCTCATCTGGTGATTTTAAAATCACCAAATAATACCCAAAAAATTTGTACATTTTCAACCCTTGAACATGTTTTGGACTTTCTTAATATTAGTATTTCTAGAGTTTAGATTCATTTACTTTTCTGCACCTTTCATATTGAGTTATCCGAAACTCTTCTAATTCTATTTCTTTTTCTTTCTCCTTTCTAAGTTTGCAAATTCTTATCTTTTCCAATACATATTATCTTCTCTTGTGTATCATGCAACTAATTTTTAACAAAAGTATCACTATAGCTATGACTATTAAAGGAAAAACTATTTTACCTATAATTGAACTACCAATTTCTTGAAACCAGTGTTTAATTGCTGTAAATCTTTTGCTTAAACATTCTGAAAAACTATCATCTTCTAAAGATTCAACATCATTATGTAATTCTGTTATGTTTCTAATGTACATTTCTATATTCTGACTTTTATCTGGGATATATGTACAGCAATGTTGGACATGCAAAATTCCACAGACTCCACCCTCTTTTGCTAGCAAAATGTCTAAAGCAAGACGATTTTGCATCACCATGGTTCTCATGGCAATAAGCTCTGTATTCACTAATTGAAAACCATTTGCAGTATCAGTTGACAATCTATCAACAATTGTAGACATTTTTCTAATCTTAACTGCATTCAGGGTTATACTCACCATAGGTATTACTGCACCAAAAATGTCTCCCAATATTTCTGAAAAACTTTCCCTTCTAAATCTATTCAGGTGATTGCTAATTTCAAATGAACCTTTTGCATTTCTATCAGCATGGAACATTTTTGGAAAGACTAAACCTATATAACATGTCCCATACCAGTGGTCTGGGAGATTGTAATAAGCTTTGTTCCCACACACAAAATAAATTCCGGGAAAAATTGGATCTTTGCCTCTTTTAAATCCCCAACCCCCTATAATACGATAAGTATCTTCACATTGACTTGCACCAACAAAATAATTGTCAAACAAAGTATTATATCTTCTAATACAGAATTTTCCACTAACAGGTGTATCTATGTTAATTGCAACATTCTCAATTCTACCATTAAGTTTTTCATCTTCCATTTGCCAGAATTTTGACTTAGTATGTTTCAACATCTCATTTCGCTTGTAAATTGCCCTTCTCTCTTCCACCAAATTTAAGAATGATTTCTCCTCTGTTCTCAATTTACATGTTAAATTATTTCTAAAAGCATACTCATAAGTGAGTTCACTAGTTACTAGGAAAAATTCCCTCACCTGTTTAGCATGTTTCACTTTATTCAAGCTATCTACAACTTTTAAATTTGCAAAAATTCCATCAAAAGCAGAGTAGTAATATTCCAAACGACCAGTTTGATAAAACAAGCTAGCTATTACACTGCAAGTAATGCCATAAGTAAGAGGAAGCATATTATAGGTTACACCTTCAGACACAGAAGTAGGTAATTTTACACAGATGTAGCAATCTTTTGCATCCATCACCTTACCGTATTCAGATAAAAGTCTTAAAGGTATTACTAGAAAAATCTCCTACAGATCTATCTTGATGAATTTCTGGTTTGTGTACAATGATTCTATTAGTCTTATCAACTTTTTCATGAGTAACCACAACTTTACAAGTCATATTAGTTTTATACATTTCTTTATCAATTCCAAAAGGAAAAATGACAGCTAAAATTAACCAGACTAAAATTATCAAGATTACACATATTGAAGACAATTTGCAGCATCTTCCAAATATTGAGCTCCTCAAATTATTATTATAAGAAGGCATCTTTACTTACAAACAAGAACCCTAAAAATAAAAAGAAAAAAGAAAAATTTAAAATTACTGAATATACTCCCCTTTTTTTTAACAAATAACTTTATTTTCTAACGGCTTTTCTTCAAACTTATGTCATACATCAATGTGTTTTCCAGCTAACACAATTTCTTCGACCTTGTGTCTCCTAACACAATTTCTTCAACCTAGTGTCACCTAATGAATGAGATCAATCATTATCACTTGCATCATCAAAATTACTTTGACTATTTACCTCTACTACTGGAGGAATAATTATATAAGTCTACTCAGGTGACTTGTACTTCTGATTTGGCTTTATTACTCTTTTTGCTCTGCTGTTTATCACTTCTATTCTCTTGCCTGCTTGAACTTTCTTATTTGAGACTTCTTCTTTTTGACTTGTGATCTGGTTAACCTGCTCCTTTGCTAATTTAAACTTTAGGCTTTTGTTTTCATTTGGCCAATTATCTCCTTTTCTTGATAATTTCTTTTTCGGTTCCGCTGAATTATATTCCACTCTCCAAGCTCTTTTCCTTGATTTCTTCACCTTCGATTCATCACCACTTTCATCTGTTTCACTCTCTGTGTTGTCAGCTGATTCATTAATAATCAGTTTTACTGTATCAGATTGTTTTTTAGATTCAGGAACTTCTTTAATCGTCAGTTTCACTCTTTTAGGAACATCATCCTTATAGCTGGTACTTGGAATTTCTTCTTCTTCTTCTTCTTCGATTACTTCCAATTTCCCAGTTTCAGAACTCTCGTTCCTGCTTCCAGAGCTTCCAATCTGCTTTTCAATACTCTCCTGATCTTGAATCACTTCTTGTTCAGTTTCTTTTTCTGCTATTTGATCTAGCAGATCTTCATCATTTTCATTGTCTTCAGAATCTTGTATCACAATCTCTTCATTTAATGCCTCATTTGCATTTGAATTTTCCAGATGTCGACTTTCTTGTCGATCTTCAGGATCTGGATTTTGATTTCTTTCAGGTTCTACTTCTGAATCTGAATCAGCAGTTATTTCACCTTCGTCAGGATTCTCAGGTGTTGGCACTCGTATGGTATGGCTAGCATGAATCCATCTCTTCAATCCCCTACACTTTACTGCATTTGTTGTGACTAATATCACCTGTCTTGCTTTTTGCCACCTTGGTACTAGGCAGTTTCTTCTTCGGTGAACTTTTGTCCTGACCCAGTCTCCAGGTAACAAATCATGTGCTTGTTCTTTCTCTTTTGTAATTACTTCAGTTCCCACCTGATGGAACACAGAAGTCACCACATCAGATAGATTTTTACAGTAATCCATTATGATGCTATCATTAATGCTCAACAGTTTATCAACTGGAACAAATGCTTGCCTCATGACCCTACCCATAAGAATCTCATGAGGGCTCAAACCTGTTTTTTTATCTGGAATGCTTCTCAAAGACATCAAAACAAGTGGAAGTGCGTCTGTCCACTTCATTCCTGTAGCTAAACACATTTTTGCTATTCTGTTTTTTATTGTACCATTCACTTGCTCAACAACACCTGATGCTTCTGGTCTGTAAGCACAATGTAGTTTTTGCTTTATGTCTAGAGCTTCACAAACCAAGTGTAACAATCTGTTTTCAAAATGTGTGCCACGATCTGTCTCGACCGTCACACGAAATCCATACCTTGGTATGATTTCTCTCAAGAGCAATTTTGCCACAGTAATTTAATCATGCGGCGTGTTGGGACTGCTTCCACCCATCTTGAAAACAAACAGACTATCACCAAGACATATCTGAGTTTGTTGTGAGGTGGCATGTCAATGAAGTCAAGCTGTAATCTGGTAAATGGACCACCCTCCCGTCCTATGGTTCCCATGTTAACAGCAGTTTTTCTGTTTGGGTTGATCTGTTGGCAGATAAGACACCTCCGACAAAGGGATTCTGCAATTATCCTGAATTTTGGATTGTACCATGCTTGTCTAAATAATCTAATCATTGAGTCTCTGCCAATATGTCCTGGGCCATGGTACATGCGTGCCATGTCAGAAATCATGCTGTCTGGCATTACTACCCTGTCATCTTTGTAAACCCAAATCTCATCTTCTTCTCTCTGTCTGCATCCTGCTTTTAACCATGTGTTTTTCTCCTCCTCATCTGCCTCATCTTGCAACTGTTTTACTCCCTGCCAACTCTCAACTACAGATGTTAGCATAAGTGAGTTCAAAACATGTTCATTTGCTTTTTTCCGATTTACACATTATTTTTTGCACAGAATTTTGCCACTTCATCAGCATATGAATTTCCTTTTGTTATGTAATCCTCTCCCTTTTTATGTGCTGTACACTTTACAACTGCAATTTTTTCTGGTAATTGAATTCCATCGATCAGTCTCTTTATCAACTGTGTATTTCTGATTGGTGAACCCGCAGAAGTTAAATAACCTCTTTGAGACCAGAGCTGGCCATAGTCATGGACTACGCCATATCCATACTGACTATCAGTCACTATGGTAACTTTTAGCTCTTTTCCCAATTCACATGCACGAATCAAAGCAATCAATTATGCTACTTGAGCTGAACGACTTCCTTTGAGACAAGAAGCTTCAATTACATCTGCAACTGTGCACACCGAATATGCTGCGCTCAGAACTCCTTCATCTGTTCTCAAGCATGAACCATCAACAAATAGAACACAATCTGATTCAGCTAATGGGACATCTTTCATGTCCTGTCTGGGTTTAGTGCAATATTCTAATACATCTAGGCATTTATGATCAACAGCCTCATTTTTGATTTCTGTTTCAGAAGTGTCAGGTAATAATTTGAAAGTATTTAAATTCACACATCTCGCAATTGAAACATTGTCTGAACCAAGGATAACCTTTTCATATTTTGTTAACCTGCTGTTTGTCAAATGTTGTGTTCTGCTTCTTGTAAGAAGAATATCAACTGAGTGTGGTACATATACTTTTACACGAAATCCCATTATTATTCCTTCACTTTGTTCCAAACTCACACTTGTTGCAGCTACTGCTTTTAAGCAACCTGGTAATGCTTTTGCAACAGGGTCAAGAACAGCTGAGAAATATGCTATTGGCTTTCTCAGTCTTCCATGTCTCTGAATCAGAAATGATAATGCACATCCTTCTCTTTCACTGCAATACAGCTCAAACTCTTTTTCATAGTCAGGCATTCCCAATGCTGGAGCTTCACACAAACTTCTTTTTAACTGTTAAAAGCGTCTAACTCAGTATCTGTTAGGCTAATCTGGTCTTTTATGTCTGCTTTTGTCAGTCTCTGTAGTGGTTTTGCAATTACTGAAAATCCACTAATCCATTGGCGACAATAACCAACCATTCCTAGAAACATTCTAAGCTGTCTCTGTGTTTTTGGAGGTTGCATTGCTTGAATCATTTTTATTCTTTCTGTTGTCACTTGTCTGACTCCATTTGCAATTCTGTGACCAAGATATTTTACTTCTTGTTTGCAAAACTGTAATTTTGCAGGTGATACTTTATGTCCCTCATCTGCCAGATGATTTAAAAGAGTAATGGTATCTGTTACACAATTATGTCTTGTTTTTGCAGCCACAAGGAGATCATCAATATACTGCACTAATGTAGATTTTCCAGGTAAATCTAGATTTTCCAAGGATTTCTTTAACAACTGATTAAAAATAGATGGACTTTCGGTGTACCCTTGAGTAATTCGACACCATGCTAATATACGCTCTTTGAACCTAAACGCAAACATTTCTGGATGCAATGGAACAGTAAAGAATGCGTTACATAAATCAATAACCGTGTACCATTCTGCATCATGCGGAATCTAATATAAAATTACCGCTGGGTTTGGTACAATTGGGCAACATGGAACAACAATTTTGTTAACCTTTCTCAGGTCCTGAACAATCCTGAAAGTTCTGTTTGGCTTTATAATTCCCATAATCGGTGAATTACATGGGCTACTCTCAATTTATTTTAGAACACCTTGTTTTATGAATTTATCTATTACAGGAATAACGCCTTCAATCACTTCTGCTTTCATTTTATACTGAGGAATATCTGGATAATCTGCTCCTTGTTTTACTGATATTTTTACTGGAGCTACATTTTCCATTAGACCCATTTCATCTCCAGTGTAGTCCCAAATGTTAACATTCTCTGTGTCTTTTAATTCTTCAGGTAAATTATTCTTATCAAACACAGGAAATAGTTTACTTTCTTCTGCCTCAATCATTGACATTGTTAATTTGTAAAGCCCATCTTCTTCTGGAGTTTGAAGCTCAATACCATCCGGTGAGCAATCTATTGCGCAATTCATCTTGCAGAGAATATCACTACCTAAAAGATTTACAGGACTGCTGTCACAAACTATAAATCTATGCATGTCTTTAAATTTACCTATTTCAACTTCAACTGGTTCTGTTAAATCTGTTTTAATTTGCTGATTAGCTACACCTACTACTTGGATTTTGTCCCCAGAGAGAGGTAGGTTTTCTATTTCCACTGATCTAACAGTAGAACGGGTAGCACCTGTATCCACTAGGAAAGTAATTTCTACATCATTTACTTTACCATTTACAAATGGACCAGACTGATCTACCTCAAGAGTGGCTCCAAGCACACACTCTTCCTCCTCTCTCGGGCACCGTCAGAAGTAATCATCAGATTCACTCCCGCCATCTACTTTCAACCAATATTGTTGTGACACATTCGACACATTCACTCTTGGTGGTCTGTTTACCTGTTCACCTCCGTTGAATCCTGTTTCTGCACTGTATCTCTGCACATTTACACAGTTTGGAAGTGGCAGTTGTGGTATCTGACTTTGCTGATTCACTACCTGTCGCTGTAGCTGTTGCTGCTGATTTATCTCATTCTGCATCTGTGGATTTAATGATTCCTTTTATTAAAATAATTTCTGGGCGGATTCTTACATTCGCGATTCTAGTGTCCAATTTCGCCACAATTAAAACATGGGAGTTTCTGTTTTAGCTCTTCTATATTTCCCATCAATTTTGGCTTATTATAATTACCTTTGAATTTTCCTTGATTCTGGTCAACATTTTTATTTCCCAAATTCGCCATTTGTTGTTCAGCCACTTTTACCTGTGCCCACATAGCTTTTTCTTTTAGCTTCTTTTGTTCAGCATCTATTTCATCACTGCAGTATTTTGCTTTTCTCAGGATCTCATCTACTGAATTTGATTGCCAACCAACTATTCCAGTTCTTATTATTTCACCAATTTCAGGTCTCAAGCCATATACAAATCTGTATATAAAATGGCTCATATCCTTTTCACTTAAATTCTCATAACCACTGTATTGTTTGAATACCAACAGTAGTCTCTCATAGAATGAATGTACTGATTCTTTTGGCTCTTGGGTTGTTCTATCTATTTTAACCCAGTCTATCTCTTTTGGGGGAATCTTGTTGTTCAAAAACACAATTACCTGATCGTACTTTCTCATTACCGCTGGTGAAGGAGCACCTGTTACCTTATGTCGAGGAAATTCTTCTGTAGGACAATTTATACTAATTTTACATTCTGCCCAAAGATCTGATGGGACAACTATGTCAAAAAATCCATCAAGATCAATCCATAAAACTTTTGAAACTTTCACAAATCTATCCACTTGACGATACCATTCTACAGGTTTTTCTCTTAATCGAGGAAAATCATTTGTGAACATTAAAATGTCCTGCCTTGTCCAAGGGACATGCACATACCCTCCTCCCGGTATTTCACTCATTGGTAATTCATTTACTACTTCCTCTTCCTTCTTTTCTCTGACAGGAAAAGGTAAACTTGTTCTGTCTTCATCTGTTTTCTTTGTCCATTTTACTCCCATTTATCTAAATCACCCCATTTTCTCGAACCACAATTAAGTCTTTTATATGAATCATTCTTCCTGTAGTATTCATATTTTCAATATCCTTTTCAGAGAAATCCACTCTGTAATGTTTCTGTAAATTCTTTTGCCTACTCAAATCTACTTCTAACTCAGCAGCCATTTCCTCTAATTGATCATATTTGTTTTTAGTTTTCCAAGTTATGCTTTTGCAAATAAACAATAATTCATCATCTTGATATGCTTTCAAACTGTCAGTTCCAATCGTTCCAATTATTAATTCCTCAATATCTGCTTTCAATTTTGCAACATCAAGTAATTTACATTCTGGGGTTTGTGCTAAATCTATTTTATTCTGACTCTTTTCTGGAGTTCCAGAGTCTGATTCTGCACCAGATGGAGTTTTACTTGTCAAACTTTGATTAAAAGTTAAATCAGGCATCATTCATTTTTCTCGATGAATTTCAGACAAATCTGAATACAATTTTTCAGTCACTTTCTGTATCTCTGAATTTAATGGAACAGTTAAAGCTGAATGTTTAATTTCTTTTTGATCAAATACTGGAAGAACAGGTCCAATTGTTACAGGTACCGTTACTGCTTCCATGCTTTTAGTTAACTGCTGTATTACTTCATTCGTAGAACGAATATTTTCTGAGGTACTTGGTAATTCCTCATATCCTTCTGTTCTTATTCCATTTGGGGTTACATTTCTCTGGACTGGTGTTTCATTATTATAAACTGGAGTTTCATTTCTATGGACTGGTGTTTCAGCATAATTTCTATTCTCTCCTGATAAATTTGAACTACATCTTGTTTCCACTCTTTCAGGTGTTTTTCTATGATCAGGATTTGTTTTAGGAGATGCCTCCTCAATAATTTCTCTTGGAGGGACACTAGGAGAAGTCCATGAACAAACTGGTTGATAAGGTGGCAGTTTTCTAGTATAAATTTCATCTAACACTGCATCTTCTGAATCATTTTCTTCAATAATATTATTTTTCTTTTGAGTACACTTTTGTCCAGTTACCTCACTAATTAGTCTCACTGGGTACAAGCCATCACACATATCTGCACTGCTCCATCGACGCATTCTATCCTGATGTGTTTCTCTATTAAAATCTAGTCCTGTTCCCCTTGATATTCCTCTACTTTCTCGTTGTAACTCAAACATTTCATCCTCCCATTCAACTGGAGCTTCAAATTGAGTAGGTCTAGGCTTTGGTACAAGTTTCATCACTTTTTTTCTTAAGTTTTTCAAAACTGCCATATTAAAAGATCCATCTTCTGGACATGCAAATACACCATCATTTTTAGTGTACTCCATCCAATTCTCAATCCAAAGACAAGTATGATAACCATATTCACCCAACATATTCGCTGCAGGTGTTTTGTACTTATGAATTAATCTTCCACCTCGCGTTGCAATTTTCTTGTCAGGTTTAAGTTTATTTTTCAATACCTGAAACCATGAAAGCTTCTTTTTCTCTTTCATGAAATAATAATCCATGTTTTTAAACAATTTCCCTTACTTCGGTAAAGATCGTAACAACTTCTTTGTTATTCCACAACACCAACCAATCCGTGCGCGAAACTCACCAACAAGCCAATCAGGTTAAGCTACGTCAGTATTCTGATCAACCAATAGAATTACTGCTTTTCAGGAACAGCCAATCAGCTGTAAGCTTGCCTTAGTCACGTGAACCAATCAGTGCGCGAACACTGTGACGTATGTTAGCCAATCACAGCGCGACTCTTGTGACGTATGCTGCCGCTGCAGCTTCTCTGTCTCTCGCTCCACTCCTTAAACTGACACCTCCTTTACAATTTTAAAGCGCCATATTTACAAATCTTTCAATTGAATTCAGTTAGTAACTCCACAAATAAACAAACCATTTGTCTGTTTCGCTAAGTAAAGTGATAGCTTTCCCAGTCATTCAAGTATTCTTTTGCGTGAAATAGACAACGCTGTTTTCACAGAATATTTAAATTCGTCGATAAAGTAAGGCTACTCTACCCTTCTAGCAGGTAATACCAAACTTGTTTCTCTCTAAATGCACATAGACAATTCAGAGTTTAACTCGATCATGTATTACAAATTCATTTACGCACATCCATACAGAAAATCCCTAACCATGCATACATAAAATCTTTAGTAGGACTCTAACCCACCAAAAGAAATCCTCATTCGCCAGTAAGATAGACGACGCTTCCTTACCCTTCACACAAGCTTGGATAAATTCTACTATTCTTTTCGCAGTGAGTTTTAAAACAGGCTCCAAGTCCCTATACTCGAAAGCTACGATTTCATAGACAATCCTCACTATGCATTGTACCTTACACACCTAAAATCCCTAAACTTGTGCTGTACGTCCACAACACTAGTGATATACGGCGATACATCTATTTTGAAACAGAACAAATGCACTGTGCAACTTCACCTGTCACACTTCTCTTTGCCGGCACAACTAGGAATTTTCACACTGTTGGGAAAAAAACCTTTCGACTACATATAACAACTGAATAAACTTAGCAAACGTAACATATGTTAAACATTGATCCTATGTATTTACCATGTAACATGTCAGTTACCATAGTAACCAAACTCTGCTACCAAGGAATTGATCCAGCGCTCCTATTGAAAAACTGTCTCAATAACACTACTGATCCCTACAATACTCACCATTAATCATGAATCACTTATAAAGGCCCATAACACCAATGAGACAATTTCTGAGCGACTGAATCAGGAGGTCTGATAAATTAAACTACTCATAAATTATTTACAAAATTATATACAACTGCAGTTTATCTATTTTCATCACGGTTTTTAAACACTTGTCATTAATTAGGCCACAAAGGCGATTGAATCAACTAATGGTAACTAGATCATGAATAAACAAGACCAGCTTGTCATTTCAAATCTAATTTTATTTAACTTTATTTTCATAAGGAAAAAGCATTTACGTTTTAAAAATCTTTATTTAATAAGCAATCAAGAACGCAGCATTTTAGAGAGGAAATGAATTAATAAACTGACATTTTCAAAGCAAGCTCAGAAACATGAAATATTAGCAAAATAACAGTTTCCATTCCCTAAATCTATCTCCCTGTCTGATTCTCACTCCACCTAGAAAGGAAAAATCATTTAAAGTCTGCTGTCCTTACGTGCGCCAAAGGTCCGACAGCATCTCACGTCAATCAGGAATCGGAAAGAAGAGAGTTTTTTCTCCGCTCCAAGTGTCAGGTTTTATACCTTTCTTTGTAGCTAAACTTACTACATTTTACATCTTTTCATGAAAATCGAAACTTTTCATTGGCTGTGCAGTGTCAGTCCACGATAAAACATTAGATCATATCCGTCACTTGACCAGGACCAGGCTTTTACATAAGCCCTATTGTCTCCCATTACCACGTTTTCCAGCTTCCTCAGAAAAGATACTTTTTTTTTCCTAAGTTTTAAACATTTACTACCTAGCCTTGGCCGACACAACAAGTTCCTGTCCTTGAGCCTTTCTCCGGTGCACATTCAACTCAGCTGAAGAACTGCTTTTTCAATTTACGTGATGTTTTTGCAGTAAAAGTCTTCACAGCTGCGCATATGCAAGGCATTACTCTGGACAAGTTTTCATCTGCAACTCTGTCAGCCATACTTTTTGAATCACTTCTAGGCCTCACATCGGAAACTATTATTAAACAAACATAAGACATCAATTAATTAAAGAATTGAAACCCATTCTGTTACCCACCCCCTTTACTAATTAATCCCGTTAATTATGTTACCTAGCTGAAGCACATATAAGCAGCATTATATCTACTTTTCCTTTAGGAACTGCAGGAACTCTTTTATGCTTTTGTCACAAAAAGACATAACATAAGCACACAAAATAAGCACATGCCATTAGTTAAACAGACGCATTTAATACTGACAAAGACAATAGACAAGGTTAGTTTATTATTTCTTCTTTTGCGTTTGCAACATAAAAGCACATTAGTTATCCCGTGTGTACTGATGCAAGAACTCTTTTGCTATGTTGATTAGTATTTTCACCACAAGCATATTAATTCATTTATGATTATGGGAGATTAACTTCGCAAAATTGAACAAAATATTGTTCTGCACCTTGCTTCATCACAGCAAACTTAAATAAAGAGGCAATTGATTGTTCAAATTGGGTCACTCTGCGGTCCTTCAAATGCTTCCAAGAAATTTTACTATCGAATGGGACTCCTAAATAAGTAAAAAATAAATACACACGTCAATGCAGAGCCATCAATGTGGAAGGGAGCAATCCTGCTCCGGGAGTGACTGCAGACCATGGTAAAGGATTTAGACTTATTGATCAATAGGCCCAGGTCACACATAAAGAACACAGAGAAATTAAAAAAGTTTCTGCAGTCCTCTTCCTGTTCTGGCCATTAGAACACAATTATCCAAGTACATAAGTAAAGATAGCGGGTGGTTCTCTATCTGCAGTGGATCAGCTAGGGTGCTTATCAAATGATCGTTAAGATTGTTGATGTAAAAACTAAAAAGGAAGGGTGCCCACACACATCCCTGTCTAACCCCCTTTCGGATCTTTGTATAGGAAGTACACTCTCCTCGAGGGCCAAATCTAACAGCCATCTCTACGTCTTTGTGCAGCTGAGCAACCAGATAAATAATCTTAGAATTGGTGCCTTTAGCCAATAACATGTTCCGTTCTGATGATATATGTCCCTTGCAGGGATACTTGCAAGGAGTGGATTACTTCTGCATCCCTCTGGATGATGTAAAGATCTTTGGTGAGATTACAATGGGCACGTGAGCAATTTCCATCAAACAATTTTTACTGCTTATGGATATGTTGCTATTTAGGTACCTTGAGGTGTTCAGACACCTTACTGCAAATTGCCCAAAGTTCCACTTGAGATCACGGCAGATCTTGAACTGCTCGGCCTGCATTTACCATAAGCTGGCGTAGGACACCATTAAGTTCCACATCCTGCCATTTAATGTGTGCACCTTTGTTCCTTAAATATTGTATCTGGCCTGTATTGTTACATAAATCAGCTGTCAGACCTACGGTAAAGCCTAATATCAGTGGATTACTGTCTCTCAAAAGTATTTCCACAATCTGAAACTCGCATACCTTGCTTGCCCCGGCTTCCAGTATGATGAGAGTCAATCATAGACTCATTCCCTCCGCCCTTAAAAGTCGCTTGATTGAGGGCTGCTCTTGGAGCCAAGTCTATGGCAAGCACTAAATCACAGACTTCCAATAATCTATTACTTGAAGTGCCACATGGATTGTTTGCAAAATGGGAGCACTCACAGGTGTCAACATCACCTCTGCCGCAAAGACGGTCACAGACAAAATGGGAAAATCTTAAATTAAAATCACCCCCCTACAGAATAATATAATCATCATCAAGATCTAATAACAGTGCATTCAGAGTATGATATAAAGAATCAACAATCTGTACATTATGGGACCAATTATGATGGACATTGGAAAGCCTCTAACGTTTGACTTTCCGACCCCCCCACCGTCAGTTTCAATTCTGAGCAGCTGATTATGTATCAGCCAGTTGGACTTGAAACCGGCTGATCATTCCGGCTGGAATCTGACGGGCTTAAGGAGCCCATCCGGAACTGACTCGTAATCCCAAAGGGCGGCCCTTTCCACCCTTGGGATTACTATGCACGGTTTCCGGCATGGTTTCCATTCTGGCCTAACTGACATGGAAACCATGTCGGAAAGTGTGTTTGGGATTGCCAAATAGGACCCCCTGGGGTGCGTGGCCTTCGGTTGGGGGCAAAGGGGCCCCTGTTGATCCCTGCACTCCGTGGCAGACACCTTGAGGTGCCTGCCAAGGGCGGCAGGGATGAACAGCACCTCTCATTTCCCTATGAGAATATGTATTACGGATGATTTACAGTGGTAATGCATACTCCCATATGGAAATGTAGGAATGTAGTAATGCGACCGAAGAGTGTTCAGTCACATCCTAATTAGGCGTTCGACCTGTCCCAGGACAGAGACACTGTTGGGCGCCCTTAAGTTCACCCGACATCGTAATTAGGCCCTATGTGTCACAAAATTGTTATGGTAAAGATTAACAAGAACTATTATCTGTGACACAGTCATAGACAAGTAAATGATCTGAAAATGGACCGAATCAAAAATGTTTTTCAGAATCTCAAAAAGTTTTCAGAATCTTGGCACCCAGTGTGATACTAATTAGAGTTAAAAGACCCCCGCTGTTATGCGCACCCAGTGAAGGGACTGCAGGGTGAACCCATTTACATGTATAATTGATCAAGACCAAGTCTCCTGTAGACATATGATTTTTTGTGAGTTAATTAAGGTTACCCTGATGTAATCATCTAACTTGTTACTAAGACCGGCAACATTCCAGCAGAGGAGACTGAGATCGGGTGTCAAATATCCGTTGTTCCAGGGGTAGCTGGTTGCTAGTTGGAGATAATTTTCCAATGGTAGGATCAGCTGTACATAGGAGAGTGGATGCAGGTGCTGTTCGTGCATAATACCCCTGCTCAGCTATCAGCCAGATACAAATAAATACCTATATGCTTGAGCTAAGGCAATCAGTGGTCCTAGACACAACCAACCCATTGTCTGTTAGAGTCATTGCATCAAAACAGTTAGTAATAGGTTCCATAGGTGTACCGATTTCTATTTCATGGGCAGTCAGTCTACCTCTTCCAGAGCTTTAAAACTGTTGGAAGGAAGGATAGCATAGTACCTGGAGTTTCTCGGATGCAATGGTTGATGGAAAAATGAGTCTGCAAGTCTCAGCTTGTAAAAGAAGCCAAGTGGAGTGATAGGTATTGTGGTGATGGTATGTTTCTTTAATGTTTATTAGAACTGTACTATATAATGGAATCTCGAGTGTGTAGTTCTGAACTTAGTAGGAATGTCGTGACTTCATTGTACTGTTACCTGCTTGTTCTGCTGCATGCACTTTTATCTCCTGAACTACGAGTCAAATAAATACTTTATAATACTTCTTGGATGTTGTCTTATTGATCAAGAGGTCACAACAGATTTGGCAACGAGATGGGCACAACGTTTAATTTCCAGTACTACTACGATTTTTGCTTTGGTTTCGAATTTCATCTATAAACTTTCACCTTCTCAACTTTAATCGTGAGTACCTCATAGTGAGAATTCTGTCTACGAGGCCTTTCTTGTTCTACAAGTTCGTATTTGGAAAATTATAACGTGTGGCTCCAACTTTCAACGTAAATGAACTTTATAACATGAAGACTCTACTGAAATCAGTTACTCTCGCGTGTACATTTACGAATAACTGTTGTTCTATTCTAAATACGACCGCTTTTGGAAAGGATTTTGAGAGACGATTGGCTGATTTGTTATTTTAATCTACACCGTGCTATTCAGTTTTTCAGCGTTGTTTAATTTAAAATAATAACTCAACGCTTACCGAATGCACGAGTGCCTCGCTCTCAACAGTTTTGAATCACGCAGCAGCGATGCCTTGGAGAACTGAATGTTACGCGCGCCTACGTGATTCCAACAACAATTCATCGATGCTTGTAAGCGTCATCACGCTCTCCATCGCCTCCTTGTGGTTGCTAGGACAACGTAATCACGGAAACGAAGAGCGTTTTCATCGTTCAACATTTGGGTATTTATTGCTTATTTTGACTGAAATTTCGAGCGCGTTTGACACGAAGCATATTTTATAACGCATTTTACTTGAAGTGTAACATTTTCAAGTGCATGCAGCGTGAGATCCGTTCTTGAAGCCCATTCTTTTATTTTCTTTTTGGGATGAAAAACAGTTATTAATATTGTCAACATTTCAACATAAAATCACCTTATTTCGTGACATTTTCTTTTCTCAAGATGTCTATCGAAGCTACCCCCTCAAGATCCAACCCAACAGGAGACGCCAATTCAAATAGATACACTCATCTATCTCACTTACAAATCAATTCTCCTAAAGAGTTTTTATCAATCCCTGGAGAACCAGTTGTGGCATGGTTAGACTGGAAGGAGTACTTTTTAAACTATATAGCAAATTTGGAAGATGTCAATGGCGTTTTCACTCCTGAAAGGAAAAAAAGAATGTTACTGTACTCTTTAGGACCTGAAGGTCTTCGCATTTTTAATGAAATGCATAAACATCAAAGCGCTGAGGGAGATTTAGGTGTTTTTAAAGCAGCTATTGTAGATCTCGATGATCATTTCTCTCCTGTAGTTTGTATTGCTGTTACCAGGCATTCTTTTTTCCTCAGGAAGCAACAAAAACATGAGTCTATAGAAGAATATGTTTCTAGTTTTAAGAAATTAGCTGCAAAATGTAAATTTGCACAGTTGCATGACGATTTAATTCGAGACCAAATAGTCATGTATTCTAAAAATAGAACTCTCCAAGAGAAATTGTGGGTGGAAGGTGATAGTTGCCTAAAGGATATTATTGCTTTAGTAAAAAAAGCTGAACTTTCAGAAAGGTGTGCCAAAGTCACGCTTTCACAGGATAACAAGGAGGAGATGGTTGGCAAGATTGTGGACAAGAAAAAGTATGAAAGCAGGGAACAGAAAACGTTTAGTAATGTTGTGTGTTACAGGTGTGGCAGTTATGCACATTCTGCCACTTATGAAAGATGTCCCGCCAAAGCGGCTAAGTGTTTGGAATGTGGTTTGATTGGTCACATTAGCTTGTGTATGGGCCATGGAGCACTATAGAAAATTTGTGTGGGGAAAGAAATTTTTGCTAAGGTTCGATCATAAACCTTTGACAAAACTTCTCACCACTGAGGGTCTGTCCAGAGCATCTGCAAGAATTGCTAGATTGTCAATGAGGTTACAGGATTATGTGTATGATGTACAGTATATTCCTGGTACAAAAAATGTCATAGCGGATTTTCTAAGCAGATTTTCCTTACCGCTTAAGGAATTAGACAATGATCCATGGAAAGATTACTGTGTAGCTGGTGTGTTTGATGATGTTCCTGGCCTTTCTAAACAAGTTTGGCAGAAGGAATACCAAGATGACACGATTTTGCATGCAGTCAAGGACAAAATTGCTAACGGTTGGTCAAATGAAGCTAAGGCTGGTTTTATTTCAAAAGATTGTGAGGATAGTTGTAGAGATTATTGGTGGTTAAATGCTTTTTCAAATTTAAAGGAAGGGGATGTGCAGGGTGTTGCTGAGCCTCAGCCTCCTGATTGTGCAGTCTTGCCCGAGGCTAGCTCTTCAGAGCCTGTAAAGGGAAATGGTTCCCTTGAACCCTTTTGTCTTGATGCGAACACTATTGGTGGTTCTAGTTCTGATCCAGAAATTCCTGCAGATGTAATTTCCGATCTTCCTTCTGCAGAAGTGACACGCAATGCTGGGGTTACAAAGTCTAGCAGTTTTGGCAGACCTATTCACATTCCTAGCAAATTTAATGATTTTGTGCGTCTGTAAATATTTATTTATTTCCTTTCTTTTGTGTTATAAAGAAGGGGGATGTGTGGTGATGGTATGTTTCTTTAATGTTTATTAGAACTGTACTATGTAATGGAATCTCGAGTGTGTAGTTCTGAACTTAGTAGGAATGTCGTGACTTCATTGTACTGTTACCTGCTTGTTCTGCTGCATGCACTTTTATCTCCTGAACTACGAGTCAAATAAATACTTTATAATACTTCTTGGATGTCGTCTTATTGATGAAGAGGTCACAACAGGTATCCCATGTGGTAGTCCTCGGAGATTAGAACATCTGTCCAATATAAAGCCCACAGGTCTAATATCCCAGATGTTCACAACAATGCAGTCATCAGCGTCATCCTTTTTTGTACCCTGCGTACCCCAGTTATGTTGTAAGCCAAGACAGACCTACTAACACATTCAAGGGTAGAGCTCAGCCAAAAGATCGTCTCATTCTTCTGTTGATTATCTGTCTCCTGTTGGGATGCCCGCAAGGTTTGAACATTTTTTAAAACTAAAACAAACGGGTAGGCGGAAGAGGTGAGGACTGGAAGTTCTTGCTGCTATAAGGCAGCCCATCAGGACCTGACCTTCCAACATTATTGGCTAGGTTAGGGCTTATACAGTCAATACTTTCAGTTCTTTCAGTGAATCCGCTATACTCCACAGAGTTGTTACCACTGGGAGTAGTCATTCAGCTAGCACTCCTTCCAGGAAGTTATTGCCTGCAACATTTATATCCCTTGATGCATTGGCTTTCACTGTAGTGTGCTTTGTATTTCCAGGGAAACTCCCCCCTTCCTTAGACATCTCTGAGGCTTGGTGTTAACTGTCTTTACTGTTGGGTAAATTTGCCAGAAGTGTCTAACAGCCTTCATTAAGTCCTCCTTAAAGAAGAAATAAACTCTGGTGAGAAAATCAGGAGTCAGGCCTCATTTTGTTGGATAGTCGACAGTACCCAATGGAAGCAGTCTAGTCTCGTGGTAGTATATTTACAACAAGGGGTGGTGATGGACAGAGTCTCTGAATTAAGCAGAATACTCTCACCCAGTCAAGAGATCAGGGCTAGATCCAACACCGTTTTTTAGCTCATTGCACCATTCCAGTTTCAGAACCTGGCTGTATGCAAATTAGTCTGTCCCTGGCCCAGTGCATCATGGGAACAGGGCAGACCAGACTACAAAAGCCAATTCTTACACTGGGAAGGAAACAAGCTTCCGGGGACCCGTTTCTGGCATTACAGCCGTCTTCGGCCCGGCTTGCTTGAATCCTGATGGTGCAATGAGCAAGGGACTCACATCTGAGTATACCCTTCCACGCTTAGGGTGGACAAAAATATTTACAACAAGGGGTGGTGATGGACAGAGTCTCTGAATTAAGCAGAATACTCTCACCCAGTCAAGAGATCAGGGCTAGATCCAACACCGTTTTTGAGCTCATTGCACCATCCCAGTTTCAGAACCTGGCTGTATGGAAATTAGTCTGTCCCTGGCCCAGTGCATCATGGGAACAGGGCAGACCAGACTACAAAAGTCAATTCTTACACTGGGAAGGAAACAAGCTTCCGGGGACCGGTTTCTGGCATTACAGCCGTCTTCGGCCCGGCTTGCTTGAGGCCACAGGACCGAGTCTGTAGTAGCTTTAAGAGATAGGCCTGTACATATATTTGGTGAGATCAATATTAGGCACTCCTCTCGGGATGCCACATACGTAAATATTGTTCCTCCTGGACTTGTTTTTGATTGTCAACCAGCTTATCCAGCAGGTTCTTATGATGGGTTTCAATGGCTGTCATTCTCTTCACCAGCTCATCCTGCTCGAGAGAGAATACTGTCACATTATTTTCAGTCTGTTCTAGACATGACTCTGGTTGTTGCACAGAGTGGTGCAGTTCTGAGATACTCTTGGCAATTTCTTGGCATCAAGTTGCCATATCTTTGCAAAACTCTGTCAGCAGTTTGAGGAGATCTCCCCTGGCAGCAGGGGCTTGTAAGTAGGATATGGAATAGGCGTCACACTTCGAGGCTGTTTAGAATGGTAGAAGGCAATGAGTGTTGTCTGCTTGTGATGTCTGCAGCATGTCAAGAATGGAGGCCGCTTTTCAAGCCTTTTGTTTACCCATCACCATCTTGAGGCAAGGGCTTGCGTACATAGTTCAGGGGTCTGCTAATAGTGCTGGTACGCCTCCTTCTATAACAGTTGGCAGAGTAGAGAAGCCTTCGCTGAGAAGCATAGCATGCTGATTGCACAAGCTGCACTGAATATTTATATTGGTGCAGGGGCTAGTAAAGACCCCAAACGTGCATGTCTGGCTGTACACAGTGTGGCTCCCACCCCTGAGTTGCTTCTCCAGCTCCAGAGGCACGGAGTCAGGACCTTATAAGGTTATTCTTTGGCCAGTCTCCATACCACCTTCAGGTTACCCACTCACGCCAAAGCAATCACCGATCTCAGAGTGGACAGTGAGTGTGGGCAGCCCCTCCAAATGTGTTTCTCGTCTAAGCTTCCAGGGAGCTGCTCCCTTGCTTATCCCACCATGGCCAAGGCTGGCAGCCGGGCTGTCGCAATCGAAACCACCATCTCAGGTGGTCCTCAGTAAAGCTGGAGGGCCTATAAACCACGATTGTCGGGCAGCTGCGACCTCCCCACCGGCATAGGGTGGCCCAAAAAAAATCTCAATGCTGCCCTTCAATGCAGCATGTGAGGGGGGGGCAACACTATCAACAGGGCTGATGGAGGCTGTAGCAGGAGCATCAATGGTGGAGCTCAGGTGGGACTTATCTTGTCAGGTCCCGGCCCTGGCCACGCGCACACTGGTACACATTTCTATTCACAGACACCCCCTATGGGTAAATTGCCTTATTAGTGCAGTGTCGGTTTGGCCTTTGTGACACGGGCATTTCTCAGCCTGCTGTAGTCAAGTGGGCTGCTCTCAGAGCAGATTGGGCTGTCAGGACCCAACATGCCCTCCTTGAACGTGGTGGGGATAATTTAAAAATTTTGCCAGGAGTGATTTTGGTTTCCAGTTCGGTCCTGCATAAGTATAATTTCTAAATTATAATATCGCTCCTATGAAAATCACAATTTGTTTTTTGGACCATTGTTTGTGTTTGGTGCTAGAATCTCATGCAAAGCCAAGCTGAGGCACGTTATAAGATTTGGCTGCGAGTCGAACCCTAAGGGTGGTTTCCGTAGTCCTTCCCCCTTTTCTTGCAGATTGTATACACTAACAGGGGATTGATGCTACACGGCTCAAAGCTATTTTGCGTTGCTCTTGCATCAACGTTTCAAAGCAAAAAACGTTACATTTGAAATTTGAACGTCACCACCATTTGCACTGCTTACATCATGCAGCGCTGCTATAAATCACATAAATACGAATGCCAAGGTATAGTAAACATTGCTTTTTGAATGTAAACAATAAAAACACACACAAAAAAATATTTCAAGGACAGTGCAGGAAAAGCTTTCAATGCGCAGAGGGTGCACGACTCATTGTCTTAACAAACAATTGGGATTTTCATAGCGTGACGCACACAAATGATTGCTTTTAGTGTCTTCCTCTTTCAAGGTGTTGAATTGTGCAATTGATGTTCTCTTCAGTGGGTGTATTCTTCTTTTTTACGCTCACAACCTGGATGTCTTCTCATCTATCCCCTGCATAGTTCAGTGCTTGACAACCCCCTTTTCCTTCGGTGAAGAAACAATCCTGTCTCTGTGTTTTTTTTTAAGATCTTGTTCTTGCCAAGATGATTTATTCAAGTGATATGCACATTAGACAGGCCAATTAAGGGATGTGTGCCTCCATAAGCTACTGACGATATCACTGCTTCGGGATGCTATAATGTGTTTGAGGATTACCAATTAGGGAAATATTATATACAGTATCTGCCTCATAGACTCTAATATGTACACTTGGACAATTCCCAATATGGCACAAAATGAAGGATTAAAATAATTAAAATTTCATTGAAGGTTTTTAGTAAACTGTCATCTACAATACTGCAGATTGGCTAAGCACAAAGGGGCTTAAGAGAGCCCTGTGTCAGTTTTGAACCATGGAAAGTGGTACATGCATGACACAGGCCTCTCATTTCTACTTATGAAGCCACGCAAAGCCACCTTGGGTGGCTTTGAGTGGCCTCATAAATATTGAGTAAGGCGATGCGGAGCAAATCACCGCATCACCTTATTCTGCACCGAGGAAGCATTCCATGGGCACTGCTATGGGTTTTCCCACACAACACCCATGGATTATGATGCTGCCCCAGATTAACAACATAATGTAAACCTGGAGAAGCACCAAATCCGTACTCCTCCTGAGGTGAGGCGTAACGAGGATAAATATGTTTATTTCTCCTGTTTTTTGCCTCTTTCTATGTGTGCTGCATTCTGCAACACATATAGAAAGAAGAAAACACAGCTGAGGATTGTTTGTGTGCAGGAAGGGGCTCTTTCCTGCACAAAAACAACCTTGCATGCATCAGAGGCACCCTTGAGCCATGGTGCTACGGTGCCTATGTTGGAGCTAGGCTGCCAAAAAGGCGCCAGCACAGGGAGAAAGGACTGGAATGCACCTTTTTGCATAAATACAGTGCATTCCTGCCCTTTTGCTTAGGTGTAGGGCAGTGACGCAAGGTGCCTAGCTGAGCTGCCATGTGCCAAAATCCCATAAATGAGGGCCTATGTATCAGAGTATGTATGTACACTGCACACTTAAATGAGGTGACATAACTCAAAGGTGATTTTACTCTATCAGTACACAGCCTGGCCTGCAGCGCACATGAGCTGTAGACTGCCAATTATGCTGTCACATTAATCTGTGGGAAATGCACTAATTTAGTATGGAAGTGTGGTTGCAATGTTTGCACATACTATCATTCCTGAAGATTCATTGTTGCATTATAAGAAGTGGCTTGAGTAAGAGATTATTGAAAGAGTGCATTGGATGACACAAGTATTTTATGCCTTTTTATCTGTCTCTGAGAGTGAGTGATGCAAATGCAAAGCCCTGGTCTCAGGTGGTCCTAGGTATACACTTAATGGCCTCAGCAATAATCCATTTCTCCACAACTCTCACCTGCATACGGACACTCAATCCTCAGAGTTGCGCAAGAAGTTAAGATTGGGGCAAGAGCACTTAAGTGAACAGCGTATTGTGCAGTTTTTTTGTGATCTCCACTTTTTGGTGGCAGATTATTGCGGAGGAATGGAAATGGAGCTCTTCTTGTTGCCTCAACGCACAAGGAGAGCTTTATAAAACTCTTGTGCCACACACCTTGTGGCCCGAGGTTCTGCCACAAATCCCTAATGTTGGCTGCCACTATATCTGTTATGCATGATGTTTAGACAGGCCTCCCCTCAAAGATCTGGTGTGGTGGTTGTGGAGAGGAATCAGATCTTGTTAGATGGTGGCAGATATCATACCCTGGATTATTATATTGTTTTAATGTCAAGGAGAGCAGATGGCACAGCTAGATAAACAAGACAGGAAGGAAAGTGACCAGTTAGCATACAGAAACTGTGTGCCATTTTGAGCAGATTTAGATCAGGAATGTGGCGAGAATGAGTGTGTGTGTGTAGGGAAACCTTTTATTTAGTTGTCACAGTTCACTAGTCTACTAGGCTATTATACAGAAATCGTCACCCTTCCCCCACACTATCATTTCCTGCAGCCTATGAGGCCCATCCAAAACCCATGCTTCACTTGCAGCAGGATGGCAAAATGCAGCTGTGGGAAGTGGTGTCCTGGGTAAACATATTTATAGTAAACACCACTCCGATCCCTACATGCTAAGGGTTATTTTAGCTGCTTTGGTTTCACATGGCACTGCAAATGAGCTTCCATACATTTTCCTTCTCGCAGGAGGCGTGAAGATTGAATGTAACACTTTAGATCCTTGATATTTCAGACTAAACAATGGGCCCAATTCACAAGAGCAATTTGAGACAAAAGTCTAGCTTCACGACTTTTGGCATTCACAGAGGTCATTCACGAGTTGTATCTTTACATCCGCAGTCAGGCCGGAATCTTCAGCTTTGATTATACTCTCTGCACGCCTGTACTCAGGCTAACGGGGAACTTCGAAAGGGGAAGACCTCACGTAAAGAGCGGGCGGCAGCGTATTGCTTAAGAAGTGGAACAGAATCGGCATCACGGTTGCAGGAATACTAGAAGTATCTGGCATCATTTGAAATAAGACTTTGCGAGAGAAGCCCATAAACTATTGCCCGTTATTTTAAGAAATTGGAAGAAATAAACACAGGCGCTATCTGGATTGGTTGGAGCATCTATCAGAACCAAGTATTGAAAAGGGAACTTACTACTGAGGCATCAAGGAACAACATAAAGATTGAGCCCTGATGAAGCCGGTTGGTTAGTGTTAACCTCGGCGAAACGCGTTGGCATGACAGAAGGGGATTGGAGTGTGAAAGAATTAAAAGAAAAGAAAGAAATCTTCAAGAGCCCAACTAACTGTCCTATGTCTTTTTGTGAAACGAGTAATATTGTTATGATAAGTGGTGTGCTGCAAACATTGCTATAATATACTCTCTGCACCCGGGCCATACTCCTCTCCGGCTCGGGCCGGATGCAGTTTTTACAAAAAGGAACATTAGTAACATGTGATAAATGGTAGAGGAGGACATCAGAATCCGTTTGGGAAGGGAAAAGGGTGTGTCAACACTAGTTGTAGTACTTTACTCGATCATGAGGTAAGTAGGTGCAAGTGTCTTCCTGGGTTTATGGTGCTGACTGGATGCATGGTCATAGATGGGTGCTTGTGAATGAGTGGATGGGAGCGAATCAATACGTTAACAGACGTTGATGGGATCATGTTAGTGAGTTTTAGGGCCAGTGATATGGTGATTCTGAGTTGATGAATGCGTATAAAGTATTAGTCTTAGTCAGTAGGTGCATGTAGTTGTTAGATATTTGCAAGCAAGTAAATGTGCGGTGCAATGTGAGTAAGTGCAAGTCAGTTGGTGGATGCATGCTTGAAAATAGGTAATTACTACTAATGAGTTTAATATAAGTCCATAAGGCCATTTTGATACAGTCTCCCCCTCGGATCTCCATCTTGGCTAATCATTCTTTTGCACCATATGTTCTAAGAACTGGACTCCTCAGGCTATCCCTAATCGTATTTGGCACTTTCTCCGCAACTGGTACACATGACACCTTTCCTTCACCTGTGATACAACGATCGCTACCTCATATCTAGCCTGGAACTGGGCTTGCTCAAATGGAACCTGGAACCTCTCCACCTTGCTCACTAGCAATAACAACAAAAAAAAGGACTAGCGTCTCCAGACCCCCTACCTGGCGGCCATTTTAGACTGACCTCTCTCTCTACTCAGCGGCCATCATGGACTAGTCATTGCCTTTTACTGCAGGCTCTAATTTTATTTTATCTTATTGTATTATTACTGGCTTCCTACACTGTATGCATTGCTATCACATTGCTATCGTATATCCTAGTGTTATATTGTTATTGCTGCAATTTGTATGCACATTTATGGGATTCAGTAACTCATTAGTAGTTTAGCCCTATTCTAGCATGTATTTTATATGCGGCAAGCTGCACATAACTCACCTCTATCCCCATCATTCACTGTCCGCTACCGCATCTATTTATTTATTTATTGGTTTTCATTGTAAGCTACGTCACGATATTGCACTGATTATTACTACCTCATTCAATTCGCTCTGTCAGGCAAGCTGCGCCCAGCCACTTTCTAAGCCTAGACTACACTGCTGCTACCTTGTACATTCTGATATGTAACTTGGCTTCCACCTAATAGGCCTTACCTCGCATAGTTGGTTACACGGTGTAAGCTGACTGCTACCTCGTATATAGGATACATTTGGTAAGATGCACCTACGCACTGGCTGTTCGGGGATCACACTGACTTCTACCTCTTATAACTTCGCTCACTCACTAGTGTCTTCCTTGGCCCTGTAACCAGCGGCTGATAGTTTGTACTATCGCCCTAGTTTCATACACCTAACAACACAGCCTCTCTAAAATGGAGCTCAACGGCAAGCACACTTTTAGAATTAATTACCCCTCCACCCCTCTCTCCAAAAATGCCAGTAAACGTTTTAAACACAACATCCTGAGGTCGCACCCTGAAACACCCTTTGCTGACACTTACTTCTCATCGGGCAATGGAGCCCTGAATACTGATATCATCTTCCACACCCCACGCAGAGCCCAATGGAGAAAAACTTTCCTATCTCTACTCACAGTCTCCACCACCAGGAAAACAACCCATGGCTTAATTCTCACCATCACACCTTCCCACCTCTTCCCTGGCAGGTCTACCATTACTATCTACAATAACGGGATTGTCCTAATCCAATCCACGGACAAGAACCTGGAACTACTAGACAACCTGTTCCCCAAGTTCAAAGAGCACCTCTCCAAGCTGCGGACCCCCACTCAGAACTCCGCCAGCACTATCTCCCCTGACCTCGCAGCCACCACCTACTACACCTCTACCCCCAGCACCCTAGTAAATGGCCCACCTGCTGTTAACGCCCGCCACTCCCCAAGGACAGTCACAAATATCTCCACCGCACATACTAGCAGCCCCTCTAACATGACCCTTCTTATCTCCACCCATACCCCCTCCATCCCTCTCCCCCCGGACAGAACATCCCCCACCCACAACACACCTACATCTGGACAAGCCACCGCCCAAAGTTTATCCACCCCCCCTCCCATCCCCCCCTCGACAGACACCTCTCCCTCCCCATCTCCCTCTCCACTCCCACCCACGAGTCTCTCACACCTGACACAACAACTCCCACCCATAACACGCCTACATCTGCACAGACCATCACTCGGAGTTTATCCACCCATCCACCCCATCCCCCCCACGGCAGACACCTCTCCCCTCCCTGCTCCCTCCACACTCCCACTCACAACGTCATCTCCCTCCCAACACAAGATACAGAACATACCTCCTCCCTTACCCTAGCACCCCCCTCTCTCCCACCTCCTATTCTCAGCCCTCACTACCCTCCTGTCTCCCCCACTGTCTTCAACCTTCACTCACTCTTCTACTCACCAGCACCGTCTCCCACTGAAGTCACTACCTATGCTTCCCACCCACCGCCTGCCTCACCTTCATCACCCACACCCCTCGCCCACAAACACGTCCACACCTTGAATACCGTCCCACTCACTAGCACCGCGGAACCCCTCAACAACCCTCCTGACCTGACTTTATCCACCCTCCAACAAGTCAAAGAGGAAATTTTACAAATCAAAAAAGACGTACACGCAATCAAAGACCTTCTCTCCTCACAACCCAGTCTACCTCCCATCATCCCACTACCCTACAAACGACGCACCCTCGCTACATACACTCGCCCCCGACGACACCAGCAATGGTCTACTATCCCAGTTCGCAATAATTCCCACCGCCCCCGTCGTGTTCTCAGCCCCTTGTCGGACCACGACCTTTGCTCTCTCCTACGCTCTTATGGCCCAGGTCCGGTAAAAGACTTTTCCAATTCACACATTCCCATACCCACAATTCCTACAAACCCTCTGAGGCTCCCAACACTCAACAACAGAGGCTCCGTCCCTAACAACCTCAGGAAAGTTCCCCTCACACTAGAAAGCTCGACCACCCTTCTCTCTCCCAAACTCAAATGCATCCTACTAAACTGCAGATCGGCCCAGAGACATTCCTCCGACATCGCGGATCTCGTCTCAAATAGGGAGCTGGACCTAGCCATTCTAACGGAAACGTGGCTCACTGAAGCCTCTACCCCGATTATGGACATACTAGTCCCCCCCAATTATCACATCATTAGGCTGGACAGGTCTCCTGGCAAGACGGGCGGGGGAATTGCATGCATTTTTAAGAGCAACCTCTCCGTTACTCAAGCCACCTCCCCCTCCCTTTCCTCCTGTGAACTCCTCTGCCTAGACATCACCAGTGAGGGCAAACAAGTCTGTACTTTACATCTCATCTATCACCCGCCTGGTGACAATCCCATATTCACCCAACAAGTCATGGACCTGATCACTTCCAATGCCGGTCGGCAGACCACTCAAGTCTACCTGGGTGACTTCAATCTCCACTGGAACGATCAGAAAGACACCGTGGTGAATAGTCTCAAAACTTTCCTCAATGCGCTTGACCTCACCCAATTAGGCGATAAACCAACACACGACAAAGGCGCGATACTCGATCTCATCATTGCCAAAGAGAACGCTATTCAACTGGAGGCGATTCTACCCTGCGATTGGTCAGATCACCACATTATCACCTTCTTTATCAACGAAAAAGTTAAACCTAACCCTACTCAACCAATCAAATCAAAAACATGGAAAAGGGATTTGAAGAATCTTAACCCCTCCACCCTACCTCCCCACATCGGCAACCTCCTCCTTCCCCCTTCAGGTGCCTCAGATGTTCAATCACTGACTGACCACTACCTTGATTCTATGAATACAATAGTCAATGAAGTCGCCCCTCTGCAACTGAAGAGAGTCTCCACCAAAATTTCTAACCCCTGGTATGATGACAGTCTCAATGACGAAAGGCGTAATATACGAATGGCAGAGCGCACCTGGAGATCGGACCCTTCAGCACTGCATCTCAAAAAGCTTAAGAACAAGAGAAATGCCTACTTTAGGAAAATAAAGCGCACAAAGTCGGACTTCTTCAGCCGCCAGTTGGACCAAGCGAAGAATAGGCCAAGAAAGCTGTTCGAGCTAATCAAGACCCAAACAAAGGCACAACCCACACAATCAAACAGCACAACAAATGACACCCCACACTGTGAAGCCTTCTCTGCTTTCTTTAAACAAAAGACTGACAACATAAGAAATGACCTCATCATGGATGTAAACCGATACCCCAACCACACCAGAATGGCAGACACTCAACCTAAAAACAAGGCATCCTGGCAGTACTTCGATACCTATTCGGAAGAAGCAATACACAAACTGCTCTGCACCTTGAAGCCCTCTAATCACCTCACAGACCCTCTGCCTGCTAATGCTGTAAAAGACTTTATCCCCTTGCTCCTCCCTCTCTGGACCAAGATCATCAACAGCTCTTTGCAACAAGGACACATTCCAGACTCCCTTAAGGTGGGGCAAGTCACGCCTATACTCAAGAAACCTACAGCTGATCCGTCTGACCTAAACAACTATCGGCCCATCACCAATATCCCCACCCTGGCCAAACTGCTGGAGAAATGTGTCCAACTCCAACTAACAAAACACATTGATCAATTTGACCTCCTCAACCCTCATCAATCAGGCTTCAGAGCGAAACATAGCACGGAAACAGCTATGACACACATAATTGATGACGCCCTCCAAATTCTGGATCGAAATGAGTCCTGCCTCCTCATCCTTCTTGACCTCTCGTCAGCATTTGACACGGTCAAACATGAGAACTTGCTGGAGCTGCTAAGTACTAGAATGGGGCTATCGGGAACTGTTCTCAAATGGTTTTCGTCCTTCCTACACAACCGGTCTCAGAGGTTCAAGATCGACAATGTGCTATCTACACCTGTGCCTGCAGATCTAGGGGTTCCACAAGGATCCACCCTCTCCCCTACACTGTTCAACCTCGTTATGGAACCGCTCGCCACCTTGCTTCAAGCATCCAATGTTCAATTCCATATGTACGCTGATGACACACAACTCTACCTAAAGTTACAATCCCCGGAAGATATCAAACATCTGAATTCCACACTTATTAACACCCAATCTTGGCTGGCCGATAATCACCTCAAACTAAATGCTCTGAAAACTGAGTTCCTACTCATCTCACCCCCGGCGAAAATCTCCACCACCCAAACCTGGCTCAACAACCTAACAGCACTCAATGTCCAACCTACCATCGTGGACTCGGCGAAATCCCTAGGCATCACACTCGACGCCAGGCTCGACATGCAGCAGCACGTCAGCAAAGCCACAAAAGCAGCTAATTTCCAAATTAACACGCTGAGGAAAATTAAACCCTTCCTCCCGGCCAAAGACTTCCAAACTGCTGTACAAGCTTTAGTCATCCCTCGAATAGACTACGGAATTGCGACCCTCAGCGGTCTCCCACTATCCACAACAGCACCCTTAAGAGCCTCCCTGAACGCTGCCGCGAGACTCATTACTGGCTCTAGAAAGCATTCGCACATATCCCCAGACTTAAAGTCTCTAAAATGGCTGCCTTTTGAAGCCAGAATACAGCTAAAAATTGCAACTATGACACACGCGGCTGTGCACCACAAGGCACCGAACTACCTCGCTCAAAAGCTGTCTATATCAGGAGGTTCGAGATCCAATAGGAGTACAAAAAATCTACTCCTGAAACCTCGCAGATTCCGGAAAGTGAAAACTTACAAACGCTCCTTCTCAGGAATGGCACCCAGGATCTGGAATGCGCTCCCTCCTGAAACCAGGCTGATCTCCTCCACTGCACTCTTCAAGAAAGAGGTGAAAACCATCCTTCTGGCCAAGATCTCCTGATCGTTACAGACGTTGGTTCAGAGACTCTGCATTGCTTTGTACCACTGCTCACCCTATCCCCTGACACTATACTCTACTTGTTGGGGGCACTACTACGCTACTCTCTTACTACCGACCATGATATGATACACGGTGGTTTACTGATCCACCTGTACTCCGCTGTAGTGGGATCAATGACTTGTGCTGTCCTATACTACTATATTACTTCCTTATTTGATTGTATATGGATTGGTTTTATGTATGTTTTTATTATCCATGTTATTACCATGTTATTGACTATTATACTGTTCCCATTATCTCTGTTTACTCCTACTGCCCCTTCCCTGTCTTTGTGAAGCGCTCTGATATCTGTAAGGATCCTGTTCGCGCTATATAAAACTTTGAATAAATAAATAAATAAATAAATAAGTGAATCGCTTCATGTGATTGTCCTCTTCCTCTGCCACTCATGTTCTGTTACCTATTCCCCTTTGAGGTAAAACCCAGTAACAGCTTGTAATCCTCTATATATGCTTCTTCCTTAACTCTGATACAGTCACCTTTGAGCAGTTTGTTTGGCGATTAGCTCCGCCTGAGACAACAACGGTTCATGTTGTCAGGGTGCAGAAAGTGCTTTATGCAAAAGAAGAGACCTGTTCAAGTGGTGACTCAGGGACAGTGAGTAAGCCGGGGATTCAAGTCCAGTGCAGTGATTAATGAGAGAGGTACTTTAAGGAGAGAGCAGAATAGTGCCATATCCCTGTAGATATGGTTCTGTGCTGCTCTCTCCCTGTCATACATTGCAGCTCAGCAACGTTGGATGCATGCACTACGTTCCATGAAATCTTTGTTAATCGGGAACTACGTTTTCTAAATGAAGCATCACAACAAACTCTCTGAACAAAAGAAAGGAGAAGCATTTAAAAGAAGGAAAATGTTGGAATGTTGGTGTTAAATGTACTTTGAGAGTCATTATAGAACTACCGTTTTATATTGTTTGGTTCTACGTTCTGTAAAGTGCTGCAGGAGTAGCATTAAAGGAGATGAATACATAATTGTAGTCTCTGGTCTTCCCATAAAATTGTAGCACTAAAGGTTGATATATTAATGTTTAGCTGGATTGATTGAATTTTGTAATTGTGGATCTGGCGTGCATTAGTGTTTGGCAGAAGGTGGCTTGCAAGTACTTCCCAGCATGTTAATTTCTTAGGTTTACAACTATTTTGTTGTGTGCAATTTCAAAATTATTCATTACAGTCCACTATAAATGTTCTCAGGTATACTGTAGCTCTGATATAGTTTTATGGTGAATGTTTACACTTCTAATGTTCATTTGCTGTACATTCTTGGTAGAATTTACTTTCCCACTTGTTACTGAAGGGTCTTGTAAGAGTACACAATTATGCTAGAATTTATTTTGGCGTAATCAAAATTCAATAATTTCAATACCCCAAATTCATCAGCCAAGAGTGTCAAACTTATGGGTTCCTTGCAAAGGTAATCTCATACACTGAAAAATGCATAACCCGTACCCCAGGAACGTTTCTCATAAAGCCTGTAAACTGAGGCACAGATTTTTCAAAGGTTTCTGAGTTAGCACATTTACTGGCCCTTCCACATCTAGAGTAAAGTCGCTGCCTTCCATTACTAAGTGCGAGAAAGTTGTCACATGGGCAGAGCATTAGTGTTCCCACGCATCCACCCATGCTTTTGGTGTATCCCGTATTTACCAAGACTAGCAAACCTGGGAATGCACTAAAATTGTGTGCCTTCCTGGTAGAGGCTCAACAAGGAGAAATATCTTTTTCTCCTCGTTGTTTCCTCTAAGGGTCTTATTGCAAGTATGGCGCTCTGAGGACCGCCAGACTTGTGGGGACGATGGTGGCGGTACAGCCACCGCCCACCGGAGGTCTGACCGCCAGCCGCGGCCGCTGCAGGTAAGAGCGGTGGGGCAGTGGGGCTGGCTCGGGGAGATTTTGAGAGACGACCACAAGAGAAAAATAATTATTTATTTAATTTTCTCTTGTGGTCATCTCTGGAAATCCCACCCCCCAGCCAGCCCCACTGCCCCACTACTCTTACCTGCAGCGGCCGAGGTTCCTGACTGCTCCATTGCGAGTTGGGCAGTCGGCCCACCCTGGGACCGTGCTGCCACCAGGGAACCACCATTCCTGAAGGTGGCATGGCGGTTAGAGGCCGCAATATGCTTAATGGACAGCTGTGGTCCCACCAAGCATATTAAGAATTTACTTTCCTCCAGGGTTTACATGGCGGTTCCTCCTCTATGTAAACCTTGGAGGATAGGAAACAAAGGGGGCCCTGTGTCTCCTCTGCTTGTCCATGCATTCAGGGGGGAATAACATGTGCCCCCTGTCTGCATAGACAAAAGTTCCTGTACGGCATGGACATTCGAGTCCATGCCTTGCAGGAACCTTGTGAGGAGTTTTCACTGTCCGTGGCATTTAAAAGTGGCCCCACACCCGGGGAACGCCACACCGCCCGCTTGCCAGACTACAAATAACGTGTAATCTGGCGGCGATGAGTCCCCATCGTATGATGACATGGTGGTGGAGTACAGCTCACCTCCACCTTTCCAAAACTCAGAATCTGTCCCAAAGTGTGCTGCATTGTGCAGCACACTTAGAAAGAGGAAAACTGCTCTAAGGATTGTTTTTTGCAGGGAGGTGTCCCTTCCTGCACATAAACAGTCATGCTGGCAATGCAGACCCCCTTGCAACAGGGCACTATGGTGCCTGCTTTGGCACTAGTCAGCACATAGTGCACCAGAGCAGTAAGAGACTGGGAATGTGCCATATCTTAGTAAATATGGTGCATTACTGCTGCACTCTCCATTTGAGGCAGTGCAGCACAGCAAGGTGCCTTGCTGTGCTGCACTGTATCAAATAGTGATTAATCTGGTTCTGAAAATTTGACAGATTCTGACAGGCAAACAAAGTGGTGGTCAGTTAAAAGACATGGGTGCAGAGGGTTGGTCAATAAAACTACTGTATTGAAATATACATGTAGATTGCAATACATCCATTACTACTTTACTAATTAAATTCCTCTATAATTACTAATACAGTGAATGTTGTAACTTCTCTTGCTAACTTGCGGTCAGTTTCATGTGGAAATAAGATTAAGTAGACTTCTAAATGCAGCATGTGCCCTCCTGTGCAGCAAGGTGTAAGAGCAAAGCCACACCAAAGTTTCCTTCATTTATAGTAAAGGAATATAGCACTTACTGCTAACGACTTGCTTGAATCCCAAAGGCACATCTATCTGCTAGAGATCAGCGGCGTTCTACAGAACATCCAGAACGCCGCAAGACACCGGACCAGCATACCTGAACAGCAGACTCAAATTCCACGCTCCCCAGATGATCTGCCCAGCTCTCATAAGCTGTGGTCCCCCGCACCAGAAAAACCAGATCTAGAGGCCGCTCCTGCTCCTTCTCCTTCCTCGCGGCCCAAGCCTGAAACGCCCTGCCGCTCCACCTCAGACAGTCAACATCGCTCCCCATCTTTGCAAGAAACCTCAAAACCTGGCTCTTCGACAGACGCCCCCCTTGATTGACCGGAGCCTGCTCTCCCCCCCCCCGGGCCTTGCGACCCTTACGGGTGAGTAGTCGCGCTTAACAAACACCTGATTGATTGATTGAAACATTATGATAGAAATTGTTAGTTCTTCTGCAATGCCCTACTCATAGGCATCACAAAGAGGATCTAGGGTTGTAAGTCCCAAGCTGCAAAGGCCCACATATATTCAAAATACACCCTGAGCACTCAATTAGTTAAATTAATAGTCCAAAATGTATTGAGAAAGTCCAAAGGTTCCTAATCCAAGGTCAGTATATTTGTTCAATCTTTCTTATTCACAAAGTTGAACCAGGGAAAACTTCTCTAGACACAGCTAGATGTGCACGTTTGCGCAGCAAAAACAGCCAACACGTGTTTCGTTGTACAGTATGATGCACTGATGACTTCTTCAGAGCTGATAACAGGTTTCCTGCGTCATTAATAACCGTGTGAATTCTTAAGGTAGGAAACCTTATGCCTCGCAAATTCCTCTAAGCGAGTAACAATTTCAGGGTCTCACTACCAGTACGATATAGTAGCGTCTCTATGTAAACCTTAAGCCTCGCTAGATCATTCTTAACGAGTATCAACCTCTTGATCCAAATTCAAAAACGATGTAAAAGCGTCAATCTAAGCTATCTGTAAACTATGGTATAATCAATCAAAAGATGAGAGAGATATTTCATCAAATAGCTTCAACAAGGATACAAGTAAGATCGAAAGTTTTAGAAATACAGCGTATCACGAGTTCCTGACCTGTATGGATTACCGCGTATTGGTAGTCCAACTCTCTCGACAGCGTACACAGTTTGCTTTTCAGCTGGACCACGAGACATGCTGAGCCATGAAGGGAGCTGATTTTCTCACTCATGCCAAAGCCTGTGCTGTAGTGATTGCATTCGGTGATTAGTACCAGTAAATTGATATGCAGAGAATACAGTATCACTCTCAGGGCCTGATTACAAGCAAAGGTGCTATTTATTGCACCTGATAAATAACGATATACTGAGGTTCATTATTTATCAGGTGCTGTAAATGTTTTTTTCTTCCCATTTTATATAGCGTGAACTCGACCCAAGGGTTTTGTAGTGCGTAACATGAGAACCAGTTATGTTACATAAGGATACATGCCTTTTTTGCTAGAAACAGTAAATTAAATATTTTTCCCAGAACCACGGGATGTTGAGTCGAAGCCAAGACTCGAACCTGGTTCCCCAGTTCCAAAGTCGGCAGCTCTGTATGTTACGCCACATTGCACCTATTTTGAGTTATTAGGGAACAACATGCAGATTTTGGGGTTTAGCTCACAAAACTCTGCATGGTATAAATACCAAATATTTTTTCCCGGCTAAATCTCATCAGGTTTGGCCTTGCCAAACTGTAACAAATGTTGGGTTAGTTAACGCGTCCGATAATTATCAGATGTATTAACTGAAACCAAATTCATAATTCCGTCCCATGAGTAAACAGGGGTTTACGCACAGGATGGAACTAACTGCTCAACTTGTAATCAGATCCTAAGACTATTTTTGTAATAAAAAGCTGATTTTAATGTCATTTTTGTAAGCAATCTCCCATTATTTGATTGTTATTGCTCTCTCTTTCTGAGTCTTATAGCCAGCCATCTCTCCTACACACTCTCTTCACAGCTGTCACACATATTAGAAGTGCCTGGTTTGTGATTAATGTGCTATGCAAATCAATATAACATAACATAACACCTTAATTCTTACTGCAATTGTTTTTATCATCTAATTTTTACTTTTTCGCACATTTCCTTGCAGCAGACTCTCACATGCTCAATGCAGCTCACTATTTTCTTCTCATTGTAGCTGTCTATTTGCTGCTGCACCGTTCCCCCAAATTCTAATCATGGATTTCTCTCGCACTTATCATTACAGTTGCCTGTTTCTGAAATGTAGGTGTCTCCGGCATTTTACAATAAAGTGAGTGACACATGTGCATTTACCTTGATATACTTATACAGCCTTTTAGGGCGAAATAAAGAGATTGACTTATTGATATTCATTCGTAGGTCAATTTTGGGTGAAATCTCGCATTGCAGATATGTGCTGCAAGATTACTACAGTAAAACATATCAACAAGCAAAATATCGTGGTTCATATATGTTCATATATATTGGTGAACGTAGATGTTGGTAAACATAGATGTATTACTTTTAACTCCACATCTAAGTACCGTTGAGATATATTTTATCAAGGTACATTGATGTAGATTTAAGCATAGGAAACATATACTCCCTGCTAGCCTTAAGTAAGTCGCCTCAAATCAGGCCCCCCCTCGGATCCGGGTCCCTCCTTTATCCTATTCTGCAGGGCAGACCTGTTGGTGAATTAGATACTTAATATTCCCTCTCCTCGGCTACTCTGCCTATAAAATGGAAGCAGGTGAAAATAGTACAGCTTCTAAAAAAACTCAGGCAGACACCTCTGATCCGACCAACTATAGACCGATCTCTCTCCTCCCAGCCTTTTCAAAAGTGCTGGAGAAACATGTTAATGAACAGATATCTTCGTACCTAGAATGCAATAACCATCTACATGCTAGCCAATCTACTTTTCACCCTAACTACAGTACTGAAACAGCTCTGCTGGAGGTTGCTGACTCCATCCGACTCAGCTTGGATGTAGATGATAGGGCGCTTCTGGTTCTGTTAGATCTATGGGCTGCGTTCAATACAATCTCTCATAACATCCTTTTAGCCCGTCTCCACTCAGTATGAGTTAGGGGGCAGGCCTGGAAGTGGCTCGCATCTTTTCTGGAGGACAGAGGACAAGAGGTATGGTGATACCCTTTTTCTGCCAACTCCTGTAAACTAAGGGTCGGAGTGCCGCAAGGCTCAGCTGTGAGTCTGGCTCTATTTAATGTTTATCTCACCCCCTTGGCCACCTTGGCAGAATCGTTAGGGGCACAAATTGTGTCATATGTTGATGACACCCAACTGTTGTTCTCCTGGAAGAATAGTGAAGCTTTTCCAGGTGACAAAATCCACTACTGCCGCACAGTGGTGCTTAGGTGGTTGTCCGTGAATCAACTTAAATGTAATACTGGGAAGACAGAGCTTCTCTTCTTCAGTCTAGATGCTGTAACATCGTGGCAGTCTTTTTGGCAATCTGATGCCCCCCCACCATGCTAAACAGAAATCTGGAGCCAAAAAACATGTGCTTCAAATTTGATGGACAACTGCTATTTCGCATTAAATTTAATTTGGTAGTGGGCACTTGTTCTGCCCTACATCGCTTGCTTTGGAAGTTCCTGTTTCTCCTGTCCTTTACGGCTGGACACCAAGTCATGGCTTGACTGTGGGAACAGACTCTACTCGGACCTGCCCAAATACCTGATTGATAGGCTGCAGCGTGTCCAGAATGCAGCAGCTTGAACAATTTTTTGGGCTCCCCATAATTCTCATTTGACATGTCTTCTTAAGAGTCTTCACTGCCTGCCAGTGAAGAAGAGGATACGACATTGCTCGCTACCCAGAAATCCCACCACAGAACTGGCCCTGGCTATTTACAAGATAGAATTAAGTTCGACACCCCCAGAGAAACTTTCATTCTGCAAATCTTTGTCTTGCCAAAGTTTCACGGATCAGGAAGGCAAGGTCAGGGGGGCAAATCCCTCTCTTTCTTGAGGCCATCCCTCTGGAATAAACTTCCGTTGACACTCAGATGCATCGAGGCGACATCGGTGTTTCATAAAAACTTAAGAACTGCCTATTTTCCAGACCCTAGGCTTTTCCCTCCAATTTTTCCTGCTGATACTCTTCTGCAGTGGTGCCAGGGCACTCTTTGGAGTAACAATTGCGCTTCAGAAATAACTCTACATATACATAGACACACATAGACACGTAGTCATATTGCATGTAACTGGAGAGTGAATTGTCTATGCCTAGTTACGCCTTGTCTTCTGATTAACAATGGCTACTCTTTGGGGTTAGTAGATGAGATTTGGAGTGTTGGTAGGATGGTCAGGCTATTTTGTTGTCAGTATTTGTATATTGCATTCCACTTGTTTGCCCTTTCTGGGCTACCTTTAGTGGAGGTTACCACGCCTATCTGTACCAACAAGTATGTTTCAGTGCATCTTTGTTACATGCTCCAAATGCAGTTCCTCGAAGTTTGAAAGGCTTTGATGTGCATACAATGCTGTTGCATGCATATATGCAGCTGGTAATGAAAAACATTCTCTGATGATCTTGTAAAGCTTCAGTAAGGGGACATATCTTTAACAGCAATATAGGGAAGAATGACATTAATAACATATGAGTCAGTGCCATTTATTGAACTCAATAGAATATGACACCATGGGGGTTGGAATTTATCAAGTGCAATAAATAACACCTATTATTAGTTTTTGGGTAATTATGTGTATTTTGGTGCTTACTGAACCAAAATCCACATAATGGAAAATCCCCTATTGTTTTACCCTGTTAAATTCCAACACGTTTGACTGCCAAAATGTAACACAGGGTGAGGTACTTAATTGGCCCAGTAACTACCAGGTCTTATATATAACATTCAACTCAACATTCCAACCTATGTGTATCAGAAGATTATGTCACTGCCTGGAGCTATCTTCCTCAGTATAGTGTTGAATGGATGAGAGTGTGCCAATGGTAGGTCTATTGTCTTGTGGCAAAATTCATATTTTCTTTTGATGAGTTTTGTCTTATGTCTTTGGCTTATTTAATCCTTGGTATGATGAACTCAATGGGCCATATTTATCTAAGAGCGACATCACTTTTGCACCATACAACAGTGTACATGCTTGAAGCAACCGTTAAGTCTGATTTATCAAGCCATGCGAGGCCACCTTGTCTGTCCCTGAGTGGCTTTATAAAAAAAAGTGGAGTGACGTAACGTAGAGCAAATCGTTGCATTGCATTATTGGTGCGTGGATGTTCCTACGCAACACCCATGGATATTGACATATTCCCAGATTTACCATTGCTGGTAAACCTGGGAATGCAACAAAATGCGGCGTCTTCCCAGGTGAGGAGCAACGAGGAGAAATGTGTTCATTTTTCCCTCTTTAATAATGTTAATCAATGTATAAAACCTTTATTATAAAGATATTTAAGCAGGTGAAAAGGGTATTAAGTAGCCAGTTAGCACATATATACTGATTTTGTCACCTCTGATGACAAGGGTTGCAAAGACAGTGCAAGGGGTCACAAGGGGCAAGTTAGAGGTCACAACTGCAACCACTAGCAACCCCTAAATGATGTCCATAAAGCTGTTGTGTTTTCACAACTGTCTGCTATCACAACAATCTAATTTTACTGTATTTGAAAAAGCTTTTCAACAACAGACAGAGGTATCAAGTTCTTCAATACACCTATAACTAGTTTTGATGTTTTGGTCCCTCAGTATTGTATGTATTCAAGACCCTCCTCAAGACAGAAGGTTGCCATGACAATAGTAGCGCCCCCATCAGGGAACCACCAAGGGATGAGTCTACAACAGAAGGTCTGAAAAAGAACGACCAGCATTAATAAGAATATCTTAATAGCAGTAAACCAATCCACATTGAGGAGAATATATCCATCTAAGTTACACATGTGATATAGCATGGGTTCGCAAAAAGAAACAAGCCATCACATACATGATGTGACTCCTGACACTGTACTGTATAATGTTGCCAGCTGCTCTTTTCCATGATGTCTGTTCTCCTCAAGCACCTCCACTGCTACCTCTGTCTGTGCAGGGTCAGAACCTGATTCACGCACCTTGCAGTACAAGTGGGTAAATGGTCATTTCTGACTTGACAACTCAATGTCCTATCAAAAAATGTTGAACGGCAGCAAACAATCACAAGAGTATAGAGAGTGAGGAAAGTCAAACTGCAATATACCAGGCAAATCCCTCGATCATAGAGTAAAACATAAAAAAATAAATGTAGTTGCCAGACAATGAATGTTGTCTGGCAACACTAAGGAAAATTGAGCATTACAAAGATTACTGGACCTTCCAAAGAATGGAATAAACAGTCTTGATCTTAGCACTACTTCCTGGTTTAGGAAAAATAAATGTATTTGTTTTAGGGTCCCTATGTGCAAAGACCAGAGTGATAGCAACCATGGGATTAAACTACTGAATACCCAGGTCCCTCACAGCTTTCCAGGGGGGAATATATGTCCTCCAAAGAAACAAAGGCCCTCACTTGGAGGTTAGTGTCCTAGTTAGAGTGACAGCAAATCCAAAGTATGGTGTGTCTCAGCTGCAAGCTGACACATGCAGAGTA
Organism: Lissotriton helveticus; assembly: GCF_964261635.1. Classification (NCBI taxonomy): domain Eukaryota; kingdom Metazoa; phylum Chordata; class Amphibia; order Caudata; family Salamandridae; genus Lissotriton; species Lissotriton helveticus. Next base: position 869,591,282 of record NC_136067.1, on the reverse strand, counting down.
GGGAAGTGAAGGAACAATGGGGCTTATTTATAAAAACTGTGGCATCACTGTGTGAAAACAGCAAATCGAGAGACTGCGCCCTCCTTGCGACCGGATGGATGCGCCATATTTAATGTACGGCACTCCATGTCCCAAGGATTTACAGATACGTCAGTATTACTGATGTATCAGTAGGCTCAAAAGTGACGCATTGCTGGGGTGTGTCTGAAAACAGACTCACCTCCAGCAATGTGTCCTTTCACATGGGGCAAGCCCCATGTGAAAAGGCCTGCATCAGTCTTATGCCTGCTGTGAGGCTGGCGTAAGGTTTTGACGCAGTTGCGTCCTAGAAGTGGTGCAGTGAAATCTGATAGATTTCACTAAGCCTACTTTTACTGGGCTTTTTGCAGGGGGAACGCCCAGCCTGCATACCTTATACCTTTTTTATTTTTTATATTTTTCGATCAGCGTTTGTAAAACAGTGATATTATCCAAGGTGCTACCGTGCTCATGAAATGCCGCTTCTTCTACAGGTACAAGATCATTATCATACGTCCAACCCTGCAAATGAAGAATTACACTCTTAGCAAACAATGTTCCCGTTGCATCCCATATGGAAATCTGCCTGAAACTGGCGGTAGAAATCTTAGGGCCCTTTTTATATAATGGAACCACAATACCTCCTCTCCAGGAGGGCGGTAGAATTCCATAAGAATAACAGTAAGAAAACACCAAGAAAAGAAAATGAGCCCATGACTGGCTGTCTTGTTTAATAATGGCTATCGGGATGTCATCCGGATCCATTGCACCAGACTACTGTGTCCCTTTAATAAAACTCTCTATTTCTCAACAGGAAGGAGGGCCATACATATTCAGTAAAGAGTGCTCTGAGGTTGACTCCAAATTAAAACTCTGCCCAGTATTTAGAGCATATAGCTTTGAAATATATTGGGTCCATTCTGCGTCAGGTATTAAAATGACTTCTGCCTTAGTTCTAGTATTGCAGAATTCAGCGATAAGGGTCCAATATTTACGGGAGTCCCCGGAGCGTGAGGCCCCTCTCGGTTTAATCCATTTAGAGTCCTCTACCCCCCTGTGTTCAACAGCCGTAAGTCTAGTTCTTGCCCTTTTTAGTCTATTACTTTCCCTTTGCCTAGACAAAGAGGCCTGCTTAAATTGATTCCTTATTAAAGCATTCATTTCCTGATTTAACTTTTTTACCTTTGGTGAAGTTACTACCTCTGCAGCATAAGGAGTTTTTTATTTCCTTCAAGGCCATTCAATGTGCCTGCTACCCATCTCCATTTGGCCAATTCAGCTTCCCCACTAACTTTAGTGGGCCTTTGCTCCTCAAGCCCTGCAATATTAAACACCCTTTCACCTTTATTGCTACCGACTGAAATTCTGGACATCTCTTTCATATTTATGGAACCCCTACTATTCAATGTCGTTCTGCATAAGACCTGATGAGTACTTTTAACAAATTCATTCTGTGGAGTTACTGACTCCTCAAGCAAAAATACATCAATCCCGTTTTTCCTAAACTGATCAACATTCGCCAGGACTAACCCTACAATTATCCGTGAGCTAAAAATAACTTTGGAGTTCGGGAGCCCATTTCGATTGCCCAATAAAACCTGATTGATATCTCTACTTGTAATCATTCCCAAATCCTCAATTTTGGATAGAAGTTGCAAAAGGCAATTTCTATTTAATGGGCCCAGTTCACTGTCAAACAGAGAAGCATAAATCAGGGTTTTAAATGCCTGTCCTGGCTTACATCTTCTTAATACCTTATCACTATACATTTTTTCTGGCCCCTGTTCCACTATATTTGCTACTAGTGGAAGAGGCACCATAAAGGAGGCCACAGGAGAACAATTTGTAGAAAATTGAACAGGTTGCACCGGGTTCCGTGCATAAATTTATAAAACAAACCAAACGTTGTGCATTTCTACTTCTAAATAATATTACCCCAATGGCAGACCAACTTCCCCCTCAGGTAGCTATCTTTGAACAAATAATATTTGACAAATTTGTGAACATTACCACTTATGTGCCCAAAACTCCATTTAATTTAAGTAAAGACGAATACAAAGCTCTAAATCAAATCAAATCCAATAAAGACATAACTGTGAAGGCATGTGACAAAGGAGGGGGGATAGTCATATATGAAACATCAGCCTACATAGCAAAGATGGAAGAAATGTTGAGTGACACTCAGTTCTATACATTGATATCCAAAGACCTGATCTCCTAGATAACATCAAAAATTTAAAAGCTGACAGATAAAGCCCTTAGGGATGGGGAGATTTGTGACAAAGAATGGAGTTATCTAAATGTATAGAACCCAAGGTTACCGAGTATATATGGTTACCGAAGGTACATAAAAGTATACAAAATCCTCCGCTGAGGCCTACAGTAACTACTATAGGCTCAGCAACTGAACTACTGCCAAAATACATTGATGCTATTCTTTGTCCTCATGTGTCACGTACCCCTGCCTTTGTCCAAGATACCAGGCACATCATCAATCTGGTAGAACACCAATTTCAGCCCTGACACTCAATATTTAGTAACAATGAACATTGAGGCCCTCTATAGTAACATACCCATCATGGGGGCCCTAGAAGCAGTCCATTGGTTCATGCAAAAATATAACATCAAATGCCCAACTGTAATTATTTTGGAATGTTTAAAAATTGTCCTGTGTGACAATATATTTGAATTCAATAGCAAACTGTTTGAACAGAAGCAAGGAGTTAGCATGGGAGCTTCCTCTGCGCCAACGGTGGACAACATTTATATGTCTCTATTTGAAGATAAGTTTGTTGTTAATGAAATTGCACCGTTCTATGAATCCGTGACCAAATGGTCACGGTTCATAGATGATGGTTTTTTTATTTGGAACGACTGTCTAGAGAATCTGAATCGATTCATTGAGTGGATTAATCTCTGTGATGGCCATATCAGATTTACAAACTACATAAATAATGAAAAGGTGGAATATCTGGATGTCACGATTAAACATGTGAGTGGTGTCTTGGCAGTGGATTTGTATGTCAAGCCCACGGCCAGGAACACCCTCCTGCACTACGATAGTTTCTACCCTGCCATTCAAAAGAACAGTGTACCGTTTGGGGAGTTTTTACGCCTCAGATGTAACTGTACCAACATTACTGATTATGACTATAGGTCAGCCACCATAAAATTGAAATTTCTAGCGAGAGGCTACCCCAAAAAAATTGTGCGCGATTCATACAAGCGGGCCCGCTTTTATGATCGCCAGCACCTTTTGGAATCCACTAGAGACAAAAAGATCCCAGTATTGGTGTTTATAACTAAACATTCATTACTTAACGATAGAATTAGACAGGCAGTATGTTCCAGTTGGCACATATTGAATGTCAACATTCCAAAAGAACACCAATTACCTAAACCTATGTTTGCGTACAAACGCAACAAATCAATAAAGGACCTTATTGTCAGATCACGTATGAACCAGAAGACTAAGACTGTACAGTCAAATCTCACCAATATGCAACCAGTGAGAGGGAAGTACAAATCCTCAAAATGTAAATCATGTAACTCAGCAATTCAAGGCTCAAGCTTACATTTTATTAGTCAGGTCATCACCCCACAAGACTTAAGTAATTGCAGAAGTACTAATGTAGTGTACCTAGTTATTTGTCCTTGTAATAAAGGATATGTGGGTCAAACTGGACGAGCTATGAATGTCCAATTAACAGAACATCGTTCAGCCATCAGGACACATAAGACCGTAGCTCCAATGGTTAGCCACTTTCTTGAGAAAAATCATGCACCGGAAGATATGAAATGGTATATCCTGGAAAGGATCCACCAAAACATAGGACAAGATCTAGACAAGATTAGGAAAATGCATGAGGTCTATTGGATTTTTATTTTAGAAACAGCAATCACGGGCCTTAACATGGAGATACCGTGGGAACAAGCCATGAATTAATATACAAGGGCACCACGTTTAAGTGTGAAGATCAGCAATAGATAGAAAATGACAGGCAATTAACTGAAGTAAGAACATGAGTATCAGTGCATTCTTCATATTTAGATTAAACTGTTATTATTAAATACCAGTCATTTCCCTGACATATGACTAATCCATATAAAGATATGGAAATGAAAAATCAGTAACATGAGGACCGTATAGTCTATCCATGCAGGGAGTTTGAGGTTCCCAATTCATCATGGCGGCGGTTTTAAGAGGTATCGTAATTACGCTCTAGATATACATACCTTTGAACAACATAAGCACCGTTTTTATAAAATAGGAAGGTAATATGAATATCTAATTAATAAGACCTTCAAACCCCATAGAATAGGGAATTTACAATCCTAACTTGTTTAGAATACTCGTATACTTTTAACAATAAATAATTTATATTATCTAAATAACCATCGGAATAGTATATAAATTAGATTTTGTAGCATGTATTGATTATTTTTTCTGTGGTACATTGCAGCAACAATGTAATAGTCCATCATGTCGGCCATAAAGGTGCTCTGTAGTACAGGGAAATGGAGTACACAATCGGTATTTACGCCCCTCCCACATATCGCGAGGTTTCGGGAGAAAACCGCGAAAATAGAGGCTTTAAATGACGTAGGAATCTTGAGCTGAGGACAGACGAGCAGCGCAAAAGACGGGCCAACACATATCTGTTTCACAGAATTTGAAAGTAAGTCGTATAACCTATAGGCATATATATTTGGAGGGAATTGCGAAATCGTAGCAAAGCTATAGAGTTAGAAAATAAGAGCGGGTGACATTTTGATAATTGACTCTGAATCCATATACCCTTAATGTATAAAATCATGTACGGAATCGTAGGATATAGTAAGATGTATGTATCCTGTTGCAGACAGCCCCTGTACCAGTTATATCTACTCGAGTAAACGGGGAGGACATAACGGGAATCGGCTTAAGTATCTAGGTTAGGCCTTAGTCGGGTCTGCTTGTTTTGGGGGTGGTTTGGATATGGAGAAGATAATTGTTTCAATTATCCACAAAGGGTCGATATAGCTTTGCGACCCTTCCTTTAAATAATGATTTCTAATCACTAGGCCCCCCCCTCACTCTCATTTTTTAAATAATGATTTTTAATCATGTGGGCTAACAGGAAATCTTTATTGTCACCTTGGAGAGGTAAAATACGGCACACCTAAATCGAGCTATCAATTCTCCCCTTCATGTTAAAATCGTGGATACGAGCTGATGTCCTTTACCTTTTAGAATTGAAATTGACCACCAAGAAGATTGCTAGTTTTAAGAATATGGAATCTATACTGCAAACCATTGTCTGATACGTGATTCTTCCCTCCAAACCAGGTATTTCCTGAAAACGGTACATAAACTGATGCATGTTTCATGCTATAGTAGGTGACCAAACAGCAGTTAACCGAATTGCAAATGTCTCTTCTCTCCTTAGAGATTCACATACATACCGCAGTAAGCGCGTCTACTCATAACAAGGGGAGAAAGCGGGCTGCTAACACCATATATATCGCGATTTGCGAATCCTGTAAATCCAGGTCATTAGGTATGCATCTATCTACTATATACCTCACTCGTTCAATTATTGACAATTCACGACTTAATAGTAAACATTAAATGTCTTCTTCTAAACCTAGCATCATGATATATTGTCAAACATATGGAATTGTTATCCAGGAGTGAGAAATTAAAAAGACCGAGTTTCATCGAGATACTTGATGTAAGTAGGAGCTCTCACATATACTCATCTGTTGTAATCCAGGCTAAAAAGGAGGAGTGATAATAAAGTATTAAGTACATCAAAGCCTATAATTGGACCCTGTTGTTAGATATGACAGAATCAAACATAGCTAGAGAGAAAATAGAGTAGCTCACCCATGTTATGCAACCCAGGATAGGACTATAGGACATCAGATATAATCTCTAGAAACAACTAGAACTAGTAAATAAAAGTTCAGGAACACCTCCCTTTACTTAGCTAGATAGTTTCCCTAACTATATAGCTATTTAACAAGTTAAAAGGGTAAAAGAATGAGGGATGGAGAACCTTTCGAAGGAATGTTATTAATACAGGAAGGCCAGACATTATGTTTTTTGTAAATTTGTAACTAGGCTATGCATAAAATGTATAATATGTATAACTGTTCACTTTTGTATATAATCTGTATAGTATTGTTTGTAAAGAATGATGTATTGTTCAATAATATGTGTTTAGCATTGTGCACTATTTTAGTAATAGATAAGTTTTGTTTAGCTGCAAGACAAGAAGCGCTACGTAATTAAGACGAAGTATGGAATTCTGTAATCCACATGTAATCTAGTATCCATATGTATTTTAAGGTTGTATAAATGAGAATCTCTCCAATACGTTGTCACTTCAGACAACTTACATATATTTTCTTATCTTATAGAAACATAGAGTTATACAGAAATCCTGAAGAAGGCAGTAGCCGAAACGCGTTGATTTGTTCTGTGTACCATCTCCATACATCATCGCAACTATAACATTTCTATTTTGTGTATGTCAATGGTCTATAAGATAAAACAATTTTGATGTAATTATGATTAATTTACTTGATTTTGTGGTAAGATATATATGAGACTTATCATCAGATGATATAAGAAACAAATGTAATAAAAATCTTTTAAATAAGTGAAAATATATATAAAAATGAATGATTAATAAAAAGAATATTTTTCTAAAAAAACTTTTTTTGGTTTAATAATATTTAGAAGTAGAAGTGCACAACGTTTGGTTTGTTTTATAAATGTATGCACTGTACCCGGTGCAACCTGTTCAATTTTCTAAAAATAGTTAATCCTTGCTAGGGTTTATCCTTATAGGCAGGGGCCCCGTCACTTTTTCTAAAAGGGCACAGGAGAACAACCCACCCCACTTTCTTTCGCCCCTCCGAGACTATCCATCCAAGGTGAGTATTAGTACGGGAAAAGTTTTGGGGAGAACTATCCACCCTCCACCCTGCCTCAGAGGTGATGTTGTTAGGCTTTATTTTTAGCACTATGTTCTTCTTAACATCCAAGTCAGACCCTGGAGTTTTGTTCTCCCACTCAGATCTCAATCCTTCATTATAGCTCCTTATTCTCAAATCTGAATTTCCATAATTTTTTCCAAATCCCCACAATATAGGCACCTCTGTCATACTCGAAGAGGGATAGGGAGGATTGTTATCTGGGTATTCCAATTCTTGACCAGCATGGTAGCCAGCAGCCTTATACTCTTTCCCAGTTTTGGGCAAAATGGCATTATTAGGTACTACTGAGGCCTCAAGAAACCTCAGTTCTTTTGGTTCACGTTTTGTGATACACCAATACTTTTTTTTCCCTTCCCTTCCATGTTTTTCCCCATTATACTCAAGTTCGAAGGCACCCTCCCTGGGAGGATACAGTGCAGTTTCAACCTTAGACTGTTTGGTAAGAGAGGGGGCGGATATCATTTCTGGATCCCCCCAATGTGTGTAAGTCTCCTTTTTTTAACTTGAATAATTAGGCGAGGAGTTTTTGAGAACTTGACCCTATGTGTTTCCACTTACAACAATGCCTGAGAGTTTATCCTCAGACAGCTGGATTGGTTATTGCTTAAAGCTATGGTCTCTTCGTTCTGCCCGCCTGAGGAAACTTCTGTATCACCACAAGCTCCCACTTGGATTCCCATTTCCCTTATCTCTGTATTAGTCTGGGAAGCCAGAGTATACAAATCATTACCCATTTTCACTTTTTATAGGTCGCTACCAGTCTTAGTAAGGTGCTGTACACCTACCAAAATTGGAGTCAATACATCCAACAAATGGTCAGAGTGAATAGTACGTTTTTCTAACAAAGTTAAAATTGAAGACAAAATGCTCTCTAAGACATTTAAGATTTCAGAATGATCCCTCCCTCCACAATCCACATTTTCATCCTTGTTCTAATTGGGACCCTCATTCATTAACTGCCATTTGTCCTGTGCCCCCCTGCTTAGAGTCCCATCAGAGTTCAATGTATCCGATATACGAGAAAGACCAACACCTGAAGGAGTACTGTTATATATAGCTGGCATTCGTGGACAACTGGCAGGACAGTCTGTTGCCATTCTCAATACTGCCTCTTGAGCGATTGGTGATTTTAATTTGGCCTCCAACTCTTGATTTTCCACCAAGGGTAAAGCTATACCCGGCAAAGTGATGTTCTCTAAATCCCCTTGGGCCAAACTACATTCAGCCCTATGGTGATCATCCTGGGGCATCTGAGACAACCCCCTGAATGAAGACAATCCTAAATGTATCTTTGCCACGTTTGCAGTGCCAGTTATAGCCATCAAGCCCATTGTCTTCAGTGAGGCAGCAATTTCAGGTGACATCTTTTTACCAGCTTCTACTATTTCAAAATTCCCCTTGGCATCGGGCAAGTCCATTTCAATATCATCTAGCAATGTGTTCAGCGAATGGTGCTCAATAATTTGGATAGGTTGAGTGAAAATGGGAGATTCCACCAACTGCTGCACAATAGACTTACTCCGGTGTGGAACTATTAACTGTGAGATGACCATATCAGTACTTGTACTCATCCACTCTGGCCATACGAGGGGACAACCTCTCTTTGTTAATCCGCGATGTCTTATTTTTCAACCTCTTAGTGAACATTGCTAACACCGTAGACTGAGATTTCAAAAAGGACAAATAATCCTTTGGCTTCTTATGCTTGATAGGTTTGTGTAATTTAAGAGAGCTAGGGCAATCGATTTCACTACCAACTGGTCTGGAATGAGGCTCTGCACCTACTATGCAAATGCGATTGACTGACCAGAGCGCCGGCATGTGGATGGCATCTTCCGCCAAATCGAGCTCTACTTACTCGCACTCACAACCCAGTCTAGGAGAGAGGAACACTAGGCTCGAGATTTTCTTTCATCTCTTTAGCCCTATTTGGCCAATTACTCTGCCTCTCTGGCCACCACTCTGACCACAGGGACCTAGTCTGCCACCACGCGGTTATGCAGTGTTCAAAGGTCCGGGGACTCCACGGGTCTCTCAGCCTAGTCTGCCTGTCCTCCGACCATTAATATTCTGCCCGTTAAATCCACTTGAAATAAATACATTTCTTGTGTAGTTGAGGTCCTTGAATCTTTGTTGGCCCAAAAGTCCTCCAGTAACCTGGACCAACCAGGACCAGTCCTCTACCCACTGGCCCAGCTTTCTAGCTGGTAGTATATGGAGCAGGTTTGACAAAGGTGAGTGCACTGATCAAGTCTATGTGCTTCCTGCCAAGCTGCTGCCAAGTTGACCCCAGGCCCGGCTGAAACACTTCTGCAGGGGGCCCAGGCACACGCTCTGCGGTGCGGCCACTAAACCCCCCACGCTTGTTGTTGCCTGACCTATTGGGTGGATGGTTTTTCCAGGATTACAGGTCTCCGTTTCTGCTGTTTCTTGCTATTAATGTGTCCTGTGATGTGTCTGGTGGTGCGTCCCATGGTGTGGGTGCTCTCTGGGCAAAGCAAAGAGCATCAGATAGAGCTCTCTGATGGAATCAGGCGAGCAATGAGCAGAGAGCAAAGAGCGGCCCACACCAAACCTGCAAGCCACACCAGCCTAACGCTGGGTCAGGTGCTGCCTTGGCTCTATCCGCCTGTGCTCCCCCACCCATCAGCCCAGGCACCTGCCTTCCCGTGTCTCACCATCTCGCAAGCAGGAGATGTAAGGGTGCAGACACAGGCGGGGGGCAGTCCTCACAGCTTTATAGTCTCCCAGCCGGAGATGCAAGGAGGGATCTTCGCATCTAACGGCAATGGTTTACGGCCGACAGGCATTGGGAGGGAGGGGTGTGAGGGAGCAGACCACAAACTCAGGAATCTGTGTAAAAGGCCACTTTATTGAAAGAGGTGCACATAACATTAAACATTTCTTGGCAATCACCTTACAAAACTAAACCTCACTAATCAACCATATACCTGACCTTTGACCCCGCCCTGCCCCTAAAGTTTTCTTGAACCCGCCCCCACCCGTACATTACAACATTACAAACAATACACAGCAATGCATCAAAAATTATCCCCCTAAATTCAACCCCTCCATTAAACCATTTCCCCTGCCTGCTTCTTTACAACTGTCAATCACCAAACAGGTGTAACCGAACTAGAAATTAACCTGCATACCCTTTCTCTGTCAATAACCCAAATCCAACAATAACCAAAAAATAGGCTAGTTGCTGTCCCCCTAATCGGAATGCATCTGAACTTTCAAACATCTCGACAAAACCTCCCTAATCTCCAGTAAATAAAGGTCCATGCCAAGCCTCAATAAATGTACTCCGTTATCTCTGAAAAATTCCACTGCCTCAAAGCGTAGCTCCTTATGTGTGACTCTTCCAAAACCAAGATGTCTACAAACCTAGGCATTTCAGAGTTCACCTTCCTCCGAGCCCTATCAATGGCCCTCGGGTTCAAAGCACCCCTCCACACTCTGCGCGGAACCAACTCTGTCCACAAATCATGGCACCCGTCCCATTGTTCCTTTGATCCGGACAAGTCGGTTTTCATAGCCCTCGTCACAAATCGTTCTCGCCCAGGTGGATCAAGAAAACATCTGGGCACTGACCCTGAACCATCCATTTATGAAGTCACGGTATCAGTTCTTTCTTCAGCATCCCTCCCTTACCCTTCCAAACAATTTCAAACAATCGTTCCTTAAAACCCAACATTGCAGCAAAGTAACACCGGCATGCCTGGACCTGTACCCATTTGATAAATGAATGCCCCACAATCCAAATGGTCAATTCCTTCGATTGGGACCCAGTCACAGATCCTGTAATGAGAAAAGTAGAGTGAGATTCATACAAAAGAGGATGACACATGCGCCTCCTTCACATTCTGTCGTACATAGCGACGATAACAGTCTGAAGACCAGCGCCCCAGCCTCATGATATCTCCCCGCGTCCAGCCCCTGTTATGTGCTTCCGTTGTCAACTCGATCTTGAAAGAATGCGTCCCATATCCAGCCCCATCCACCCCAATGCTGCGCAAAGCCTTCCGTAACACCATACGCAGCTGGTAATCTGTCACCCTCTTCCCATTATGATGCCAGAAAACCGCCTCAAAGCCCTAAACCTCTTGAGAAAGAATGCCAAAAGTGGGCCCAATTGAGTGGGCACTTCGTGGACGGTATAGCCTCCTCCAACCTAACACCTTTCCCCAATCCCCTCTGGTCCATTTTGGAACTGGACAACCAAATATGTATCCCCTCATTCCCGATGGACACATCTTCCCACAGCACACCCTTTTTAACCTTGGCACCCAGATGCTAGGAGACCCTAAACGCCCCAAAAAACATCCATACCATAAGGGTTGAGAATAAACATGCCTCAAAATCATCCCTGCAGACTGCCAGTAACGCTTCCAGTATTCCAGCTAGCTTCTTCCAAGAAAGGGGCCTATGGGCTGCGCTCGCCCCACTCTCCCTAGACCAACCCTCCAACATCCTCCTCCCCACTTCCCCCACAGACGGAGTGTAACCCCACAGAAGTTTCCCCATGAAAGCAATGCATGCCAACTTTCCCGCAATGGTAATTTTTGAGAGGCCCTTTTCAATGAGGACCAGAATAAACTGAATCAGATCTTCAGACTGACGCCAGACGTCCGATCGCTTTCAGGCGCCAGATGCCAAAGATTCCCTCCAGGCCAGATTATATGGTGCCCATTTAGAAGCCGACAGAGAGCCTACCACCAGTTGTAGCACCCTACGTTGCCTACATACCAAATGTGATCCAGCATTCGGGTCGGTGTCCTGTCTGCCTCCTTGGCCAGCCCACGGAATCTCCCCCACTGTGATCGAGACAAAGCATCGGCTATGTCATTGTACACACCTGGTATATGCAAAGCCCTGAAAGCAATGTCATGTCTGAGGCAGCCAAGCACAAACACCTGCAACAACTTCAGAATCTGCTCATCTACGCAGCGCTCGGGAAACTTTTCACAGTAAACACTGGCGTAAATTAAAAACGCTGCCATCCAGTTCTCTATTGTCACCGGCACTTTAGGCCTTTTGGCCAACTTATATTCCTCTTCTTTAGAGCCCTCCTTGGACCTTACCTCCTTGTGTAAGAGCTTCAGCAGTTCCACATATTCCCCTTTCCAAATACGCTTCTTGGTTGCCAGCATTAAGTGAGCCCCCAAAGGTTTCGTCACTACCATATATGGCAGTTTTTTTAATCTTCAACTCTTTGCTCTACAAAAGCTCCTTGCCCTCCCAGGCTGCATCTGTATTTGTCCCGCTCTCCACCTTGGCGCCCTGAGCTATGACTCCAACTTCTGTTCCCCACCAACATATGTTCCTCTGTGTAATCTCCCCTCAATTGCCCCCATCCCCCCTCACCCCCTGTCCCCACAGACACCATTTTTGGTTCAGCCTGTGGTCTAATAATCTTACCTGGCTCTAAGGAGGGTGCCCGCATGGGCACCAACCGCCGTGCCACCAACTCCTCTTGATCCATTGGCCGAGGAGCACTCACCAAGGGGCTGTGCACTCTCCTGGATCCAGACACCACTGCCTGTCTATTCGGTACCACCGCCGGTGCCTGTAAGATACTATGAAACACATGAGAGGGCCCCCCTCCTCATTATCCCTCAATTCTCCTTCCTCTGGGCTATCCTTATCGTAATCAAGGACAATAGGCTCCTCCCCGTGGAGCACCTCAGTAGCAAAGTCCACACCACAGCCCTTACCGGGCCCAACCTGCCCTATGCTGGCCTTAACTGCCCCAGTATGTACTCCGTGCGGGGGAGCTGACTGTACACGGCGGTACTCCTCCATGAGTCTACCTCACTGAATATCCATCTCCGCTGATATAACCGACCACCTTGCTCCGCTTGTCGTTGGGGCCAACGAGGTCATGCTGGACCTTGGTGCGCTGGGCGTGACGGGATCCCCCACCGGTATGGATTGCACCGCGCAGGGCTCTACCCTCCCTTCTCCTCTGCGTAAGTGGGCCGCACCCCGCCCTACCGAGTGCGCAGCACTGCAATGCTCCCTGACCTGCACAGAAAAAGTTTGGACTGATGTGCTGGGTCCCGCACCTCTGACCGGCACCCCCTCTCCCGTGAGCCCGCCGAACACTCCCAGGCTCGCCTGCCCCTGTCCAGCCCTGACCTGACCATACTTACCAGGGAGGGAATCCCCCCTTCCTCATCCCCACTCCATTCCTACATTGCCTGCACGACCGCCGAATGGGGCCCCAACCCTGGCCCACACTCCCCCTCCCACGACACCCCCGAACCCTACCTGAGCCCCCCGGGCCCCTCCCCCTCAGCAGGCCCTCTGGATCCACGCGAGCCCACCCCGCGCCCACGGGGGCGATGACCCTCCAACTGATCACCCCCTCCAAGGCCCCGTACCCCTTCTGCCCAAGAAGGAAAAATATCCAAACCCTCCCAAGCTGGCACCCGCCATCTGGATCCAACTCTCCTGAAATATCACCCTTTCTCCCCAGAAAATGCCCCCTGTCTTCTACCCCCCAGCCAATGTCCCCACTGCCCACCTCGGAGGCCCCTGTCCTGACCCTGTGTAACTGATGGGCCGCCCTGTCAGCCCCTGAGCCCCTACTAGGGAACAATCTCTGCATGCTCCCCCACTTGTGCCCATTCACCGTCCCCCAAAGAACTCCCCTCCATAGACAACGCCTCACTCCTAAAAGAACCAGGCTGCGAGAACAGCAGAGGGCTAGAGATATGCAACTGTGTCTCCTTCCCCACAAGCAAAAGGGTCCGCCCCACCTGCACGCCCAGAGGGTTGCAAAATCACCAAATCCCTCCCTCCAAGTGTCGAGCCCAATGATTGCACACCGCCCCCCCTCCGAGCCGCCCTCACTCCCTGCTAATAACTGTGCGCGCGCGGAGGGCAGAATACCCACCCCACCCGCCTCCCTACTGGCCGAGCCTGTTGTCCCCTCAGCACGGGTAAGCCCCGGCCCGCCTGACCTCACCCGCTGCCTTCACATCTGTCATGAAGGACAAAAAGGGAAAGTGTTGCTTGCTCCCCCACCCTCCCCCTGCCTCTCTCTTTCTGCAGGGGCGGATACAGCCCGCTCCTTAAGCTCCGGAGCCGAGAACGTCTCCATAGAAACGCTTGAAGGGCCTCCCCACCTCACCGAGGAACTCCCACCCCCGCACCCTGACCCACCTGCCTCCCTGACATTTCCCCCCCAGCCTGCAGAATAGATGCCGGGCCGCCTTTTTAGTTTGCTGGCGGCCCGCTCACTCACCAGTGAAGTCCGGGGGCGCTTGAGCGATGTGCAGGCGGCCACTGCTGCAGCTACGCCCACTGATGCCTGGCGTGTGGGGCGCGCCGGCCCCGCCACCTCATCTATTACTAGGTCCATCCGGCCCACCTCACTCGAGGTAATCCTCAGATGATATTACTGCAATAAATCCACCTACGCTAACTGTCTCTAGACCTAACAACACTCCAAAGCTCCCACAACCTACCTGATACGACTAAGCTCCCAGCCACCAGGTCACCAAACCTAAAATGATGGCTGGGAGCAGGAGCCCAACCAATTTATGGTTGGGGTTCATTTGGGCTACAAAAACAAGAAGCCCAAAAGAAAATGTCTGGCTTGAAGCCTGCCAACCCGCTCCCCCCGCCCCTCTCAAACTGCCCAGGGGGGACCTCCTTGCGGTCGGCCACTCCCCCCAATCTCCCCCTCCGCTCCATGCCACGCTGGTCACTCCGCTGGTCGTTCCGCGTTCCACTTTTAACTTGCGGCTTGTAGCTTGTAGCTTGCGGTTTGCATCGACACTTCACTCCGTACTGCGCTGATTGCTCGGCTTCGCTACACTCATCCGCACTTCTGCGCGACTTCAGTCACTCAGGGATATTCTTCAGTATCAGACAGCAATTTCGAAATTGCTAGGAGTCATAATGTAAAGCACCCTATTTTTAGAAAGAGTGAGATGTCCTCTCTTCACTTGTGTGGTAGGTTTGATTTCTTCCTACCTGTGTAACATAAAGTACTGTTCACCCATTCTGTAAGTGTATCTGAGTTTACCTCAAATTCTCCTGCAATTGTCTCCAGGTATGTGAGGAATATGCCTGGGCAAATGTATTTAGTCTGTCTGTGAAATACCAACATTTCTGAGTTTGGTAACCTGCTCAAACTTGATAGTTAGTTGAAAACAGCTATTTGTGCCAGTCGTAGCCTTCTGAAAGTTTAGCTCAGAGCTCACCTTGCCTCTGGCTTATCAATAGAATGTGCACATAACAACTACTGAATTGTAGTTGCTATTTCAGTTTATTTAGTGCTTAATTTGTAAAATAATAAGTTCTGGTGCCTCTGTTTTGCTCCGAAGCCTGCAGCCAGTGCTATTGAATGTCGACACATCAAACTCCAAGGCTGGGTGGTCTTGGGGCTACCACATGCCTCTTTCATCCACCACTAGACCAGTGCCTAATTTGAGCCGGTAGTTTCTGGTTCTCGCCACTGGCACTTAGTCATCAGCACTGGCACTTAATTTTCAACACCGCTACTTATAGCAGGAACTCAACTCAAAAGAATTGGAGTGCTTTTCATGAGCACCAGTTATGGGCATATTCATTTTTGTAGGCACAGATAGATTAAGTGATTTGCCCAGAATCACAGGATGTTGAGCCTGTGTCGAGATTGGAACCTGGTTACCCAGCTCTAAAGTCTGCAGCACTTGCTGTTACGCCACATCCTCTTCTACTTGTAGGGTTTCATGTTTACCAGTTAGTTATGTTATAGGTGGCACTAATAGGAGCAATGGGCTGGTGTAAGCCACCTCCTGACGAGAGCCTCCATACTTAATTTTTCACAAAATAACCACTGCACCAGACAATCCCTTATTTTTATTCTCCTGCAGGTTCCTGCTTTCTCACCTTGTCATCTTTTTTCCCCTCTTTCAAATCTCAATATTTTGTCCCTCGATATTGTGATCACGATATTATGACCCATCGATATTTGAGCCGCAGGTAAATGGTCCCGCTGTGATTGGGAAGGTTAAATCTGTGAAAAATTATGATAGTTAATTCAGAGCTAACCTTCTTTAATTGCTATATCGCAAAGCAAATATAAATTATAAATGTGTTGAAAGAGGTGATGCCTGAGCAAATAGCTTATTAGAACAAATGCAATAAACGTGAGAGAACATGCACTTAAAATATTACCAGACACTGCTGTAGGATGCCATGTGACAGAGATAGAATACTTTGACCAGAATGGTTGTCCCATGACCTCTGCTGCAGAATTTCCATGTGCATTCCTCGATGTACACAATGGGGCATCACTTAATTGGAGCTGACTTTATTGATCTCACTCTTGAGCTTCATTTAATTACATTTTAATTTAAAGTAAGATGAGACGCCATCTCGAGTTAACATATGATAAACACTGTGCACTCCTTTGAGTGACAATATCCAGGAGGTTCTAATGTTGTCCTTGGGGTGTCGAAGTTGTTTCTACTGTATTTCTGCAGTGATTAGGGGTAGATTGGTAGCATTATTGATGAAGGGGAAGCTGTGCTTCTGTACTAAACAACATCAGGTTCCAATGGTTTTAATTGCACGTTAAAGTAAATAGACTGATGCACGCCATGGATTTTGAGCTCCCACGACACACTATTCATTCAGGGCATTTACATTGTCTCACTTTACTTGCAGCAGCAACTATAAATTACGTTTGACCTTTGGATTTATTCTGGCTTTCCTGAAACTCTCACTGCTGTAATACAAGCTGGGGGCAAACTACATCTGAGTTAGTCGTTACTGAATCTAAATTGATGTAGTGCATGCAAATGCGGGGGCTTGGCCAGAGACAATGGTGCGTCACTTCCCTTGGTCAATGTATGTTATCTATTTGTGCCCCTGACAAACCCAATGTGTGTTTAAACAGATGAGGTGTTGTGAATTAGTATGTACATTTTGGTTTGATAACTGCCTACTGGTTTTCGATAACATGTTTTGAAAACATATTTTGTAATAGCAACACCTTCAAGATTCTGTGTGACAAGTTCCTCAATACCTGAGTCCCTTTAATATCCCAGGGCCCTCTAAAACTAAAAACTAGTGCAGCTCATGGGCACCGATTCACCAAAATGCTGGTGGGGGTAGCAGAAGTGACATAACAAGCACTTGAACTGTGATGATGTCAAAGGTAGCTACATCACATACCCACACTCCCTCACACAGAGGAGTTAATGTACAATAAGGTAAAGAACGGCGAAGCAACATAGATCATGATCATGGGGGTGACAAGGTGGTTTGAACAGCTCTGTTAATCAGTTCAAACCACCTTGTCACCCTGTAGTGTAGTTCCTATCATCCCAATAGGCTCTGCGCATTGGAATAATACCTACAGCAGTAAAGGCCTAGACCAGACGTTAACTAGGTCTACTACTGTCGATACTAGACTTAAAGTTTTGGGTTTGCCAGCTAGCTCAGAGTTCACTAGAAACTTTCTCGAATGTTCAGGAAGGACTTAACTTCCCTGATTAGACAAGAAGGGATTTAGTTTCTGACAACCATAGAACATGACAACTTTGCTCTCCCCTAATCAAGAGTATATCTCGAGAGTCGTGTGAACAAAAGGCAATTTATTTTACTCAGTCAGTACGTGCATTCTTAGTCTCAACAGATTGTAGAGAAAAGGAAGAGACGGGCGTGTTCAATAAAAAGGTGTTATTTATTGATCAGTCTCTTTTCTCATACAAGAGAAATGGATCGATATTATTGCAATACTTATAGCTAAGTAAAGTGCATACATTAAAAGCAGAAGTATAAAATAATACTGTAAAAACATTGATATGGTTTCTAAGCCATAAGATGTTTTAAAATGAATAAAATATATTATATACACATATACATTTGACTAAACGTACTCAACTGGTGTTTCTAAATACGCCTACCCCGTGTACCTGACCTAAGCCTAATACGTGGGCGGGAATAGAAAGTTACAGTTTAAGTTAAGTTTGTTTTTGCCAAGTGAATAACTAAAGAATTCTCTGTGAGGGGTTATTCAGTTCTGTACCTGGAATCTAGGTTGAATGAGGGATGGTATCTCTCGTCTCTGGTCCCGATATTCCAGGCTGCCTGCGAGGGCTACCCAGAAACGCCGGTGCTGGATTTCTCGGCAGGAGAAAGCAGCTTCTCTCAGGGCGTCAGGAAGGCGGGGCTGCGCCAGCGGGGTCTGCTCTGCTCTGGGCTTCGGCAAGTATGGCTGCTCCGTCTCGTCACCACCGCGTGTGTTTGCATAGGGCAATATCGGTAATATTTATACCTTTAAGGTGCCGAGATTGACGTAAGGATGGACATAGATACGTCAATAAGGATGTCATACGACTTGCTCGTTAGCACATTCTTTTGCTGAAGTTTTCGGTGAAATCAAAACAATGGCCGCAGGGTTTTGCCCAGGTTGTCATAGGTTTGATTTGTTATGAGAACTCCGTATGCCTTATCAGGGGCTGGAGGAATATCGCTTGTCTAATTAGATCGCAAGCGTTATGACCTAATCAGATAACACGTTCCTGTGCCGTAGTGTGACTGCGTCAGATAACGGTATCTGCATCATGGGGGTTTTCTGCCTCATGGGCTGACTGTTAGTTAACTTGTTGGTTTGTTTAACCAGAATAGGGTCAGGAATAGGGGGATCGATTCAGAACCTATAGGAATACATCACACCCACTCCACGCTAACTATGGTCATATTTACTAATCTATGCATAGTAAAACATAATACAACATACTATAGAGTATTGTGTATACCTTACCACCCCAAAATACATAAATGCATTTTGAAATTTTCAAATATACGGAAAAGTTGCAATCATATGTATTGTATGCACTCAAGCTGAAAAACAACCGCAAAGGTGCACCACAACAAATAAGATAATAAGTGCAAAAAGTATTTGAGCACAATAAAGAAATATAACATGAAGGAATGTTGTTAGTCTTCTTTTAATCTTTAATTTTCAATTTGCAGTGAAACAAAAACAGCCGACGCGTTTCGTCCCAAGCCGGGACTTCTTCAGGGCTGTCGGTAAAAAACATATACATACAATCAATTTTGTGTTCAACAAATGACTTACAATCTGACAATCTAAACAACAACAGACAAATTAAAACCTTCCTACGATAGACATGGAGCTATTTACATTGATCCTTAGGCCTTAGCCCACAGACAATCTGTAATCTTAGGGTTACAGCCAAACATCGAAATATGTACACATGTGTGAACAATTTATTATGTTAAAAAACGGATATATAAACATTATTTACATTTGCAAAGGATCATTTTGTAGTAATTACATTTCAACCCATCATATTCTATCTAACGGGGGATAGATATATACAATGGGCCTGCAGTATATACTTGAAGCACTGAGAGGGACCAGACTAAGAAAAGGATGAGAAAATTGATGAAAAAAGCAGAGTAAACGAGAGGAAAACCCATATCGAGAGTGGACTAGTTCCATATAATAAGGAGCCCAGTGAGAAGAGGAACCAACTGCGTCCAGCAACAAATGCCCTTGTTACACCGAACGCAAAGCTCATTTACCTTTAAGTCTTATAATACGTCGCTTTTGAAGGCAGGATAATGTAAAGGGAACTGGAGTCCAAGGATTGCCTTCCCAGCAACTTTACTCCTGATGTGTGTTATTTCGTAGCAATGTCGAATTTAAGAGATTTGGACCTTTGGCGGGGACACGAAAAAGCAAAAATCAAAATCTTAGAATCTATTTATTTAAATTTTCAATGCTCAATGAGTTAGTGGCAGACAAGGGGGGGGACAGTAAACCCCGGTCGTTTAGATCTAATATTCCTTTTCTACAATCTACTTACTGAAAACATGCTAATAGGCGAAGATGGCAATGTTTATCAAATGTTCCTGAGTGGTGAGCACGGTCTTGCCACCTTAATTGTATACCTTTCTTTGGTCAACTACTGAAAAACATTAAAGAGGAAAGTTTGGTCATACTCTATGCAAGGTATTTAAAATGAGAAAGCCACAGAGACCAAAGTTGGTAAAAAATAAGTTTTACCTGAGTGATCTATAGATCTAGTGGAGGACTGGAAGTCCTATTAGTCCATGGGAGTGGGGTATGGGCACTGTATTCCAGCAGGTCTGGCAAATGAAAGAGTAGATATAATGTTGTGTTATGGTGGGGTGTAACTAAAACAGTAAAAATCTATTGGCATACATTTCTGTATAGATTTTCAAATTAGTGTCTCACCCTTTAGACATAGTCAGTCATAATCACACCTGGTTATTGGTCCAGTGATATGACTAATATTAAAAAAGTAACTGGTGAACTGGCTATTTCGGTTTGTTAAATAGGGGTGCTAAGCATGGTAATAAGCTATTTCAAAATTGTAAGGAGAAAATTTGACTATAAACAAGCGTGTCCCCTTAGCCAAAGACCAATACTAAGCAATGGTGCACTTAAACTTAAATAACAACAGATCTTGCTGAGCAGGTAATGCAAGAAACGACCTAAACTAGGTGCCAATCCTGCAAGCCAATACTAACAGGGAGGGTAGCCAAGTTACCCAGTAAAACAACAAACTCACCGTTCCTGATAAAACGGCCGGCGTCCATCCACATCCCTCGTTACAGCGAAACACCCCCAGCGACGTTGTGTTCAAATGTAGTGAGCCCATCTTCACTGTTATATACTAGCAGCAATTAGGTAAAGGGTCCGCACCTGAGATAGCCGCGCCGGCGCCTTTGCGCCGGGATTCGGTAATGCGCAATGACAACACAAGGGTATGTGTAGTGATGGCGGCCATCTTAAAGTGGCTAAGGGGAACGTGTGCATAAGCAATCTTTCCCACATATTCCTTGTCATTTAATGGGTGTCCGCCCTTCTTGGTAACCGCGGTGCTAGATTCGGTCCTGTGATCGGACCACATATACCTTATTATTTGATGGGTGTCCGCCCTTCCTAGTAACCGCGATGCTAAAACGGTCCTATAAACGGACCTAAATAATGTCCACACATCAAACAAGATAATAAAAAAGACGAAGAGAGGAAACCGGTGAAAAAGAGCTTAATTTTAAACGGCCAAGCATGATACTGACTGAAGCGCCAGTTGTCAAAAATGCGCTATAAACGCCTGTAAAGTGGTGGCGGCCATCTTAGAGTGGCTAAGAGGGGCATGTATATCTAGATCCTAACCCCCTAGAACCTCGTTGTTTGATGAGTGTGCACCCTTATTAGTAACCAAAAAGGCCAGTTGGGTACTGTAAACGGCCCTGTATGCTGTAAGTATTTTAGTGCGACGAGAAATGATAGAAAGGGATCCGATTTCTATATACATCTCGGAAATAAACACACATGGTACTATCTAATAAAATAACCTAAAGCAGGGGGAAGAGTAAACACATTTATAAAGAAAGGATGGGTGTATTGTACATGGGTGATATTAACCCTAATGTAAGGGGTAGGAAGTGAAAAGAAAAAACGGCGGCCATCTTTGCCTGTGTTCCCACGGATAATGTAATCAGTAGGCTTTGCTATTTACATTGCAATAGAGGATATAAATCCCTGAAGGGGAAACGACAAGACATGAAGTATACCGTCTCATCAATCCTGATTAAATATGCTAGGATTAATATAGTATAAGGACGATGAAAAACGTAACTAAAGGTATTGGTGTCAGGGTAAATATGATAATATACCCGACCTCGTGACCACAAAGGAAAGGTCCAATTGAAACAAGACTGATCAAGATGTCTATCTTTGGTTCAGAAAAGCCAAGCTTGAATAAAAGCCCGCTTATTTCTGCGGCCCCCAAGCCTCGTGTGATTAAATAGCAACTAGTTCGTGTGAGAAGAGAAGAGGAGAAGGTCTGCAAGGTGCAGAAGGACAGGAGAGAAACAACAGTGATATATAACAATGATTGGGACCTTTTACGTGCCTGCCATGATAAGCGGGGAAGGGAACCAAGTAACATTGTTCACTCGGATTGAAAATGAAACTATTAACAAGTGTGCTTAAAAATGAAAAGAGTACGTCATATACATGTTCTCTATTTACAAATTGACAGTCCAATGTATAGACCTTCTAACATAGTGTAGGGACATGTCATCCTAAATTTGTTTATATGCAAAACATAAAGGAATAGGGACATGTCATCGTAAATTTGTTTACAAGCAAAACAAAAAGGACATTGCTACGAAATAACACACATCAGGAGTAAAGTTGCTGGGAAGGCAATCCTTGGACTCCAGTTCCCTTTACATTATCCTGCCTTCAAAAGCGACGTATTATAAGACTTAAAGGTAAATGAGCTTTGCGTTCGGTGTAACAAGGGCATTTGTTGCTGGACGCAGTTGGTTCCTCTTCTCACTGGGCTCCTTATTATATGGAACTAGTCCACTCTCGATATGGGTTTTCCTCTCGTTTACTCTGCTTTTTTCATCAATTTTCTCATCCTTTTCTTAGTCTGGTCCCTCTCAGTGCTTCAAGTATATACTGCAGGCCCATTGTATATATCTATCCCCCGTTAGATAGAATATGATGGGTTGAAATGTAATTACTACAAAATGATCCTTTGCAAATGTAAATAATGTTTATATATCCGTTTTTTAACATAATAAATTGTTCACACATGTGTACATATTTCGATGTTTGGCTGTAACCCTAAGATTACAGATTGTCTGTGGGCTAAGGCCTAAGGATCAATGTAAATAGCTCCATGTCTATCGTAGGAAGGTTTTAATTTGTCTGTTGTTGTTTAGATTGTCAGATTGTAAGTCATTTGTTGAACACAAAATTGATTGTATGTATATGTTTTTTACCGACAGCCCTGAAGAAGTCCCGGCTTGGGACGAAACGCGTCGGCTGTTTTTGTTTCACTGCAAATTGAAAATTAAAGATTAAAAGAAGACTAACAACATTCCTTCATGTTATATTTCTTTATTGTGCTCAAATACTTTTTGCACTTATTATCTTATTTGTTGTGGTGCACCTTTGCGGTTGTTTTTCTATTGTACTAAAATTCCTTGGGGAATAGGCACAGTGATGATGGGTGCCATTCAGTGTGCACACAATCCCCTTCATTAATTTAAGGGATATCGAATATCTTTGGGAGAAAGTTAGTCAGGTGCTGACTCTAGGAAGGGTCCATCATTGCAGTTTGTTGCTGTATGCACTCAAGCTGTATAATAATGCTAAGGTAATCACGCATTTGTATACATTATTGCTATTTGGTATATGAGAATTTACACATGAAATGGCTCTTAATACAGAAAAAAGTTCGAGACCATTCCATCACAGAATAAAATATTTATGAACATACCAGCGGGCAGCTAATGTCTATAAGCTATCTAAAATTTAGAAACCTTAGTTCTTTAAGAATAGTTCTTACTTTAAGCAGAAGATAGTGTCCCAAAAAATATGAAAAAATATTTTGGGGCTGCTGAAAAAATTGCTGTCCGTGAACTGGAGGAAAAATTGTTCATGTGACTTTATTTTTAAAGTTAAAGGCCGAATTCAGGGAACGCCGTGTGCGAGCTTGTTCAAAAGTCTCTATTTCTGCTCTGGTGAGAACATCATATCATTTAGGCTTTCAAAAAACTGTCAACAGCTTCCTGGGAAAGTTCCACTAACTCGGAAATAGGTGTAATCATGCATTCGTGCGCATGATTGTTTCCATTGACATTCTGATTTGCATTGCTGACAGAAGGTTGTACCTGATCGATGCTGCTTTCATCTTGAACTTCACTTGCCATCAATCGTAGTGGTGAAGCTTCCACGAATGCCGTCATCAGGATTGGTAGCCTTTGAGGGCAGCACAAAGCATGAACCTTGATCGGGCTCAACAATGTTTCTGCATCCATTGGCGCATCCGATTGTAGCGTCAGACAGGTGTCTAACACGCATTCTTCTCCGCATAGCAGACACCTTAATACAGGTAAAACACATCTTTGCCACATTGGTCGAAATGATAGAAACCAAGTCATGTTCAGGTCTCTAAGCCGGGAGAGTCCCAGGATTTTTGATATCCGGTCCCGGTATCCAATGGCTAGGATTGTTTCTTCCCTTGTCGCAAGAGTTTTGTCTGTGACATGGGTTGCCATACCGAAAAATAAGGACCAAGAATAGGATTCCTGCAATTAGTCCCAAGATCAGGGGAAGTCCGCCAAAAATCGAATGGACGAAATCTGGAAAAATACCCAGTATGGCTTTGAATGGTGTTAATGCCATCGAAAATACTGTCTTAAATACCTTTGAGACCCCATTGGTATCAGAAATATTTAAGATTTCGTTTAGTATTTCTGCGAAATGTATGGGGGAATTAGTTGATAACAATGAATGTATCTCTGCAGTCGTCCTTGCGACTTGTAGATCATACGTTTCTTTTGATGACGTGAGCCTTGTAGGCGTCTGAAGAAGCACTGTTTTCATTCTGCTTAAAGTATCTATTCGAATAGAAGTAATTTTCAAATTGGGCCATGCCCTTGCCTCCCTGTCTGGAAAGGAGCTGGGGAACAATGAGCGTCCACAGCACTTGACCTTCGCAGTCGTAGTGACTAGATAAGGAGTCCCGGGCATAAGACTACAACATCTGCGGTCTACAATTAGAATGTAACTCCCATTATAGAGTCTTTGAAAGAATGGTTCTATTTCTGTTGCAGGTGCGCCTTGCTGGTGACATGAAAGGTTGTATGAATTCCCTTCACAGGCTCCATGCAAACTAATTCCGTTACACAGAAGCGTGCCGCTTAGTGACATCGCACAATTATTGCCACTAAGAAACACTTTCTGTCCTTTATTACTGACACATGCATGTGAATAGGGCAGGTTCCATGATGTTTTAATGTACCCCTTTCCCAATTTCTCGTACATGCCAGCCTGTATATATTTTTGGCAGTATTGAAACCTGAAGGTTGAGATTGGAATAGTTATTATCCCATGTATTATCCATTCACTGACAGGTCGTTCTGACATTGTCACTGGTAATCTTTCGAGTTTTTCAATGCTCAAGATTGTATAATCAGCACCCTTTTGTGCCATACTGATTTGTCTATCAGTAAGGTTAAAGATTTGGAATAGTGACGTTGTGTTGATTAAACGCCAAGGCACATAGCCTGAACGCAGATTTTGTAACGTCCAGCCAAGCTGTACAATAGAGCGCAATTGGGACTGACCGTGTTGTAATAACAGTAAGTCTTGCGACAATATGTCGATTGCTGAAGACACAATGCTGTCCAAAGAAAAAATTCTGGAGGACAGAGTCATTAACCCATTGTCCACTACAGAAAGTGATTTTTCCAAATTAATACGGTCAATTTCCCGTATTCTCTCTGCTGTTTCAATTTGAGTAACCTTCCAGGCATCTGCTGCATATACAGAGGCTGCTATGAAACGTTTTTGACGCTGTTTGCGCGGTCCCATAATGAAATCACGCAAGTCAGCACCATCAGTAAGTAAAGTTAGGTGTTGTTTAATTTCTGCCAGTGTGGAAGTTTGTAGCCATTGAAGGCATAATTTGCCCACACTGTAGGTGGTTATTATCCCTGGGTGATGTCTTTGGGGATATCTAGGGTCTGGCCTGGTCATTTTGAACCCCTGTGTTTTGTTCAGGAATCTATCTTGACAGTTATTTGTATCTGTGGGCCAGATCAACCACTGTTTCCAATCAGGATGTGTTCTGTTTTGGTTTAATACATAATTTACGTCTATCTCTTCATCTATCGAGCTATTGCTGTACATTGTTGGCTTTGGAATAGACGGTTTATTTAAGTCTTTGATTTTGGCTAGGCCAAGACAGGTGGTTTGTTGAACAGTGTCATTTAAAAATATCATTTGTTCTGGGATCATGCAGGCTCTAAACATAGATTCTATGCCCTGCACTTGCCATTCTTTTGTACCCCAAACACTTTTCAATTCAACATTCTTGTCCCAATAATCAAAACCAAAGGTATTCATTTTTTCAAAGAATGAGTCTGAATATATCAATTTTGTGTTGGTTATCATGGTCTTTGTCCCTGTCTTGTTTGACAATCTAAAATAGAATGCTTCAGCATTACTTGTGTTAAAACCTGAAAAGTATGAATATTTGTCATAGAAGGTCCTTGAGCTTCCTTTTGGAGGGGTTGCACAATGTTCCCATTGATTATAATTTAAAACATTTCTAGGTTGTGCAGATCTATGTAAAAAATGGTTACCATAGTGGTTATAACAGTACATACTATCATAATTTTTTAGAACCCGGCAAATAATCATGTTTGGTAAATTTAGCAGACATTACTAAGTCAGACATCATATTATTAATGCTTTCAAAGTCCCAATCATCAGCAAATGAGCTTGGTTTTGCAAAGTCACGCAATGAGATCTTAATTTGGTGTGGATATTTCAGGATTTCGACCGGACCATAAATTTCATAGTCAGTGTTGTCCCAGGCTACCCCACCAGGTATCGGATTGGCTGTGAAGTTGACTGAAGAAAGTTCTCTTTTCTTGATGTGTGAAGATGTGTGTGGTTTGAGGATCAAGTTGATTTTCTGACTTGCTGTGTCCATTTTTGCATATTTTCCCTCAATGAAGCGTCCCAAAGTTAGTATCATGATGAGCCAAAGTATGAGGATAAATGCACCAAAACCCACCCAAAATTCAAGCCATGGAGAAATCAGATATGTTTCTTTCAGTTGTTTCAGAAGTTCTTTAGCTTTATCTTTAAAGGTTTTTGATGATGGCTGTGTCTTTGATTCACTGAAGCCTTCAGAGGAATCATCGAAGTTTATGAAGTAGCCGGATGCTGTTCTGTCAATTGTTCCAATTGGTTCAGGATTTCTGTTTCTTGCATTTTCACTTGGTACTTCATTATAGATTGGTGTGTCTCTGCTAAATGTTTTTATTTGGGTTTTCAGAGGTCTGAGTTCTATTGCCTTGTTGCATAGTCCTTGTTGTTCTTCTGTAGGCGTTTCGAATGGGATGAGCCTCTTCGTTAGGACCTCTGTACTGGTAGCAAACCTTGGTGTTCTGCTACTTATTGGGAGTCCACTTGGCCTACTGTTTGTTATCGGCCACATGTTGTGGTTTTACCAGGTCGATGGATACAACTCGGTTCTCCTTTTTTCCAGCAAGTGGCGGTAGTACAACTGATCTTGTCCCGTTGACAGACAAGACAGGAACTGCTTTTCTGTAAGAAGGCCCAAATTCCTTCTTTACCGCTATCTTTTCCCTGACTAGATCCCCAACTTTTGGAATCCAGACAGGTCTTGCTGGGACAGGTGGTGGTTCTTCAGTGGTTGTTGGCTGTTGTTTCAATTTTATGTTGCTCAGGTCTTTTCTTGTTTTGTTTAAGTCCTGCAAAATAGCCAAACGGTCTTTGATATCAAAGCTTTTTTCTTTCACCACTGAAGTCTGACTATCAATGTCAGAGATCAACATCCTAGTTCCAAATAATAATTCGTACGCACTGAATCCCTTCAGAGAATTTCTTGGCAAGTTATTTAGACTACGTTGGACACTTATTAGATGTTTGACCCACCCAGCTCCCGAACCTAATATCTTTTCCGTTATAGATTGCTTTATGCCTTGGTTTTTTCTTTACACCATCCCGTACCCTCAGGAAGGAAGTGAGAAGATTCCCGCTGGGCTATGCTCATTTGGTCATGTTTCCCCTCAGGCTGGAGGGCTAGAGTGAAAACAATGGTCAAACGTAGCATGCTCTTAGCGTATATGCCATTTAGACTCGCAAATCTTTGTATAACAGTCCAGACGTCAGCCGAGTGCTGGTGATCTACATTATAAGTGTAAACTAGCCTGTATATGTTAATCGCAAGCCTTCCTTTATACTCTTGATTTTTTCTTGAGTAAAACGACGAGGTATTAAACTGTTTCTCTCCCCACTGCGATCTCTGTTGCAGTTTGGGCAGTTTTTTACAAACATGGTGTGACGCAGGCTCATGCCTGGCCACCAGTACCGTGATTGTAATTCTTCCAGAGAATCTTTTAGTTTTAGGTGTCTGAGACCCTCGCCCATATGTGCGTCTGCGATTAACAAGTTTCTCCTGTCCATGTTTGGAATCACTCTATCCCCCACTCCAGGGATTCGAGCAAAAGGGACGGAGTTTGCATCGATTATGTATGTATAATTGAGTGGATAGTTGATCGGTAACGCTGAGCAGTCGCCTTTTGATGACGTTTTCACCGCCAGCATTGTTTCACCGTCAATGTATTTTAATGTACGCTTTTTTCGAACTACGGGAGCCGATTTAGTGGCTGCCGCTGTGGCTGTCTTAGCCAATGAATTCCCTGCAACGTGAACGCCATCACGCTGATGACTCAGTGAGTGTGTCACATGAGTCTTTGGTAGCTCTTTTTGTAAAAGAGCTATTTGTTCCCAAAGCATTTTCTGCTTTATTGTTGCATCTGTGTCATCTTTGTAACCGTTTTGAATCCATGTCTGCAAATCCTTGTTATATGATTTGACGCAGTAATAGGAATCTGACACTATAAGTGTCGGGAATTCGCGATCCGCATTATCTAGCGCCATTTTCAATGCCATTATTTCAGTCTGTTGTTCTGAATTAGTTTCTACTGAGTGTGTTTTTGTTAATAGAGGTTTTAGTTTACCTCCGCGCCACACTTCTTTTGTAATCCCACATGTGGGGTTGTATGCCTGTTCTCCCCAAACGGGGGGTTGAGCATGTCCGTCTGTATAAATTACACAGGCGTAATGTCGTAAAGGCAGAATGTCGGCTGGCAGAGGATATGTTTTTTCATATTCTAAATTTTTTAATTCTTCTAGTTCTGGATCAAAGTAATAGTATACTTTGTCCGTTGTGATTGAATTCACCCATTGTATCCATTCCGGATTCAATGTTGTTGTTGTTAAATTACACGGTTTTGTTAGTGCCTCAAAGGCTGATTCTGCTGTTCTGACTGTGATATGTCTACCGTCAGCTTGATCTTTTTCTCTAGCTATTGCGGTTTGAACTGCATGAACAATTTTTTCTTTGTTGCTGAATTTCTGTTCAGCTTCTGTGTACAAGTGTGATTTGAATGCAATTGGTACCTTTTCTCCCTCATTAGAGGTCAGGTATGTGAATCCGCATCTCCCTGGGATGACTCGAATCACAAGATTGCGTGTGTTATCACGTGTTTCTAATTTTGTTTTAATTAGCATGTCTGTTTGTAGGGATCTCAAAATTTCTGTGTGTATTTGAGTCCAATTGGATCTTTTAAAATCGGGTTTTATCAGGTCATAAAGGGGTTTGACCCTTTCTGCGTAATTTGCAATGTATGTTCTTCCGAAATTTAGGAAGCCTAGAATTGACTGTAAGTTTTTTAGTGTTCTAGGTGCTTGGAGTACGGCACATTTCTCTAGGAAATTGTCAGCCAGGCTTTTGCCTTCGCTTGATAATTCATATCCTAAGAACAGGACTGTCAGATGGGCAATTCTGGATTTTTTAAAGTTGAATTTGTAACCCTCTGCTGCGAACCCAAGTATTATGGTGTTCACTCTTTTCAAGTGAGTCTCCAAGTCATCATCTGTTAAGTATATGTCATCGACATAAGATAATGCTTCATCATCATATAGTTGTAGTAATTCTGTTACTCTCGCTGAGAATACCCCCGGGCTGTTCTTGTACCCCTGGGCTAACCGACAGAATTGTTTTTGAGTGCCATTTATTGAGAATGCAGTTAAATGTCTGCTCTCTGGTGCTATGTTTTGACAAAAGAATCCATTAGAAATGTCTAATGTTGTTTTGTATTTTTTGCGCACTATGTTAAGGTGTCTGTAATCCAAAACTAGACGGTATGAATTGTCTGGTTTGGAGACCGGAAACAAAGGGTTGTTCATTTGTGAGGTGCAAGTTTCAATCACCCCCTGGTATTCTAGCTAATCTAGTATTTCATTTACCTGTTTTTTAGCTTCTTGCTTAATTGGGTACTGCCTTTGTGCAGTTGGTTGTGATTTTAACTGGATTTTGTGAGGAGGAGAGTCCTCATCCCATCCCACGTGATTTTTATATAAAGCAGGAGCTAGAGCCACTGCCCACTTTCTAGCAAGTGTGTATTTTTTATGAATAGGAATTTGATTTGAGAAGGCAGGCATAATTATTTCTTCGCCATGAGGGCACTCCCTGACAAACTCTGGTGGCCAGTCTTTTTCAGCTAGAAGGATATCATAGCCCTTGGAGAGATTATCCCAAAATAGTCCCCTTATTTTTCTAGTCTTATCCCCCTCTATACGCAATGTTATTTCGTATATTTTGTGAGGTTTGCTAACTCTGGTGTCCGCAGTTTCCACTTGAAGATATTCATTCGTGTCCACTGTCTCCAGATGATTCATAAGGACTTTGCGAGCTATGCTCACTTCTGCTGCGCTGTCTAGCATTGTCTGAGCCCATTCTCCGTTTTTCAGTTGTGTCCTCAGTATTCTCGGCATTGTTAACTACCTTGATACTGGCTACCTTCTTTTTTGGAAATTGTAATTTCTTTTTTAGCTGAGCAGGTTCCTTGTCTTTGGACTTGGCGTGCTCTTCTCTTTGTTCTGATCGTCCTCTTCTTTCCGATTTCTGCGAGGAAGTCTGAAAAGATTGAGAGGGACGTGTATCAATGTCTTGATATCTATCAGGTTTTTTAATATTATCCCTATTTCTAAGGTTATATCTTTTCCCAGAGGGGTCATTCTGAGGTGACCTGTGTCTTTGGTTCGGAGATTTTTCTCTTCTTTTAGGAGACCTTCCTCGGGACTGGAATTTCTTTTCTTTAGGATTGGATTGTTTGTTTCCATCCCAGTTCTTTTTTGGTGATGTAGAATTATTATTAAAAAATATTTTTTCAGGACTTTCAATTAGTTGCGGTTTTACTGGTATTCCACCTAAACTATCTCTACCTAGTTCCTCATAGGATTTTTCTATGATTCTGGCAATTTCAGCTGGTTGGTCTGCTATATCTGTCTCTTTTAACCTCTGGCGGATCGCCACGTTTGCTGCTTCACCTTTTATGTTGGCTAATAATATAGCCGAGACCTGCTTGAAGTCTTTCAGTAATTTCATACCAAGAGTTAAAGCGGGTTCTGGACCATATTCATCTTGAATTTGTTTTAGCACATCTGGTATTACCGAAATGGATGGAACACCGTGCGTTTTTGTGTAGATGGAAGCAAAGACTGTACCCCAAGTGTCACAGTCCTCAATGTGTGGTGCGATTCCCATTGGAAGACAGATAGTCAGAATCCTGTGCTTTTCTAGCGGGGTAGTGTCTGGAAACACCGCCTCTATTTGGGTGATTTTCTGCGCTAGCCAGAATGGTATTTGTTCCCGTTTAGCCGGTACTTTACCTAGGCAGGACTGGATGTTCTGTGGTGTAATTTTATTTGTGTTCCCCTGGTGAGGGGTCAGCTGTGGGAGTTTAATCGCTGGCTGAATTGTTGAAGTCCGCATCACATACTGGACTAATTGTCTATGTATTTTTATTAATTGTTTTAGCTGTGTTAACAGGTTAGCTGCAGACATCCCGTCGATGTCTGGATGTGGTGTGTATCCGGCTAGGACCGGCCACGTTGCTCCTGGTCTACCTAAAGGACCGAGCCTGGTGATGTGATTATTATGTTTTAGGGCGCCATCAACTAAGAGCAAATGCTCTTGAAATTTGAGTGGTACTTCCACCTCCTCGAAAGGAGTGTACGTTTCAGGAGGTTCCTCTATTTTGTAATAGTGGAAGTACTTTGTTACAGGATTTGCTGCTGGAAAATTTATCCATGAATAGTATACCTCTGTCTGCCGATATTCGTGTGCCTCAATTACGAATATGACTGTACCACCTCTAGGTGTCAGTCCATTTTCTATAAGTTTTATGGTTATAGATTTCCTTTTGATGACCGGAATGAGTATTATATTCGGGTCTGCTTCCTGCATGGTAGCATCAGCTGCTGCGAGTTCAGTTGCTAATCTAACTGCCTCTCTTTCTTCATCACTGTCTACCATTTTACCGACAGGATGGTTATTCTGTTTGTTTGCAGATCAGGTTTCTTATGGAAACAAAGATTAGATGCACAATATTTTGGAACAGTGTATCCTTCAACGTTGACTTATACCAAGAACCATACATAGGAGTTCCCTCCTGCGAGGTCTGGCGGATATAACCTTTCACCCACTCCAGACGTCTTTGTAGTATTATGGGAAAAGGGGTCTGAGTGAGAAAGCACGGCTGAGTTACTCTAAATGTCTTACGTTAGTTTTATCGCCCTTTCCAAACGCGTTGGGCGCCATGTAGTGTAGTTCCTATCATCCCAATAGGCTCTGCGCATTGGAATAATACCTACAGCAGTAAAGGCCTAGACCAGACGTTAACTAGGTCTACTACTGTCGATACTAGACTTAAAGTTTTGGGTTTGCCAGCTAGCTCAGAGTTCACTAGAAAC
The DNA here is from genome assembly GCF_964261635.1 of Lissotriton helveticus. Lineage (NCBI taxonomy): Eukaryota > Metazoa > Chordata > Amphibia > Caudata > Salamandridae > Lissotriton > Lissotriton helveticus. Next base: position 869,558,887 of record NC_136067.1, on the reverse strand, counting down.
TTTCTCGAATGTTCAGGAAGGACTTAACTTCCCTGATTAGACAAGAAGGGATTTAGTTTCTGACAACCATAGAACATGACAACTTTGCTCTCCCCTAATCAAGAGTATATCTCGAGAGTCGTGTGAACAAAAGGCAATTTATTTTACTCAGTCAGTACGTGCATTCTTAGTCTCATCAGATTGTAGAGAAAAGGAAGAGACGGGCGTGTTCAATAAAAAGGTGTTATTTATTGATCAGTCTCTTTTCTCATACAAGAGAAATGGATCGATATTATTGCAATACTTATAGCTAAGTAAAGTGCATACATTAAAAGCAGAAGTATAAAATAATACTGTAAAAACATTGATATGGTTTCTAAGCCATAAGATGTTTTAAAATGAATAAAATATATTATATACACATATACATTTGACTAAACGTACTCAACTGGTGTTTCTAAATACGCCTACCCCGTGTACCTGACCTAAGCCTAATACGTGGGCGGGAATAGAAAGTTACAGTTTAAGTTAAGTTTGTTTTTGCCAAGTGAATAACTAAAGAATTCTCTGTGAGGGGTTATTCAGTTCTGTACCTGGAATCTAGGTTGAATGAGGGATGGTATCTCTCGTCTCTGGTCTCGATATTCCAGGCTGCCTGCGAGGGCTACCCAGAAACGCCGGTGCTGGATTTCTCGGCAGGAGAAAGCAGCTTCTCTCAGCGCGTCAGGAAGGCGGGGCTGCGCCAGCGGGGTCTGCTCTGCTCTGGGCTTCGGCAAGTATGGCTGCTCCGTCTCGTCACCACCGCGTGTGTTTGCATAGGGCAATATCGGTAATATTTATACCTTTAAGGTGCCGAGATTGACGTAAGGATGGACATAGATACGTCAATAAGGATGTCATACGACTTGCTCGTTAGCACATTCTTTTGCTGAAGTTCTCGGTGAAATCAAAACAATGGCCGCAGGGTTTTGCCCAGGTTGTCATAGGTTTGATTTGTTATGAGAACTCCGTATGCCTTATCAGGGGCTGGAGGAATATCGCTTGTCTAATTAGATCGCAAGCGTTATGACCTAATCAGATAACACGTTCCTGTGCCGTAGTGTGACTGCGTCAGATAACGGTATCTGCATCATGGGGGTTTTCTGCCTCATGGGCTGACTGTTAGTTAACTTGTTGGTTTGTTTAACCAGAATAGGGTCAGGAATAGGGGGATCGATTCAGAACCTATAGGAATACATCACAACCCACTACTTCATGGTCTATGTTGCTTCCCCGTTCTTTACCTTATTGTACATTGACCCCTCCACTGTTTTCCTTTTTCTTTCTTTCTTTTCCCTCTATTGTTTTGCAGGAAATATTGACTCAGGCATGTAATGTAATGTCCTGATGATAATCCTGCAATTGTTTATATGGGATCAAAACGTTGTCGACTCTCTGAACACCATCAATGCAATTTGACCTGTCATTTCTCATGTATAATGGTGTCTCTGCACATCTATGCTTGTTTTATTTAATGTATGACATACAAGCATTTGTTCTGCCTGAGCCTTTGTTTTGTATTGTTTTATGTATACCTAGTTGGATGCAGGATTGTGTCCCCACTTTAATTGTTTGTAAATATTTGAAATATAAAATTGATCATGCCCGGTTGGAGAGCACAAATATAGAACTGATTCCTAGTCTATATTCATTTCCCTCTGCTCCTATTGTCCTTGTGCGGAACCTATGGTGTCAGGCATAGCAAGGGACAAATTGATATTTAGAGTGTTTCCAGATGCCTATTGCTGTAGCTAGGGCTACCAACTGGTCATTTATTTTACCAGCAAGATTTGTTTTTCAATGTCCTGGCTCGTACAAAAGTTAGCAAGATCACCTAAAGCTGATATTTTTTTCTCTTATCAGTACATACTTAAACCTATAAATATAAAAAGAAAAAATGTGCTCTAGAACTGCATTATTGATCCACCACTTATATTTAAAGTGAACTAAGACAGAAAGGCTTTGTTAAAAACAAATACAAACAATTCTATATAAAGTCTTATCATGGGTGAGCATTTGCATGATCTTAAAACATGAACAAATGGCCAGTATTTGTCTCAGGGTAAGGTTGAAAACATAGCTGCAGCACTTGCCAGCAATCATCAAACCAGATATTCCACAGGCTGCGTAGATGGTGTGTTGAAGAGTAGTTGAGGCCAATGTAGGTCCCCAAAGATCAGGCAACCCTTGATGAAGGAGAACTGAGAAGACACGTCTTCTCACAATGACAGCCAATCACATTGAATGTAGGCAGGCACAGCTGTGAAAGTGTATGGATGAGACTCTGCAAAAGGCATCTTGTGCAATCTATAAGTCCTTTATTACAGATGGTTGACATCAGCTTACCCAGGGGCTATGAAAAGCCCGAGGGTCAAACCGACTGTAACATCAGATGATGGGTTTGGTGAGAAAATGCTCCCACCAAGGTGCAATAGATTCCGCTTGGCGCTTGTGAACCCCTGTTACAGAGTAACGGAGGGACTGCTAGCGGTGAGCTTTTTCCAGTTGACAGCGAGAAGAAAGGTGCAGCATAACTACTGTTAGGGAACTTTAGACACTGATGGTGTGTGAAAAAGAATTCTTGTTTCTTGTGATTAGACCTTCCCTCTGGTATCCTGACCTTCTAAGGGTGGTTCAGCAACTAAAACCTGCATATTTGCTGTGGCATAACAAAACTTGGGGCCCCCCTGCAAGGTACATGAAGGGGCCTCTGCTCCGGATTTAATCAGTCACTCTCAGACCAGAACACTAAGCTGAGGGGGCCCTCTGCAGCTCAGGGCAACTCGCACCATGGGGGCTGCAGGGGCCTGTGTTACGCCACTGGGCAGATACATCAAACTGCCTGACACCAAAGGGGTAATGTTGAAAAACATTCGGGAGTGTATTCTTGCAGCAGTAATCTGGTTCTCTAGAGTGGAAATTTGTGAATAATGTTTCTCTGTTTTTCTAATCATTTGTTTCCCATATCCTCCCAGTTTTCCTCAAGTTCCTATTACATTTCTCTCTCTGTTCCCTGTGCTTATTTTTCCTTCCCATTGTTATCCTTGAAGTGCTTTACACAGTATTTACCAAGTGTAGAGAATGTCTAAAATTAAAGGTATGGAGTGCAGTTTATTCACAGTTTGTACAAAGAAAGCATAATTTATGTTAAAGCCATCATTAGTGGAAGAGTAATGTAATCAGGGGAGCTCAGAAACAAACCAAGGATCTTATAATTTATTGCGCAGGTAATTAAATTGCATTTTTCATACCCCATATAAGTCCTAAAGCACTTTTCCTGGCTGCATCGTTTACATTATTTACAGAGCACTTCATATGTCTAGTAGCATAATTTTGCTCCACTCTTTTATCTTGATAAGGCCACATATAGGTACGTACTTTTGCCCAATATATTTGCATAATACAATTATTATCAATATACATAGTACACTAGTATAGAAAATGCAATAATTGAGTATTCTAAATGAGTGTGTGCATTAACTATTTTTCTTGTAGAACAGCTGGACCATCAATAAAATTCATCTATAGGCTAAGAGTGAACTGCGGTTGTGCTAAAATGCTTTTGATGCAGCACATTCTCCATAGGTTAGGAAAAAATGAATCATGAGAGTGCTGGTGCTGTGCCTCTAATGGGTCAGTTGTTGTTTTAATAAATACAAGTGTATTCATGTGCAAAAGTGTGATATAGATGAATAACTTTATATGTATTGATGTATTTACAGGATTATATGCGTGTTGCACACTTGGGACATTTAACATTGAACATGAAAGTTGTTTGCAATATATATTTTTTTACATTTTACAGGTGTAGATCAAAGCATTTTTATTTAATGGAAGAACATTGTATTTTAAGATAGTGAGGAAAAGAAGAACTGCCATGGCCAATTAAATTTATTTAGAAGAACAAGGGAGTGCTACCCATTGGCAATATCTGTCGAAGGAGGAATTCAAGAATGCCTCAGAAGCAAAGACTGGAAAATGGGAGTATTATACCAGTCCCTGGAACTCTTCATGGAAAATAGAAATAATGAGGTTGAACAATGTGAAGTCATGTGTCCTGAACTTTTGGTGTGTTTTTTATTATTGATCTTACCTTGTAGTTGGAGGGATGCCTATTAGACTTCGAGAGGTACAGATCTCTCCTGACATCTGATTGTTTGGCTTTATGCTATACATGATCTTTTGCTTACTGTAGTTCTACAGAGGTTCTTATGCTACACCTTTTCTTGCTGCTTCTGGATAATAGGGTTTCCTTAACTCTTATTTTAGTGTAGAGATACTGAAAGTCTTTCTCATGTATTAGTAGAAAGATCGAAACCATTCATCCACTCATCATACTTTAAAAAAAATCTTTTACATTGCAATAACAGAAATCTTGATTCGTTTTTTGCTAAGGAGCAATATTTTACATCAATTTGGTCTTTCTTTAATAATTCTGTATATTTATAGTATGTTTTTGCATCTGATTTATATTTCCTTGGCTTTGAGTTTATAATACATTTTAAGATATGGACTTTGGCTCTTAATGTGTGGTCACATTTGGCCACACAGTTTATGGATCTAAACTTGTCAGTAACCCCTTCTCTTCTCAGGCTACAACATAGGCCCATTGACTCAAGGAAAACTGAAAGGTTGGCCCAGAGCTTTATCATCTGTAAGATGTAAAAACAATATTAAGAATCCAAACTAGTACCTTAAATGTTACATGCAGCTTACTGCAGTGGGTGCATAACTCACTGTGACCTGCAGGATACATAATGATCTGTGCAACAAAAGAAGTAATCGACCAAAATTGCACAAATAATACAAATGTGTTTTAACTTTAGACACAATGCTCTCTAGTACTCCAAATTATTTAATGGTGATTGAAATGACGAGCTCAAACTAGAAAACTACAGCATGTTCATTAAACATTAAACTTAGCACAAATTACATAGTGGGAGATACAGCAATTATTTGCAGTGAAACTGCAGCATAAATGTTTGCTATAAAAAGCAAAAAACATGTTTAAACTTATGCAGCTGAGTGCTGTCTAAAATGGTACCTTCCTCTCTATGCGATAAAGAGGGGTGACTCGGCTCGGAGGCCCGACTGGAGGGAGGGACCATTGCAATGATCCCATTTTCCCTATCGGTACTCACGCAGGTGAGAAAAGTAAGTCTTGTTAAACAAGTGCTTGCAACTCCTCAATGATGTACAGTCTAGAGAAAGACACCACAACCCAGAGTTTTCAGATGACACATGCCCATACCTGGTGTAATCTAGAGCGAAGGGTGAGTTGCTAGGCAACACGTTAGGTAATGGGATAAGTTGAAATAAATTGCAATTTTCAACTGTGGCCTGTCTCCAAGTTGTTTTATATGTTGCTGCCTCTGCAACCTGCGGTTACTGTCAAGGGTTCACAAAGGAAGTGCCAGGGGTAGAAAGGAGCATGCCAGGGATCAACAGGGACCCCTGCCGACCTCTTAATGACATCCGTGATGAGGCTTCTTTGAATCAAACAAGTGGGCTTTCTGATATACAAAGACTTTAAAGTACATGATTGTGTTCAGTCAAACCCCCTTGCACCTCATGATCCATTGTCTATCTCATCTATGATGCAGTCATTTTACATTTTCAAAGAAATCATTCCAATCCCACATTTCCTAATTATTATTGAGAGATGACCCCTCCTGTGAAATCAGGGCTCAAGAATATATTGGCAAAGCCAATAAATGCATAAAAAGGACAACCAGTATTGTGTAAGGTGTTACATTAAACAATGTACAACCAGACATGCTCATGGCGTTATTCGCAGGGTGAGGCCAATCTTAGGTTGCTCTAGTTTCCTGCACAATATGGTACACACAATGGAATGAATCATTTGACTTTTCACAAAAGTTAGACATAAATGCACATATTTGTATTTGCTTGGTTTCTTCCTTTATTGTGGTACAGTACAAAGATCAGATGCATTGTTTACAGTCCATATTTGGAAAGACCTTGAACTCAAAACTCTAGTTCTCTTCCATCTATCCCAGCCTTTGATACAGAAAGCAAGCAACAACGAATGACTGGAACATGTTTTAGCAGCTGTTGGGTTGGTACAAAACAGTTGGCATTCAAGCCAATTGGGAATTCCTGATCGTCTAAGAATGATTAAATTAATACATTTTTAGCACTATGGTGTTGTATGGCATAAAATCAATTACAAAAATGTTCATCTAACATAACTCTAGTGGCTTAAATATTGTTTACAAGAAAACATTACATTGGCTTTAAATTTTCTGTTAGCAAAACCAATATGGCAATATTTTAGTCAATGCTACTTAGGACACTTAGGGTGCCTGTAATGTTGTGCATTGAAATGTACAACGCGCATTTTTTGCATTGCGGCGGCCGGTGCTTCAAGCACCATCCGCCGCAATGTAAAAAATGCGGGATGCACCCCCCACTGTGGAGGATGCATCCTAATTGGGGGTACGGTTCCTCCGCCCTTGTGGCGGACGGTACCAGGCCCCGACAGGATGGCGGACGGACTTTGTCCTAATGGACCTCTATATTTTTGTCAGATCATTTTTAGGCTACAACATTCTGGTTAGCAGTCGGTGTAACCATATTAGAATCAGGAATATGTTCTTTATTAGCTCATGATTTTATCAGGATTTGAGTGGCTAAATCCACTTTTAGATAATCTTTTTTGTGTTGTGTGATTTTAGGAAGCGTGTGCTTTAGTTTCCTTTCCATTGCACTTCAGGATCAGGGAAAACAGCTTTAACTCTATCTTTAGTTGAAGATGTGCAGTTAATTGGACAGCAGAAGTGAGATCTTCTTTGCAATTTCCAGAGTTTCCATGAACTACTCTTCATCGCTTAATTTATTTTGTGTTTCCTTATTTTTGTACATTGATCACTGCAAGATGCCATTCAAGTTTTCATTTTAGGTCATATGTGGCTTACACATATCTTAAATGCAACCACCATACTTGGATGGCCAAATTATTTAAGAGTCTTTGTGTTTTGTTTTTAATAAATGCATGTCTGTAGGTTACCCAGAATTGCAGATCCTTTTGTAATCTGTGACTGCAAAATGGCGATGATTTCCAATTCAAAGGGGAGAGAACTGTGGGATTGCTCAATATTCTTTGCTTTAATTTAAGTTGCAATATATTTCTTGTTTTTTTACATCAGGCCAAGCATAACATTGTAATTTCTGTGAATTACACCTGAACATGCAGACCTGATTAACGAAGCATTTTCTGCCAGTATTTTTGGTATTCTCCATGCTTAGATTATACTTAACTGCTTAACTTACATGTGCATACTGCAAGTAAACTTATGTTCTTCCAGGAGATTCGTGAGTAAGTCTGATGTAAAATACAATTACTCACAGAACATAGGCTGCAAATAAAGCCTGGTGAATCAGGTGTAGTTTATATTTAAGTCAGAGTAAGAAGCATACTCACAGAAATTGTGTTGTGAATTCAGTAAACAGCTTGCAAATAAGGATTTACTTGAGAGTTTTAAAGCAGTTGTTGACAGTATGGAATGTCTGTTTTCTCAATTATGTACTCCTTCTTTCTCATTGTTTAAATATGTGATTCGGCATCTCAGAGTTCTTTTCTGCTGCTGTTCACGCTGTGACAAAAACTGCCGTCATGGCATGAACAGCAGCAGAAATCTGTGCCGAGCTAATCGTGCCCAATATACCCTGCGTTTTTCATCTTTTTAATCAGTTCAAATGCAGCAAATAGAAGGCATTAATCATTGGAAAAATAGACACCCAGCAAACAACCATTTTGGAAAATCAGTGCAAAGACTCACGCAATCTGCACTGCATTTGACGATTAGTGCCTCCACAATGCTTCGTGATTTGACTTGAATAGAACAATTTTGAAAGAGAAAAATATGGGCATCAAGAATATTGCCACAGGACACTATTTAAACCCATTTGCCTACAGTTCTGAGTCCTGACGAGAACCCCTAATCAACGTTGGGTTCAAAATGCATCAGCAGCTTGACACCTAGTGAGTGTGCCTATGTAAAAGAGAATTATAGGCTGACTGGAATGATTGGTGCAAAAACAATTGAATGGTCAGATCCTGTGAGGCCTTACACTAAAAGAAAGGTTCAGTTAAAACTCCTGGGTTATAAGCCAATTCAGTAGGGTCTGGGTAAGGACATTCCACTTTTTGACCCTTTTGGTGTCTTCCAATTTCAGAACTGGTATATTGATTGTTACATAGTTTCTGTCATGTGTTTTAATATTGTGTTTATCAATTCATAGAAGTTTCAATGTGTTTATGTCTATTTGTTGTGGGAAATGTAATGTATGATTTTGTGGTCTGTTACATGAAGGTGTGTCTCCCCTTTCATTGAGAGTTATATGTGGAATGGATCATTTTTGATCTACAATATGAGAATTAAAGGGTGATCACAATAATTAAGTTGTGTGATCACAAATTGAAATCATTGTGTTTTCAAAACAGAGTCAGTGCTGGTATTTGTTAGTGCCTCGGAAATATGATAGTGGTCTAGCCTTGCTGACATTAAAAAGGCCCAACCCCTTGTTAGTTATTGGACTTTCTAAAAAAGGCATTTTTAGAATTGCAATTTAGAATCTGAGTTCACCATAAGTTGTGATGTTAAATTGTGATACTAGAGACACCAAACTTGAAACAGGTATATCTTCCCATTTGGAAATGGTACCTATAAATTGTAATAAGGTAACACAAATGACAACCTATGGCAGATATAGGTCTTGCTGTAATAAAAAACAAGTGTAGATTTTATTTTTACTACCTGAACATGTAAAAGTACATATCCAGCTTTTTTAATGCACTACATTTCGTCCTTGGCTGTCCAGGTTCTACCAAATGGGGGACTTATATGTATTAAAAAGGAAGGTTTGGGCTTGTCAAGAGCTTTATCTTGCCAGGTCAACAGGGCAGTTTAAAACTGCACCCACAGGCTCTGCAATGGCAGGTCTGATACATGTTTACAAGGCTGCTTAAGTGGGTGGCACAATCAGTGCTGCAGGCCCACTAGTAAAATTTAATTTATAGGGCCTGCATAGGTAGTACAAGAGATGTATAAGTAAATTGTTTAAGCCAATTGTGGATATGCCTATATTACCACATTTCAGGGAAAGAGCACAAGCACTTTAGCAATGGTTAGCAGTGGTTAGCAGTGGGAAAGGGCACATAATCCAAAGACCAGCCTAAATGAAGTCAGCAAAAGCTGGATCCCTGAAGGCAAAAAGTTTGGGGAAACCACACCAAGGATGGCAGGTCTAGCAAACCTGTTATTCAAATTAGAAGGCAGTGGTGGCCGCAATACACCGCGCAGGTCTGTACCTTATTATTCAAGAATATAACACACTCCCTGAGGTCTAAATGCTATCAAACCTAAAACCAAGTGACATTAACAAATGTTTTAGATTAGTTACCAATTTTACTTTCATAATGATTCTTCAATCCATTGCTAATGTTTTATAAAAGAGGAGCAGTTTATTATGCTAAAATGAAATACCACACAAATAAACATGCCAGCAGGCACAGGTTTTTATAAAAAGTATTGCAGGAAAATAGTAAAAATGCATCATACGTAGAATAGTCTTTAATATTTAGCCACTACACAACAACTTATTATCAGCTGGAAACTCAATATTGCTAGGGGAGATAAAGGAACAGGAAAAAAACAGTTCCAATGACAGTCCAAATATGGGGCTACTTTTGGCATAAGTTAAAAGCCATTATCAGCCTAATAACTGAGCTAATTAAACTGAAAAAGGATTCTCTACCCTTTCTGAAGGATGCCAGTACTCACAGAAATGTAGCCAAAAATGAAGGTTTTACAAACTAAAAATATCAATGCTTCAATGATAGCCTATGCTTAAAATCTTTTCTATCTTGTAGATGATAGCAATTTAGATATTTGTACTATTTAAGAAACCTGGAATAACACGCAGTCTGGATTTGACTTGAAACATGCCCTCGCTGGTGGCTATTTCATCTGGATAACTGTTAGAGCAGCCTGTAAGGCTGCATTGCAGCAAACAATAAACTGATTATCAAATCTGTTAAGCTACCTAAGTATAATACATTTGAGGCAGTTGCCTGTGAATACACCAAGCGTAGATGACTTTGAATACTTTAGACAAAAATGGAAAACCTAAATTTTTGTGAGGCTCTATAACAAAGAGCAAATATGCCTGGAGCACTTGATTATCAAGGAGTGTTGACAATTCATAAATAGTTGTATTGTTATTCCCATTTATATCTATCACTTTACGACACACCACTCCACTCCACTCTATGAAATGGCACTCCATTTAACTCCACTCCACTGTATATCCCTCCACTCTAAGACACTCTATGCTATGCCACTATATGACACGCCATGCTACTCCACTCTACTCTACAACATGCCATACCACTCTATGCCACTCTACTGTAGTGTATGACACACCAATCCACTCTACAACACTCTAATCCACTCTACTACACTCCATGCCACTCCATTCTATGTCACCTTATGACATGCCACTTCAATTTACGACATGCCACTTCACTCTATGCCACTCTACTCTATGTCCTTCCACTCTAAGAACCTCTACAACATAACACTCTATTTCACTTCACTCCACCCTACTCTATGAGGTGCCAGTCCACTCTATGCCATTTCACTCTACAACAGTCCATGCCACTCTATTCCCCCACACTCTATGCCACTCTACCAACTATACGACACTGTAGGACATGTCACTCCACTCCACTCTACGATGTACCACTTCACTCTATTGCACACCACTCCATGACTCTCTATGCCACTTCACCTTAAGACACGCCACGCCAATCTAGGACAAGGCACTCAACACTATACCATCAAACTCTAAACCACACTCGAAGCCCCTCAAATCTAGGATACTCTATGACACACCATTCCACCCTGCTCTAGGACATGATGCTCCTCTCTACTTTACAACCCTCCATTCCACTCTATGATGCCCCACTCCATTTCTCTCTACAATACTCCATACCACTCCACTTTATGACATGGCACTCTACTCTACCCCAATCCACTCTAAGACACGTCAAATCAATTGACTCCACTCCATTGTACGCCCCTCCACTCTAAGACACTCTAAGACACGCCATTCAGTGACATAACACTAAACTCTACTCAATGGCACGTCACTCCACTCTACGCCTCTTCACTCCATGTCCTTCCACTCTAAACCACTCCACTTTACCACACGCCATTATATGCTATAAAAATCCACACCACTCTAAACCAATCAAACTCTACACCACTCCACTCTATACCCCTCCACTGTAAGTTATAATCTACAACAGACCACTCTATGACATGCTACTTCAATCTACTTTACAATGTGCCTCTCCACTCTATGCCCCATCACTTTATGCCAGTCTACCAAACTCAATGACACGCTACTCCACTCCACTCCACCCCATTGTATGACATTTGAATCCACGCTAATCTATGAAGTGCCACTCCACTCTATAATGCGCCACTCCACTGTACAGTATTCCACACCACTCCAATCTATAAAATGCCACACTCCACACTCCACACCACTCCACTCAAGACACGCCACTTCACTCTATGACACGCCACTCCACTTTACACAATACCACTACACTCTATGCCACTCCACTCAATGCCCCTCCACTCTAAGACACTCTATGACATGCCACTCTATGACACACCACTCCAATATACTCAATGACACGCAATGTCACTCCACTTTGCACCACTTCAGAACACTAAACTCCACTTTATGTTACTCTATTCGACTGAACTCTACTACACTCTATGACACGCTACTCAACTCTCTGATGTGCCACGTGACTTTATGACATGGCACTCCACTTTACAACATGCGATTCCCATTCTACAACATCCCACACTACTCCACTGTAAAATCAAACCCCCTATGACACATTACTCCACTGTATGCTTCTCCACTCAACACCCCTTCACTCTAAGACACTCTACAACATACCATGCCATAACACGCAACTCTACTCTACTCTACGACACTCCGCTCCATTCAGTGCTACTCCACTATACGGCACTCCACTCTATACCACTCCACTGTACAACACTCCACTCCACTCTATGCCACAACATTCTATGCCACAACACTCTATGACAGTCCACTGTAAAAAAAGCCACTATGTCACTGCACTCAAAGACAATCTACTCCACTCAATTACACACTACGCCCCTTCACTCCATGACACTCTGCTCCACACTATGCCACTGCACTTATTCAGTATTATGCATGCAAATCCCACACTTGAGACAACTGTTCCCTGCTTGACATTAAGCTTTTGACCTTTTCTATTGTAGGTACTGGCGATTTTTACCCCATCAACAGTTTCTTTCTTGTCTTGTAAGCCATGTTCCATTCTGTACCACTCTGTTGTATGTACTTGAACAGAATCTGCAACCGAGGTTTGCAAGCCACACTTCTTTCTAGTTCTATCAGCAGTATTTACCCTATACCTTGCACTGAGTAAAAGTACTCATGCCCAATATGATATGCATTTGTCTAGTAAGGGTTACTCAGATCATCCTGTGTTTTATTTGATTCTGGCTTTTAATTTACAATTTACATATCTGCCACAGTATTACAGAGGAGTAACACCTTGTTAGTTATGCACGACAATTAGTATCTTAAACTGGCCTCATGTGAGTGACATTCAAAGTCTTTGAGAGTTAGATAATGTAGACTTATGGTTTTGTAAGAGATCATTCAAATGGCTGAGTGGATGACTTCTTTGATGACAGTTAAGTGGAGACTGAACTCCAGCCAATACAGAGTTTTGAAAGAAACAAGGATTGCACCAATGATCTGAAGTCATTTGTCTGGAGAAATTGTTTTATTTTTATTTTTTATTTTTTTGTTTTAATGACATACAGCGTGTTTTGGGTGTTGTACCAATTTTGTCTACATGATGCATCTAGGCTTGTTAGTTCTATTGAGTGTATCCACCAGCAGAGTTCTGGTTTATGTCGTGTAGATACCATTCCCTTTCGTGTGATACATTGGTGTGTAACCCCTTGTCCATTTCATTAAGTTACCACAATTATGTTTTGTGCTTTCTAGCACTGACCAATGATGCCAAATGCAGTAAACCATACCATCCACAGCCAGACAACGTATTGACACCAGGTTAGCAATGTCACTATAAATGGACAAGAGCACACTTCCGCTGAGACATGGAACCCACTAACAATGGGGGTAGATACAAAATAAATGAAAGGAAGTTAAAACCCTTTGAAAATGCAGAAAAATATCCTTAAATAATGTGAATGTAATACAACAACCATATCACACACTGCAGCATCACCACCATGCATCACGTTGCCTACAGTGCCTAGCACTATTCTGACATGCACACAAACATGATTGTAAAGTGGGTCTCAGTGATACCGTCACTGGGGTATGGAAACACAAATATGGATTAGGGAACCTATTGGCACTGATATAGTGAACTTACTCATTTACAGCAGCAATACACATGAAGTCCTTATGCAAAAAGATGTAGGAATAGAGACAAACAAACACACACACACAGGTGGAAGGGAAGACACTGGCACTAGAATAGGGAAAGAATTACACTGGGTTGGGAAACACACTGGCAATGGAACATAACAAAGCAGACTGAACAAACACCAACAGTCGTACCTAGGGTGGCTCTCATCAGACACACATAGTTGGTGGAAGTCCTCCAGACTCTAACCTCACCACATCCCCACCAGTGAGCTCTTCTTTTGACAAACTGCATAACATACAGTCGTTAGCCTTTGCAGCAGGCACCCAACTGTTTAAAATAGCTAACAAATCTAGACATTTAACTGTGCTACCTTTCATGTTTTATTCTCTGGCCACTCATCCATGTATCATAAGCTAGACGAAAGTTTTCATTTGCTGCATGCACCATTTCCTATGTGGGGTGCGTGTGTTTGTTACAGAGCATAGTGTACAGTACATTTGACGTCTTTGACATCACTAACACTCCTACTTAATACTTAAAAAACTGTTTTGTCTAGTTCCGATGATATATACGTTTCTGGGACATTCATGTGTTCCGCTTTAGGTATCATGCTGTCTTGCTAGCTGATTTTTCATATATGCTGTGTGGCATACTCTGTACACAGCATGTTAGTTGCCTTTTGTCATTTATAAGTACATTGATTTTCAATCACAGCGTGGTTACTTGTACATGTAGTGCTGTATAATATATATTTCCTTTAGCATCCCTAATGAGAAACTGAATGAGTCCGATTACATATTAGCAGATGCCGAAACAAACCCTTCATAAAAAACATGTTGCCTACTGGGGAAAAGGGTATGGACAACCTTCTCTGTCACCGTGTGTGCATCCTGGGTGCAGGACACATTAGAACGTCGATTAGGATGGCGGACGGATTTGCGTCCGTCCGCCACCCCCGAGGTGGAGGGATCGTCCGCAGGGGCAGCGGCGTTCCCTCCATCGGAATTAGGATGTGACCGCCACCCTGGCGGTCACATCCTGTATATTTAACTTTGCGGAGGGTGCTGCTTTAAGCAGCACCCGCCGCAAAGTTAAATATGCATGCTTTGCATTTGCATGCACAAAGCAGCAGGCACCGGGTACCATAGGTACCCCCCATGTGCACCCCCCACCCTCCGACACCCTGGGGGGCCGCAAGGCCCCCCCAGAAGCAAATCTCTACATGCTTTTCCACAGCAGAAAATCCGCCGCGGAAAAGCATGTTTGCACACACATCGTAATTTGGCTGGCGGTGTCTTGCAGACAATGCCACCAAATTGCGGTCAACACCCCGCGGATCAGCGGCGGACGGACCTGCCGTCCGCCGCTGATCCCACCGCCATCATGATCTGGTGGGGGTGTTTTCAGGGTCCGCGGCGGTGAATCCGCATCCTCCGGGCCGGCGTGGCTTCCACCGGCCCGGAGGATGCGGATTCACCGCAATCATAATCGACCCCTTGGTGTTGAAATGGCCGGGTCCATATGTTCTAGACTTTTCTAGCATACCACTCTGATTGTTCTTCTTCGCAGCATGAAAGTGTAGAGGGGCAAGACATTGTTTAGAAATCAATCATTTAGCCAGAATTTCTCTTTGGTATATAATCAGTAAGGGACAACTACTGAAGGTTAGTTAATTTATTACAAAGCCAAGAATAACTTAGCATAGAGGCACCTCTACACAAGTGTCTAGAAATACAGAGGGACCAGCATTAAGCTAAATGTGCACATCAAGTTGAGACGGTGCAGCATAAGCAACACAATTAATTCAAGAAATAAAATACAGAAAATCAGGAAGCATGAGTGCAAATTACCCGGGATCGAGGATTGGTGAATAAAAAGCATTAAATCTATCTGTACACTAACACTAAGGTGACATCCCTAAATAAGCATTTCCAGAAGGAAGGATAAAAGGTGTTAGTACGTGGAGTCTTCTTTAGACATATCTCCAGATCAATGGGTCAAGTAGCATAAGGCTACCAAAGACAGCTCTTTCTAAGATGCTCTCTCTCTGAAGGCAAGAAAGAAGTGGCACACTATCCCTAATTCCAACATACAATTATTCTCAGGTGGCACTCCCATCACGCCATCCACCCTGGGTACAGTATTAAAGGGAATTGTCCACGATGTCGAAGGTATACCTTCTTCGATACAGTTTGTCAATGGTTCCCAGGCCTTCTCCTTTGTAAAGCACAACAACCTTCCTTTATCGACTCAAACCACATGATTGTAACTTCTTCTCTCCTTGCCTGACTAATAAAACAAAGACATTATTCTATCTAAACGTGCGCTTCTCTGCCTGCATCACACAATGTGAGATAGAACAAATTCCATAACACACATGAAATTCAAATGGTTATTACGAAAGTGGTAGTTTCATGGACTTGCAATTCAGGCCTGCAAATTTTAGCTAACATAAAACAAATATAAGTTTTGTGAATTTACATAACATTAATGTAATTTCAACTACTAAGTTTACCTATGTATAAAATTGCATAATTATTGAACACATTTTAAACATGAAAAAGAGTTGATGGCTGGAGGAGAGGAGGATGAGTAAGATGGCGGACTGAAGCCGCCACGGGAGAGTAGCAGAAGAGGACCCTCTCCTCCAATGCCCGCCCGATATGTGACGCATGACTGACACATCAGCAAAAGAAATTTGAATCTTACCAGTGCTCCCCCCTATTGCACTTTGGGGGTCCGAGGTCTGCTGGTAGCCGGTAGCCGGTAGCGGAGCCCCTTTGCAGGTGCAGGGGCTGGAGCCAGAGCCGAGGCAGCAACGCGGAGCAGAGACACAGGGTCCGAGAGACGGGCGCTGAGGCGGATCCAGGAGCCGGAACTGGAGAAGGCGTCGGCCTCCATGCCTCAGCAGCAGTGCGGGAGGAGAGAGAGTGAGGCTGTGCGTGGCATCGCAGGGCTGCACACGGGTGTCTGCCTGAGTGAGTGTGCGAGTGAGACTGATCCTGCTACCTCGCTCGCCTGTTACAACGTCTTCGTGTCTTAGCAGGTGCTGATGGCGGATGCTACCGCCCACGGCATAGGGTGAGTTTCTTGACCGGCAGACAGCCGCGGAACACTTCTTCGCTCTCTGTTGCTTGTGGCTGCTTGCTGAGGGCGGCCTGGAGGCAGAGTGGAGAGTTGAGAGCAGAATTAGCACTCAGGGAGTGATAAAACGATTGCCGGCGATAGATTGATTTAAACTTTAAATACTTTGAAAAAGACTTGGAAAACACTAAGCAGCGGATGCTGCGAATAACTTTGGTTGGTAATACGGGTGAAATACCCACCTATGAGAGGCAATTGGGGCCCTATACTTGGACTTCTATTACCACTAACCCAGCCCGGATTTGGACTTTTGTGGAGAGTAACGCACGGATAAAGAGACAATACTCTCAGGGCTGGGAGATGGCACCTTAAAACCCGGCGAGAGCTACACGAGCCGGAAAGATGGCAGTAATTGAAGAGGTTAATAACGTCGGGAGAAAAGGGGCCGTACACGAAAAAGTAGGTCTACCTCTAATTAAGCCCCTAATACTACAACCTCCAAAAGCAGCAACCACAGCTATGTCTTCAGTTAGTAAAAATGGAGGAGGAAATGGACTAGTTGCTGATCAGCGGGCACTCAATAGTAGCTGTGCTGTTAGTCCAACAGAGCGACAGGTTAATAATGGAACATCTAAAACATCTAAATATCCTTCTTATAGTGAGGTATTTGCCTCACCCCTAACTCAAAATTCTGCTAGAGAAACTGCTAAAGATACAATAAGTGAGGAAGTAATTAATGTATTGGTGGCAGTATTGTCGTAGACGCTGGTGCAGGTGGTGTCATACTATATGGGGGCTCCTCACATAACCGCTCGGACTCTCTTATACCATCTAAATGTGATAATCAGGCGCAACCTCCTACTGACAACTGTGGTAAAAACCCTGCGCCAGAGATGGGGGTAGCTACAAATAGCACCATAGCTGGCAATGACTCTCAAATCAACTCTGAATTTAATGATGACGATTTTGAAGAAATGGAGGAGGATATATTAAGGAAAATTCATGGTATAGGTAAGGGTTCTGCTGCAAAGAAAGCTAGAAGAAAATCAAAAAACAAAACTAAGAACATTCTGACTGGTCAAAGCGGGATGAAAGCTAAGGCAATTGCTGATAATAGCCCTTTAAGAAAATGGGTGCAAGTCAAAGGCGGGGTCAAAACGATGGTACTTCGGCTGTCAGGGAATAGCCCTGGGGAGGGAGCTCTCACAGAAAATCAGAATCAGATAAAAAACTTGAATGCATCTGATGACTGTACATTAACTATGCCTGATCAAAGTCTTCCCAGTGCCGATGATATTATTGACTATACGGGCTTGAATCAAGTAACTGCCCCAATGCAGACAGCGAAAAGGGTGGAGAATGTGGTTGAGAATGGGGCTAGTAAAGAGTATGCATCACTCAAACTGATTTTTCAACTTCTTAATAAACAGAGCCATGAACCCCAGCTACACTACACACAAATGCGGGAAGACAATGATAAAATGCAACGGTCTTTAATCGCCCTAGAAAATAAACTTGGTGGTCTTACGTCAGAGATGACAGAGCTAAAACAAAGGGTTGTATATACAGAGGAACTTTCTTCTCGCACAGAGGTATGTGTCAATAAACATGAGACTCAGATTGCAAATTTGCAAACTAAAATCGAGGATATGGAGAACCAACAAAGACGACAGAATCTTCGTGTCTTTGGCATACCAGAAGGGGCTGAAGGTGGAGACCCGTGGACATTTATGGTTCAACTTTTTCAGAAGGCCTTCCCGGATTTATCGTACTGGGACTGGGATTTGTAATTACAAAGGGTTCATAGATTACCCATAACCCAACGGAACAAGGATAATCAGTATCCCAGGCCCTTTTTAATTTATATGGGTAACTTTCTGCTGAGACAAGCGATTTCTGTAAAGGCTCGACCTGATAAGCCTGTTACCACAGAGTCAATAACCTTCTTTGTAACATCAGATTTAAGCAAAACAACCATGGGAAACGCTTGAAGTTAAAGCAATATATAGACCCGATTAAGGCAATGGGTTGTCAAGCTTTTCTACAAGAGCCGGCGCGCTTAAAAGTATTTAAGAATGGTCATACATTTCTCTTTTTTGATGATCAAGAAGTGGAGAAAATGCTGGGAAACGGCAGGGAGAACCCACTGTAAAACTGTAGAATAGAACAATAATACAGTTAATGATCTAAGAAAGACCTAAGAATCCCAAAGGGCCTTCTCTCTTTGAGATTTGTCTAAAAATCTTATTTTTTTTAAGTGGGAAATGCTTTTGATTATTGCGCCATCTCTTATTCTCCCACCCCCCTTTTTTGGCCTATTTTTCTATTTCTCTATTCTACTAAATGAAGAAAAGTATGCAATGTTGAATTAATGTACTCTTCTTTTTTTTCTGTGTCACATATGGTGGTATTGGAGCAACTGATATGGTTGGGGGAGAATAGGGGGGAGGGTCATTGCTGCGACTCTTTTTGGCTGCCTAAATCAACGGCAGCTGGTTAAGAGAGGAATCCTCCTGTCTGAAGAAGTGGGGGTGGTTAGGGATGGTGGGCATTGCAAGGCGTGGGGCTTAGGGGTGTGGGGGTTTTGGGGATGGGGTAAAAATAGTAAAACTGACATGAGGCAAGTTTCTAGAAAAATAAGCTACAAGGCTTCTCTTTTTTATTTTATTTCACATTCTTATTTTATACGTAGGAAGCTAGGGGAGAAAGAAAAACTATTGTTATGGGTAGAGTGAAGGGTTTAGCATGGAATGTGGCAGGACTAAACACTAAGAACAAATGGCGTTTAGTCTTTGAGGAGCATAGGATGTATAACCCGCATATAGTTTTGCTGTCTGAGACACATATATGCCACAAGGATCGGAAAATACTCAAAGAATTGGGGTACAACGTCATCATAAGCTCTGATTCAAATGCCCCAATTCAAGGGGTTGCCATTTTACAAAATACATTTTTTAAAGCCGAGGCTATTAAAACTTTGACAGATAAAAGTGGTAGATGGGCCATTGCCCAATTTATTATAGAAAGCAATGAATATACATTCTGTGTGGTCTATGGCTCAAATACAGATGATCCTACTGTTATGGATAAAATTAATATAGAACTTCTTGAATGGGTGGGGGAATATCTGATATTTGGTGATTTTAATAGCATTATGAACTACAATATTGATACCACCAGACGAGGGGCATTTAGAAGGGTGCGCAAAACTCGTCCCGCTATTAGAGAACTAGGGCGAATCCACAACATAAAAGATGCTTGGAGGGTACTATACCCTGATGTTGCTGGTTATACATATTATTCAGCAGCGCATAAATTATGCTCCTGCATAGACATGGCCTGGGCTTCAGATAAAATTCTGGAAACAAGCAACATGGAGATCTGCCCGCGAGTCACATCAGATCACAACCCCATTATTCTCTCTTTTAAAACATCAACAAAGAAAGTAAATCACCGCTCTTTTTCATTTCCAAGACATTTATTTCTTAATACAGATTTAATAATTAAACTTAAGGTTCATATTAAAGAATTCCTGGAATTTAATATTGGCTCAGCTTCATATAAGGCAGTCTGGGACTCTTGTAAGGCCAGCATCAGGGGCTTTACTCAACAATATATTTTTAGACAGAACTTCGAAAGCAAAAAGAATACAGTTGATACCATATCGAAAATACTACATGCAGAAAAACAGCTAGCGGATGCGCTTTTACAAGGTTCCAACTCAGTAGAAGAGCTAGGCTATACCCTAATTGATCTCAATTCTGCTTTAAAACAGATGCTGAGGGAAATTTTTTTAATTAAATTTCATAAATATCGTCTTTCCCAATACGAGGATGGGGAAACAATTGGAAAAGTGCTAGCTTATAAAGTGGCAGAAAGTAAAGCTAAAACACTAGTCAGGACTATTAAAGGCCCAGACAATGTGATATATAACAAACCCCCTCAAATACTAGAACTGTTTGCTCGATATTACAAGGATCTATATACCCCTGAAAATTGCCCAGGGTTTGATGATATCAATACATATTTACAAACTAATGCAGTGAAACGCATTGGCGAGGATCAAACGGATATGCTGAATAGAGAAATTACCTTGGCTGTGATTAGATTGGCAGTCTCTGCCCTGCCTTCTGGTAAATCATCAGGTGAAGACTCGATCCCGCTAGAACTGTATAAACATTGTATTGAGGAGTTAGCCCCTATACTTACTCAAGTGATTAGACTTATTGGACAAGGGGGGAAAGCTCCCGAGTCATGGACCATCACACAAATTATATTCTTTTTAAAGAAGGGTAAAACAGCAGGTGAGGGTGGGTCATATCGACCAATTTCGTTAATTAATACCGATGCAAAGATTTTTGCTAAAATACTGGCAAATAGACTTACTCCAATTATGTTTGCTCTGGTATCTCCACAACAACACGGATTTGTACCCGTCAGGGATACCACAACACATATAAATACGGCTTTTGTAGCCTCTGATATTGCTAAGGCTAGATCCACCCCACTCGGCATGATACTATTAGACGCTGAGAAAACATTTGACCGAGTCGGGTGGGACTATCTATGGGCTGTGTTGAACAGATTTGGCATTAAGGGTTTATTTATGTAATGGGTAAAGGCTCTGTATGCTAACTCTCGAGCTAAAGTTTGTTATGCAGGGGCACAATCGGGTATATTCTCTATTCTGTGGGGCACTCGTGAAGGGTGCCCACTATCACCCTTATTATTTGCTCTCTCTATCGAACCCTTTTTAGTGGCACTACAAAACAACTCACACATAATACCGTTTTCATCTGGTTTAGATACCTTTAAGATGACGGTATTTTGCGATATACTCTTTGAATATAGCTGAGGCAATGATAGGGATTATCAAGGAGGCTAGGATGTTCGGTACAGTCTCTGGCTATAGGCTGAATACTAATAAAACACATATAGTAATGAATTACAAATCAAAGGACCCAATTCAGGGGGTATGCACAACTGCTACCTATTTGGGAGTCAAAATATCAGCATGCCCAGAAGAGATAGCTTTGCTTAATTATGAATTATTGCTAAAAGACACAACTAATACTCTAAAAAAATGGCACAAGGTTCCACTTAGTTTAATTGGCAAAATTAATTTAATTAAAATAAAGATTCTCACCAAGTTTATTTATTTATTTTGATCTATCCCATTGCGTATTAATAACCTTTTTTTAAACGTCTAGACAGCATACTCAGCAGCTTCATCTGGGGTTATAAAAAAGCACGGCGGGCAATTGAAGTACTTAAATTATCTTATGCAAACGGAGGCATGAATTTCCCTGATTTCAAGACATATTTTTGGTCAGCATTCTTAGGGCGTATCCGTAGCCTGATTCACCCGGATAAGGAACCTTTTTTTTTATTATGTATTTATGTTGGGAGCTGAGTCCAAAATGTTTTTACACCGAATTAATGATCCGAATTACTTTAAGCGGATTAAATTTAAGATCCCACTGGACATAGTATACATCTGGAAGGCTATTATTAGTAAATTTCAAATATCGACATATCACCCTAAACTACCTCTATGGGACAATCCAGCCCTCCCAGGAATATTCCATGATGGGAGAGGGAGGCAATGGGCACATTTGGATATCAAAGATTTAGGGGACTTGTATGATAATACTGTTTTTTCAACGTTTGTTAGACTCCAACTACTCTATAATGTTACAGATAATATGCGCTTTAAATACTATCAAATTAGAAATTATTTCTTACACAACCTTAAACTTAATGAATTGACTGACTCTAGTATTTGGGAATGCATTTACTTAGCAAAAGATAGATCATTGATCAGTTTTGCATATAAAGAATTAACTCTCAAAAGGAAGGCGACTGTGGGAAATTAGCCATATGGTGGAGTCAGAAATTGGGGACTATTATCACGGCTAACTCAGTATCCCTTGCATTGGATACCATTCGCAAATCAGTATACTCCTCCAATTTAAGATAACAATCATATCAAACTATTTGCTTTCTTTACTATACCCCTGCACGCATCTCGAAATGGGCAATAAATAACTCAAATAGTCTAAGCAGTGATAGGACTAGATGCCTGAAATGTGACTTATACGCAGCTGATTTAATGCATATGTTTTATATATGCAACAAGGAGACAGAACCTCTTGGAGGGCCTATATTTCTTTCAACATTGAATATATCCTAAATGTTTAGTCAAAAGATGCCAAAAAAAGATACGCTTTGGTCAAGTACATCATAACCAACAGAACCACTCCATCTAGGTTCCTATACGTACCCTCTCAAATACACCTTAGAGCTACCACTTATGTTAGTCAATGTCTTGTATAATTTTGTTTAGCTGTATTTGTTAGGTATGTTCATTATTATATTTTGATATTGTGTGACAAATGTGTGTTTTTGTGTCTCTGATCAATAGGATCAATTGTTACTAGAGGGCATTTTTGGTATGATAGGACTATCACCAAATGTATGTAAAATGTTGATTTGTGAAATGATAATGCAATGTATTTTTTATATATGAGTCTTTAAAAAAAAAAAAAAATAAAAAAAAAAAAAAAAAAAAATTTTATTATAAAAAAAAAAAATGACAAAATAGTCTAATAAAAATGTTCCATGTTTGAATAACATTTCAAAGATCTTTTTTTGGCATCTTTTGACTAAACATTTAGGATATATTCAATGTTGAAAGAAATATAGGCCCTCCAAGAGGTTCTGTCTCCTTGTTGCATGGTTTGTCTCCCCCCTCTGGGCCTCAAAATATTTGGGAGTACTCTCTTTTTTCATATGTTTTATATATGTTCATCATTATCAATATTTTGGGAAGGACTGGAAAGGATTATGTCTCAAAAGCTTAAGAGACCTATTTCATTTACGGTTACAGATATCTTACTGGGTCCCCAATCATGCGATCAGAGTTTGAGAGAACTTATCAACATTTTAGTGGCTTGTGCCAGGCTAACTATAGCTCGAGTATGGATCGCATGAGAACCTCCACTGATTGCAGATTGGTGGGCTATAGTTAAGGACACATACAACATGGAACACTCATTAGCCAAAATTCGGGG
Source organism: Lissotriton helveticus (assembly GCF_964261635.1). Lineage (NCBI taxonomy): Eukaryota > Metazoa > Chordata > Amphibia > Caudata > Salamandridae > Lissotriton > Lissotriton helveticus. Next base: position 869,535,205 of record NC_136067.1, on the reverse strand, counting down.
TGAAAGGGCGCTATGCAAATTTGGAAAAATTTGGGGAGAATTTGTATAGGTATTTATATACAAACTAGGCAAGGCCGTCTAGACTAAGCTATATCGATGAGTGGAATATGTTTTCCTTTTCTTCACTCTTACAATATGTAATAATCTATTTAGTTTATTAAGCTTATTATGTTATTTTTTCTCAATCTGTATGATGATTATGTTTTTTGGTTATGTTTTGTTTCTTTTAATTTTGCTGCTACGCTTACCTCATGTCATGAAATAAAAAAAGAAAAAAAAAGAAAAAGAGTCAGTTGCACAACAAAAAATCTTCATGTTAATGTTTCCTGCTATTTACATTCATTTTCTATATTGATTCTTCATGTCACGTGTCAATGGCCTAATCTACACCAGGTATTCATGTTAATACGTTTTGAAATTTTAACACTTCATAATAATGCAACAATTGATTATATACGGGAGCTCTCTAAACATGATTATGATGCACCCTTACAACTGAAACAACACTTCTTCTTTATCAGTGATGTTTACAACCTTTCTGTTCCTGAACACTTTTGCCCTTTATTTAAATCTCTGCCATCATCGCTAGCACCCAAAACTGGGTGGTTATGGGAACTCACAACAATTACGAAGTGTATGATTGTCTGACGCAGAGCATGTCTGGCACACACTTGCAGTTATTTCCATCCAGAATGTAAAACTTAATGTGGTGGTGCAGCATAAATATGATGAGATAGCAAGATCTTTTTAAATGTCTTACTACTGTTTACGAATCAAAAAGGGTCTTGACTCCTAACTCAGCAAGGCTGAGTCCAACCAATACTATTAAACAAAACAAAAGCCAATGCTGGAAAACCTATTCGTCAACCAATATCCTTCAGACAAAGCTGCTTTGAATTAAGCAAAAACAACCTATTTTGATTTAGCACCATACAAGTTTATTCTATTTTAGTAAAGTTCTTTTTACGTTTTTGAGCACACTATTTGTCGTGCATGGAAAATACAAAATGCAAAATACAACAAATTTTATATACAATATATACATACACATGAATAAACAATTTCATACACACTTGGCCGTACATTCACACACAAACCATTCAAAACAGCTGGAAATAAGAAAACAATGCGTCCACGCATCGGTAAATAATTCGGTGGAAAGCAGCTTTGTCTGAAGGATATTGGTTGACGAATAGGTTTTCCAGCATTGGCTTTTGTTTTGTTTAATATTACTACTGTTTACATCATCTCTGTTAAGAGACCTGATTTTTGGAAGTGGTTTTTAGTCACTGGTGTGCAATTCATTTTCTCATTTGTATTTATTATCCAGCATGCTTTTCATTCTTGATGTTTTTATTGCACATTTATCGTTGCAAATTTTTCACACTTTTTTGTTTCAAACCAAACTTTATTGACTTTGTAAGTAAAGGACCACCGTTGTTGTTACATGACTATCCTCAGTCCTGTATTTCAGCACAAACCAAAATGAAACAGAAAGGAAAAACATTACCTCAGGAATATCACACATATGGCAAATCCACTCAGCATGGCCAACACAAGTGTATGTAGTTTGCGATGTAACCGCCCCTAATAAAAAACAACGTCACCTAACAACTGAGTTAGAGCATTAAATCCACGCATTCCATATCTTGCCATGTTTCCAACAGCAAGCTTGCCTTATACAGCTCCTTCTCCATAATAGCACATTTGTCCATACCTAGGAGCCACTCTCTCTGGGTGCTGATTCAGAGCCCGATCTACTAGCTCTATCTCTCTTGGCTAGAATATAGCTGATTCCCACCAACAGACATGAAGTGTGTGGTCCTTACTCTCACTCCAGGAGACCAAGGAGTGCCAAAATAGGGGTGAGGTAGACTGGTCTGCCAAATGTGACACTGTTTCTATCTGGACCAATATCTCTACATTACTGGGCATGCTAAAATTACGTGGAAGAAGGGTCCATTTCAACAGAACATTGGGGCATGTGGGGTCTGCCCTATGCCCACCTTACAGATTTCTCAGGAGCCTAGTATGCTTTATAGAATTATTTCAATTGAATGAGGAGAAGGAAAGTTGATATTGCTAAGACTCTTTGGGTCGTTCTAGCCTCCCTCCATTCATCATTATCCAATGCACCAAGGTCTACCTGTCATCTTTGATTCAGGGCCATGAGACGGTCTGACATGTACATCACTATTGAGCGATTTAATTCTTACATGCTCCCTCCCCCATCTGTTTTAAAATGAGCTTAGCCCTTAGTGCTACTTTCACAAATAATGATCTCTCTATCCTGTATGAGCAATTCAAAACTGTCTCTGAACAACCAGTCTTTACTGACCATCTTTTGAGTCACCCAGTAGTAATAATATTGAATATCCTCTGCTAACTTGCATCACTACATTAACTATATCTTGCCACTCTATTATGCATTGTGTTCTTGGAAATAATGTGATTTGCAAAGTGTTGTTGTAAATGATATGATTTCAGATAGTATAACGGATAGAATATCAAAGCAGTGCATGGAGAAAGTGCGAGTAATAGTGTAGCTCCTGAGTTCAATGCAGTGTGTATGGAGGTGCTCAAGTTAAAAATTAATGGTATAAGTATAGAATTTATCATTTTCGTGTAGTTTAAGTTTGTTTTGTAAATGAAGAACGCATACATTCATAGTAATTATTTATTTTATAAGTATAACTTTAGATTTTCTAATGTCTGTGTAGTTTTGGTTTGTATAGAACGAATAAATAATGTTTTCCTAACTATAACAACTGTTTAACCTTCACTTTTTTTCATTGGATATGTATTGGCAGATACATAAATAGATAGATAGATAGATAGATAGATAGATTGATAGATAGATAGATAGGTAGATAGATAGATAGATAGATAGATAGATAGATAGATAGATAGATAGATAGATAGATAGATAGATAGATAGATAGATAGATAGATAGATAGATAGATAGATAGATAGATAGAAATACACACACAAACAAACATACACACATATATGGTGAGGAAAGGGAAATATGTGCATGAAATAAATGTATAATACAGAATAATTTTCCTCATGACAGCCATGTATTTAAGTACATACCATCCATTTAAAATAAATATATTTGTGACACACAACCCTATTTATACTCACTCCTCAGCCACTGCAGCCACCTTCAAAGCTGCCAAAACACAGCCAATCCTCCAACTTGGGCCATAAGGTTTAAGTGTGTGGACTTGACTTGGACGTACTCTAATCTTTTCTAAAGTTTTCTAGACTTTTCTTTACACTTCAGTGATAAACCATCCTTGTCACTACCGCTTAATGGAGCGGTGCTTCTTGAATCTCCGTTGTAGGAAGGTTGGTTATTAGTAGGTGCAGGTAGGTACCTACAGCTAGTAAAAAAACACAATCACTAATAAGGTCCAGTCAAGTCTCAGTAAATTATTCGCTGCTCAACCCTTGGCAGTCAAGCAGTAAGGCTTGACTTAGGAGACAGGTGTATCAATCATTTATTATCACCAAAACAGTAAATAAGAAAAGTCACAATACAATACTATAGTAACGTGTACGGAAATCAACTCTGTTTTCTTCTTCTTACAGGATAGTTATGTTAATGGTAACTGTTATTGAAATTGTGATGATTCTAGAATACTCATAAGGTTATGTTTTTATGTTGTCTAAAGACATGTGGTCTAAATGTATGTTACTTTGACTGACACAACTCAATAGAATTCCAGCACCAATTGACAAAAATAGGTAATCTTTTTAACTATCAAATGACACCAAAAGGAAATTAATTTTTAAAGATTACATTTTAAAAAGTGCTTTCTAGTGCCATAACGCTTAAAATGCCACTAATAGCTATCTGGTCATGCTGTAGTGGGACAAACTCAAAGTTTCAGGCCAACTGTGATGGAGCGTGGGTCAGATACAATGAGTGCTAGGTCCTGGTCAAGATATTACCTTTGCACTTAGTCACTTTTTGAAGCTTTTGCCTCATTGACGGACTCGTCAGCTGGTCCTCGGTCTTTTGGATCCGTTTTTGATTCGTCAACCTCCTCTTGCGAGATGCCTTGGTGGTTCTCTGGAGGTCTTTGTCCTCGATGTCGATGATTGGGAGCTCCTGAGCTTTCAGTGGAATACACCAGCATGGTCAAGCTCATTCTTGAGTCAACAATGGTGGCTTGCCTCTCAATGTCAAGTCGGTCTGCTCCTGGTGCTTTTTTATAAAACGTTGGCAAAGAAGTTCCCCAGGGGTTTAGCTATTGTATTTGGGGTGTTACACCCCCCTTAATAAATTTATTTTATGGTAAACAGTTGGTTACATGTGCTTTCAGTTGGATATGGTGAGGTGTCTGTTGAATTTCAGAAGGAATATTTACATAAATACAGACAAAACCGAACAGACACTCACCCCCTAGCTGCATTGAAAGTCTCCAAAAATGTTGGTTAATTTACAAAATCTTGTGTTTTCTCTCACTTAGTACCCCTACCAATCTGCCTTGGTCTCCCTTTCCTTTGCCAAGCTTGTCGTATAATTAAGTTTTGCATTATATGCCAGTGTGATTGTTGGAAAATCTGAAGCTCACCTCCCATCTTACTTACCAAGCTAAGCCCCTGAAGTTCCCAAACATTTAGATCTTCTTCGGAAAGGTTTCCTCAGGGTCAGAAAATGTTCAGCAGCACCAGCCAAGGTTTTAGAAGCTCTAGTTTGCCTCCTGGGGTCTGGGACTGAATCTCCTATAATGCACTCGGTCAGTCCAAGAAAATTCAGGTAAAGTTGGTTCACTGGAGCAGTCTTTTCAGTGGATGTTACAGGTTGGTTTATTTCAGCATTTTTCTACCTGTTGATGCTCTGGGATGTCCACTTATTTTCCTTTAAGACACACACAGTCCTTCTTGTGTGGAGTCTTGAGAGTGTAGCAGATGCAGTCCTTCTGAGTGCAGTCCTTCTGTTGTGTGGTCTAAGGGTCCAGCAGAGGAGTCCTTCTTCTCCAGACGTTTCAGGCAGGGATCTGAGGGGCTACTGCAGAACTCCTATATTTATTCCCCATTATGTGCTGGCAAGTGTGTGGGACACCTCAACCAACAGGATTCAAATTGCCACCCTCTACTATTACCACTTCGTGGGAAGTGTGGCATATTTTGACCCAGAATACACTATTCTCCCAAAATAAAAATCGAGCAATTCTCTGCTTGGAGTGCAGCTCTGGCGAACCCAACCCACAGTTGTGGCTAACATTTCCCTATACCCCTCTTCCAAGCCCTTTCTAATCTAATTAGGGGGGTCCCATCTGGCTGGGGATCGAGGAAGTTGGGTCTGCTCTATTTCCTGTGACATCTGTTCTACTAGCTTTGAAGTTCAGTGTATCTCCCCAGCCCCCTTTCTGTCACTGGCATCTCCAGGAAGGTTATTAAGGTTTAATAAAGCCTTCTCATGTAAGCCTATGGAGCTAGCAACACAACAATGGGGAAAAACAACCTTGACTGTTAGTTCCCTACCAGGGCATATAAAACAGAGGGGCATATTATCAAGGAACGACATTACAATTATCGCCGCTTTAGCAGCAGAAAACTGCCGCTAAAGCGGCAATAATGTGCTTGATAATAAGCCCTTGAGAATTCCAATAGAAGCCCATGTTCACAGCAGGACATGGGCTTCTATTGGAATTATCAAGGGCGATAATTGTAACCCCGTTCCTTGATAATATGCCCTACAGTTTAAAATGTTCCTGCTTTGTATAACAAGGCATCCTACCCTTGGGGCACCTAGGGCAGACCTTAGTGGTGGCTTACATGTCATAAAAAAGGTAGCTTTGGACTTTGGAAGTACCTTTAATCCCAATGTCAAATTTGTACACAGTTTTACTTCAAAACTAGCCTGTAAGGAAGGGCTTGCTTTAAAATGACACCAGACACTAAAGCATTGAACACTTAAGTGCATTACGTACACGGGGGTCTCTAAACCTACCTGCCCTACCATATAACAGGTTACTTACTGGTAGGTTGTGTTGGCCAGTTATAATTACACCAATTACCATATATCTTTTAGAGACATAGCACTGGCCCTGGGCCTGATTAGCAGAGCTCAGGGGACTTTCAAAGTCAGTAACAGCCAGTATCAGCCACAACATGGAGGTGATCAGGGCAAAAGGATAACATTTCTACATTGCACCCCCCCCCCCCAGGACAAAAGGTGATGGGTAACTAACCTTTACCCTGGTAGTCCTCATCATCTAAGTGAAAAAACCTGGAAAGTACATGTACAGTGTAATGGGTAATCCCAGGTTTGTGTTCCACTGTAAAGCCCATCCCCTGTAAGGAAATGGAGCACCTCCACAATTTTGTATTCTCTCTCCTCATCTGTGTGAGCCATCTGAGAGGTCTGTGGTCAGTTTGAACATGGAAGTGAGTACCAAACAGATATGATCTCAGATTTTTCAGGGACCAAACCGCAGCAAAGGCTTCCCTCTCAATGGCACTTCATCTTTGCTTTCAGGGGACTAGTCACGTGCTAATGAAGGCAACTGGCTGGTCCTGGCCCTCTTCATTCACTTGTGGCAACACTGCCTCAGTACCTCACTCTGAAGCATATGCTTGTATCACAAACTCCTTAGCCCAGGAACCAGTAAAATTGGTGCTTAACACATAGCTTCCTTCAGAGTGTCAAAGGCCTTATGATATTCTGGGGTTCAAATGAATGACCTTTTTGGGCTGTTTCTTAGAGGTGGGCTCTATCAGGGGAGCCACTGTGGTCCCATAGTTATTTACAAACCTCCTACGAGACCCAGTCAGGCCAAGAAAGGCCTTGGCCTTTTTCTGGGTTTTAGGAGCCTCTCAATCATGAATGGTCTGGATACTGGGCTGGGGAGGTTGTATCTACCAACAAAGTGTCCTGAGTACACCACTGAACTCTGCCCTTTGTGTCATTTGCTTGCCTTGATTGTTGAGCCCGCCTACTGCAGGGATTGAAGCACTTCCTTCAAGTGGACCAGGAATTCCGCCAATGTGGAACTGAATACAGCTATATCATCAGGATAAGCTGCACGGAAGGTTTCCAACCCAGACAGGACTCTGTTCACAACCTGGAAGGTGGCAGGGGCATTCTTCAAGCCAAAGGGCATCACTGTGAACTGAGAAGTGGCCCTCTCCTATGCTCCTGGATATAGGGCAATCTGCCAGTAACCTGAGGTTAGATTAAATGTAGGTACTTTGCTGCCACAACCTGTCAATGAGCTCATCAGCTCTAGGTATGGGGTGAGTGTCTGTAGTCCACACAAAACCTCTATTTTTTCTCACTCCATAGGGATTAGGTTAAGGCACCAGTACCACTAGACTGGCCCATGGACTATCAGAGGGCCCAATTACCCCCAACACCAGCATCTTGGCAACCTCAGCCTTATTATATGGCTCGGACCTGATCACACAAACTGAATAACTAGTTTTAGACAGGTAGGCTGTCACCAGTGTCAACAACATGGACACACCAAGCGGTGCTCACTGGGGTTAGGGGAAACAGCCAAGCAAACTGCTTTAACACTTGTCTGCAGTCTTTCTGCTGTTGGTCTATCAACTTGGAAGAGAGTAAACCCCCCTCCATGACCCATCTTGCACATTGGTGGAGAGGAGTTCACTCTCCTCCTCCCTGCCTTCATCTGTGACCATTAGCATGGTCATGTCTGCTCTGTCTTGGTGGGGTTCAGTCTGTTAACATGGATCACCCTGCGGGGACCTCTGGGGGCGCCAAGGTCTACCAAGCAGGTGACCTCACCCTTTTCCTCCAAAATGAAATAGGGTTCAGTCTGTTAATCCTGGAGGGCCCTGGGAGCCTCAGGCACCAACTGTCCTGGTTGGTTCTCAGGCATAGTAGCCCTCTGGCCATACCAAGGTTTCATGAGCTCTTGGCTGACCTCCAGGTTGATGTTTGCTCTACTCATGTACTCTGACCCCAGACCTAGCACATAGCCCAGAACATCCTGTTTGGGTTCCTTGTGAGGCTTCTCCCAAGCTTCTCTCACCCCATACATTGGCCTTCTTACAAGGTGGACAAACAATACCTCAAAAGAGCTAACCCAACCCCTTTCTGTGGCATTTCTTTGTAAGCAAACACCAGGTATGGAGGAGTATATTCCATCTCCCCCGAGCTTGTCAGAAAAGCCCATAATCATGCCCTTTAGGGTCTTATGGAATCATTTCACCAGACCATTGGTCTGAGGATGATATGGGCTGGTGAACTTAAAGGTAACATCACATTCGTCCCACATCACCTTCAGATGTGTAGACATAAAGTTAGTTCCACTGTATGAGACCATCTACTTTGGAAATCCCACTCTGGTGAAAATACCAAGTAGGGTTTTGACCAGTGTTGGAGAGTGACCATTCTGAGAGGTATTGCCTCTGGATATCAGGTGGAATGGTCCACTACCAATAATGTCAATCTCCACCCATTCAAAGGGCGTCCCAACCACTGGCAGTGGTATCAAGGAAGCCTTTGGCATGTCTCCTGCCTTGCCACTGACTTGACCGGTAACACAGGAGCTGCAGAACTTTTTCACTTTGCAATACATGTTGGGCCAATAGAAATTGCCGACTTACCTATTTCAGGTACTCTCTATAATTCTGGATGACCACAACTCTCCTGGTAGCCCTTGGTTTGAGGTCCCTCGTCTCAAAATAGAGGACTCCATCCTCCAAATAGACCCTGTGGAATCCACTGGCATCACCCTTCCCTTGCCCGGGGGCAATCTATTTGCCCCTGGCACAACTCCTCCCTCGTAGATCAAGTTCCACCACCTCCTTTAAAATCTGCTAAGTTGAACAGATCTTGAAGGGTTGGAGTTCCTACATCACAGACCAGATATTCCCCCTCAGGGATGGATTCCTCCTGGACATTTTAAGCTGTTTGGGTTGGTTCACCAGACCCTTTGCCCTGCCTTTTGTTTCTGGCGGCTTGGCCCATTGTTCCAGGGTCCAAGTATTCAGCACTCCACTGATGTGCAGTCCATGACCTAGTCACAGCACAAACCTACTCAAGGATTATCCAGCATCTGCACATGGACCTGCCTTTCCATCCCTGACCATTCAGAAGCTTCAAGATCATTTCCTAGAAGACAGTCTCCCAGGAGGGTAGGAGACACTACTACCTTCTAAGGGCCAGCCACACCTCCCCATTCAAAGCTCACCATTGCCATGGGATGGAGCTTGGCAATGAATGGTGCATATGTAAAATGGCGGAACACACCAGATAGGATCTGTTCTGGGAAAGCCAGTTCGTCCACCACCATAGTAAAACTGGCTCCTCTATCCCTCAGAGCCTCAACCTCAGTGCTGTTGACTCTAGGCCTCTGCCTATACTTCTCCATGCTTGGGGGTAAGGTTGCCATGATTGCAACTTCCACACCACCCATGGATACTAAGATTGCCTCTGTATACTACTTTGCCATCTCTGGGCCAACGTCCACACCCACACCTACCCTAGCAATCCCATTGGACTACCCAGTGGTGGAGGGTTTTCTTTGAGCAAACTGCATCCCCCTCTTTTGTCCTGGCTGCAAAAGATGTCAGCCACTTATCAATGTCATCACCCTCCTGATACTTAGGTAAAATTCCCTTGGGCAGTCTTGGGTCAAACCTACCACCCCTAGACACCTCAGTCTCTGCTTTGCTGCCACCATCTCTCCTTCAGGACGTGCCCCCTTCTTTTTGGCCAGGGCCAACTTCTCTGCCTCTAGTGCAATGTACTTACTGTGCCTCAAGTTCTCTCTTTCTATGGGACAGTCCTGCTTCTCCGGTGGTGAATCCTCCCCCCACTAGCTCTAGGCAAGGTCCTGGACACTGTATGGGTGGACAGGCATTGTGCTTCCTCATCACTGAGGTCTAAGTGGTCTTCCCCGCTCTCTTATTCTATATCTGAAGCCTCCTCTGTATCATAGGCCTGATCCGCAAGCTGGGACTCTGTCCAGGCTGTAAGGGCCTTTATCTGCTCTGGCTTCCTGGTACTGGGGTGTGCGGGTAGTTTCCTAGTCTTAATCAAGCCCCTAAGCTCTGCTACTGTGAGAGTGAGTAGGCTAGCCAGGTCAAGCTCCATGATATCCCTTTGTTTTGGGTCACACACAAAAACTGGCAAAATTGAGGTATGAACAATTTAGAAAAAGAAGACATGAATACATTAATATTAGTCCAAATTAAAAATAATTTTTTTTTCCAGTAGGTCAGTTTAGAGGATTGTTAATTAATTCAATTAAATACTGAATGGTGTTATTAAACACAAGTTCTGGATCCTTCTGCTGACACCAAATGTAGGTAGGTGACTCATTAATCAATGCAAGTTGATACCTGCAGCTAGTAATATTACTACAATCGCTAATAAAGTCTACCAATTACCATATATCTTTTAGGGACAGAGCATAGGCTCTGGGCCTGGTTAGCAGAATCCAGGGTATCTTCAGAGTCAGCAACCCCCAGTATCAGTAAAAAAAATGGGGGTGATCAGGGCAAAAAGGATGACTTTCCTACATCCATCGTTTAGTAAAGTCATCAAACAGAATGCTCCACTGGTTGAATGGACCTTTGGTAGTCAACTTGAAGTGTAAGAAAAGAGCTAACATCAGAACTACCTTTCAAATGGAGTGGCACAAATATGGCTGAACAAGAACAAAGTGGATCGAGTCCAACCCTAAAGGGTTTTATTGACAAATTTATTTCATGTAGCAAGTTAAATCAGTCAGCAAAATTGATAGCAAAATATGGTAATAGCATATATATTTAAATGTTCATGTAGCCTGAATATGTAAATGATTAAAAAGAATATGCCAACTAGGATAACATATAGCAAGCACAATATGACCCAAGAAGGTTCCATAAAGGAACTTAACTATTCTAAATAAAGTATCGAAAGTGGCAAGGGGAATTTTAATGAGGAAGGTGTCAGCATCAGATGAACCAGGTTTAAGGTTCAATAGGAAAAAGTATAAGCATTCAAGTAGGAAGCTTCACACTCTGGCAGGGGAAATCAGCACAATCGAGAAGAGGTCTTCTCACTGCAAAGCCAGGATAGATCTGCTGTTGTAAAGAACACACAGTTAAAGCATGAAAGAAGATGCTAGACAGCTTGTCCACCAAACTGACCAATCAAAAGACAGTGTTCTCTGTGAGCAGGTAGGCACCCTATTTTTCAGCCTCCATCAAAGATGCAATGACTTATACAACCCTGGATGTAATATCAGTCCGGTCTGCCTGGTACAGGATGGTGTCCCCCACGGTAAACGACCAAAATATAGAATCCAAAATATAGAATGGACAGAATACCGACTCCAAAATATAGATAGGATAGAATATCGAATTACTAAAATATAGTTAGTCAGGATATCGAATTTAGGGTAGGAAATATAGATTTCCATAACATCGAATTTAAAATATCGATTTCCATAATATCAATTTTCTTTTACTGTTATGTATGGTAGTATATGTGTTAAAATTATTTATCAATTTTTTAATGTATGTTTAATTTTTTTAAAGTAATGAATGTTATGTAATTACATTTTTTCATAATTTAATTCCGTAGCGGGTTAAGGGTTTAGGGGAATAGGGTGGGAAATGATTTAATTATAGTAAGCTAAATATTAATTTGTATTCATATGTATTGATAAATAATTGATTGATAATTAGTTATTAATTGGTAATTAATGTTTATTAATTGGTAATGAATTTTTATTAATTGGTAAATCATTTTTATTAATTAATTAATTGATAATTATGTTAATTGTATTATTTATTTGGAGCGGATTGTGGGTTTATAGGGGAATAGGATGGGAAGTAATTTATTTGCAATAAAGTTAATATTTATTTTTATTTATATGTATTGATAATTATTTGATAATTAATTATTAATTGGTAATTATTTTTTATTAATTGGTAATTAATTTTTAATTGGTAATTAATTGTTATCAATTGGTAAATATTTTTAATTTATTTTGTATTGATATTGATAATTAATTTTATTTTATTTTAACATGAATTCATTACTTTCCCTCCTGTTGCACTCTCTGGAGTGGGAATAGTAATTTCTACCCCTACGCTAGCCAACGATTTCCCTACTGTTGCACTCACTGGAGTGGGAATAGTAATTTTTACCCTCCTGCTATCCAGCGCTTTCCCTACTATTGCACTGTCTGGAGAGAGAATAGTAATTTCTACCCCACTGCTATCCCGCGCTTTCCCTACTGTTGCACTCTTTTGAGTGGGAATAGTAATTTATACCCCTACGCTATCCAACACTTTCTCTACTATTGCACTCACTGAAGTGGGAATAGTAATTTTTACCCTCTCACTATCCAACAAATTCTCTACTTTTTTACATTACATTTATTATTTTTACATTTTAAGCTTTTTTACAGTATTTTAAGTATGTTTTATTTAATTGTTTTAATATTTAATTAATTTTATATTATTTTTAATACATTTTAAAAATTCGATATTTTAGCTAACTATATATTAACATTCTATATTTTGGATTCGATATTTTAGTACTTGCCTGTTTGTAGATAAGGATTCTATATTCTGTACTTCGATATTTTGGAGTTGATATTTTGGGCATTATATATTATGTCCCTCGATATTAAGTCACTGAACCGTCTCCCACTGTTAAAGTCTCCATGTCCGAGGCCTAGTCAATTGAAAAGTTCATGTAGTTTAACAATTTATTAGAATGAACAAAGAAACTATTGTCACTAGGTGTGTGATAAGACACCTGCAAAGAAGATAAAAACAAGACTCTTGCAAAACTCTTTTATAAAACGTAACATGTGCACCAAGGCCTGAATACATTTAGGCCTACCCCAGATTTAAACAAATTTTAATGAATACAGTTACCATAAGTGGGTATATCAAAGGCAAATTTAAAAAAAACTTACATTTTCTTTCTTGGGAAATACACTTATTATGTTTCTTTTAAATATACAGGTTGCTCTTATTAAACAGGATTATACAGCCACTTACTACAATTGATTAATAAAATGCACACCGATTAGGGCATCAAAACACACATTAAGTATATATGCTGCATGTGAAGGGTTGTGCATTAAATTATGCTGCTCCACAGGAATATATTTGTGAATATTCAAAATACTGATAAACTAGGCACATAAGTAAGCATGAACTATGCACAGACCCTCCAACTCACACTGTGCCACTGTGTGTCACACAATATTGTCTCCAATCACACGGTCACAAGGTTAGGAGATGATACCACACAGATACATACAATTAGCTGGACGCCTTGCAGAGAGCAGTTTTCCAGCAAATTGTTTGTAGGTTCTGCTCAGCGGATGCTCATTGCGATGTGTGAAATCTCCCCAGGACATCAGCGGCAGCCTCAAAAGCGTTGTTTTTGGTTGTGAGGGGCAGATGAGGAGGGGTTCGGAGAAGGGTGATTTGAGGCAGTAAAGTAAGAGCTATTTACAAGCCCCTTGCGCCAATTTTGCTTCATTTTTCCCCGGTTAAAAGTGACGCAAAACTGGCGCGCAGGGCTTGTAAATCTGCCCCTAAGGGGCAGATTTATGAAGGCCTTGCGCCGCCGGTGCGTCACTTTTTCCCATGTTAAAAGTGACGCACCAGCGGCGCAAGGCCTTCATAAATCTGCCCCTAAGTGTCTTGAGCTGTGCGCAGCACTAAGCTCCACCCCTTCAAGGCCCCGCCCCCTTTCCACACAGTGAAAAAGTTTCACAAGTTGTCAGGTCTGTATGCATTTCATATAGGTGTTATTCAGTACCGTTGAAAATTGGCACCAAAGATACTACGTAAGGACCTAAGCATTTTCTGTAACTACAAATGGTGAATTTATTTTCATAACGTGAAGTAGTACTCACATTATCAACTGAACAACTGGTGCACATGACTGGCTGCCAATCTTGGTGGCTCAGGTAGCATGCCCAAATGTCTTTGGAAACGTTTGATATACATTTTATATCAGTCCATAAGCGGAACGCGCCTCGTCTTGAGCTCTGATATCTCCTTGAATTACTTTCTGATGAAGTACAGACTTACACTATATAATATACGCATTTATCATGTTCATAATTGTAAGTGCTATTCTACCGAATTTGCTTCTTAGCTTAATGAAAATGCCACTGCTGTCAGCGACAAGCTAGTAACGTCGGCTGCCGGAGGAGGAAAGCACTAATCAAGTGATTCACACCTTTAATGTTCCCGGATATTCTCAAGCACTGAATGTTCCAGGTCCTAACAGACAACAGAAGATGTATATTACGTTCACACAACAGGAAGAGCCCCCAAATTCTGAAGTGTTATACCGATTCTGTCTGATTTTGCAGGTAGCTGTGAAAAGCGGCAAAGGGACAAGTGTGTCTTTTCCATGACCTCTGCTGTGCGCCTGCGCAATAGAGCTTCGCTGCTGGTTAATTAACGTTGCCTTTGGTCGATCAATTTTGTGTCTACAGAAGCAGGTGGCCTTTTATGACGCACATTTAATACAGGCTGTGACAAAGTCCTGGTGAAAAAAGATCAACCTTTTCCATTAAAGAAGTTTCATTTTAATTTAGTGGCTGATTATAATCATGCAAATAGACCCTTTTGTTTATGGAAATCTGATTACTGCATCTTATCGCTGAGCCACGGGCCACCTCACCACAGAGATGCATAGTATACCAAAGAACAAGGGCCCTCATGTATCAAAAAATGTTATGTCGTTAAGGATCCGATCTGTATTACCAGGGCCTATCTGACTGCAAAATGACATTTGTTATTCACCAAACCCAAATAGCAAGTTTATTAATCTTACCAAATTGCGAATTGGATTTGGGAATAAGTACGGATTTGGTATTTGGTAGAGGCGTGTTAAGGGCCTCCCTTTCACCTACTAAATACTTAAGCTATGTATTAATGTTTTGCGCCAGAAATCTGGTCGCAAAACATTAATATTTTACCACCTCCTCAGAGGAGGTGGTAAGCCATTCGCAAATGGGAACAGGACTCCTTACTCTCTTTTTAGGTCGAGCAATTTATTGCTCTGAACCTATTGGGTTGAAAACAACTCTTTGACCAAGAGGATTCCAAGCCGGATTCCTCCCAATGCATGTTGTCTACTGAAGCGTGAAGCTTCGCCAGGCGCGCGCTTGGCCTGCTCATTCCCTCCCACTCCCGCTTGCTCCCCTGCTCCCCAGCCCCCCACGCCTCGCACCAGTCTACCATTTGTCGCACGCATCAGCATTAGCAGAAGCCACGAGCTTACATGTTTGTGTGTGTAACTAATTATCTGAAAGAAGCCTGTGAATATCTTAATGAGAATGTCTTATGTTGAAGGTCTTGAAGTCAATCATTAATTTATAACGTTTCCTATCTTGTTTTCGGATTACAGTCATGGCATCAACACACTTGTTTTTATTTTCGGATTACAGTCATGGCATCAACGCACTTTGGGCCAGATGTAGGAAGGCCTTTACCGATTGGTAACGGCCGAAAATCGGTATTTTCGGCCGTTACCGACCGGTATTTAGCATTCGGCATGTAGGAGATCGAAAATCATGCGATTCAGTAAATTTACCGAATCGGTAAAGTTACCGAATCGGTAAAATACCGAATCGGAAATATTACCGAATCGGTAAATTTACCGAATCGGTAATATTTACAGAATCGGTAAAATTACCGAATCGGTAAATTACCGAATCGGTAAATAAGAAGTGGAAAAAATGGATATTGAGATGTAGGGAAGCTCTGAAATACCGAATTTGCTTGAAATTCGGTATTTAAGAGTCGGTATTTACCATGGATTGGAATCAGGTGGTAAACAGGTGCAACCTATAAAAATGGACCCAAAATGCAATTCTTCTTGCACAATGGCGGCATTTTATGTCGTTGCAAGACGGCTACGGCTACAGGAGGAAGGGGAGAGGGAATGGCAGAGAGAGGAGCAGGTCTACAGGCAGAGAATAACCCTGTTCATGCTCACAGAGGCAGAGATACTCCAGAGGTACAGGTTGGCCCCAGACACCATCACTGACCTCATCAGGGACCTCCACCCACTGTTGGAGCACACTACCCCAAGGGCACACGCTATTCCTCCCCATATGCAGGTGCTGTGCAGCCTACACCTGCTTGCCTCTGGGAGCTACCAGAGTGTGGTTGCTGCGGTAGATGGGGTGACCCAGAGCAGCCTGTCAAGGTGTTTTTCACAAATTCCTTGACGCCATGTTGCAGAGGATGGAGCATTACATTTCTTTTCCTGCCACCCATGCTGAACTGGTTCAAACCAAATCTGACTTCTACCAGATGGCTAGATTTCCCCATATCATCGGCTGCATTGATGGCACGCATATCCGCATTTGTCCCCCTGCTGCCACGGAATACATCTACAGGAATAGGAAGTCAAAGCACACCATCAATGTGCAGGTGATTTGCAATGCAAAGAGCGCCATCACTGACCTAGTGGCAAAATACCCTGGGAGTACCCACGACTCCTACATATTTCAAAACAGCGGCATCTATGCACGGCTGGCTGCAGGAGAATTTGGTGAAGGATACCTCCTAGGTGAGACACAGTGTCAGACCCCCATCATACCAATTGCAGTAGGAAGTACATGTATGCATGTGAGTAATGTATTCCCTTTTCATTCCAGGAGACAGTGCATATGCCCTCCGCTCATTCATACTGACTCCCTACCTCAACCCCTCAACACCCAGGCAGAGGAGGTATAACCGGGCCCACAAAAGCACAAGGAATGTAGTCGGAAGGACCTTTGGCATTTGGAAAAGCAGATTCAGATGCTTGCACAAGAGTGGAGGTGCAAGGCAGTATACCCCCATCACCTGCTGTAAGATAATTGCTGCCTGTGCTATGTTACACAATCTTGCAGTGAAGAAGGGCACTGAGGTGGAGTTGTCAGACTACGAGGATCATGATGACGACAATGCTGTGCCAGAACCCCAACCTGCTGGAGTGTCAACACCAAGTGATGGCAGATACAGACGTGAGGAGATTACAGACAACTATTTCTGAGTAAGTAAAGAGACACAGACAGGTTGTGAATGTGAAAAACGATTTTTAATGTTGCCACAACGTTAATGCACTGATGTGGAACAAAAAATAAGTATTTGAACGTGTGGACTGCTAATGTCCCAGGTTGCCTCACCCACACTGTCAATGTCATTTGCGGGCGCGCTTCGCAGAGCCACTGGGGTGTTGCTCACTCCCTTCAGCATGGCCTGCAGGCTCAGCTGAGCGCCTGGTGCTCCGGCGTGGCTCAACAACTGCGCTAGCCGGGCTGCTGCGGCTGCTGCTGTCGTCTGCCTCAGCCACGTCCAGGGCAGGATTCACAGCAGTATAGGAGATGATCATGGCCTCCAGGGCACTGGTGATTCTGACCATGCCCCTGGTTACCTCTGCGGTGTTTTACGTGAGGCTCTCCTGCATGTTGGCGCCCCTACGGCATTGCTGGGATGATGCCGTGGCCAGCCGGTTCATAGCCCAGTTGTGCACACGCGCATCTCTGCGCCTTGTGTGCTCCTGGGTATTCATTTTTAAGCACAGCTTGTTGATGGCGGTGGTCATGTGAAGCATTCCTGATGCAATGTCACTGTTGGTCTTTGCAACCTCCCTGTTGGTTTCCACTAAATCACTGATGCCCTTGGCCATGTCTCCCATTTGCTGATTTAGGATTCGAAATTGCCGGTGGCAGGCCTGAATCGCTTTCCCCTGCATGCGCTGGATGCGCACCATGCTCCCCTCAAGGCCACGGAACACAGTGCCCTCTCCAGGAGGACCTGCACTGCTGGGAGTGTGTTGGCGGCGGCGAGTGCTGCTGGACTGATGGGTGCACACCTGTGCAGTAGGAGTTACTACTATGGTTGCTGGAGCCTCACCCTCACCTCCCGCCATGACTCTCAGTGGGGCCACATTTCTCCTCCTGGCTGGTGAGGTAGCAGGTGTTGTCAGGGACCGTGATGGGGAGTTCTCAGGTGAGAACACGAATGTGGGGGATTGGGAAAGGTGTGGGGAGTGGGGAAACACAAGGGGACGAACAGTGTCATCCTCATGGGAGATGGCAGTGGCGTCTTCGTCCTCCTGCGAGGCATCTGCGGTGCTTGGCCCTCCTCCCTCGCTGGTTCAGTTCCTTGTGATGCAGATGGTCCACTGCCTGATGTTGGCCCTAGGTATAAAGAAGCGTATGTACACTGAGTGCTATTGTCTTACAGTCACTACAATAAATGCATTGCACATTTCACTTTCATTACTCTGATTGCCTTTCAATGCCTTGCTGTTTTCAGTGCACTTACATGTGGTCCTACATTTGCTAACTACATTTCCCATAATGCATTGCTCATGTGTAGTGCTAGCAGTACTGGACTGGGGATGGCCTGTACACAAAGGCTAAAGGGAAGCAGTTTGCTTTGGGGTGTCATGCTGCGCAAGCCTCTTACCTTTTGTAGTAGCTCTGGCTGAGCTGTCCACATCTTCTTCTCCCACAACACTGTCAGGCTCGATGGTTGAGGCCACCAGTTCCTCAAGGTCAGTCAGGGGGGGTGCAGGGTTCCTGCCTCCACCGGTCACACCAGCCTGCTTGTGGATCTCTGCCATTTTTTTTTTGGTGAGGCTCCTGAGGTCGTAAAATCTTTTCTTCAGGTCCTCCTGGCTCCTGCTGGTCACACCCACAGCATTCACCTTCTCCCCTATGGCAAGCCACAGTTTTCTTTTGGCTGACTCTGCTACTGTGAGGGACAGCCTGCCATAAAGCTGTTTGTGGACCCTCACCACTTCCTCCACCAGTACCTGCAGCTCCATGCTGCTGAACTTTAATTTTCGTTTTCTGTCAGCCTTCTGGCTCTCTGTGCTGCTTGCCATTATTACTCTCTTTCACTGCAAACAAATCTCTCCCTGCTGCTCTGTCTCTCTGCTCAGCTCTGACTGCCTCTCCAGAACCTTCTAATGAGTTGCAGCTGCCTGGGTAGCCACTTCCTGGTTGGGAGGGGGAGGGTGGTAGCACCTGATTGGCTGTTCTCATTAGTTTCACTTTTGCTTGCTTCCCGATTCGGTATTTACCGATTCGGTATTTACCGATTCGGTATTTACCGAATCGGTATTTTCAATGCATTCCTATGGGCCTTTTGGCCCATAGGGTTGTATGGCCATTACCGATTCGGTAATTACCGATTCAGTATTTGCCGATTCGGTAATTACAGAAAGTCCGATACCGACTCTTACCGATTCGGTAAAAAAATACAGATTTTTGACCTACATCTCATTTACCGATTTTTGAATACCGAATCGGTAAAATTCAGTATTTAAGAATCGGTAAATGACATTTACCTACATCTGGCCCTTGGTTTCCTGCTTTCTTTGACTTGTTTAAATTTTTATGTATGATCCACCCATCTGCCATGTCTCCTATTCTTCGTTCCGGTGTTAGTCTTTCCCTTCCCTTTGGTTTCTTTCTTCTTTGTTTTGTTAATGTTGCGAGGCTTCTCGCTCGCTCCCCCGCCCCCCACCAGGCTCCTGAAGCGGCGCTCCGCAGGTCATAAACAGGACCATCTGCTGCATTCCTAGAGAAAGGTCATGCTCGACAATACCCCCCGAAAGGCAGAAGCCACGAGCTTACATGTTTGTTTGTGTAACTAATTAGCTGAAAGCTGTGAATATCTTAATGAGAATGTCTTACGTTGAAGGTCTTGAAGTCAATCATTAATTTATAACATTTCCTATCTTGTTTTCGGATTACAGTCATGGCATCAACACACTTGTTTTTTATTTTTGGATTACAGTCATGGCATCAACACACTTGTTTTTTATTGTTTGCTGCTTTCTTTGGCTTGTTTACATTTTTATGTATGATCCACCCATCTGCCATTTCTCCTATCCATCGTTCTGGTGGTATTCTTTCCTTTCCCTTTGGTTGCTTTCTTCTTTGTTTTGTTAATGTTGCGAGGCTTATATTTCTGGCCTCCCTCCCTAGACGCATCCTGCGCCGCAGTCCAGATGATGTCAATGAGAAGCGTACCACTGCAATTGCTTAATCAACATATTTCGAAGGCAGTGCTCCTCAGACCTCCAACACTCTAGTGGTGTTGGGGGAATACATGGAAGTTGCAAAGACAAACAGCAGTCCCTTAAACAGACTGGGGGCCGCTCAGTGAACCAGGGGCAGCGTCTGGCTCACCTCTCTGTCCTCCACCTTTTGCGCTCTCCAGATTATCCTCCAGGTTGTTTTGGCGCCTCCGGGACATTGAGAGCAGATTATGGCACGGGTGCCGCTTTAGTGCCGAAGCGCCCTATCTGTTTTCAACATTATATGATCCAATCCTTTGTCTGACATCTGCTAAGCAAACAGTCAAATCGTTTTCATTCTGCTGTCCACTGTTTACAGAGAACGGCAGAAAGGGGCCTCTCATACAATTCTTCAAGAAGAGCTTTGCTGTGGTTTGTTGAACAGGTTCTCAGAGCACCCGTTTTCAGACCTGGGGAAAAGGGCGGCACTTACAAGAGAACGCGTTTCATGGGCAATAAAGTTGTAACATCACACATTTAAGAAATACATAAATACGTGTGCCATGAAGAAGACAGTAAAATAAATGCTTTTTGTTTTGATGGAATATACATTTTAAAAATAGAAATGTTTGCACATGTGACCTTCCTAGGACTATTATGTGTTCCTTTCTCACTGTCACGGTCCCATTGCTTGTTTTTATTCCCACTTAAAGCCCTGCCTCACCCTGCATCTCTGACTGCCCATAGTAATCTTGGCCTTCTAATTCACAAGAGCTTATGTTTTCTGTAGTGTTTTCATCCAACCCCCCCCACTCCATCCATCCATCCATCCCCCCACTCCATCCATCTATCCATCCCCCCACTCCATCCCCCCACTCCATCCATCCACCATCCATCCACCCCCCACTCCATCCATCCACTCCCCACTCCATCCATCCATCCAACCCCCACTCCATCCATCCCACTCCATCCATCCATCCATCCATCCCACTCCATCCATCCCACTCCATCCAACCATCCATCCATCCATCAATCCATCCATCCCCCCACTCCATCCATCCATCCATCCATCCATCCATCCATCCATCCATTCCCCCCACTCCATCCATCCATCCTCCCACTCCATGCATCCATCCATCCATCCATCCATCCATCCCCCCACTCGATCCATCCATCCATCCATCCATCCATCCATCCGTCCATTCATCCCCCCACTCCATCTATCCATCCATCCATCCCCCCACTCCATCCATCCATCCCCCACTCCATCCATCCATTCTCCCCACTCCATGCAGCCATCCACCCCCCCACTCCACCCCCCACTCCATCCATCCATCCCACTCCATCCATCCACCCCACTCCATCCATCCATCCCCCCACTCCATCCATCCATCCATCCATCCATCCATCCATCCATCCATCCATCCATCCATCCGTCCATTCATCCCCCCACTCCATCTATCCATTCATCCATCCCCCCCACTCCATCCATCCATCCCCCTCTCCATCCATCCATCCTCCCCACTCCATGCAGCCATCCACCCCCCCACTCCACCCCCCACTCCATCCATCCATCCCACTCCATCCATCCACCCCCCACTCCATCCATCCATCCCCCCACTCAATCCATCCATCCATCCATCCCCCACTCCATCCATCCATCCATCCATCCATTCCCCCGACTCCATCTATCCATCCCTCCCCCGCCCCACACTCCATCCCTCCCCCGCCCGACACTCCATCCCTCCCCCCACACTCCATCCCTCGCCCCACACTCCATCCCTCGCCCCACACTCCATCCCTTGCCCACACTCCATCCCTCGCCCACACTCCATCCCTCACCCACACTCAATCCCTCACCCACACTCCATCCCTCGCCCACCCTCTATCCCTCGCCCTCCCTCTATCTCTCACCCTCCCTCTATCTCTCGCCCTCCCTCTATCTCTCTCTCGCCCTCCCTCTATCTCTCTCTCTCGCCCTCCCTCTATCTCTTGCTCTCCCTCTATCTCTCGCCCCACCGATATCTATCTCTCACCCTCCCTCTATCTCTCGCCCTCCCTCTATCTTTCTTTCACCCTCCCTCTATCTATCTTTCGCCCTCCCTCTATCTATCTTTCACCCTCCCTCTATCTATCTATCGCCCTCACTATCTATCGCATCACCACAGCATCACTCGGCACCACCACAGCATCACTCAGGGCCACCACAACATCACTATGCGCTACCACAGCATCACTGAACGCCACAGCATCACTTGTCGCCGCCACAACATCATTCAGAGCCACCACAGCATCAATCTGTGCAACCATTCAACAACAACTGATTCAAATATGTTCTCTCAATGTTTTAAGCTTTATTATAAATGTCACAAAAAGATGTTGATATTTCACTTCTGTTCTTGGATTTTGTCACAATAAAATACACTGAACATAATCTTCACAAAAGTTATTTACAAAAGTTTAAGCTATTAAGCTTCTGCCATTATAAATTACAATACCTTTTATTTAAGTATTAATTATTAAAAAAAATTAAAAGCCATTGTTATTTGTAATATCAATACATTTAAGTCACTTAAATACAACACATATTGCATTACAAATGCTATAGGTGTCACATTTGCGAAAGTTAAAACTATTGGCATTGTAAATGACAAAGCTATTAATTTCGCTATTTTCAAAACCAACACATAAGTAAAAAATGTGTCATTTACAATACCAATAGCTCAAACTTTCCTGATGCGAGACCTATTGCATTGCAAATGCTTGTTTTTATGAGCAGGTATTGGTCCCTGAGACCACTGCCTGCTTTTTTAACGCATCCCATTCTCATTTAAGGTACCACTGTCTTCTCATAAAAAATGAAACTTAAACATTTCATTTTCTTTTTTGAAATGCATCCAGTTTTAATTTGAGGAAAATAGTCTGCATTAAGATAAAAATTGACATGGTGTTCTGCTGACATAAGAATTCTACCATCCCTGTGAAGACTCTGATTCCTAATGGGTCGCAACTGTGACCTATATCACTCAAATTCATGAGGTAGGCCAATTTGCGACTTACTAGAAATCGCTATTTAGAAATAAACAGGCAGATGCATCAAAGAAAATACCGGGAGCAAACGGGCAGATTCTCAGAATCTGGCCGTTTGCTCCCGGTATTTTTGCAATTGGGATGCATCATCCCAAATGCAGAAATCACAATTTAAGGAATCTCTAAATAGCGATTCCTTAAATTGCTCTTGCTCTTTAAGGAATCCCAAAATTAGATTCCTTAAATGCAATACATGAAACCCAAAAAAATAGCGAATTCGCTAAAAAGGGGGAGCAAATTACCATGAAGTTGAACTTCGTGGTAATTTGCTAAAACTTTGAAAAATGCACTTTTGTGCATTTTTCAAAGTTACATGTTGCGCACACACATGCCCTTAGGGCATGTTTGTGTGTAACATTTGTGCACAGGTCCATTTCAGGGGTGCAACAGGGTGTCCTTTGGACACCCTGGCACCCTTGAAATAGCGGAACATTAGCGATTCGGTAATAGCTAATCGCTAATAAGGAATGGCTTTCCCATTCATTCCTATGGGCCTTTAGGCCCATAGAAATGAATGGGAAAGCCATTTCTTATTAGCGATTAGCTATTACCGAATCGCTAATAAGGAATATGTAGGAATCGCTAATAACATTGTGATACCTACGTGCATCCCGTTTTGCGAGTCTTTAATAGCGATTCCTTAAAATTCGCTATTATGGACTCGCAAAACATAACTTTGATGTATCTGCCAGAAAAGCTTTTGAACATTAGGAACACCGATTTTCTAATTGCGATTAAGAAATCATTTTTATTAAAAAATCGGTGATTCAAATGTTAGTGCACCTGTCCCAAAGTGTACTGCGATCTGCTGAGGTAGCCCTGACAGTAGGTGACCCTACTATTAGCCCAAAATCACAGTCCTAAAGATCAAATGCACATGCCAGTTTAGCCCTCTACCCTTCCCTATGACATGTATGAAATATGCACAAAGACCTCTCAGCAGCTGGCACTGTGTGTCTCTCAATTCCATCATTCTTTATGTGCTTGTTAGGGAGCCTTTTTCAGATTACTCAATGAAAAGTGATGCCAGTTTAACTGATTATTAAAATATTTAGCAGATGCAACATCACAACATTTTACTACCATAAATGATGAAACCTTAGCTTCACATCGATGAAGTAATTCTAGGTCACATTCTAAGTTTGGCGGGTGGTACTCTGTCTATCAAAGTGGTAGAATACATTACTAAATTGATAATGATGATGATGAAAATGTAGGGACCACAGCTGGCCCAGCAGTGATCTCTGTACCCTGACAGGAACTGCTATCCTAGCATGATGGTTCCTATCGAGAAACAAATGTTTGGTGGATGGCTGCCATTGGTTTTGACATTTTGACAGCCATCCACCAAACCTTTGCAAACTTTTTGTTTTTCAAAAACAACTGCCAAAGTGCGAGTTTGACAAAAAAAGAATGATCCTCATACTCAGGGATTTTTTAACCTGGGTGTGGGGGTCAATATTTTGTCCTCACTGCCAGGTTTTACCTGGAGGTTAAGGGCAAAAAAAGGACACTAAACTATCTACGTCAAAGAGGTTGGATGGTGTAATGCCCTTATCCGATAGCCCCTACTCCCTTGGGCTATGAGAGGAAGCTTTCTGTCGAGGAACAAAGGGTGCTTCATCAACAGAAAGCTGGGGCCCATTTGTCTCCAAAGACAGGGTACTATATTGCCTTTGTGGCAGAGTACAGTGTCCACCAAACTCTAAATTACTCACTCTGTTCCTTCATTTTGAAAGGCTTTCAAACAAAGTGAGAGTTTATTTATGTGCTATTTATGGCTCTTGAAAGGAGCCAATCGCATGAATAATTGATTTATAAATTTAGTAATTAATTGCTATGATGTTGCACCAGTGGGTACAGAACTTGTTTCCCACTTTTGCTTCATAATAAAGGATGCTCTGGTGGGGCTCTCCCTAGTGTTCCACGGGGAATTTCAGTGCAGCTCAACGAGGGGCACACCCCAATGATGAAGCATGCAGCTTGGTGGGTGAGGGTATGTGCTTCCTATAAAGGACGCCTTTATTGACCTTAACAGGTACTATCGCCAGAATTTGATTTATTAGGCTATCATCATAGAACTGCAGACTTAATTGTGGATTTTGGGATTTTGAAAGCTGTCAAAAAAGTGCTAGATAATAGGCTTTTGAAGGGGAGAGAAAGCTAGGCACAAAGAATTGTGGGTATGGGTGACAGGACATCAGTTTTTTTAAGATAGTTGGGACAGGAAAGAGAAAGCCATGTTATGTATGGCTTCCTCGTCACTCTTCTGCCTCTGCGTATCCATTGAAAGAATGGCAGATTATTTTTGAAGTCGTATATAACATAAAAATACAGATGGGTAACAAGTTAGTAGCGGATGTTACCCACAGTTGTAATATCATAAAGGTATTCCAGGCTACTCTGCAAGGGGAAACAGCCTTTGCAACAAGGTTTTTAGCTTGTTAAGCCTTTACAGAGATTTTTTAGCGCAGATATTTTTACCGCGAATATGCATTTAAAATGCATGCCAATCCAACTCATTTAAGGTAAGTTGGGGGGTCTCCCCCCCCCCAAATACATTGTTTTTCAATATAAAAACAATGCATGGTATTGGCATGCATTTAAAATGCATTTTCGCGGTAAAAACATGTGCGCTACAAAAAATGCGTGTAAAAAGCATGCAAAGTAATTGCATGCAATGTACCATCGTACAACCCTCTGCAAGCCTCTCTGGAAGCAAGCCTGTCAGTGCACAGCTGGTTCTCTGCTCTCATGGGAGGAAGAGGGCACAGGTTTGGGAGGGGATGCAGTGGGATGGCACAGAGGGTGGTGGTTTGAGTGGCTGGAGGCCATTTTTGTTTTTACATTTGGAACAGAGAGAAGAGTTCATGTTATGTATGGCTCCCCATTATTCCTCTCCCCCTGCATAGAAGTTGAAAGAAATAACAGCTGATACTGCATGCCACACATACCATTAAATTATACATGGAGAAACGTTAATAATGGGAAGGTTTTCCTATCTTTGGGTACTGAGGGACATCACAGACAACTTGAGCTTCACTCTTGTCAATTTGAAGTCGCTCAGAATCCTTTGGTTAAAAACATCTATAATTCTGTATTAATCGCTTTTCACTACCCAGAAAGCACAATCACACTTCTCAGATATCACCATTGCAGATTTGATGGAAAAGCACACATTGTACGGGGATAATGTTAGGAGAGTATGTGAAGACTCAAGAGAGAGAATTCTAGATTTGATTAGAAGTATAGTAAAAATGTAGGGATTAGGGCCCAGATGTAGGTAAAAAATATTTACCGATTCTTAATTACCGAATTTTACCGATTCGGTAATTAAGAATCGGTAAATATGAAGGGTGGACATGTAGGTCCATCCAGATGTGTTTTTTACCGATTCGGTAAATATCTGTATTTACCGAATCGGTAAATACCGACCGGTAATGCTCCATTCATTCCTATGGGCTTTGAAGCCCATAGGAATGAATGGGGCATTACCGGTCGGTATTTACCGATTCGGTAAATACCGATTTTGACAAGGGTGCAGGGGGTGTCACTTTGACACCCTCTAGCACCCCCAAAAAAGGTTCGGGGGCCATGTGGCAGGCATACCTGCCCTAAGGGCAGGTCTGCCTGTCATATGGCACAGGTGTGCATGCACACATGTGCATGCACACCTGAATCGGTATTTTACCATCAAATTGAATTTGATGGTAAAATACCGATTTTGTAGGCCATGTGGGACTCTGAAGAGTCCCACCTACATATCAATTTTACCGATTCGGTAAATATACCGGTCGGTAAATTTACCAACCGGTATATTTACCGAATCGGTAAAATTACCGATTTGCCCTGTTTAAGTCCCCCTACATCTCAATAGCCAAATACCGGTCGGTAACGGCGAATTCGGCCGTTACCGACCGGTACTTGGCTACCTACATCTGGCCCCCTATGTTTCTACAAGGACATCTGTTTGGGTGCTAGCCACATGGTTTATGATTTTGATAATATATTTCACTCTAAAAATCATGCAATGCAAATAAATTCGAATGGGAGTGATATGTAATTGAATTAAAATGTAGTAATGTATTATTCAGAACTCAAATAAAACAAATAGACAACTGCAAAGTCTTGTTCTCTGATACAGAAAAACAGCTGAACAGACACACTAAATTTGGTAGAAAGTTAGAACTTTATTCAGAGAGCATGTTTTTCATTATTTGGATTAAATCAATTCAATATTTTGCTTTTCATTATTTGGATTAAAGCAATTCAATATTTTTCATGAAATTAGCATTTAAAAAGATGATCCAGCTGGACATGAATGAAGTTATCCTCCAGAAAAAGTGAGTGCTATCTAGACCACTGGTGAGCAGATATGCTCTGATAGTTCAATTTAAAGGGATTGGCAACTCCTGATTGGCTGACCATGAAATGAACAATATCTTTTGGTGGCCATTAGCGGACTCAGGGCCAAAGTCCATTGCACCTGAAAGAAGTTAGAACAAATATTCAGGTACATGGTGTGCCCCCCAGGGGGATGTGAGAGGTGCCAATGGTCCCTCCCCTTCATTGGCTGGCAACAACATGGACAACATCTTGTAGCAGTAATTACAGCACTCGTAGACAGGGTCCAGATTGAAATGCATTTGGGTCAAACCTGTTTTTTAGGGTCAAAAAAGGAACACATGAAGTGTGATAACTGATTTTAGTCAAAATATAAATTATTTGTACTGTTCTCTGTTAAGGAACTGTGGATTGTTCTATAGAATATTTTACCCTGTAAAAAATGCCGATCCTGGCTGGGGTTTGATTAACCTTGTTTGAGAGAATACTATGTTCTCTCATGACACTAAAATGAGAACATATGTTCACTTTATTTCCCAGCCATGTGTGAATAGATGATTTTCTAAGGATAATTTGCACTTACAGCAGCAGCAGCCTGTCAGTTGATTCCCCAATAATATGATACTGTATCTTTATCACAGTATTCTAGTGAACGACTTTAGTGCTAGCTTTCTCTATTTATGGCAAAGATGCGGCACATCTGAATGACATCTAAAAGCATGCCATACTCTATTAATCCCCCACTCCTACCTTCTGCATTCCACTTTTTCATGACAAGTATCTATATTATATACATGGTCTTTTTCAATATAAAAGTAGAAGTTCCAGCAATGGAACAAGGATCTTCCCAAAATCTTTCAGATTCAAGCAGTAAAGTCAGCTTTGTATATAGGAAAGCCATGGTGTAGATCTGTCTAGGGTATTCACCTTATTTAGTGAACTTCTTTAAGACTCTAGTGCACACACAGAGCAGATACGTATTTATTTATGTATAACATTTTATAAAGTACAAATATGACCCGAGAGGGTATCCGAGCGCTTTACAGGAGGGGAGGTAAAAGATATTTGGGAGACAAAAGAAACAGTAACATATACAAACGAGGTACAAACAGAAAAGATTAACACATTGATAGACTTGACATCCATAGGAAATCAGTAATATAGTAGTCATAATCAACAAATTAATAATAGTCAGGGATAGGATCAAGAAACAAAAGGTATGATCTTAGGGCACAAATGTGTTCATCAGAAATAGGTTTACTTCTTTTTTGAAGGATTCAGTAGATGGAATCAGGCGGATATCCAGAGGCAGCGAATGCCAAATTTTTGGGGTGATACCCAGGAACAGTGGTTGCTCTTCTGCTAAGGTGGAAGAGCATTGCCCCAGCGCTCAATAGGGAAATTAGAATGATAATATCGTATCATTATTGTCATTTTTGTTTTCCTCCATCCTCCATTCAAATTGGTTCAATAGATTGTTGTGCTTAACAGTTTCGAACGCAAAAGAAAAGTCATGGAGGATAAGAAGACTTGATTCATTCTGGTCCAGTATTTTTAATATGTTGTTCACAATGTGTGTGAGTGCTGATTCTGTGCTGTGGCCTTGACGGAAGACAGATTGGTATTGGTCAATGAGTAGGAAATTACCTATGTGGTTGCAAAGTTGGATCTGGACACATTTTTCCAGAAGCTTTGCCAGAGTGGGAATGTTGGAGATTGTGCAGACGTTGTTAAGGTCTAAGCAATCTGTAGTTGGTTTTTTCAAGA
This sequence comes from Lissotriton helveticus, assembly GCF_964261635.1. NCBI lineage: Eukaryota > Metazoa > Chordata > Amphibia > Caudata > Salamandridae > Lissotriton > Lissotriton helveticus. The sequence goes on along the minus strand of NC_136067.1, from coordinate 869,506,013 downwards.
TGGGGGTTCCTGCCAATCAGTGATGGTGTCTTGGCATAGCGAGGTATTTACGATCTTAGTCCAGATGGGGAGAATAGAAGATTTGATCTCCCTCAAGATATTTGCAGGCAAAGGGTCAATGAAGTGATTAGATACTTTCAAATCTATAAGCAAATTGAGGAAAAAACAGCAATGGACTGCACACCGCTAGCCCCTCCTCCGGGTCGCCCCAAAGCACTCTGGTATGTGTACTGCCTGAAGTTCGAAGAATTACTGAAAGTTTGTAAGTGGTTCACCTATGTAGGTGCAAGTAGATACTTGCTGTTCCCCCGATCTCTAGACCCGGGACATAGCCCGGGTTTCGGGATATCTTCCCTCATCAGTAGAGAAAGTCAATAGGGGTGGAAGAGAAGGCCGCCTCATAACTGTCACGGGCCTCGTTGCCCAGCACCCAGGTGCGTCGTCCAGAAGCTCGTCAGCTTGGGAGGCTCAAGGGAGCCCTTATGTAGAAAAAACAGCAATGGACCGCATACCGCTAGCCCCTCCTCCGGGTCGCCCCTAAGGACTCTGGTATGTGCAGTGCCTGAAGTTCGAAGAATTACTGAAAGTTTGTAAGTGGTTCGCCTATGTAGGTGCAAGTAGATACTTGTTGTTCCCCCGATCTCTAGACCCGGGACATGGCCCGGGTTTCAGGATATCTTCCCTCATCAGTAGAGAAAGTCAAGAGGGGTGGAAGAGAATGCCGCCTCGTAACCGTCACGGGCCTCGTTGCCCAGCACGCAAGTGCGTCGTCCAGAAGCTCTTTAGCTTGGGAGGCTCAGGGAGCCCTTATGTAGAAAAACAGCAATGGACCGCACACCGCTAGCCCCTCCTCCGGGTCGCCCCTAAGCACTCTGGTATGTGCAGTGCCTGAAGTTCGAAGAATAACTGAAAGTTTGTAAGTGGTTCACCTATGTAGGTGCAAGTAGATACTTGTTGTTCCCCCGATCTCTAGACCCGGGACATGGCCCGGGTTTCGGGATATCTTCCCCCATCAGTAGAGAAAGTCAATAGGGGTGGAAGAGAAGGCCGCCTCGTAACCATCAGGGGCCTCGTCGCCCAGCACGCAGGTGCGTCGTCCAGAAGCTCTTCAGCTTGGGAGGCTCAAGGGAGCCCTTATGTAAAAAAAACAGCAATGGACCGCACACCGCTAGCCCCTCCTCCGGGCCGCCCCTAAGGACTCAGGTATGTGCAGTGCCTGAAGTTCGAAGAATTACTGAAAGTTTGTAAGTGGTTCACCTATGTAGGTGCAAGTAGAGACTTGTTGTTCCCCTGATCTCTGGACCCGGGACATGGCCCGGGTTTCGGGATATCTTCCCTAATCAGTAGAGAAAGTCAATAGGGGTGGAAGAGAAGGCCGCCTCGTAACCATCACGGGTCTCGTTGCCCAGCACGCAGGTGCGTCGTCCAGAAGCTCGTCAGCTTGGGAGGCTCAAGGGATCCCTTATGTAGAAAAAACAGCAATGGACCGCACACCGCTAGCCCCTCCTCCGGGTCGCCCCTAAGCACTCTGGTATGTGCAGTGCCTGAAGTTCGATGAATTACTGAAAGTTTGTAAGTGTTTCACCTATGTAGGTGCAAGTAGATACTTGTTGTTCCCCCGATCTCTAGACCCGGGACATGGCCCGGGTTTCGGGATATCTTCTCTCATCAGTAGAGAAAGTCAATAGGGGTGGAAGAGAAGGCTGCCTCGTAACCGTCACGGGCCTCGTTGCCCAGCACGCAGGTGCGTCGTCCAGAAGCTCGTCAGCTTGAGAAGCTCAAGGGAGCCCTTATGTAGAAAAAACAGCAATGGACCGCACACCGCTAGCCCCTCCTCCGGGTCGCCCCTAAGCACTCTGGTATGTGCAGTGCCTGAAGTTCGAAGAATTACTGAAAGTTTGTGAGTAGTTCACCTATGTAGGGGCAAGTAGATACTTGTTGTTCCCCCGATCTCCAGAGCCGGTACATGGCCCGGGTTTCGGGATCTCTTCCCTCATCAGTAGAGAAAGTCAATAGGGGTGGAAGAGAAGGCCGCCTCGTAACCGTCACGTAGGTGCAAGAAACCTATGTAGGTGCAAGAAGATACTTGTTGTTCCCCCGATCTCTAGACCCGGGACATGGCCCGTGTTTCGGGATATCTTCCCTCATCAGTAGAGAAAGTCAATAGGGGTGGAAGAGAAGGCCGCCTCGTAACCATCAGGGGCCTCGTTGCCCAGCACGCAGGTGCGTCGTCCAGAAGCTCTTCAGCTTGGGAGGCTCAAGGGAGCCCTTATGTAGAAAAAACAGCAATGGACCGCACACCGCTAGCCCCTCCTCCGGGTCGCCCCTAAGGACTCAGGTATGTGCAGTGCCTGAAGTTCGAAGAATTACTGAAAGTTTGTAAGTGGTTCACCTATGTAGGTGCAAGTAGAGACTTGTTGTTCCCCTGATCTCTGGACCCGGGACATGGCCCGGGTTTCGGGATATCTTCCCTAATCAGTAGAGAAAGTCAATAGGGGTGGAAGAGAAGGCCGCCTCGTAACCGTCACGGGCCTCGTTGCCCAGCACGCAGGGGCGTCGTCCAGAAGCTCGTCAGCTTGGGAGGCTCAAGGGAGCCCTTATGTAGAAAAAACAGCAATGGACCGCACACCACTAGCCCCTCCTCCGGGTCGCCCCTAAGCACTCTGGTATGTGCAGTGCCTGAAGTTCGATGAATTACTGAAAGTTTGTAAGTGTTTCACCTATGTAGGTGCAAGTAGATACTTGTTGTTCCCCCGATCTCTAGACCCGGGACATGGCCCGGGTTTCGGGATATCTTCTCTCATCAGTAGAGAAAGTCAATAGGGGTGGAAGAGAAGGCTGCCTCGTAACCGTCACGGGCCTCGTTGCCCAGCACGCAGGTGCGTCGTCCAGAAGCTCGTCAGCTTGAGAAGCTCAAGGGAGCCCTTATGTAGAAAAAACAGCAATGGACCGCACACCGCTAGCCCCTCCTCCGGGTCGCCCCTAAGCACTCTGGTATGTGCAGTGCCTGAAGTTCGAAGAATTACTGAAAGTTTGTGAGTAGTTCACCTATGTAGGGGCAAGTAGATACTTGTTGTTCCCCCGATCTCTAGAGCCGGTACATGGCCCGGGTTTCGGGATCTCTTCCCTCATCAGTAGAGAAAGTCAATAGGGGTGGAAGAGAAGGCAGCCTCGTAACCGTCAAGTAGGTGCAAGAAACCTATGTAGGTGCAAGAAGATACTTGTTGTTCCCCCGATCTCTAGACCCGGGACATGGCCCGTGTTTCGGGATATCTTCCCTCATCAGTAGAGAAAGTCAATAGGGGTGGAAGAGAAGGCCGCCTCGTAACCGTCACGGGCCTCGTTGACCAGCACGCAGGTGCGTCGTCCAGAAGCTCGTCAGCTTGAGAGGCTCAAGGGAGCCCTTATGTAGAAAAACAGCAATGGACCGCACACCGCTAGCCCCTCCTCCGGGTCGCCCCTAAGCACTCTGGTATGTGCAGTGCCTCAAGTTCGAAGAATTACTGAAAGTTTGTGAGTAGTTCACCTATATAGGGGCAAGTAGATACTTGTTTTTCCCCCGATCTCTAGACCCGGGACATGGCCCGGGTTTCGGGATATCTTCCCTCATCAGTAGAGAAAGTCAATAGGGGTGGAAGAGAAGGCCGCCTCGTAACCGTCACGGGCCTCGTTGCCCAGCACGCAGGTGCATCGTCCAGAAGCTCGTCAGCTTGGGAGGCTCAAGGGAGTCCTTATGTAGAAAAAACAGCAATGGACCGCACACCGCTAGCCCCTCCTCCGGGTCGCCCCTAAGCACTCTGGTATGTGCAGTGCCTGAAGTTCGAAGAATTACTGGTATGTGCAGTGCCTGAAGTTCGAAGAATTACTGAAAGTTTGGAAGTGGTTCACCTATGTAGGTGCAAGTAGATACTTGTTGTTCCCCCGATCTCTAGACCCGGGACATGGCCCGGGTTTTGGGATATCTTCTCTCATCAGTAGAGAAAGTCAAGAGGGGTGGAAGAGAAGGCCGCCTCATAACCGTCACGGTCCTCGTTGCCCAGCACGCAGGTGCGTCGTCCAGAAGCTCGTCAGCTTGGGAGGCTCAAGGGAGCCCTTATTTAGAAAAAACGGCAATGGACCGCACACCGATAGCCCCTCCTCCGGGTCGCCCCTAAGCACTCTGCTGCAACTTTGCTTTTACACTGCAAAATCTACGAAAAGCACACACGCTTTGAAGAACTGCATTTACCGTGATGCTCCTGTGGTATACCCGCTGGTGGGTGGAGTAGTGTGCCACCCATGGACTTTCATTTAAATATGGCTCCCTCGAACCATTGGGCTGACGAGCTCGGATAATGCACCTACGCGCCGTGAGAGGTACCAGACCTGATAATGTTTGGCAGCCTACACAGCAAACCCCCGAATACTGCCTATACTCTGCTGATGAAGGAAAATAATCCTGAAACACCGGTGTCCAGGGTTGGTGCTGCAATTTTGCTTTTACACTGCAAAATCTACGAAAAGCGCACACGCTTTGAAGAACTGCATTTACCGTGATGCTCCTGGGGTATACCCGCTGGTGGGTGGAGTAGTGTGCGACCCATGGACTTTCATTTAAATATGGCTCCCTCGAGCCATTGGGCTGACAAGCTCGGATAACACACCTAAGCGCCGTGAGAGGAACCAGACCTGATAAAATTTGGCAGCCTACACAGCAAACCCCCGAATACTACCTATACTCTGCTGATGAAGGAAAATAATCCTGAAACACCGGTGTCCAGAGTTGGTGCTGCAACTTTGCTTTTACACTGCAAAATCTACGAAAAGCGCACACGCTTTGAAGAACTGCATTTACCGTGATGCTCCTGGGGTACACCCGCTGGAGGGTGGAGTAGTGTGCGACCCATGGACTTTTATTTAAATATGGCTCCCTCGAGCCATTGGGCTGACAAGCTCGGATAACACACCTACGCGCCGTGAGAGGTACCAGACCTGATAATATTTGGCAGCCTACACAGCAAACCCCCGAATACTGCCTATACTCTGCTGATGAAGGAAAATAATCCTGAAACACCGGTGTCCAGAGTTGGTGCTGCAACTTTGCTATATTTAAACAAAAGAGGTCCGCTTTAGCATAAAATAGCAGACTAACAAGATTCCCCAACTTAGTAAATCGGAAGTATGACCGCAGTCGAAGCGTACCAAAGTATATCATGCCCAGTTGACAGATTAACGCTACTGTTACACTGAATAGAGCGGGTATAGCGAGAAATGGACTATTTGTTTCTTCAGAGTACAAACTAATAAAAATAACCTGTTGTATTTCTAAGTGTTCAAACCCCTCCTAAACTGTTCCATACCTAAATACGTGGCCGCATCTTCTTCCCGAATCGCCATGATAATCCTTCATTTCGCACGCCCTTTATATACGTACTTCAAGTGCCTTGACAACCGACACCTGTGTTTCTAACGCGGTGTTCTCTCCATGATGGGTCAATTGGATCAAGGCACTATGGCGGCCATCTTTGAATGGTGTCAGACATGTGTGTTCTACGCTTAAGATGGAAGATATCCCGAGTATTTATATCAATAGTCCTACTAAGGTTAGACCAACTCATACCCTAATTTGTGGGTTCAAATTAAAGAAATCGGCGGCCATAGTAGAGTTGTAAAATGCAGTTAAGAATGATGATTGAAGGAGAGCATTATATGTTTATATATGTAAGTTCATAAGTGCTACCATTGCAGTAGGCTGAAAATAACTGGTAAACAATTTTAGTTGCTATAAGGACCAACCTCTGCGTATTTGATGTGGTGTTCCTGACACAGACAATCAGTAGGATATTCGCAACCCGGTGGCCATCTTTAAACAATATTGAGTGTGTAGTTAGACTTGCACATTCAGAATAAATTAATGTGGCATAGGTGTTAACTGATAACCCCCTCTAAATATAACAACAGTGGAAGGGATCCCAATTACATTGGTTGGGCTTCTGGACGCTGATAACGACGTGGAATATAATACACTGGTAGTTTGTGATCTTACCGAGCCTAAATGCATCAGAAGGTGGGTGATAGTGCATCACTTGACAGTCCACATTTGCAGTGGCCATACTTGGCTAATAAGTATCTAGACACTTGTTGTCATAATGTCCTTAGTAAAGATACTGGAGGACAAAGGCACCATGATTCTCCAGGGAACAGACTGATTGAATATCAACCATAAACACTCTACTCAGACTATAATATAGGAAACAAAAGTCCAGATGCAGGATGTGAGTTAGATGGCTTACAGAAGGTTTGAGCAGAGACTTTGACACCGATATGACCGAATAGTCAATGAAACCCCGAAGGTGCCCCCGTAAGACCAACCTGCCATTGGGTACCTTGTGACACCCCACAGGATAGCTCTACAGTGTTCTTGAATTCTTAGTTTAAGGTTTCTTGTTGTGCTACCAAGCTAAATCAGCCTGCATGTGCAGCCTAACACATAGATCACAAAAGTAGCGTTGCAGTTTATAAATTCATTGATTGTGTACTGTTCTAGTTATTGAATGTAAACACTTTTCTTTTGTTTTTTCCACAAAGTGCATAGATTACAAGATTCACACGTAAAGAAACATTGAGGTTTCTTGGGTAACCATGTATTGGCTGCTCTGGATGTTGTTACATAGCTTGACAAAGTTTGTCAATGTTTTTCCTTTTCTATATGTTACCGAGTGATTCTTGGTTAGGACTTTAGTAAGGGTATGAACTTTTAATTGAATGTGCCAGTTTTTCCTTGGAATTCTAAAAATTCTGTCGCTATTGGTCGTATATTTAGTAATGAACCTAGGTTTTTCATCAAAGGTAGTTCTTCTTTTTGTACCTGATTCTAATGTCATATCTCTATCCAGTTGTTATATTTGTACTTCGGCTTTATACACATCCTGCTTTATATAACCTGTGTTTAAGAACCCTAGCGCATGTGTCTGCAATATTAGTTCAGAAATGATGTCTCTTCAGAACAGTTCCTCCTCACCTTTACTATTTCTCTGTAAGGAATATTTTTTATCACTAAGAGTGCATGTGCGAACTCCATTGCACACTGTCTCCTTTCTATATAGCGTGCTCTCAACTATTCCAATTTTTACATAGAAATTCAGATCTAAAAAATCAATCTCCTCTTTGTGATGCTTCATGGTCAATTTTACATTATATGGGTTATAATTAAGATACCCATAGTACTCTTGAAGACTTTCACTGGACCGTGCCCACAGGCGGATAATATCATCAATGTATCTCCCCTACAACATAATATGTTGTGTCCAGGGGGAGGCACCTCTTCCCCAGGAATGCTCACTCTTGAACCACCCGTGAAGAGTCAAGCTTAAAAGGGAGCAAAGCTGGTACCCATGGCAGTTCCGTGGACTTAATGGTACCATTGTCCGTCATATAAAAAGAAATTCTTAGTCAGAATTATTTCCATTATCATAACATTATGTTCATACAAGTCTGAGCTTTCCTTATCCATGTATAACCATGCTGCTATCAGTCCAAACTTATTCTCAAAACAGGTATACAAGCTGACTATGTCCCAGGTATCAAACCATAGATCATCTGACCAGGCGAGGTCCTTAAACTTTAACAACACATCCTTACTATCCATTATGAAGGAAGGCAGATTCACCGTGTGCAAATTCAGACATTTTCTCGGTGGTTGAGCCCTCACCCGAGAAGATTGGGTGCCCTGGGGGAAATGGTGCTTTCTTATGCACCTTGGGTAGTACATAAATACAAGGGTATCTTTGTTGGTCTACTCTAAGGAACTTATATTCTGAATCACTTAAGAAATATACATCTTTCCACTCTGTAAATTTCAGATTAATTGGAGATGTCAGTTCACATATAGGGTTACCATTCTATTTCCCCTGTATAGTCAGTTTTGTTCATTACAACTATGTTACTGCTTATTTCTGCTTTCCTTATAACAATATTCTCATCTCTCTCCAGTCTTCATAGTGCCTCTCTTTCACCACATGATAAATTCAAGTTCCCTCTTTGAGAAAATGTATCTGAGCATTATAGGTCCTCTGTTACTTTTTCATGGAATCTATCAATATTCGGATGGTAACAATTACTAGGCGTGAATTTTGATTTAGGCCGCAACCAACTATTTACATGAAGGTTCTCTGTGATGTTAAGATCTTGTAACACAGTTCCCATCTCAATACCCACATATTCCTCAATTGACAGCAAGCATTGTGTTAGATCTGGGGGTCTCTAGTTGGCAATTGTATTCACCTTTGTCCAAATAGGGACCCTTACTTCTAAGTCAGGATAAGGGGATTACACTCCTTAATAACCCCTGCTCACCCCCTTGGCACGAGCAGACAGGCTTATCTCAGAGGCAGTGTGTTAAGCATTTGTGAATATACACAGTAATACAGTGAAAACACTACATATGGACACAACACAGGTTTTATAAAAATAAGTATTCTTTATATAGACTTAAACACAAGACCACAAACGACAAAAATCCACCATACTACACTAAAGATTGCTTAAAAGATGATTAAAGTTACTTAGATCAAGTTGATGATCAATGCGTCAAAGTTCTCAACAAAGTACCTGGATGCGTAACGCAATGTAAACAAAAGGCTCGCACAAAGGGGAGATGCGTAGGTTCCGTGGTCCGGGAGAGATGATGCGTTGTGCCTCAATGCTTGCGCAGAGTAGGGGATGCGTCGTAATCCTTACTGGTGCGGAGGTGATGCGTATATTTTCGGCCTGCGGTGCGCAAGATGGCACCTTGATGCGATTTTTATTTTTATTTTTTATTTTTTATAAAGACCTTTATTGCACATTGAAGTAAAAGAACACAGCACATGGCCTACAACCTCTGGGGCCGGCCGCAACATTAGTGATTATTATGCAGTGTTGTACGCAACAGAACACAGCCTTGTAGCCGACAAGCCTGGGGTCCGGCGGCGTAACACAGGTCAACGTGTGCAGGGGTAACCAAGTAACAAGTCCGGGAAATCACAGGTCTAGGTATTTTCAATTTTAAGTCTGTAAAAAAACAAGTAGTGACAGGGGCATGGCACCTTGATGCGATGCGATGATCCGGTTGCGATGCGAGAAGATGGAGCCCCTGATGCAGCAATGTAATGACGATGCGATGATGCCCTGGCAGCCTTGCGATGACTCTGTACTTTGGAGCCGCGACAGGCCCTGCGACACACTTCTCCGGTGATGCGATGGCGACTCTCGCGATGGCGTCACACTTCTACGGTGATGCGACAGCAGGCAGCTTCGATGAACACACACTTCCAGGGAGATGCGGCGAAGGCTTGCTTCTCCGGCGATGCGACGATTTCAGCTGCGGCGGCGACACACTTCCTCTCGATGTGTAGCGCTTCCACCTCCCAGCGACACGCAAGCATCTGGAGTCAGAATTCCCAGCAAGGAAATTCAGTGGGGAGCTGGAGGTGAAGTCTTTTGTCCCTGAGACTTCGGCAGGAGGCAAGCACAGTTCAAGCCCTTGGAGAATATTCTGTAGATGAAAGTCCCTAAAAAGTTCCTTCTGCTTTCCCTTGGCAATGAAACAACCACTGCAGGCCAACCCAGCAAACATCACACTGGCAGAGGGGCAGTAAAACTCCTGCAGCTTCCTTGGTTCTTCTCCTTGGCAGAAAGGTTTCTTGTCCAGAAGTGATCTCATTTCTTGGGATCAGGGTCCCAATATTTATACCCCAAAATCATTTGTTCTCTGAAGGCAGAGAGGCCTCTGCCTAGTCCAAACCAGTTCCTGAGCACTCTGTTTACATGACTCTCTTCTTCCTTTCCCTATGCAGGGCAGAGACATCAGACAAGCCACAGGAGGTGGAGCCAGCATTGTAGTACGAAAGCCCAGCCCCATTCAGGTCCCAGGTGCAACTCCTCCCTCCCATCCAGATCTCTCTATTTACCACTGGGCTGCCCCAGCCTGTCTCCTGGAATCCCCCAGCCCTGCTGTCACTCACACACCCAGACAAGAAATACACAACCCAGCAGATGCAGGCCTGGACAGTTAGGCAAGAAAATACCTACTTTCTAAAAGTGGTATTTTCAAACACAGAATATTAAAACCAACTTTACTGAAAGATGTATTTTATCATTCTGAGTTCAGGCATACTAAATTCGAATTTCTACCATGTTCCCTGAGTCAGTTAGGATTATAAGAATGTAATAATATAACTGCTCATTCTAACCTATGGAGAACAGGTAGCCTTCAATAGTGAAAAACGAAAATGGCTGTAATTCACTATTAGGACATCCTACACACAGCAGGGCATGTCCTACCTTATACTTACAATGTACCCTGCCCTTGGGCCTACCAAAGGTGTGTCTAATATGAAGCAAAGGGAATGTTTAGGGACTGGCAAGTGAGTGCACTTGGCCAAGTCGACATGGCAGTGCTAGACTGCACATAGGCCTTACAATGGCAGGCCTGAGACACACATTACAAGCTGCTTCTGTAGGGGCCACAACCAGTGCTGCAAGCCCACCAGGAGCATTTGATTTACAAGTCCTGGGCACACATGGTGAACTGTACTAGAGCCCGACAGAGAAATCAAATAACCCCATCATGGAATAACCAATTAGTACATTAATTTACCATAGGGAGCACTGATTAGCAGTGGCACAGTGCCCAAAGCATAAAACCAGCAAAAACATATCAAAACAAAGGAGGCAATCCATCAAAATGGAAGGGAGACTCACTCCAATGATGCCAGGTCTAACACATTAGATATTACGGATGTCTGCAATACTATATATTGAAGTTAAATTGCCCTCTATTGTTGTAGAGACAACTGACTGTTGATCATGAAAGTAATCCTTTAATGTCAGTGTTCACGTGAATTTAAAAAGGTCAACGTGCACATCAGCGAAATCACCAAATTGTGTTGGGCCAAAATCCATACCTTTCTTTTTAACAAACAAACTTCATCATTATCCAATTACCTATGTGATAGATTAACAATCTCTAGCTTTTTACAAAGTACAGTTTTATCTAAGAGATCCTCATCAGCACCTTCCGTCCTATTCACATAACCTTCGTTTTCTTGGATCTAGTCGTCATCCTCTCTAGGTCTGTCTGACCTTTTGCATTTCTTTTTGTGTCTTGACCCTCCCCTCCTTGTTTTTGGTTTTGCCTTTTCCGTTAGTCGTTGTTGATTCTCAACTACACTAACTCTTTTTGGAAGGATGATGCATCTTCTCCTAAAGTGTTCTCAGTTAGAATACTACTAGATTTGACACTACTCTGTGAGGCGATTGAAACACTGTTTATTGAGCGAGTGTCATCAACTTCTTCCCTTCTCCGTTTTCTATCTTCTGGCGCCTGTACTGAATCATATTTTTTAGCGAATGTGTATATGCGTCCCTCTTTATAATCTCTATCATCACGTCTAATCTTTCTCATTTTTCATCTTTTAGATATTGTTGATGATCAACAATAACTTTTGTTAGGATTTCATAATTCTTCTCAATTAGATCTTTTGCCTCTATTGCCCCTATTTCACTGTCTAATGCTTTAATTTCGGATAACAACTTAGCCTCTTAGTCAATTGCGTGCCTAATCAAGATCTGCATCATGACTAATGATGCTCCATCCAAATTTGCCTCCCATTCTTTTAACAGGTCTGGGCTAAGAGCCTCAAAAGATTAGATACTTAGTCACCTCAGAGTCTTTTTGTTGTCTATATACTGCTGAAGCGTTACTCCGTCCCACCATCGGGCGAGTTCTTGTTTTTTTCGTCTATACCCTCTAAGACTTTTGGTGGAGAAACTGCAGTTACTCATATTTTTTGTTAAGGTAAGAATCTTTGCCATATCACATTTTTGGAGGATCTCTAAACCCAGAACAGCATTTTCTATTATATCTCGAATTTCACAATTTGTGGTAGAAGGTGAGGAATCAAATTTACGCTGATATCTATGCATTGATGAATGTTTCTATGACGCGATGCATACACTACCTCCTTTTCTTCTCTTTATTGTATTTGGTACTTACTCCTTTGTTTCCCATTTTTTCTCTCTTTTTTTCTTTTTTCTCCTTCATTTGTGATTGAACTCAGGTAATAGGCATCGGTCTGGGCATAGTTTAGTATTGTTTTGTGATATATATATAATGTCTCCGTTGTCTTTATGTGATATATAATGTATTTGTTGTCTCTATGTTGGTACATCAAATGTGTGTGATATTTTAACAATTTGTAAATATTATTGAGGTTTAATATACACAGTATCGATATTTTACTGTTCATATTGTGTCATACCTTATGTCTCTCTTTTTTGTTTGTACTATTTAAAAATAAGGAAAAAGAATGTAATGTTGCTCCATGAAATGGAATAAGTGTTAAAATTAGTGTTGTCTATATGCGATAAATGTATGTATTATCCTAATTTCAAGTTATGTCTGGCAGTCATTGTTAGTTCTGTGTCGCTTATACATGTTTTATGTTATTTTGTTACAGCCCTGATGAAGTTTCAAAAGGCTGTATCTTTGGGGAACCGAAACACGTTAGCTGTTTTTTATGAACAAATTTTGAAATAAAAAAAGAAATTGATAAAATAACAAGGGACTATATGTATTGTGTTCGGTGCACCTCCTATTGCTAAAAGGACATTCGCATATGATATGGATCGTGTCGCAATCCGTGTTCAAGCATCTCCAACAGTTTGCATGCAGGAGTAGGCCGGCCCTGAGCAGTTTCGTCGGTGACCAGTGCCAATCATGTAGGGTCTTAAATAGACAGAATTGCAGTCTTGCCTCCCAGGGACCCCTGTCCAGGTCTTCTAAAAGCTCTGTCCTCTCATCCTCCTCATAGGACACTGAAAGCCGGGCTTGCTATCTGGTGCAAAGGGCTTGAGACAGGGGTTGTGAGAAAAGGTGGGAGGTGAATACTCCGTACTTGCCAGACGTAACACCTTTGTGTGTACCCCACGTGTGGAGGTATGATACCACTGGCGAGACTGGTAGCGACCGAGGGCCCGGTCCCAGGCAATTCCTCAGACAGTGCCAGAACTGCATGTGTTTCCAGGACTGCAGTGTGGAAAGGCTGAATTCTTCTTATAGTTGTGCAAATGTGTTGAGGTCTCCATCCCAGAGGAGGTGGTCTCAGACTCTCCGAATGCTGGTCGGAACTCAGTCGGAAAGACCGAACGGTAGCTTCTATCAAAATCAGTTGGTCGGAAATGTTTCCTAGTTGGTCTGAAACATGGGTGCCGACATGGGTTAGGGAAATCCGAATGTCGTGCGGAGCTTTCCGACTGGCATCATAATTAGGCCCTAAGTGTTAAATATGTCTTGCCGGGGACACTGTGTAGAGAGATACAGACTCAGAGGTAAAGGTAGGCAGACAAAGGCAGAGAGGGTTACATAGAGTTATACAATAGACAGAGGTCGAATAGAGAAAAAGTTCACCTTTTGAAGAGGCCCTATGAAAGATGGGGGCCTGGGCACTTGTCCACCTAGCCCATGCCTTAAGACGTCTCTGATTATAGCACTTGTTCATACCCTGCATTTTACACGACTCAAAACTATCAATACCAAGTTTCTATTCCCAAGTAATGGCACCTCCTAACAAAAGACACAGTCATAACATCAACCAAAATAGCTTTCTTCCTCATTCCAATCTGTCCTTAAAGGAACACATGAAAATGTATACTCATATAACTTGCTTCCAACTGAGCCTCGCCACAGAGTCAAACCATTTCCGCCTCATAAGCAACTTCTATGTAACTAAGCAACCTCTCACACTCACCACATGCATCTTGAAATTCTAGACACCATTCTAGCCACCTTGAATGTCACCCTACAAGCTTATGATAACAAGCGAAAGTAAATTTCTCCAGAGCATCCCCCTGACCAAAGCATTTTCACTAGCTTTCACTCACAGAATCCATTAGTTGAAATCCTATTGTATGATATAACAAGTATCCTATTAAACAAACGAGTACATTGCAGTAAACATCAATGAGGCATTTGTATTAAAAGTTTACATAAGGCAGAACAGCAAGTAAAGTTGCTGCACTGTGCTGCGGTGCGCTGCGTTAATGGGACAGATCTGAAGAGGGCCATATCTACTATGATGTGGTGCTCTTCAGCTCCATCCCTGTGCTGGAGCACTCGAATATGCCTAGCGCTACTGCAGTTACCCTTGCACCAAGGGTGTCTGCATTATGGGCAAGATTGTTTTTGAGCAGGAAGGGATACGTTCCTGCACAAAAACAAATCTTGGAGGCCTTCTCATCCTTTTATGTGTGCGGCAGGATGCAGCATACATGGACAGAGGAAGTATCAAGGAAAATAAAGATACTTCCTCTTGTTGTACCTATTTCTGGTAGGTGCACCATTTTGGCGCAAACCCAAGTTTACAAGTCTTTCTAAATCTTGGTTTACATCAAACTACATGGATAGATGCATGGGAACGCCCACACTCCACCCTTTTAACGCCTACCTGATGCAAAGTAATGCAAGCTAGCGCTTTGCGCTGACTTGCGTTTTTTTGTATTTACTAAACCACACTAAGCTGGCTTAGTATATACCAACAATGATTTTGTATCAGACCTGCGCCAGTAAAGTGACAGAAACCTTACTCAAAATAATAGGAAATCTGGCTCATTGTATCTGGAGTTCTCCACACAATTCACAACTCCTATCTTGTGGCTCAAGACTGTGAAATTATCTCCACCTTAACTTAGACTCACCTACTCCCTGCACAGTTTTGTACCATCTCCTCCATATACATGTTGTGCAATAACTTACACACTAGAACTCACTCTTCATCTCGTTACAAGCTACCTAGCTTGTCCCATACCTCATATGCAAAACAATATATTTATAGATCCCGGAACACTATAAACATATTTCTGTACCCCATATATATATAACCACGCACGCTCTCTCATATTCTCATATTACAGCCCTCATTCCCTTACAAAATATTATGCCTAATCCAGAAAGTTTTTTTCTATGAGTAGGTGTGGCTTATTCTTGAAGTACTCCTTTATTACACATGGAGTGATCCTGATTTACTCCTGCTTCTCAGGTTTAAGCCAGGAGTACCACAAGAGTAAATCAAAGCAATCTTGCCCATTTTAGGACCAGGATAAACTTCCTTGTGTGCACCTTATAACCGCTCTGCAGAGCCAAACTCCTATTTTTTTTTGCATTAGAAGTGTCCAAAGTTCATACATATAACTCAGAATTTTTCAGAATTTCAGATAGAACTAGTCAATAACCGAGAGAGTTCATTTCTGCTCACCGTTTCCGATTTGTTTTGTCAGAAGTGCATACCTCAACTCAGAGAAATTCATTATTACATGCTTAAATGTAGTCACCTCAAGCTCAAAAAACACAGATACTCTGCTCTGCTCTAAGCCAGTGCACCCGATCATGATAGGGCCCTTGGCGCGGCGTATTTCAATTACATTGTCAATCAGTCTGCTGCCCAGATCTGAGGTGTTTGAAAACCGCCAAAATAATAAATGAAATTAAATATAGCGTCTTTGTTCTGTGCTATAGTACTAGAAAATTTTAGAAGCAAAATGAAATAATGAAATAGGTTACACTATTTGGATTTTAGATATTACTGTTAGGAAATAAATTGACTGCCAGAAAGATAAGATTTTCGGCTTTGCAGAGGCTGCAGACCTCTGTGAAGTTTTAATATAAGTTAGCAAACTGAATGTGCATTTGGAATCTTTTTGTTATCCATGGCATTAGAGAAAGACCACTTTTTAAATTGTGTTCATGACCTACCAATGTCACTCCCATTCGCATATTAAAAACACTCTCAACACAGTGCTTTTTCGTGGTAGAAACAGTCTGCAGCATGTTATTGCCTATAATACCAAGCATTTGCAAAGCAATGGGTCTCGCATTTGCGAGAGTTTGAGCTATTGGCTGTAAATGTCTTTTATTTATGTGTTTACGAAACCTGCAAGCAGTGGTCTAGTACAGATTGCAATGCTCTCCTTGACGAGCTTGCCAGTGCCAATTTATCTGTTGCTCTGAAGAAATTTGCCAATTTGAAAGCAAAAAAGGTTAATTCAGTTAATCATTTGAGATTCACTTCTTTGCACAGTGTAAACAAATGGTTTTTTTTTAAATATTAAATTGATTGCTTATGATTACTGATTAGTTTTCCAAATGCATGTACCTAGTGATGGTTCTTCCAAGCCTCTCGTTTTGTTAATGGTCATTTATCCAAAATGTACTTATCTGAGTGTGGGTTATATCTAATCACGAAGTAATTGTTCCTTGTTATTGATTCTAATTGGAATACCTCATCCATGATGATAGCTGGTCAAAGTCTATTTTCTGCAGATCACTGTTACACAGAAATGGGAAGGTAATGCCTCGTAGTGGTCTTAAATGGTAAAAGGATATCTTGGCGGTGCAGCTTTAAATCCAAGTCTGCAAAGAATGCATGCAGATTACAGTGATGGTTGGGTGCCGGTTGCCACATATCTCCCATAATCACCCTATTCACTTGAACTTTTAGTTTTAGCTCTGTACCATAAGCATACAAGTAAATCCAACTGTGCAACTGATGAGGACAAACAGGACCATGTGACAGAGGATTGGGGAGAGATTCAAATGGCTTATTCCTCACACCCTAGATTGCAAAAACCACTGCAGATGGGATTAAAACTACTTTGGTCACATCATAGTTAGGGAGGTTGAAATGTAATTGTTGTCAATTCGCCCCAGGTATTACAAATTATATGTCCAGATAAATGCAAACTGCAACCCATGGTCAAAACTTTCGGCCTTTGCAAATTTCCAGGCCTCTTCAGGACTGATGTTGGACATATGAACATATAATAGAAAACCAAACACACTACCATCATTGTTCCATCCATTACCTCATTATGTACAAGAGTGGACAAACCTGTTGTCAAGTGTGTTTCAAAATCAACTGTCAGTGCCACCGCTATGCGACAAGTTGTCACGCCATTTCATACTGGTGAAAAATGTAGCTAAAAGTCGTGTTACATTGATATTATTGGGTGAGCGCTTGTAAATCCAGCCAATGTGCCAATACCCATCATGAAAGTTGGACATCGTCTTACATTTATAAAGAACCTGCCTCAAAAAAGGAACAAAATGTCATCCTACCATACCATCAGATCTGTTGCCCTTTATGTAGCAGTGCAGTTTAAGCGTCAGAAAAACTCAATTAATCCTATGGGGTATCTATGATATGGCCAAAATGAATATTCACTTGGCAAAATGCACAACAATTAAGGGTTGTTTTGTATATGAATTATTGCTGTATGTATTGATGATTGCGCTCCCCTTTTCTTTTGACAGGTCAGTTTGTGAGCTATTTTCTTGCTCTTTTCGGGCCTGTCGTCTGATTGGCTGGCACAGTTTTTACTATTGAGTTCCCTGATGTTAAACCAAACATTGCTAGCAGCAAATACAAATCCATGCAGTCTTTTACAGCATGCCTTTACAATTTCAAAACTGCCCCAAATATTGGCCACTTTTTTGCTATCTAATTCAACAATGGGAGGCCACTTTTATTTTAATGCCTGGGCCTATTTTCTATCCCAGTCGAACCCTGATCCTGTGGCAAGCCAGTAGTCCACTGTCAGCAAAATAAGGGCATGCCCCTCCAGGTCACAGGACAGGTCCAGGACCTCGGTCACGTCAAAGGAGAGTATAGGCTTCTATGTACAAGATTAGCATGAGGCTAGAGCCAAAATCAAAATCTTGGAAATGGATACTTACAGTTTTGCATTTAGGATAGGGGAACATGACGGCATACCTCGCAGGGGACATTCCCATCCCTACAGCAATGTTATGTTTTCCTAAATTAATATGGCTTATTTTACGGTATTGTCACTCTGTACATATTTAGCTGATTCCTGTTAATATGATGTTTTGTGGATACTAAACAGGTGCACATGTCCATCTCAATGTATAGTCATTGGTCAAATCAAACATCATTTCCATGCACACATGCAGTAATAGTTGCTGCATAGCCTGTATATAGTGAGCAATGTCGATGTGTCATTTTCTTTACTTCTGGAGAGCGTAGTGAGAAAACTGACTGGAGCAAGTAAAATTAATAAACCACCATACCTGATGTCTGCCTTGCTTCAGTATGCTGGAAAGATGAAAGTGGCCAAGAGCCCATAATGCAGGAAAGGAAATCTGAACAGGGAGATCTGTTGAGCAGCATGTCGACCTGACGAAGGTCATAAAGGTCACAAACATAACCCCTCTAGAAGAGTTCGGAGGAAAAAGGGTTATTGATCCATAATATCTGAAGTGGTGGTAAATCAGGATATCTTGGTTCCTTAGCAACGCAGCATAAGGCCTCCTTGCTAATCTCAATTCACAACTGAGTACCTTACTGCCCACAAGTGTCATTCTCCCTCCTTACTTCCCCACTGCTCAACCACAATTCTAGCAGCATAGCCAAGTTCAACAGATAGCAAAACATGAAAACAACGACAGTTAATCGCCTTTAACCTCTTGATCAGAGAAGACTTTATCAATGCTGCAAACACTTTTAGGCCAGCAGAATCACAAGCAGACCAATGTCCTATTGAATAGCTGTTGGAAAGTGGGTTATAGGTAGGAGTTAATGTAGGTCTGCCTCTGGCAATAAGGCCACTAACACATGGTAGGACTCAGCATAGGTCTTAGAAAATTATTCCTATGCTCAACGCTTGGTAGCTTGGCTGCGGGCAGGCAGGCTTAACTTCAAAGACAGGTATGTAAAGCATTTCAAAACACCATTTCAGTAAATAATTAAGACACAGCACATAATAAAAATCCAACACCAATTTATAAAAATAGGAAATACTTTTATCTGTAAAATGCCAGCAAAACGACAAAAATCCAATGTAGGGAACCGGAGATATGAATTTTCAAAGATTTAATCAAATATAGCACTTAGATGATTATAGCACCATAGTGTAATACCTGTTCGCGATAGACCGGGACAAAGTCAAAGTTTCAGGCCGGGCGCGATGGAGCCCTGAGCAGCTACAGCTCGCGGCAGCTCCCGGTCTCAGTTTCTACCTTCACACTTAGAAACTTTTCTGGAGCTTTTCTCCTCGAGGCCCCTCGAAGCGCCCAGCCAGTTGGAATTCGGTGAGGGTTCACCGGATTGACTTGCGACGATGCCCCGGTATACTTCGCTGGAGGGGACTTAGAACATTTCTCAACATCTCTTCAGCGGAGAAACCCAGGAATCCAGGCCAGCACGCGATGGAAGGCAGGTGGCTTGGCTTTTGCGGTTGCTCCCGGTCACCTTTTCTACGAGGCTCCTCATGTAGCCGGATCCGGTGACAGTTCCCCGGCTTCAGATTTCTCCTATTCCTTGTAAATATCTGGAAGTTGGAGTGATGGAGCTTTTAGCGGGACAAACCTGGTTGGCTTGGTTGGCCCGTGGTTGAAGGCAGGCGGCCTCGCGGTCCAGGTTGAGTCAGTCGCTCTATGGAGCTTTTTCTCAAAGTTGCTTCAAAGTTCTCCAAATGTCTCGAACTTCTTCCTGAAGTTCCTCAAGGGGTCCCAAAGTGTTTCAAACTCACTCCAAGGGTCTGGAACCTCCAAAATGGTCCTTGAATGTTGAGGATGTCAGTGCCCACAATCCACTGGTACAAAACCCTTACAAATCCAATGATGGTTCTCCAAGGTGTCGATTTAGTTGGTGATGTTCCAGATGAGCTCTTTTAACCTGTAGCTTTCAGAACTCTTTAGTTCCTTTTCAGAAAAATAATCCACAGGGCAGTAGTTTCAGATGGTGCAGTTTTCAGAGGTCAGGCCTTAGAAATCATTGCACAGCAAAACTTCTCAGCTTGGCAATGACTTTCTTCAGTAAGTTTCAAGAGGCAGATCCGGAGGGCTCAGATACTTATTCCTAATTCTCTGGGTCAAGCAGGAGGTCACTTCTGACCAATGGGAGCAGGGTAACTCGTCCAATATGACCACATCCTGTAGAGTATGGCATTATTTTGTCCCATAGAGCATAACATATTCCAAATCCATAATGGCTTATTTTCCAGCAAGGAGGTAAGAGCTGGCTAAATACACTCCTAGGATGGCTAATGTCCTTAGACTCTCCCCCTTGCATCTGCTCATACCTTCCTTAATCCTACCATCTGCCGAAGGCGGACATTCAGAGCTGTAAATGACACTGGTTTCTACTCTCCTCTTTGAAGAACATAGTTTACTACTCCTCCCACTGGCCTGGCATTCCTATGGAACCGCACACAGCCCTGCCAGCAGTGCTGGTTACCCCCAGGGGCTCTTTATCACCTCTTCAAGGCAGCCTGGCTAATCCACTTAATTCTGACCAATCAGGGAAGACCACTGGAAGGCTGAATTTGGACTTACAAACAAAAAATACTTCTAGCTTCTTGTATGTACACTTTAGGAGAACTTCAACAATATGATGTTGTTGGACTTATTACTACCATTCTGGGAAGTCTTTGAATGGCATTTATAGCCCTCTAGTATCAAGAGTTATTGATCATGTTAACCTATCTAACAGGGGATTTGCAATGGGAAAAATGACTTGGGCCATTTTGTCAGCACCAGGACTTACAAAAACATATTTTACAAGTACTTGTCTTATATCTACAGGAACCCCACCCCATGTGCAACTAGGGGAGACTTTAGGGGTTCTGGATCTGAAGACATATTGCAGATTCTCATCTCCACAGTGCTCCTAGCATAAAAGTCGAATTTGAGCAGCACTTTACCACAATGTGGTGAGGGAAATGTGAAATTTCAGTTTACCCAGGCATGTAAAAACTCATTTTATAAGGGTGTATCTTATAAATACCTGACCCCCCATCCCTGGGATACCTAGGGGAGGGTAAACGACGTTTATGACAAAACTTTTTACCCGTAGGGAATCACAACGCGGTCGTTACAACGACCGCGTTGTGATTCCGCATACCATTACTCCACAAGTCAGAACAATGACTTGCGGGGGGGGGAGGTGTTGGATTTAAAATCCAACACATTCCCTAGTGTCCGCACAGACTGGAGTTGGAATAGTAAATTATACTATTCCAACATCCAGCGCCCGCCCTCCGCAAGTAGTTGTTCCGATTTGCGGAGTAATTGTATGCGGAATCACAACGCGGTCGTTGTAACGACCGAGGTGTGGTTCCATGCGGGGAATAAAGACTGTGGGAAAAAGACCTATATTGCTAGGGGAGACCCTGTGGGTCCCTAATATGTCAAAACATTGTAGGTTTTCTAATAGTAGGTACCCAAAACACCAAAGTCGAGTTTGGGCACAATTTACTTTTTAAAAGCAGCCCTGGCACCCTGGTCTGTTTTTAAACTGACCTCAGGCTTCAGCAGTGCACACATGCAAGTGCAGTAAAAGGCTGCTGGCCTCTGAACTGCCATGCCCCAGGGTACTGGGTACTTCCAGGTAGTTTTAATCCCCTTACCCTATTATATACTAGGGGCCTATAGAATAGGTAATGCCAATCCCAGGGGAACCCCACCATACCATTGTGTACCCTAGTGTATGTAGGTGTTTTAACTGTATTCTAATGTGTCTTTTTCAGCATAACACTGGCCCTGGGCCTGGTTAGTCAGAGCCCAGGGTCAGTCAGAGTCAGTTACCACCAGTATCAGTCGGAAAAAAATTGGGGGGCATGGCACAGGATGACTTTGCAACAATAGCTCTGCAGCCTACCCAGCCACAACGGTCAACAACATTTTGAATACAGGCATCTCCCAAAGTCATACTTAAACCCTACCTAAAACAAACATGGCTTGAAACAAGAGATCCTTCTTACTTCTGGCCAATAACAGACTGTTTTAGTCAAAAAGAAAGAAAAATCTGCTTTAAGACAAATATCTGCATTGGAGTACCAGCATGCTTATCACTTGAACTTCCCCTCGCCTTTGATACTATTCATCATCCCAATCTTCTACAGAGACTTGAAAATAAACAGGGAGTGAACTAAAGCAGACTGCATATTTTCTATCAGACAGTTCATCATCTCCCTTTATCCCGTCAGGTCAGCTCCATTCAATTCACAACAAAAGTACATTTCTACTTCCTCTATAACACTTGTCTTCGCTCTCCATCGGACCTAATCTCCTTCTTCAATCTCAACTATTACTATTATGCAGAAAATACACAAATCATATTCAAGTATGAAAACCATCTGAGTTTGACTCATATTTAATTGGACAATGCATCAAGTTTTCAAATGAGGGATGAGCTCTAACCACAGAAAAATAAACATGTCACAAATCAAAATATTCATATGCAGCAAATGGATTAAACACCACCCATTAACAATATGCCCTCAACAGCCAGACCCGCCGCCAAACAACTTGGCCACGTGAGAAACAGGGGTAACCACAGACTCCAATCTGTCAATCATAATCAGATTGGGGTTGTCCAATATGTTTAAACTGCACAGTTTGTCACTTTTTCCCCTCATATTGGCTTTAAAGATAGCTCTGCCTACATTTCTTGAAATGTGTGATCAGCAACAATTCCTGGAAGTGGTAGCCCCCCTCTGAAAGTCCGGTCTAGTTGCATCCCTGGTGTAAGCTGCTCATACAGGCCTAGATTCTGACACTTCTTATCAAGCATTCATTACGAGAACAAAAAAAACCACAACATGTTTTCCAATGCAATGAACAAAAACAGGGCTGGGCAATCCATACATTCATAGCATGGACAGCTCGAGGGCTTTGTAACAGTGCAACTGTCAATACCTCCAATTTCTTACCTATCGTTGTATTCAAACATGGGGCTTTAGTTTCATTAAAAGCTATACATAGAAAAACATATGCCTTTGGACAGGGGTACCATCTTGAAGCAGTGATCAAGGATTTAATTTACCTTGACCCTGTTTCCAGGCAGGTCGCTCTCCATGCCGCACAGCTCCACCTGTCTGTGCCCGTGTCCTGAGCCCAGCTGTCGCTGCTGTTAACTGTGAGCAAGGCCAGCCTCCACCCACAGGCTACCACCTGCGCCTCATCCCTGGTGGCCAGTGGTTGGCCGTAGGTTTGCTTCTGATATCTACACTTTATTTTGTTTTACTGTTTTTCTGTTATTTGCACTGTATTTTGGTAATTATATTCAGTGATCGTTTTTCATTCCCCTTCTTCTTTGTGCCTTTGCCTTCTGTTTGCCTTCGATGCTTCTTCCTCCCATTTTTCTCGCTGCAGCGTCCCTTGCAGCCCGCCCCCCCGCTCCACCATTCGCCCGCTCCCCCCTCCCAGCTGCGCCTCCCTCCCACCTCCTGTTCTAATGGTGTCTGCGCAGCGGCGGCGTGCAGCGGGCACGCCTAAGGCAAGCCCGTCTGTGCCTGTACCGCGCCCAGCGCCAGAACCCCTGGCCCCCGCAACTGCCATGACGCCCGTCTCCGCTATGACTCCAGCACCCTCCACGCACTCAATGCCAGACGATCACGCACCTGATGCCTGGCCGCCCGAAGCGCACCCAATGACCCTTCTCCTGTTGGAACTGCAGCTTCACTAGCAGCAGACCCGCCTATCCACCCACCAGGACAGGACGCAGCCACCCCAGATGCATACTCCTGAACACCCGCTCTGCACGCAAACACACCGTCGAATTCTGGGACCTGCTCAACACATCCTCCCCGGATGTTGTCTTCCTGACAAAGACCTGCCATCCCGGACGGCTATAAGATCACCCTCAGAGACCACACCGTTGGAGTAGGAGGTGGAATCACCATCATCCACAAGTCCACCCTCAAGGTCTCAACCAACTCCGACGACACCCTGAACACCGCCGAACACCTGCACTTTCAGATCCACACTGATCCCAACACCACCCTCAGAGGAACTCTGATCTACAGGCCCCCCGGACCCAGGCCAGAGTTCAGCGACTCCATCGCCGACTTCGTCAGCATGCATGCCCTTGCGTCCACGGACTACATCCTCCTCAGGGACCTGAACTTCCACCTCGGGAACAACAACGACACCAACTCCACCACCCTGATCACCAACCTCGGAGTCAGACAGCTTGTGACAACGCCCATCGACTCCACCAGCCGCATGCTTGATCCCATCTTCTCCGCAAGCTCCCATGTCTTCTTCAGCCAAACCACTGGGTCGATCATCGCTGTGTCCACTTCACCTTCGAGAAGCCCATCACGCACCACCACACCCAATAGATCCCCCGCCGTTGCTGGAGCAAAATAACAGAAGACCAGCTACACAGTGCCCTCGCCTGAAGCCCACCCACAGAGCCCACCGACCCGACGCCAGCAACCTCAGACGCTGGATTGAAGACTGCGCCACCACCCTCGCCCTGATCAAGAATCCCTCCAACACACATACCAACCAGACTGCCATCTGGCTCACCGCGGACCTCCAGACCTCCAAGCAAAACTGTTGAAAGCTGGAGAAGAAATGGCGCCACGAACAGACAGCGGAGAACTAAGCAGCCCACACGAACACATGCACCAACATCATCAGATCCGCCAAAAAGACCTCCTTCAAGGACTGCCTCGACAACAATGCACACAACATCAAAGAGCTCTTCAACATTGTGAAGGAACTCTCCAACCCCAGCTCCAACACCAACGACATCCCACCATCTCAAGAACTGTGCAACTCCCTGGCCTCCTCCTTCCACCGCAAGATCGCAGACATCCACAACAGCTTCAACAACCAGTCCACCACTGCAGCCAATGACACCTCAGACCCGACAGCCACCACCCACGGCGACTTCCTACTCGCCTGGACCAACATCAACGATGACGACACCATCAAGGTCATGAGCACCATCCACTCTGGCTGCCCATCAGACCCGTGCCCTCACCACATCTTCAACATAGCCATCGCCACCATCGCACTCCACCTCCGCAAGGGTATCAACATCTCCTTCGAGACCGTGACCTTCCAGGAGAGCTGGAAGCACGCGATCAACGCCCTGCTCAAAAAACCCAAGGCAGACCCGAGGGACCTCAAGAACTTCCGGCCCATATCCCTGCTCCCGTTCAAGGTGAAGGTCATCGAGAAAACTGTCAACAAACAGCTGACCTGCTACCTAGAGGAGAACAACATCCTGGACCCGTCCCAGTCTGGGTTCCGCAGCAACCACAGCACCGAAACGGCCCTCATCGCCGCCACCGATGACATCAATGTCCTGCTGGACAACGGCGAGACCACGGACCTCATCCTTCTGGACCTATCAGCCGCATTCGACACGGTCTGCCATCGCACCCTACGCACTCGCCTCCACAATGCAGGAATCTGAGGCAAAGCACTGGACTGGACCACCTCCTTCCTCTCCGGCAAAACACAGAGCGTCCACCTCCCTCCCTCTCGATCCAAACCTCCAAGATCATCTGCGGCATACCCCAAGGATCCTCCCTCAGCCCAAAGTTATTCAACATCTACATGGTCCCGCTCGCCCACGTCGCCAGGCTGCACGACCTCAACATCATCTCCTACGCCGACGACACACAACTGATCCTCTCCCTCACCAAGGACCCTCTCACTGCCAAAACCAACCTCCACGAAGGAATGAAATCCATCACCAAGTGGATGAAGTACAGCCGTTTGAAGCTGAACTTGGACAAGACGGAGGTCCTCATCCTCAACTCCACCCCATCTGCCTGGGACAACTCCTGGTAGCCGACGGCCAACGGCCCTGGGAGCAGCACTGACACCCACCGACCACGCACGCAACCTGGGATTCATCCTCAATTCAACACTCTCCATGACCAAGCAAGTCAACGCCATCTCTTCCTCTTGCTTCAACACCCTCCGCATGCTCCGAAAGATCTACAGGTGGATCCCCACCAACACTAGAAGAACAGTCACCCAGGCCCCCGTCAGCAGCAGACTGGACTACGGAAATGCCTTCTACGCGGGAGCCCTGGCCAAACTACTGAAACGACTGCAACGCATACAGAACGCCTCTGCATGACTGATCCTCGACATCCCTCGCCACAGCCACATCACACCCCACTTGAGAGACCTGCATAGGCTTCCCGTCAACAAGAGGATCACCTTCAAGCTCCTCACCCACGCACACAAGGCACTTTACAACACCGGAGCAGCATACCTCAACAAACGACTCACCTTCTACACCCCAAACCGCCAGCTCAGCTCCACCGACCTCACCCTCGCCACCGTCCCCCGCATCCGAAGAGCGACCTCTGGCGGCAGATAGTTCTCCCTCCTCGCCGCCAAGTCCTGGAACACCCTCCCCATCCTCCTACGGCAGACTGAAGACCTACTAACCTTCAGAAGGCTACTCAAGACCTGGCTGTTTAAGCAGTAGCAGCAAGCCTCCCCCCCACCCCCAGCGCCTTGAATCCCTTACGGGTGAGTAGCGCACTTTCTTCTTAGGATAAACTCATTGAAATCGGTTTATCGGGTTAAGGAAGAAGGTTCACACTTTTAATCCCAGATCAGGTGTTGTTGACCCCCACTCTAGATCTCAAATTAGCTACATTACTTGGGAAGTAAGGCAAAAGTACTGACTGGGAATGGGCTTGCCAGTATAAATTATTAGATATTGTGGGTTCTTTGATGAAAATATTTGAGATAGTGAAGTATGCCCAGGAAACAAATGTTCTGATTGGTCCATCAAAGTTTTCTAATTAAGTACAGATGGTCATTCGTTTTTTTAGGCACTGCAAATGTTGCTATTTTTTGGGAACGTTGCAGGTCTTCTTTTAAAAATAGATCTCAAGTTGACAGAATTTGCCTTTTCTGAAGCAGTACCTAACACACATGGTTCTCTCTTTAAAGAATATTTCATTAAAGAAATTTCAAACTATGTAACAACTTTTACCCCAATAGATTAAGCTCAACTTTAGAATTGTTTTGGCCTTTGAATTTGTGCCTAGACCGACGGAAGCAGGAACCACTCTGCCAGTGCTTTGCCTATGACAGCCAGTCCCAATCCTTTTATGTCAACACCTACAACAGCTTTAGAGGAAACACCAATTTTCCATTCACAAATCCAGCCTCATTCCCTCAGCAGCGTAGAAGTCTCAGGCAATAATAAAACAGGTCATCCAAGAGCTGCCACCAACAATAATAAGGGTTTACCTGTACCTTCCATTCTTGGTGGTCAGATTACTGTTTCATTAGACAATTGAAAAGCCATTTCAAATGATCCTTAGGTGCTTCATACCATCCATGGTTTTCAAATACAGGTTTACTAAGATACATTTTCACTTTTCCAAATTATTTTCATCTTTTATGTCATGATTCTCTTGCCAATGATAAAGACATTCAAGATCACCTTTAGAAGGGAGAAGTGGAATATGCAGGGTTACATCCTGAGGGCTGAAGATTAAATTATTTTCTATCTGAAAGAGTGTCTAGAACCACAAGATTGGACGGTTTGTTTGGATCTCAGCAGTGCATGTCCTACAGTTCCAATGTTCTATCTTCACAGGCATTCTCTTTAATAGCCTTCTCATACTAGCTGTGGGTTTTCTCAGATCTCAGGGCATCATGCTAAAAGTTTATTCTGATGAAATGCTGGACAAGGGTCTTTTATATATTACAACCTCTTTACTTTAAATTGGATGTCAATCCAATCAAAAGTAATTTCTTTATCTTTTCAAGTCTCTGTAATTCCTAGAGTTCCGAGTTAATTATTGTTTTACCAATCTCCAGCTGCGTCTCTAAAAGATTTTGTTAATAAAAAAAGATACTCTCACACTTCATATTATTCTGAGGTAGGTAGCCAGAGTTGTGGGTCACTTGGTCTCCTCCACTCATTCAAGATTGCCAGGCCATATTCACTATCAACATCTTTAAAGAGATTAAAGATATGTCACTTGAACAAGGGCCTAACCTATTTAGATCTGCTACCTATAGATTTAGAAAAAAAGGAGGAAGCAATGATGGCTATAACTCATCCACGCTGGAATGGCAGGACAGAACAAATGGCTTTAACAACATGGCGACAGATTGGCAATATTGTCTTCTGTCAGATAACAGTGACTGGCAACCATATCTTTTGGGCTTCCAAGTACTCCAAACTTGGCGGGCCCGTTTTCCATTGGCCTATTTCATACTTGTCTAAATGCAAACTTTCCATAATTATTTCCGAAGACTGATCTCAAAGCTATACCTTTGGATGCTTTCCTCCTTCCTTAGTCTACAGGTCTCCCCTATGTTTTCCCTACATTTATGACAATATTCAGATGCCTGCCAAAAATCAAGCAAGTACAGGGGAACCTAATTATAGTAACTCCTTTTTGGAGCTTCCATATTTGGTTCCCAGATCTTCTAACAACGGACAAACCAGTACGTCTTCCATCTTACATTTATCTACGGATCAATTGATGGGGACAGCAGCACCACTTCATGGAAGGTTTCCTGCCAAATCTCACTGCACCAGGATTTTCATCAGAGTATGTCTCGTTTTTTTACAAATCCTGGCTATCTGATACTTAGATGCACATATCTGCCTGGTCACTCTGATCTAACTGGCGTCTGGAATCAAATGGCCGTCCTATTTCAGCAGATATCTCACAGGTGGTAAATGTTATACCTTCCTTGGCCTCCAAAGGCAAGTGCTGTAGAACAGGCGCCACTGTCCATGCTCAACTTGTTGATCTGATTCAGGTTGAAACTCACATGAATTGGAATTACAAAGACAATTGTCAATTGTTGCTATCACCACTTGAAGTAAAATGCCGCCTTGAGTGGTGTTAAAGAATTCACTATAGAAGGAAAATAGTAAGCTGGTGTGATGAGCATGGCCGTATTTGTGCTTGTTCATGGAAGAAGCGGTTTTTAGAAGAATCAAGGTAAGTGGTGACTGAGCCTTCACAGCAGGTTGCTAAATAAATGTGATGCAGCAAAATCCGAATTACAGAGATATGCACGGGCACTGCTTAAAACAAGGTGTTATCTCTGAATATATATTTTACTCACAAAAGTGTCTTCTGTTTTAAAAAGAACATCAAGGACATTATATAAATAGGTCGTAGGTCATTTCATTTTTCGCTTGATAGAAGAGAGTTAAAGTGTAAGTTAGACAGTTTGTGCGCATCTAAAGTGGAAAATAAGCAAGAAAATATTCAGCAGAAAGATAAGGCGGAGAATTTTTTTTCTAAAACAGCATAACAGAACTTCAGGTACAAAGTTATAGGATGAAAAGCACTTCAGCGCTTGAGTTTTGCAGAATTTGTGACAGAAAGTATAATGGAAGCGCATTTTGGAATAATATGCATATTTTAAACTTCGCCGTAGCACAGACAGTGTTATGCATCAAATAGAAAACGGAAAATATATCAACGTATATTCACTCCGAGTTGCTTTAAAATTCACTGAAGGATTAGGGGCATCGGCCTTGTACAGGGCAACATGCCACTTGAAAGCTTGAAGAAAGAAGCTTTGACTAGGGCCAGACGGAGAGGTGAAAACGGTCAATAAATAGGAACATGCTGTGACAGATGAATTTAAGCATGTACTAATTTATTTGATCACAAAATCCTTTGATTTGTCCCAAGCACGACCTTGATGCTTTGCCATGCTCATTTTGACTCCTCGGCAGTAGAATATGGACAATAATTATCTGCAGTTGAACAACTATCAACTGACATCATCAGGCTGTAGGTGCCTGTCAAAAATTTTAACAATTGTTTTGACTTCTCCATTGCAAGGTCATTCTAACATTTGTGTCCTCAATGACTCATTACAGTTTAATTTTTGTCCTCGTCATGGCACCTCGTTAACTCTCACCCCTTTCAGTAATGATGTTTCGGATACAGTTAATTCTGGGTATTTTTCTTCTTGGACCTAGGACCATCATAGAGGGAGGCAAAGGGGAAATTATGCTCTAGGCTCACACTTTTGCAGTGTTCCAAACACCTTATTCAAAGCCTATTTTTAGATCTATAATGCAAAACTGTTATTTGTTCGTTATTAGGGATGATGTTGGTGTCGACCAAAGGCCTCTAGATGGTGACAGAAGATATATCAAGAACTAGCAATAACCACATTTTTAACAGGGCCACTGGAATTATACTGTAGGGGAGGGCAACATTATAGAATACGATTGAGTAAATTATGCGTCAAGAAAAGGCAAATTATGCAGTGTCGGACTTTTCCCTTTTTACAGGGTCATCCCAGAACTTTTTACCTTCCTCCTGTATTTTTTCTGAGCTATTGTTGGTGGTTTTATGACTCTGGGCACGTTATCACTGCTGATCAGTGTGAAAGTGCATGTGCTCTCTATTGTACACTTGGTAAGATTGGTCTAAACCTGTTTGGCATATTTAATTTACCCATGGTATCCCATATACCCAGGGCCAGTAAATGTATTGCTCTGGTGGGCTTGCAGCACTACTTGCGCCACCGGCCAATTCAGCCTTTCAAACCTGTCTCACGCCTCTGCCACTGCAGGGCCTGTGCGCGCAGTTTACTGCCACTGTGACGTGGAACATAAAGTTGTTGCCACTACATATCAGTCACCCCTTAAGTAGGTCCTAGCTATCCCTATGGGCAGGCTGCGGTGTAGGTAAAAGGTAGGACATGTGCCTTAACTGTGTGGATTGTCTTGGTAGTGACACACAGCCTATTTGGTTTCTCACTGCTGTGAGGCTGCCCTCTCATAGGGATGCATTAGGCATTACCTAATATGTGCTTCAGAGGTAATTCCTGACATGAGAGAGGTGGCATGATCAAGTTGGGTATGTTTGGAATAGTAGTGAAAAATCCAGTTTATTGGTGAAAGCAGGTTCATTAGTACTATTTTAGAAATACCACTTTTAGAAGTAGGCATTTCTGTGTGCTATTTGTCTTTGTGCCTGCCTGTTGTGTATTGACCGTCTGGTTCTGACTGAGAGGGGGAGAGGGGATGTGCATTCCCTCCAGCCAGTCCCTGGGGGGTTGAGGTGTGTCCTACCTTGCCTGGGTGACACAGCGCTAGACTGAATAGACCTGGGCTGAATTTAGACTAGAAAGAGGAGTTTCCCCTTCCACCTGAATAAGTCTGGTCTGCATTTGGAGTGGTGGGAGGAGTAGCACCTGCACCTCAATAGGGCTGTGCCTGCCTTCAAAAACAATGGCTCCACCCCCCTGTGATGTGTCTGGAGCCAGGGCTTACACTTTGAATGCAGAGAGTTGTGCACTGTAATTATATTTTAAAGTGCCCCCCGAACTGGTGTACAGGGGCTCAGGGCCCCATGCCAGGGCAGAACAAGGACTGTTGGTACTAAAAGTATTAGGGCTGTGACCCATTATCTGTTGAACTTCTTGAACTGAATTGAAGAAGAAGATCCTGCCAGAGGACTACTGTGTCCCAGGAGGTACCGCTGCCGGGGACTACCTGCTGCCTGCTGGGTGGCTGAGTGGACTGCCCCTCTGCTAGGAAACCCTGTATGTTGGCCTGATTGGGCCCTGTCCTTTGCACCAGTGATCTCTCTGGGCTTGGAATCCAGTCCTGCAGTACTTAGTAGATGTAGCGCCAGGAGTGCGCTTTATCATTTTTTCACCAAGTGCGTGGTGAGCGCTTCACTGCCGAAACCTTGGGGGAGGAGCATTTGTGTGGCTCTACTCCCTATTAAACGTGTGGGGAACGTTGTGTCTGGCCTCCAAAGTTTACCTGAGGCGCATTTGGAGCACTGTGGGTTCTGACCCGAGTTCCCTGTGGATTCTAAAAGACTTCGCTCTGTGTCCCACTGCCGCTGTGGCGAAGGAGCCAGTGCAGCCTGAGGTTGTTGGGGTGAGTGACCCCGCCATACTTGGTATCCCAGCCGGAGGAGGCAGTGTGGGATAGCCCTTCACTCTATTTGTTAGACTGTGACCTCCTCTGGTTGCAGGCAGCTGCCCTGGGTGATCCTTCTTTTTGCTCAGCGGTCCGGATGGAACGGAGTCCTCCATGGAGGTCCTGGTCCGGCGAACAGATTGGAAGCACCAGGCAAATTGATGCTGGGGCATGGTGCCATATGATCTGCTGGTTATTACAGAGTCTGCCCTGATGGGGGGGATGTGGACAACGCTGGCATTACATGGGTAATTCCCTTGTTACGTGCAACATCTTTGGTGGGCAGCCCATGCCCCAAGGTTTTTGGACGTTATTTTGTCTAACAGTATCAGGCTGCCAATTATAGTGCCAGGAGGTGGCATCTATGTACTTGTTACTCCTGTGTCATATCTCGCAGGTTATGCCCTGAGGTGTATATAAGTGATGTTGCATTGCCTGGGTTGGTGCCACCTGTACAGCGAGGGGATGCTCTATTACTAATGTGTGCAACTTACTAGTATTCCCTATAGTGCACTGCTGAGAGTAATCCTGCCAGTAGTTACTGGTGATCTACCTGTGATTTATGTGATTATGACAGTGGCCTGATTAGCCTTGTGATATATATAATCCCTGTAAAGTCATGACAAGTGCCTAGTGGCACAGTAAAATATGTGATTGTGTGCTAATGTGTTTTTATGGGTAATACAAAGGCTATCTTTATATAACCTTGTGTGGAGTTTCTTTTGTGGTGTGACTAGTGTATCGCTGCTATGTGAGTGTGTTGTGCAGACGCTTTACACCTTGCCTCTGGGATAAGCCTGACTACTTTGCCAAGCTACCATGAGGGTGACCAGGAGTTATGTTATGTTATGTTATGTTATGTTATGTTATGTTATTTATATTTTTATAGCGCACAGCTGCCCCAGCAAAGGGGCGTCCTGGCGCTTTGACAGACGCTATAACATAACACACAATAAAAGAAAAGAAATTAACTAGACACTGGAAACAGGAAAGTTTTGATCGCCTGCCTGAAGGCGAGCAAATCCTCAAGAGCTCGGATATGGACCGGGAGCGAATTCCATAGGCCTGCCGCTAACACCCTGAAGGAACGGCCACCTATTCTGCTCAGCTTAAAGCGTGGACAGACAGCCAAATGAAGCCCCTCAGATCTCAAGGATCTCGCAGGCACATAGGGCGTGAGTAGATTGGCGAGTGCCGGCGGCGAAGAAGATTTCAAAATTTTGAAGGCCAGACACAGCGCCTTGAACTTAATTCGCTGTCTGACCGGGAGCCAATGCAAGGCCGTGATGGTACCAGACACTGAGCAATGTCTGGGAAGGCCCACAATGGCTAGTGCCGCGGCATTTTGTACTCTTTGGAGCCTAGAGGCCTCTGCTTGATTCACCCCTAACAGCAGTGAGCTGCCGTAGTCCAGCCGAGATAGGATTGAGGCCTGGACTACGAGCTGTCTGGTAGGGGGGTCAAAGTACTTCAAAACCGGCCTAATGCCGCGCAATATTCCGTAGCACGTGGCAGCTACCTTCTTGGTGTGATCCCTGAAGGTAAGCGCCGAATCCACCCAGACTCCTAGATTTCTCACTCCAGCAGCTGGAATAGGAGTGACACCAAGCTCTGATGGCCACCACTGGTTACCCCATAGCTCAGCGTGCTTCCCTAGAACCAACACCTCCGTTTTGGTGGCATTCAACTGGAGGCAGTTGGTGCGAAGCCAGCTAGCTACTGCCAAGAGACCCGCGCGGAATCTGGGGGCCGCCACTTCAGGGTCTCCACTAAGTGTCACCGCTAGCTGTGTGTCGTCCGCATATGAGGCCATCGTAAGACCCCACTGTTTGACGACACCAGCCAACGGTTTCACATAGAGGTTGAACATTGTAGGGCTCAACGAAGATCCCTGTGGTACTCCCAGTCTCAGGGGATAGGTGGCGGATTGGCCAGGTGGTATAGCCACTTTAAAAGAACGATCTGCCAGAAAGGACCGAAACCACTGGAGAGCGACATCCGTCACTCCCGCCTCCTGTAAGCGTTGGATAAGTATTTGGTGGGACACAGTATCGAAGGCAGCGCTTAGATCTAATAGTATAAGCGCTGCAGTATGACCTGAGTCAAGTACCTGGCGAAGATGTTCCAAGATGTAGAGTAATGCCGTCTCGGTACTGTGTCCTGACCGGAAGCCGTTCTGACTGGGATCCAAAATCTGGTTACGAACCAGATGCTCAGACAGAACAGAATTGACGTGGGCTTCTGTTACTTTAGCAATCCAAGGCAACAGGGAGATAGGTCGGTAGTTTTCTGGCAGTCGGGGGTCAGAGTTGGCTTTTTTTAATATAGGAGTGACCACTGCCTGTTTCCAAGCCGCGGGTACCGTTCCACACGACAAAGACATATTGATGAGATCCAATATGGGGTTACGGCACAGCGGGGAAAGTGTGTTAATGAAAGCTGGCTTTAACGGGTCCGCAGGGGAGCCTGACTTGACCCTAAAGCTGAACCTGTCGAAGGCCTCAACCGACAGTTCAGGTAAAATAGCCAGGGGCTCATGCTCCGACGTATCAGAGACAGTAGCTTCTCGATCCTGGTGGAGTGTGTCGAACCCAAGATATATTTTTTCCACTTTCTCCACAAAAAAGGAGGCCAATTTATCACAGTGGGAATCTGTGCAAATCACCTCTGATGAAGATCTATTTTTCATAAGGTCCTTCAATACCTTAAAAATCAATTTTGAACGGTTGGTGCTGGTCGCAAATTCATGAGCATAGAATGCAGCTCTAGCTCTGCAGATAGCTCTATGATACAATTTCAACTCAGTAAAATACCGGGTTTTCAAGGTAGGGTCATATGATCGTCTCCATTCCCTCTCTGTTTTTCGACAAGATTTTTTCAATTCTGCGAGAGACTCGTTATACCAGGGACTAGGTGTTTTTGTCCGGCCTTTCGCCCATCGTAGAGGTATAAGAGAATCCAGGGCGTCGGTGATCCAAACGCAGAACTGTTGGTAACCTTGTTCCACATTGGTGAAATTACTCAGAGGTTTCCGCTCTAATATACCGTAGAACTCTTCCAACGTAAGCTTGTGCCATGGCCTTTTAAGGATTGGTCTGTCCATGGATATAAAAGGCTTATCGTGGACCGGACAGAAAGCTTCTAATAGCAGATGATCAGTCCACCCCATCAGCCTCGGATCTGACAACCTTAGCCCATCCAGTGTAGAAAAGAAGGGGTCAAGGATATGGCCTCCAGCGTGGGTGGGAAGGGTGACGAGCTGAGTGAGTTGGAGAGCTTCCAAATCCGCCAACAGGGAGCTCACGGTAGTGGATGACCCATTATCAAAATGGATGTTGAGGTCACCCAGGATGTTAAAATTGGCGCAGCCAAGCGCTATAGGACTGACCATGTCGGCCAGTGCGGATCTAAAGATAGAATCATTGCCAGGGGGGCGGTAGACCAGCAGCCCACTGAAGGTGAACTGATGGGAAAAGGCGATTTTGAAGATGGCACTTTCACATGCGGGTAATCCTGACGGCTTCCATTCAGCCGGAAAGCAGGATTTGACTGCCATAGCGATGCCACCACCTCTTGTGGTCCTATTAGAGGTGAAGATGGTATAGTTCTGGGGAAATGCCAGGTTCAATATGGCAGAGTCAGAATCCTGAAGCCAGGTTTCTGTCATTAAGAAAACATCAGGATCCTCTTTCTCTATCAGATCATAAATGGACAGGTGATGCTTTACAAGAGATCTCACATTGAGACACCAAATACGGAGATCTCGCGATACAGTACGTGGCCGTGTGACAAGGGCGGCATTTTCCAAGGAGCATATTTTGGTAGGGCTCTTAAGAGACCAGCCTTTGCAGGCGCAGCTATATGGTCCAGCTAAAGGGTCCACAGGCTTACACGCACACCCTTTGGACGAATGACCTAAGGCCAACAGCTCTGACCGTGTGTATGACAACATACCTGGCAAGAGCAGCAATACAACGCTGAGAAGAGATAAGAAAGCCGAGCCTGCCCCGCCTCGCGCTGCCTCGACGCGGACGAGCGCAGACGGGCAGGACTCAGGCACGACTCCGGCTAAGCGACGGCGTCCTCACCTGCGCGTCCCGCTGCGCGGGAGGGGGGAGCTTTAAGTAGGCTCACCAATCCTGGCACGAGCGCGAGGACGCTCCAAGATGGCGCCTAAAGCTAAAGTTATAGCCCAAGCCAAAATGGCGCCCACAGTGACCCACCCTCGGGATCCAGGCCCGCCAAAACGGCAGTGCGGGAGCCAATTATGTGCGGAATGAGGAGGGGGCAAGACCCTGCTAAAACCAGGGGATAAGTGCTTCAAAGTAAAATAAAGAAAAAGACAAAATCAGGTAAGTTAAAAACGAAGCGCCAGCAGCAGCGCTAACAACAGCAAATGCGCAGTGGAATAGGCGTCTGTCAAGACCGCCTCAACGCTGGGTCCGCCTTAAGTAGGCTCACCAATCCTGGCACGAGCGCGAGGACGCTCCAAGATGGCGCCTAAAGCTAAAGTTATAGCCCAAGCCAAAATGGCGCCCACAGTGACCCACCCTCGGGATCCAGGCCCGCCAAAACGGCAGTGCGGGAGCCAATTATGTGCGGAATGAGGAGGGGGCAAGACCCTGCTAAAACCAGGGGATAAGTGCTTCAAAGTAAAATAAAAAAAAAGACAAAATCAGGTAAGTTAAAAACGAAGCGCCAGCAGCAGCGCTAACAACAGCAAATGCGCAGTGGAATAGGCGTCTGTCAAGACCGCCTCAACGCTGGGTCCGCCTTAAGTAGGCTCACCAATCCTGGCACGAGCGCGAGGACGCTCCAAGATGGCGCCTAAAGCTAAAGTTATAGCCCAAGCCAAAATGGCGCCCACAGTGACCCACCCTCGGGATCCAGGCCCGCCAAAACGGCAGTGCGGGAGCCAATTATGTGCGGAATGAGGAGGGGGCAAGACCCTGCTAAAACCAGGGGATAAGTGCTTCAAAGTAAAATAAAAAAAAAGACAAAATCAGGTAAGTTAAAAACGAAGCGCCAGCAGCAGCGCTAACAACAGCAAATGCGCAGTGGAATAGGCGTCTGTCAAGACCGCCTCAACGCTGGGTCCGCCTTAAGTAGGCTCACCAATCCTGGCACGAGCGCGAGGACGCTCCAAGATGGCGCCTAAAGCTAAAGTTATAGCCCAAGCCAAAATGGCGCCCACAGTGACCCACCCTCGGGATCCAGGCCCGCCAAAACGGCAGTGCGGGAGCCAATTAGGTGCGGAATGAGGAGGGGGCAAGACCCTGCTAAAACCAGGGGATAAGTGCTTCAAAGTAAAATAAAGAAAAAGACAAAATCAGGTAAGTTAAAAACGAAGCGCCAGCAGCAGCGCTAACAACAGCAAATGCGCAGTGGAATAGGCGTCTGTTCAGCGTATAACTCCCGTGCCCTGACTAGAGTGGTGGGTTCTGCCTGGCATAGGTGAATACCCTAGCCAACCAGAAAGCCCATTTCTAACAGGCGGCATAATGTGGCACATTTTGTGAGAGTATTATTTTATTACTTTGTAATTTTTACACTTGTCTACACTGTCTGGAAATTGGTTGCATATCATTCATACCAGTTTAATACCCACACATAGCAATAAGCAACAGAAGTGTAACCAGCCAACCTTTGCAAAGGGTCCTCCACTGAGCTGCAACATGTGTTGCTGCTTTTTAAAATATGATTAGAGCTAGAAATGTGTTTTTGTTAACATTGGCAGAATTTGCAGCAAACAGTTGATTATGTAGCAAATGCGGTACATACATAATTATGTGGAAAAACACTGCAGCTGCACAATTGCATAATTTCAGTGGCCCCGACTTTTAAATACTTTGATCATCTGCTTGTGCCACGTGGCATAGATTGGAAGAAGAAGTGGCGCTGCACCAGCAGTTTTTAACCCAAGCTCAGCAAAAACGTACTAAAAGTCTGACTGGCTCTCCGTGCCATTGAGATGCTTCCAGTCACTCTTTAATACAAGGGAACAAAACATGAAGTTAAGGGATATATTTCTCAATCCGTTACATTATTTTTTGTAGTTTCTCAATGAGTTGATTTATCACCCTGAATTTTTTAACATTGAAGTGATCTGCTTTGATCCCATCCCCTCAGATTTCACTTCTATGCTAATGACTCATTACTATACTTGTGTGTCGCTCTTCTGCTGTCAGGATCAAATTCGCATCATGCCAAAGTGTTTGACAACATTGCAGGTATGGATGAGGAATTATTTTCTAAACCGTAGTGATTGCAATACAGAGATCTTAGGGCCAGATGTACGAAGCATTTTACCGTTTGCAAGCAGCCCTTTGGGCCGTTTGGTACCGGTAAGTGTTTTTTGGCATGTACCCACCATATTTTGCAATCAGTAATCTATCACCAACTCCCAAAATAGGGTTTGAGTGTCAATATTAGGAAGGGGTATGTTAAGGGCATCCCTTTCTAATAGCGAGTCACACTGCTATGTAGGAATGTTTTGAGACCAGAAATGTAGTAGCAAAACATTTGCAGGTACCACCAATGTGAACAAATTTGCAAATGGGAATAGGACCCAAAGACACCCCTTCCTCTTTGTGAATGTGTGTGCCAAAATTTTTTAAGAGCAGGCAGTGGTCCGCTGGACCACTGCCTACTCTTAAAAAACGGAAAGGTAGCCTTTTATTTTTATTTTTGAAATGCATCTCGTTTTCCTTTAAGTAAAATGGGCGGCTTCACAAAAAAGAAAATTGCTTTATTTAAAAAGCAAACACAGACATAGTGATCTGCTGACCCTAGCAGATCACCATCCCTGTGACTGTAGTCAATCACAATAGGTCTCAAATTGTGACCTGCCTCATGAACATTAATGAGGCATGTCCATTTTTGGCCTACTGCCAATCGCTAACAGAGTCAAACACACTGTTGTACATCACAGTTTGAAAAGCAAAAATTTGCTATTAGGAAATCGCAAACACGCTATTTGGTACATTTGGCACCTAATCCTTAGAATACACTAAAGAAGAGCCTATTAACCTGAAGATATAACATATGGGCTCCTGAATTAATTCGAAATTGGTCCTGAATATTACTACTATTATTTCATCTGAATACATTACAATGACAGTTGTTAACTCCTGCATAATTACCTGAATGCAATTTTGCAGACTTCAGAGACCAAAACACCAAAGAAAGGCTTGGTTTGGGTCAGAGATACCTCAAGGTAAACCACAGTTGTTGAGATGATTGCACTGGTCGTAATTTATGGCTCACTATTACTGGTTTCACACACAGTGTTGGCTGCCTGCAAGGGTGAACAGATGACAATCCATGTAATAGTTTTTCAAGAAAGGAAACTTAAAAAAAACTGCCTTATTTCCTTAACAATACAGAGCTGCTTTAAAAGAAGTTGTCTTTTTTGAAAAGTTGGCAGTGGTCCATGGAGGTTGGTGGAGGAGAAAGAATGTTTCTGGCATCCTAAAGTTTCTTCTGGATAACATGTTGATTTATGAGGTTGAATGTATGCACATTTTGCTCCTAAGACCCTTTCCCAAACAAGCTCTAAATTGCATATCATAAACGGCTTCAATGGGATGCAAACTATAATCTGATTTGGATGCCGCATTTACGATATAATTTTGTCTAGCACACTGTTGTTATATTCGCATGTAGAAAACAAGTGAACTTTGGATGAATTAACCCCTTCCATGCTGGCCCGTTTCCGCCGCTGTGCGGTAAACAAAAGAACAGGGCGGGGTTCGTCACCAGCATGTAAGGGGTTAATTGATAAGGTATCTGTTGTACCACATCAGAAAACAAATCATCAAACACTTAGGAAAATGAAATATAAATATAAAAATGTTATGCATCTGACTATTACAATAATCTGCTTGAGAAGATCACCAAAGTTAAATCATAAGCATTCATTCTAAGGCACCGATTGGGAGTCTGGCGGTCCATGGACCACCAGACTCAGGGGCGTGGTCTTTCAACCGCCCTATTACGATTAGGGTGGTCGAGCCACCATTGCCATGTGCAGAATCCAAGGAATCGCTGTTCACTTATGGTGTTGCTGCAGTCAGCAGGCATCAATGTTTGGCGGGACCGCCTCGGTTCTGCCAAGCATATTAGGAGTTATCCTCTCCACCATGATTTTCATGGCGATTCCTCCTCCATGAAACCCTGGTGGAGAGGAAGCAAAGTGAGCCCTACAGGGCTCCCTTGTGTCTCTGTGCCCTGCAGTGCCTACAGGGGGGCACAACATGTGCCCCCCTGTGTGCATGCACAGTTTCAGTCTATGCTGTGCAGGAACTGTTTTTGGCGTTCCCATTGCAGTGCCCATTTTTAGAGGCACAACCGTGGGAACACCAAAAAGAAGCAACCACACAGGAGGGAACTCCTAATGTGGCGGGTGCCCTGACCTTGGGTTTGGTGGTGCAGCAGTGGGGCGGACTAGGCGCCACACTGCCAAACTTGTAATCAGGCACTATGACTTGCTACGGTCAAAGAATCAGATATTTTCATACCTTCTTTCACTTGAGTATACAGTCAACACTTTAGGCCTAATTACAAAGCTGGACTCACTGGGGCGCGGTGGTGGCAGTCTAGCCACCACCGCACCAGCGGTCTGATGGCCCCCATTATGAATTGGGTGGTCGGACCACCCTGGGACTGCCACCAGGGAACTGCCGTTGCCTGGAGATGGCACTGTGAGTAGAGGCATTAATATACCGCCAAGCATATTTCAAGTTTCCTCTTCACCTTCTGTGTGATGGAGGTTCCTCCTCCATGCACAACGTGGCATAGAGGAAACAAAGGGGGCCCTACAGGACACCCTGTGCCTCCACCGCATGTGGACATACACAAGGGGGCCTAACATGTGCCAAATGTGCTGGGACCTTGTTGTATAGTCCCATTGCAGCGCCATTTTTAAAGGAATCACTGCGGGACCGCCACGTCATCTGCCTGCCAGACCACTTTAAAGTCGTAATCTGATGGGCGGGCGAAGGCGAGTCTTGGCGGTGCAGGGACATGGCAGTGGCATACCGCCCACTCCATCATTGCCAAAACTCATAATCGGCCCCTAAGTGTGTGTGTGTGTGTGTGTGTGTGGGTTTGTGTACGCTTGTGTGTGTGTGGGGGACAGAGAGAGGGAGAAAGAGGGAGACAGTGTGTGAGTGAAT
This sequence comes from Lissotriton helveticus, assembly GCF_964261635.1. NCBI lineage: Eukaryota > Metazoa > Chordata > Amphibia > Caudata > Salamandridae > Lissotriton > Lissotriton helveticus. Next base: position 869,465,101 of record NC_136067.1, on the reverse strand, counting down.
GAGAGTGCCGAGAGTAACAGGGCACAGAACATAATCAGGAGGCTAAGAATACATTTCAAAACATTCCAGTGAAGCAGTTAACACACACTCCTGAGTGAGGGATAAAGCTCCTTGTAGTGTTGTGTTTCGATTTAGATACCTGGACATAGGTTTCCCGAATCATGCCCTTATGTAGGCACAACTCACATTGTCCTTATTTAGGCATAGACCAGGCTATTCAAATACATGCATGATCACCTACATCCGACCATCCCACGTCACAACAAGTTCTTAGAAATCAGACCCTTAAGCCATTGGGACTATCCCTGCTTGGATTATTGATTTCTCCAAGAACTCATTTATTATGCATGAACATTTATTCCTTAGGGGTTCATTCATGACGTCTTCCTCTGCCTGACTTTACGTCAATGCTAGCATTCCTAAGCACCCTCCAGGTATAAATATACCTTCATTTACCATGGCAAACCATGGCTCGGCTACACAGCTTGATATGGCTCGCCACCGTAAGTTCGGAAGGAATTCAAGTCCCCGCCTGACGCACTGACCAGACGCTGTCATCCTGCTCACAGAGAATCCAACTTCCATTGTTCTGACACCCTTTGCGGGGTGTTAGAGTTTGAGATCCGGAAAGAGATTCCCCCCTCTCTCATTCTAAGGTATGGAGAAGACTAGAACCTAGAGAGAAACTTGGCATACAAAAACCTAGTATATGCTATACAGCACCTACTTCTTACCTTGTACTACACTTAGGTTAGGTAGGTACACTGGGGTAGGTCTATTTAGAAGCACCAGACGAGTATTCACATTTTAGCCTGTGTTATTTATGTATGTTTATATGAATATATGTCATAGGTAATAGACAATGCTATTGCAGTTTTATTTCTTCTTACTGCTCACGCTGTACGTATTATATTTTGCATACTGTCTTGCGATTGTAACAGCTCATATCTCTTACACGAGAAACAAGAGTGTTCAAGAAACCCCTTTTTATTGAAACGCCCACCTATCTATTTCTGTGTAACTTTGAAGAAACTAAGCATGCACAATTGACTGAGTGAAACTGTTATCTATTGTTTCCATGATTCTGAGACTGTTCCGATTCTAAGGGAAACAAAGTTGTCATATTTATGCGGTTGTGAGAAACTACTCCCTTCTTGTTAATTCGAGAAGTTTCTAGTGACCTCTGAGTTAGCTGGCACACAAAGTAATTACGTTTAATATACTCGATAGAGGCATACTGACCTCAGTCCTATGCAAAAACTATAGTGTATATTATTCCAATGCGCAGACCCTATAAAGGAAATAGGAACTACACTACATGGCATTCAACGGTTTGGTAAGGCACTAATTTAACACTAGATACTGAAGTAACTCAGTCGTGATTTTCGTGATTTTTTCAGAGACCCCTACTCATAATACTCCATAAGACGTCTGGAGTGGGTAGGGATAATATCCGCCATTGCTGAGTAGGACAAAAATCCTATGTATTAGCTGTTTGATTTGTTCAACGTTGAAGGATACAGTGTTCCAAAATATTGTGCACCTTATCTTTGTTTCCTTGAAACTTGTTCTGCATTTTTCATTAAATAATGTCCCAGAACAGGGATAATAATCCTGTAACCGGTGAGGCTGCAACTGACCCAGTCGTAACAGCTTTTAATCATACAGGTTTTAATGAAACCGATGAGGGTGTTATAAACATCCATCCAAATTTAAGGAGAGCCATCACTCTAAAACTTATAAAACATGGCCTAACACCAAGAGGTGGTAGAGCAGTTTTCGTGATAGAGGCCCATGAATCTTTTCAGACAGAGGTATTCTATTCATGGACAGTATTCCCAGAATCAAATCCAGTCACAAAAGTGTTTCACTTCTACAAAGAAGATGAACCCCCTGAGGAATATATTCCTTTCAAGGATGTTGAAATTCCACTAACATACCAAGAACATAATCTCTGGTTTAAAGCGCCCTAAAACATTATAATCACATTACCAGGCTCGGTCCACTAGGTAGACCAGGAGCCACATGGCTGATTCTAGCCAGCTACACACCTCATCCTGACATTGAAATAATGTCAGATTAGGAATTACTCACTCAACTCAAAGAGTTGATAAAAATGTACAGACAGTTAGTCCAATATGTAATGCAGACTTTCACAGTCCAACCACCATTAACCATTCCAAATCAAACACTTCACCATGGGAATACACTACAAATTACTCCACAGACTTTACACGCTGTCATGAGAAAAAGGCCCACAAAACGTGTACAAATTCCATTCTGGATAGCTCAAATAATTACTCAAATCAAAGCAGTTTTTCCTAATACTAGCCCTTATGAGAAACACAGAATACTAACAATCTGTTTATCGATGAGTATCACACCACATCTAGAAGACTACACCACTTGGGGCACAGTCTTTGCTGACATCTATACTAAAACACATGGTGTTCCGTCTATTGCGGTAATATCTGATGTCCTGAAACAAATTCAAAATGAATACCGGGCAGAGCCTGCTCTCAATTTAGGTATGAAATTACTGAAAAACTTCGACCAGGTCTTAACAAATATTATCTAATATTAAAGGGGAGGCAGCATCAGTGACGATCCGACAATGCTTAAGGGAATTTGATGGAACAGAACATCAACAAGAACTACCCAAAATAATTTTAAAAATCCTATGAAGAATTAGGCAGAAACAGTTTGGGTGGAAAACCTTTGAAACCACAGTGGTCTGGAGTTCCTGGAAAGGACAATATTACACAGAATCCTACATCTTCTAAAAAGAAGTGGGAAAATAGCAAACAACATTCAAAAGAGAATCTCTCTTAATCCCGAGGTAGGTCTCCTCAAAAGGATCCCTCTGAAAAGAGGTATAACTTCAGGAACAGGGATAATTTGAAAAAACCTGACATTTATCAAGATAGTGATACACGTTCCTCTTGTAACTTTCAGATATCGTCACAGACATCCGAAAGAAGAGGACGGTAAGATCAAAGAGAAGAACGCGTGAAATCCAAAGACGATCAACACGGTCAGAAAAACAAACCAAAACCTCAATTCTCCAAGAAAAAGGTAGCAGGTCTGAAGATCAGATATGCCGAGAATTCTGAGAACACAACTCAAGAACGGAGAATGGGCTCAGCCAATGCTGGACAGTGCAGCATAAGTAACACTAGCTCGCCAGAACCTGAAGGAACTTCTGGAGACAGTGGACTTGAATGAGTACATATAAGTAGAGACTGTTGACACCAGGGTTGGTTCTCCATAAAAGTTGTATGAAATAACACTCAGGATTGAGGGAGACATACCAAGAAAAGAGAAAGCACTCTTTTGGGAGAGACTTACAAAGGGTTATGGTATACTTCTAGCAGAACAGGACTGGCCACCAGAATTTGTCAGGAAGTGCCCACATGGCGAAGACATCATTATGCCAGCCTTCTCCAACCATGTTCCAAAATATTTAAAATATACTTATGTCAGGAAATGGGCAGTTGCCCAAGCTTCAGCATTATATAAAAATCATGTAGGATGGGATGAGGACTCACCTCACCACAAGATCTAGTTACAAAATCAACCTACTGCACAAAGGCAGTACCCAATCAAGCAAGAAGCTAAAAAACTGTTCAGGGAGATCTTAGATCAACTTGAATACCAAGGGGTGATTAAAACATGCACCTCATCAATGAACAATCCTTTGTCATTTGTCATATGTCGATGACATCTATCTGACAGACGATGACCTGGATATGCACTTGAACAGGGTGAATACCATTATATTTGGCTTTGCCTCAGAAGGGCTACAAATTCAATTTAAAGAAATCAAGAATTGCCCACCTCAATGTTCTTTTCCTGGGATATGAGCTTTCAAACGAAGGTAAAAGCCTGGCAGCAAACTTTTTAGCAAAGTGTGTGCTGCTCCAACCTCCAAATAGACAGAAAAACGTACAGTCGATTCTAGGTTTCCTAAATTTTGGAAGAACTTTCATTCTAAATTACTCAGAAAGGGTTAAACCTCTCTACGAATTAATCAAACCCGATTTCAAAATCAAAAAATGGACACAGGAACAGACAGATATCCTCCGTTCACTTCAAGCTGACATGTTAGCAACAAATCACTTACAAACACGCGTAAACGTACACAATTTAGTGATCCGAATCATTCCGGGTCAATGCGGATTCACCTACTTAACTTTTAGTGAAGGTGAGAAAGTACCAATTGCATACAATTCACATTTGTATACACAAGCGGAAATGCGCTTAATATCAACAGAAAACATTCTGACAGCAGTTCAAAACGCTGTAGCAAAAGAAAGAGCCCTTGCCCAGGGGAAAAGCATTATTGTCGTGACTCCAGTACCAACCTTAGAGACAGTTACAAAAGCGAGCATGCGGAATGCAAAAGCTTTACATCCGAGATGGGTTAATTCTCTTGCTGCAACAGATGTTGAATATATTTTTGATCCTTATTTAAAAACACATGCATTCCTACAATACGAACACGAATGTCCTCTACCTATTGAGATTCCCCCTCTTGATCTGTACAAATTTATAATTTATACTGACGGATCAGCACAACCCGCTACGGGAAGTAAGCAGGCTTACAGTGCAGCGCGTGCGATCGTTAAAGGTCGTATGCGCAATGGTAAATTTGGACCAATGGTCACTAAAACAAAATCTCTAGGAGATTGTACAGCTCAGCGAGCTGAACTACAAGCATTCAAATTGGCACTTGAAAATACGGATCGTGAATACCCCACACTTATTGTGTGCGATTCTTTTTACTGTGTTCAATCGTATAATGAATATTTACAGAATTGGCTTCAAAATGGTATCAAATAAGGTGACAAAATCAAGCATAAAAACGCTTTGGGAACAAGTAGTTCAGTTGCAAAACGGACTACAAATAACTCACATGATACACATGCTGAGTCATCAACGTGATGGCATTCACGTTGCAGGGAATTAATTGGCTGATGAAGCCGCGAAGGGGGCTGTGCAAACGGCTTCTGTAGCTACGATCACTTGTCCAAAAACAAGAATAGACAGTGAGATATTATTGACTGTCAATGCTTCAAGCAAAGGCAGCTGTGCAGTGTTACCTAAAAAGTTTCCACTCAAATACTCGTATATAATTGATGTGAACAACGTTCCGTTTTCTCGAATCCCTGGAGTGGGGATAGGGTAATTCCAAACATGGAACGTAGATCGTATATTAGGACTAATCTTAGCAGCACATGAAGGGATAGCCTCTGCCCATGTAGGTGTTTCCACCACAGTATTGTTATTAAAACAGATTTATTGGTGGCCCGGCATTAGGAAACAGACCCAAAACTATTTTTGTCAATGTGAAATATGCCAGAAGATAAAAGTCTCTACAGTGAAATGTTCTGCGCAGACGCCCCTGTTAATTTCAGATAAACCATTAGCGTGTGTTTCCCTGGACCACTGTGGTCCCTTGCAAAGGGATGGTAACTATAAATATATCAGGCTCACAATGGATTCGTGCTCAAGGTTCCTATGGATATGGCCTCAGCGCTCAGCTGGTGCTCGAACTGTTATAAAAGATTTGCAAGTCTTTATCGGCACATACGCAATAGGCATACTGCACGCTGACCAGGGCCCTGTGTTTAGCTCTCAAGCTTACAAAGAAGCCATGGCCAGGTTGGGCGTAGCATTACTGTACTCCTCTCCATTCCATCCTGAGGGGAATTCGGTTGTGGAAAGGAAAAACCGGAACATAAAGCAGTCTATACCAGCTATGGTATTAGGTCTGGGTGATGGGTGGGTCAAACATCTTTATGGGGTCCAACGCTCATTAAACAATGTGCCAAGAAGTTCTCTAGGGGGTGTCACTCCATATGAGGTCCTGTTTGGGTCATCCAACATCGTTTGGCTGTTTTACAGGACTTAAATGTACTAAGATCGAAACACAGCAACGTGTTCCTGAAGCCAACCACCACTGGGCAAAATCCAGCTGTCCCAGCAAGACCTGTCTGGATCCCAAAGCTTGGGGATCTAGTCAGAGAAAAGATCGCAGACAAGAAGGAATTTGGGCCTTCTTACAGACAACCTGTACCTGTCCTAGCCATCCACTGATCAAGAACAGTACTTCTGCTGCCCCTTGCTGGAAAAAAGGAGAAAAGATTTGTGTCCAACGACCTGATCGAACCACACTATGTGGCCGATACTAAGCAGTAGGCCATGTGGACTCCTACCAAGTAGCAGACACACTCCTCTTGCTACTATCCAAGAGGTTCAAACTGAAAGACTCATCACCATCGAGGAGTCAGCAGTAAGAAGTGAAGGACTAAGCAACAATGCTAGGGAACTTTTATTCCTCTTGAAACTCAAATAACAGTTCGTCCTGATACACCTGTCTACACCAACGTAACACGTGATCAATGGGCTCCAGTGATTTCAACGAATCCTGATGTAATTCCAACCATTGACAGAACTGCCTCTGGCTATTTCATTAACTTTGATACGTTTTCTGAGGATCCCAGCGAACCTGAAATGAGGCCAGCAAAAATAACTTTCAAAGAACAAGCAACAGACATTTTTCATCTCCTGAGTAAGACTTATCTGGTTTCACCATGGATTGAACTATGGATTGTTTCTGTAATATTTTTCTTTCTGCTTTGACTTGCTTTAGTAATGACTATAAGTATGCTGATAAATGGAAGATATATTCAAATGGACACAGCAAGTAAAAAAGTGAACTTACTTCTGAAAACACACAAATCATCCCATTGTGAAGCAAGAGACTTGTCAGTAGTGAACATCACAGCGATTCCTATACAAGATGGTATAGTTTGGGAAAAAACTGAATAGGATATGTTCACCCGTTGGTACTTTTGAAGATTCCACACTTATTTAAAATTTCATTAAGTGACTTTATTACCTCTAGTACCTTTTCTGATGATTGGGGCTTTGAGACTGTTAATAACATGATGTCTGATCTAGAAAAATCAGCTGCATTCACTAATCGCGATTATTTAGAGGGTTAATCAGACTATGAACAGCTTTATTGTTATAACCACTATGGTCATCACTTCTTGCATAAATCTGCAACACCTAGAAATGTATTTATGTATAACTAATGGGAACATTGTCTAACACCTTCAAAGGGTAGCTCAAAAACGTTTGCAATGAAGTTTTCTATATTTTTCAGGGTTCAACATATCCTATCCAGAAATGTTTTACTTTAAAAATGTGAACAAAACAGGAACGAAAAATATGTTAACCAATACAAAACAGATTTCTTCTGCAGCCTTTATTACCCAACTGTCTAGACAGGGTTTCGACTTTTGGAAAGACACAATTGACACAAAATCTGTCTGGGGTACAAAAGATTGGCAAGTGCAGGGGATAGAAGCTTTGTTTTAGAGCCTGTATCATCCCACAGCAAATAATCTTTTTGAATGACACTGTCCAACAAACAACTTGCCTTGGGTTAGCCAAGATTAAAGACATGAACACTTTGTTTATACCTGCACCTGCAAGTAATAGCACTACACAGGGGGAGGTCAACGTACATACAATTTTACAACAAAACAGTTCAGATCCTGAATGGGAAAATGGTTGCTCTGGCCCACAGACACAAACATCTGTCAAGAACGATTCCTGAACAAAACACAGGGTTTCACTATCAATAGGCCAGACCCACGCTATGTTCAAAGACAGCATCCAGGGGTAGTAACAACATACATTGAAGGAAATTGTGCCTTGATTGGCTCCAGAAATCTACACTATAGGATGTGAAACAACACTTACCTTTACTTAAAGAAGGCACAGACCTTAGGGATTTCTTGCTTGGTCCAAGAAAGCTGCGTCAAAAACGTTTCATATATGCCAATATCTATGCTGCTTATAATGAAATATGGAGTGTTACCCAAGCAGACGCTGTAGAAAGAATAGTAGAAATTGATCGTATTGATTTAGAGAAATCTCTCGCTGTAGTCGACAATGGGTTAACGACTCTGTCATCCAGAATATATTCATTGGGCAACATTGTATCCTCAGCCATAGACAGTATGGAACAAGATTTGGTCATGCTGCAACAAGGTCAGTCTCAATTACGTTCTATTATGCTATTAGGCTGGACGCTACAAAACTTGCGTGCAGGCTATGTGCCTTGGCGTTTTATCAACACAACGTCTCTGTTTTCAGAATTCAATCTCACTGATAAACAGAAAACTGGAAAAATTGCCATTTACAGTAGCAGAAAAAACAGCTACTGAATGGATCATTCATCGCAAAATAACTCTGCCTGTTACAACTTTCTATTTTCAGTATTGCCTCAAAAATATACCAGCAGGCAAATATGAAAGGTTGGGTAAAGAATACATCAAGACATCCTGGGATTTACCTTACACACACAAATGTTGGAGTGGGGGGCGTGAAATGTTTCTTAGCGGTACACACTGTGAAAATGTCAGGGTATTAATTTACACGGGGCTTGTAACGGTTAGACTGCAAATTTGTCCTGTCACCTGCAAGGTTCACCAGCCGCAGTGATTAATCCAACATTTGGGCTACTTTTGAATGGAATGTTAAATGATCACAGCTGTTGTGGCATGTTGCCAGGCACCCCATATCTAGTAACGGCTAGTAACGGTTACTTCCAGGGTCACTTACTGTATGCAAGTCTTGTTCCCCCAAATAGTCACAGTCAGAGAGTGGGCTTTATGGCCTTCACTGAACATCTCTTCTATACGATTGATACTATAATGATACTATAAGCAGAATGAAAGTCATTCTTTTACAGCAAACAGTGCCTTTGACCTCGGCCAAAGAAACCTATGATCTACAAATTGCAAGGACTTCGGCTGAGATACAGGCTCTGTTAACTACCAACTGTCCTACACATTTCACAGAAATGTTGGGACGTATTTTAAACATGTCTGATACGAGCGGTATTGTGCATGTATTTAAGAACGTATGTTCAGGACTATTAACACCTTTTCAAGCAGTCCTCGGAATCTTTCCAAACTCGGTCTTTGGTGGTCTGCTGCTAATTCCAGCACTCGTGGCAGGAATTCTGTTTTTATTCCTACTGTTACGCTATGGCAAGCCAATCCAGCTGCGTCACTCTCAGCACCGTGGAGTAAGCTCTCCTGTAAAGGAAGTGTGGGGAGTGCATAGTACAATTTTTGGGTTTACCTCATCTACGAGAATTAAATACCACATGGTTTCTGTCATTTAGACCAATCTGGCAAAATTGCATCCTAACTGTTCTACGCTGGCTGCTTTGCAGTGAAGACTGCGGGCTAGACAACTGTCTAACACTCCCATCAGTCATGCCAACGGATATCGATACTGTGCTGGACCCGGTAACGGCCCATGCTCTGTGTTATCCCCAGAGGCTACCAATCCTGATGACTGCAAAAAACACAGTTGATGGACAGAATGTAGAACAATGTCATACATTCACCCCAGTACAAGGATCTGGGCCTAAATCCATCATTTTTTTTGCACTCCACACCACCCTGGGTTAGACACTGGCTATATGCAAATCAGCTCTGACCCTGTGCCTCATGGGAACAGTCCAGTCCGAACTACCAAGCCATGTCTTGGATGCTTGATTCCGGTCTGGGAAAGACATGGCTTGGTAGTTCGGACTGGACTGTTCCCATGAGGCTGATGCTTCCAATGCTGAAGGCGACGCTTCACATCTATGTGCGGTTAATCTTCTAAACTAGGTATTCTAACTATCACCTACAACTGTAGATGGTCTACAGGAATATAGGATTTCATGTTTTCTCCATCCCCATATACTGACTTTTGATTCAGCACACAGTGTAACGGGAAAGCTCTGAATTTGGCCTTCAGTTTTTCAAAACAAAGATAAACTTTGGAACTTTTTGCTATGATGAATATTTCTTCTCCAAATTTGTATTTTTCCTTTTTTGGCAAAAGTAATCTGCTTATAGTAGAACTATTCACAAAGAACAGACTTCTTTGAGCACTTCCAGAGACAAATTGTCACCTTGTCAACAAACAATTTCCTTTATGTAACCTAACATGAAATGGTTTTGTACTTTTTCTTCTGTAATTACGAACCATTTCATCATGTGTATATATTTATGTTCATTCATTTAGCATTCACTGTAATAAACATATGCTTAGAATGAAACATTGCTTTAATGTGTACAGCACCATTGCATTTCATGCATAGCAACAGTTTTAATGCATTTTAAAATATGTTTTAGACATGTTCTTAGCAATTCATGTGATACTCTATTTTAGCATGTTTAGCATTTAGTAATGTTGATCATTCAAAACTGGAGTGGGTGTTGTGTTTCGATTTAGATACCCGTATATATGTTTCCCGAATTATGCCCTTATATAGGCACAACTCACATTTCCCCTGTTTAGGCATAGAATCTCAGTCCTTATTTAGGCATTGACCAGGCTATCCAAATACAGTCATGGTCACCTACATCTGTCCATCCCACGTCACAACGAGTTCTTAGAAACCAGACCCTTAAGCCATTGGGACTTTCACTGCTTGGATTATTGATTTCTCCAAGAACTCATTTATTATGGATGAACAACTTTTCCTAAGGGGTTCAATAATTACATCTTCCTCTGCCCAACTTTATGTCAATGCTAGCATTCCTAAGTACCTTCCAGGCATAAATATACCTTCACTTACCATGGCAAACCACGGCTCGCCTACACAGCTCAATATGGCTCGCCTCGGCAAGTTTGGAAGGAATTCAAGTCCCCGCCTGACGCACTGACCAGATGCTGTCATCTGCTCGCAGAGAATCCAGCTTCCCTTTGCGGGGTGTTAGAGATCGAGATCCAGAAAGAGATTCCCACCTCTCTCATTCTAAGACTCATTCTCAGACTAGAACCTAGAGGGACTCTTGGCATACAAAAATTTAGTATATACTATAGTATAGAAAACAGCGCCTACTTCTTACCTCGTACTACACTTAGGTTAGGTACACTGGGGTAGACCTATTTAGAAACACCAGAAGAGTATTTACATTTTAGCCTGTGTTATTTAAGTTTGTTTATATGAATATATGTCATAACTGAAAGACAATGCAATTGCAGTATTATTTCTTCTTACTGCTCACGCTGTACGTATTATAATTTGCATACTGTCTGGAGATTGTAACAGCTCATATCTCTTACATGAGAAATAAGACTGTTCAATAAACCCCTTTTTATTGAAATGCCCATCTATCTATTTCTGTGTAACTCTGAAGAAACTAAACATGCACGATTGACTGAGTGAAACTGTTATCTATTGTTGTCACGATTCTGAGACTGTTCCTAGTCTAAGGGAAACAAAGTTGTCATGTTTATGCACTTGTCAGAAACTACTCCCTTCTTGTTTTTTTGAGAAGTTTCTAGTGACCTCTGAGTTAGCTGACACACAAAGTAATTAAGTTTAATATACTCAATAGAGGCATACTGACCTCAGTCCTATGCAAAAGCGATATTGTATATTATTCGAATGCGCAGAGCCAATAAGGGAAATCAGAACTACACTACAGTAGAAATGCGTATTCACAATATTTCCAAACAGCCAGCAAGTTGAAGCATTTCTGATGTTGTAGAGGATTTTATTCCTTGAAATTCTTCGAGACTGTCGAAGTCTTCAATACTTGTGAGGCATTTACGACTGCGGTGTTTAGCTTCATAGCCAAGTAGAATAGAGTGTTATTTCTGACAGCCTAGTAGGCCATGCAGCTGGTCTTGAAGATAATTTGGGTCTTGAGGGGATGCAAGTGTATTTCATTGCAGATTTAATTATGTCTATTTGTATAGGCATGTTTATGTGAAGGACTGTCCTTTGAATTTCCTTAGATTTTTCAACAAAACAACATTGTATTGCATTGCCTGATTTAAAGTTAAACAGCCCACCAAAAAAGTGCTGGTGTGATTTGCTTTTTTCAGCCTCATGCAGAGTGGAAGTGGAGTACAAACTTCTATGTATTGAACACAATTTGCCCAGACTGATAGCTCTAACTTCTAACTAGTGTCTGTTAAAAGTTTTTCAGTTAAAGGTTAGATCCTGTAAGGAGGTGGTGCTATAACGAATTCCAGGGCTGATTTATCAATGTGTCACACATTACTGCAAGACACCTCACCACTCTGTGATGTTTGAAAGGGAGAAGGAAGGAATATGACATAATTAACATTATATGGGACATTCCTGTCCTCTACTTGCACTGGCACGCAATGTTCTGCCTTGTGCAACACAGGCACCTTTGGGTGACGGCATTGTAGGCTGGATTGAAAGAGGCACCTTCCTGCACAAAAACTATCCGCAGAATGCAGTACACTTAGAAAGTGAACCATCGAAAAGAAATAACAATATTTCATCTTGTTCAACCTCTGGTGGGAAAGCATACAATTCTGATGCATTCTCAGTTGTGTCAGTGTTTGTAATTCTGGGAGTGTGTCAGAATACATAGGAAGATGCATGGGAACATCCACACTCCACCCATGTAAAGCCCTCACCATGAAGTGTAATGCAAGGCACAGCTGAACCTTGGTAAATTTTAAACTAAGGGCCTTATTTTGATGGTGGTTGGCCAAACCGCAGACCACCATTATTTCGGGCAGGAGACCATCCGACAATGTGTCGACGGTCCCACCCACCCTATTAGGATACGACCACTGTGCAGGCAGTCGTAAGGTGCCTTTTCTATTGTGGCTTGTGCTGCGGCCCAGGAAAAGGGCAGAGGTACAAGCCGAAGTAGTAAAAGGCACTTTGTGCACATCCATGCACCGTGTGCCAGGCACCCTATGGTGTATGGATATGTGGGGGGCACTACATGTGCCCCCTAGGCCACTTAGCAGTAGTCCATGAGAGACGGGGACCCAGCTTGGGGCCCCCAAAGTCAGTGTCCGTCTGCCTAAGGTCCTACTGCCATGAAAAGGTAGTCGTACACGGACATTCTAATCCCTATGGCGGTGCCTGCGCAGGCAATGCCTCCAATGTAGGCATAGGAGTCTGACTGTCACGCCAACAGGATCTTGGATCCTGTCGGAGGTGGCGGTGCTACCCAGACCTCTGTGCTCTGAATAACAGTATTGTCATTCAGTGGTTAGACCGATGCCCAGGATGTCCGGCAGACTGCCACTGATGGATTTGAGTGGCGGCCCGCCATTATAATGTCACCCTAAGATTTGCATCGCCCTACGTCACTTTGCATGGTGCATGGGTAACGAAAACCATTGATAAATTAGGCACTCAGTCTTTAGTAGATGCAGATTTTGCAAGTGGAATGCTGAAAATGAATGTGGTGATGAAAATAGCTGATATGGACAAACCACTCTCCACACCGATATTTCCTACTGCACCATGGCCAGCAGCGAATACAAATGTAAGATATGCAATGCTGAACTGCAGTTCCCTCTGAACGTATAAAGGAAGATGAAATGGGCAAAATATCAAACCTGAAAATATCGTCATACAAAAATATTGTGACATAAATATTGATGTAAAAAATATTGTCATCCATTAGGTATCATGTAAATAACAAAAATAGCATCAACACTTTTATTAATGCAAATATATATTGAAGCATCTAATTATTTTCTGAAGCAAAGAGATTTGCAGTATTTGCAACATAATGAGATGCTTTTATCTATGATGAAAACCTGTTTGGGCAATAATTACTTCCTTTTCAATCATGTTGTCTATTGCCAAACCCAGGGGACGGCGATGGAAACCTTCTTCGCCCCCAGCTACGCGGGTCTTTACCTAGGCTGGTGGGAGGAGCAGGTGGCCAGTTCCATCAAGGCCTTTACCCATAATGTCATCCTCTGGGTGAGGTACATAGACGACGTGTTCTGTATCTGGAAAGGGACAGAGGAAGAGGCCAGTGCCTTTGTTAATGAACTAAATATCAATCAATACAATTTGAAATTCACTAGTAGGTTGCATGATGAAAAAATTGAATTTCTAGATGTAGAAATTAATGGGCAGAATGACATGCTTACCAGCAGGTTATTTTGAAAATCGACTGCTGGAAATAGCATTCTTCATGCTAAAAGTTGTCATGCACAGAACCTAATTCAATGCATACCTTTTGACGAGCTTTTAGGAGCGAAACGAAATTGTAGCTCTGAAGAATTATTTCAGATTGAAATGAGAACCATGAAAGACCGATTTTTGGACAGGGGTTATTCCCTAAGTACTGTTAACCAAGCCTGTTCTAAGGTCTTGACGATTGATAGAAAATCTACTCTACTAAGTAAATCAGCACTGACAAAGGAAGAGGAACCAATGAGGTTCATTACTTCATACTGTAATCAGTCATGGGAATTACGGAACTGCCTAAAAAAACATTGGCATGTGTTAAATACTGATCCAACTTTAAAACAATTAGTTGGAGCACAGCCAAAGATTACCTATAGAAAATGTGAAGCACTTTCTGATATGTTGTGTAGCAATGTGTTAGCCGAAGAAAAAAATCCCTGACTATGTCCAGGGTTTCTATCCATGCAAATCGTGTAAAGCTTGTAAAACTAGTTCCAAATGTAAGGAGAAGATCCTTTCGGAAAATCAGAATGCATTCATCATTACTCAACACCTCACATGTAAATCAGACCATTGTGTCTATGCATTAAGGTGCCCATGCCCGCTGGTAAATATAGGTAGCACTATCAATCCAGTTAAAAAAAGAATATTGAAGCATGCTCGAGCAATTGTTAATGAGGACAGGTTGTACCCTGTAGCGCGTCATTTTAAAGAAGCACATGGGAAAAATGTAAATTTATTGCAATACTGTGCTTTAGCTAGAGTTTCCAAGTCAGAACAAGGGGGAAACCGTGTAAAAGAGCTAAGACGCCTAGAATCGAGGATAATCATTAAATATGATACAATACACCCTAAAGGTCTGAATAAGGATGAGGAATTGTGATAATTTGATAATATTTATCATGTTCCAATTTACTGTGCCTGTAAATAATTGGATCCTGCTATGTATATACATGAACAACTGAAGCTATGTTTGTTTTTAACTTTTTAAATATATTGATTGCATTTTTTATTACTTTATAGGAGACACAATTGTCAGCAACTCAGGTGGAGGAATTGGCACTTACAATTATTGGACATTGGTTATGAATGTGTTAACCCAAGATGTTGAACATAGGGAACAATTTTTGTGATAAATATAAGCCCACTTGGGCAACACTGTCACTATGTTTATTGAATATGGCATCGATACTAACAAGATTTTCAGTTAGTTTATATGTGTGCCACTATTAGAATGCCCACTGGGGCATCAGTGGTTTGAGTGGTTTTTACAGTGCCATTAGAATTCAAACATCGCTGTGCGGTATTATTCCGCGATATTTAGATTTGTATAAATTCAGGAGTGAGTATACAAATATAGAATGATGACATAAAATTATGTTTTTCTACTTTTGAATATAAGTGTACTTACACTGTGCCTTTTGCCATTTGCATTGTGCCAGATACCGTTACAAAATGGCCGCCACAAAAAGTGTAGTGACTCGTAGTTCTATTTCACTTATTATTATTTGCACTATATGTGTAGCATTGTTACAAACAGCTCGTTTACCCGTGACCAAAGTGTTCAACACCGAAACGCGTTGGGCATGTTCCTTGTTTGCATGTTCTAAATAAATCTCACGCTGCAAGAAAATACTGGGCTCGCGCATTCTTTACTATCGTCGTATGAATCAGCGTTTTGGATATATATATATATATATATATATATATATATATATATATATATATATATATATATATATATATATATATTCACTGAAAAAACCATAGGTTATAGACCATATATAGTTAGGAATTAGCATTTAAAAAACCTTATTTTACTCACACAAAACCATTGAAATTCCATATATAGTTAGTTGCACTAACTATATATTGCGCACCCGCAATCCACTGCTGATGATGTCACATATTACATCATTCATGACATGGTCAGTGACATCACTGATGACATCACTGATGACATCTCAAATGACATCACTGATGACATCACTGATGACAACATCCAGTGACTATGTTTCTGTAAAGTTAAAATATGTCTTACATATTGAAGAATGAGTGGATGTATAAGTGTCTGGACGAAGGATTTAGTAGGTGCATGACTGAATGTATGAGTGAGTGATGAAATGTGTCTCACTGAGTGCATGGGTTAGTGACTAAACTGTCTTAATTTGTGCATCATTATGTCTGTTGTTCTGTAAACTGCTGCATGTGTTGATCAGTAGCTATATGAGTAACTATATGGGTTATTGATTGATTGCCCAAGTATTTGCATGGGAGACTGAGTGTGTGTGTGGCTGGATGGGAGGTGTGTGACTCTGTACAGATCAATGTGTACTTGTATCAATGATTGTATAAGAGAGTAAGTATGTGTTAGTATATGGTTGAAAACGTAAGGTGCTCTATGTTTAACTGTATAGAGTAGAAAATGGAAGTGTGATTGATTCTTTACAGGACTGACTAGGTGTGTGAGTAACTCCATGGATGAGTGGCAGAGTGTGAGTGTCTGTATAGGTGTATGAGTGCATATGATTGTGTTGTAAACATGAGTGATTGTATGTATGAATGATTGTATGGGTGAATGAGTGAATGTGTGTGTAGACGTAGGAATCAGTGAGTACGTATGTAGTAACTAGTATTGGTGTGTCAATGGTTTCAAAAATTATACTCTGTTTTTAACACTGGGTGAAACAGAGGTTATATTAAAATGTGAGGAGATGCATTGTATTGTCACATGAATGATATCATCAGTGATGTGGTCATTGATGTCAAATGAGATGTCATCAGTGATGTCATCAGTGATGTCATTTGAGATGTCATCAGTGATGTCATCAGTGATGTCACTGACCATGTCATGAATGATGTAATATGTGACATCATCAGCAGTGGATTGCGGGTGCGCAATATATAGTTAGTGCAACTAACTATATATGGAATTTCAATGGTTTTGTGTGAGTAAAATAAGGTTTTTTAAATGCTAATTCCTAACTATATATGGTCTATAACCTATGGTTTTTTCAGTGAATTTTCAAGGTTTTGTAAATGCTAATTCCTAACTATATATGGTCTATAACCTATGGTTTTTTCAGTGAATTTCAATGGTTTTTTAATAGCAAATATCATAAGCTGTCGAATGTCAAGTACGTGGTAAGAATTTTTTTTTTCGTGTTTATGCACACTGATCTGCTTTGATTGCTGCCCCCCACCCCTCATTTCTATTAGGAGTACTCTCTCTTTGCAGATAGTGAAGGGTAGTTAACGCAGCCCTTTCCCCCTTTGTAATCCGTCGTGCCTGCTTCTCTCTCCATTTGATTGATTGTTCTCTTTGGTTCATTCTCTATTTACAAACAAGCACAGAGTCGCAATACTCTGTTTAGTCTTTGCAGATAGCGAAAAATCGTGTAAAAAAACAAAAGGAATCGAGCAAAATCAGTAGGCCACTAATGGGATCTCTTTTGACCTCGCTAAAATAGAAACATTAGGAACAACCTGTTGAAAATAGCAATGCGTATGTATATAAGCGGCGTTCATTTGTGTTCACAGTACCCCTTGTTGATTGTTTCAATCGAGCATTGAATTGTTCGAAGTTAATTCTCTTAACGATCTTCTCTACCTGCAAACGAGGAAGAATAGGAATATTCTATCTCCCTTTGCAGATAGTGAAGGGTAGGTAACGCAAGCCTTTAACACGTCGTACCTATTTCATTCCTCATTGATTGATTGATTGTCCGAACATTGACTGTTTGGGAATTAGTTCTTTTTGGAGGTATTCCCTGTTTGCAAATAAACGTAGGAAAATCTTTGCAAGTAGTGAAAGGGTACGTAATGCGGACCGTTCTCCCCCGTTGTAATCTGTCATGCCTATCTACTCCCCACTGATTGATGCACCTTTTTCACCCGGACCATTTACTAGAGATACGTCATCTGGCCCGACCAGAGAGCACCCCTAGTGAAAAGGACATATGCAATAATAACGAAGTGATCACTGTATCCTGTTAACAGAAACTTTACCATGAAACAACCTGGAAAGAAAAAAATAGGAAAACGAAAATCAGTAGGCCACTGATGAACATGAACTTTTATTAAACAACGAACAAAGAAACGATAACATAACGTAATGATAAAACCTATTAATGTCCTAGAAACAAGAAAACGTTAAAATATGCCAGTGGTGAGAGACCAGAAAAACAGTAAGAGAAACCAAATCACCCCTCGCTGTCCCACCGCCTGCCACGCCAAAAAAATCGATAGACTAGGGAAAATGCAAGTCAGTAGAACATCCACCCCCACTCTGGAAACTTCCAAGGTGGGGCAGGGTTCCGGCTACGCCCAGCCGGGAGCAGCCCATATAAGGCAGGTCCTGCTGCCACGCCTCGGCCAGGAGATCCTAACGTAGGGTGTAGCCGGAGGAGAGGCCGAGACCAGCGGGACCCGGCCAGGGGATTGCCTTTACAACGCTGAACAGTTGCAGGGGGGGGGAATGTCTCCTCGACCCTCCCCTCTCTCTCCCAGTCCGGCCGCGGTGGCCCTTGAGAGTTGCAGGTAGTCCCGCCACATGCTCTTCCGGTCCGACCACCAACGGTCGGGGGGCCGAGGCCGACGGGATCCGGCTGCAGCCGATAAACCAAGAAACCCGTTCATGGGGCCAGAGCCAGGGGCGTCCGGCCGACATCCACCGGAAGCCCGGCCCGAAGACGGACGGGACACTTCTTTCTTTTATAATGGCTGCGACAACACTGGAGGGGGATGTCTTGCACATGCCTCCGACCCCCCCCTCGTCCTCATCGCCTGGTCCGGCCATAACAAATCTCAAGCGAGACGCCGTGGGGTGCACTGGGAGGGAGAGACGGTGCGAACAGGCCTCTCCCGCCTCCCCAGGTGGAGGCTTCCCAGCTGCACCCTCAGCGCTCCAGGCGGTGGCATCCTAACAACTACAGTGCTGCACAGTTTCGGAACGACCTAGATAACGGTTCTTCCACTGTGGCCATGCTGCAACGTCTCGCCCGGCAGGTTGGAGCCCATCCGCTCATGTGACCCCGCGATCGCCGGTAGCTGCCGAACTCTCAAAATGGCGGTCGACCTGGCAAGAGCGGGCCCAACATAAAGAAATGGCCCGGTCACTGGTTGACTCCACCACCGTAGTCCTCCACGACCTTGAAGATTCTAGAGGAGCCGCGGGAGTCTCCGACCCCCGATGGGGAATGACTGCCATGATCGCCCGTGGAGTGACGAAACTGTATCCGCGGGACGTCGGCGCTCCCATGCTGGCGCCAGCCTCACTTTGAATTACTACAATCCTGCAGACCTCACTTCCGGTGAAAGCACAGTGTGACCCGGTAGGAAAAATTATTGCACCCCCTCCCCTTTTTGACTGATAGTTCAAACCACCGATCCTTTCCTTTGCCCTTTTAACGGAACTTTGGACTGCCTCCCCCTCTTTTACATTTTCTAGAGAAAACAAAACATTAACCACTACATTAGCATAGCAGTTGACACCAGAACTGTTTTCAAATTGAAAACCAACAACATCTTCAACAGAATCCTTTTTGTTTCTGCTGTGACCCTGCTACAGCACAGGCATTGTCCCCAGCAGTAATTCTGCAATGCCGGTAAGAATAGCTGTGGTGCCTACTGGACTCACTCACCCCCGCGGCGCCCCACGCCGTTTTTTGCTGGGCGGCAACTTACTAGACATCACTTTCGTGCCATCTAGATTTCAGCGCGTTCTGCTGCCTTGGAACTATTCGCACAACAGACCGCTACTGACAAGAATATTTCATTATTGGTGCTGTCAATTTCAATAAATCTATTGGATAATTAAAAAGAAATTGCCACGGTCTCTTCGTTGTTTAAATGTTTTTACTGTTTTTGTTTTGTTGTATATATTTATATGTTATTAAAGTTTTATATTCCTACTACTTTGTTGGAGTGCTATATATTTTTAATGTGACACATAATTGTAAAAACTTTGATGTACAAAGAGTCATTCCTGGAATCTTCCGCTTCAGGCTCGGTCCCCTCCCCAATCACAATACAGGATGGTTTTCAGATAGTAGGAACGCGTGTGCTGTGACGGATCACATCGGGTGTGGGCCTTGATCTACTATAACTCCTTTGAAGAGGGGTGATTCTTTACAGCTGGGGCCATAAACTACATCTGCAGAGCTAGCTGATAGCCTAGGACCGGCCTGGACATTCGGACACAGAGGAAGAGGAGTGTCAGAGGGTGCGGTAGTGAATAGGGCGAAAGGGAGGTGTCGGGCGGGCACAGAGTGTGATTCTCAGGGAAGAGCAGCGCAGATGGGGGAAGGTTTATTGCCCATGCATAAGACAGAGAGCGGTGGTGACCAGTGCCTGGGGGAGATGCTTACGAGGGTGAGGAGCCATGCTACGAATCGACAGCGTGCAGAGAGTGGGTCTGGTCAAGACATCTAAAATGGCTGCCGTGCACGACAAAAGTGTGGCATTTCAAAAAAGGCAAGATGGCGCAGACAATGTTTTTCAACACTTCCTCATTTCCTTCGAATCGAACGTTAACAGACGTTGGGGCATATTACCAAAGTTAAGCGATATTTATCGCTAACGATGCTTACCAACCAATTTTTTACCACTAAGCATCGTCAGAAATTATCGAAGATAAACCTTACTATTATCAAGGTTTATCGCAAATGCGATAATAAACGGCCGCAATGCATGAATATCGCTAAAAACTCAGCGATATTCATGCATTACCGAGCTAATACTCTTAGCCATGTTATCCACCTCCCATTGGATAACATGGCTAAGAACTGCTCAGGGCAGGTGTTACTTTTTGGAGATATTCGCGCTTAGCGCGAATATCTCCAAAAGTTGGTAATAGGAGATAGATATCTTGCATGTTGTAATGCAAGTTATTGTGGTATATGGAACTCATACCATAATCTCTCAGGAAAGCAGAAACTGATCCTTTTGGGACCGCCTAAAAAGGCCTAGGGGGTGAGGAGTACTCTACTTTGCCCCCTTTTCACGTTCCGAACTATTTTATTTTACTCTCTTCTGTAATTACACAAAATACCAGCGATAAGATGCATCGGAGACACACACTGAGAGAAAGGAGGCCGGAGATGAAGAAGACATGTCAAATACACATTGGAGATAATATAGTGGCAGAAGGGAAGTAAATATGAGTAAACTTACCATGTAACATAAAAATGTGGCACTCTATACTATAAGTCTCATTTTATACTACAATCACTTCGCTACAACCTCATAAATTAAAAATAAAAATAAATAATGTCTCAAGCAATTTTTGATTTCTAAATATAAATTTATTCTTCAGAATTTTCTAAATTTGAAACAACTAGTAACATGTCCTCATCAGTAATTTCCTCTTCAATCATCTCATCTGGAATCTCCTCATTAAAAGTCTGCAATGATGATTCTTGTAACTCTATGGTCTCCAAACACTCGATAAATTCGCCATCAAGAGATTGATCAAAAAAATCATTCAAGTCATCTCCTCCTTCTGACAATATTTCATTATTGGTGCTGTCCATTTCAATCAATGTAGTGGAATCATTCAAGTCATCTCCTCGTGACAATATTTCATTATTGGTGCTCTCAATTTCAATCAATGTAGTGGAATCATTCAAGTCATCTCCTCCTTGTGACAATATTTCATTATTGGTGCTGTCCATTTCAATCAATCTAATGGAATCATACAAGCCATCTCCTCCTTGTGACAATATTTCATTATTGGTGCTCTCAATTTCAATCAATGTAGTGGAATCATTCAAGTCATCTCCTTGTGACAATATTTCATTCTTGGTGCTGTCCATTTCAATCAATCTAATGGAATCATACAAGTCATGTCCTCCTTGTGACAATATTTCATTATTGGTGCTCTCAATTTCAATCAATGTAGTGAACAATTCAAAAGAAATTGCCACGGTCTCTTCATTGTGAGCCATTTTATTTTGAAATTGCTTGCTGTAAATTGCAGAAAAAAATAATCACTTTCATTTATCGTTTTTAGTAATACATAATATAAAACTAACTTCATCAAGTATTTAGTATAACAGAAGGACTGCAAATAAATAACAGAAAACATTTTTCAAATTATCTTCAAGTGTACAACATAGTTCCCCTTACAAATTAACAACTCACCTTTTTAAAAGTAGCAGAAGTGTTAGTACTGTGTAAATCAAACACCAGAAATTCACCACCAAAAATTCCTCACAAATGTACCTCAGACAGTAGTATCACAAAATGGCTGTGGTTTCCTCTCATTTGACATATATACATAACCAATTAACTTTCATCACACACAAATACAAAACCAAAGTAACATTTTAATTGGTTCTAAATTTCAACACTTTCAAATGTGTTTTCCCCATGCAATTTTCCATAGGACATTTACATACGTCTACAGCCTGAATGGCTGAACGGAATTACACCAAACTTGGCAAAATGGTACATCAAACCTAAGAGGTCAGGAAGGATCTACTATGCCCCCTTATGGTCATTTCCCCCTTCGCTTTGGCCTCCTCTTGTCTCTCAATCCTACCGAGGGACAAGATGGCGGCCGCTACGGACTGTTTGGAATGTTGACAGACGCCGGAGAACCAATCAGCTTCGCAAAGCTCCGTAACGCGAAAAGTACGCGAAGCGGAGCGCTGTTACAGATATATATCTTTTTTTCAACGTTAATTTCTCAAAATCCACTGGAGCACATATATTGAGACCTAGCAAAGGCACATCGGGCTACCAGTCCCTAATATTTTGCCAAGTTTCGTGCAAATCCATTCAGCCGTTCGATTATTATTATTTTGTTTTTTTTTTGCCCCGCGGGGCCCTTTTAAAACCTCCACATCAAACCTAGGGGGTCAGCGAGGATCTACTATGCCCCCTTATAGTTATTTCCCCCTTTGTTTTGACCTCCTCTTGTCTCTCGATCCTACCGAGAGACAAGATGGCGGCCGCTACGGACTGTTTGGAATGTTGACAGACGCCGGAGAACCAATCAGCTTCGCTTCACAAAGCTCCGTTGCGCGAAAAGTCCGCGAACCAGAGCGCTAACCGGTCCGCTGTTACAGATATATATCTTTTTTTAAACGTTAATTTCTCAAAATCCACTGGAGCACATATATTGAGACCTACAAAAGGCACATCGGGCTACCAGTCCCTACAATTTTGCCAAGTTTCGTGCAAATCCATTCAGCCGTTCGGGCTAAAAGTGAGGCCAACCGCCCTATGGAAAACTCAATGTTAAAAACACGTTTTGGGACCCCCCTTTTTTCTCGGCCCCCACTGGACGAACCCCCCCCAAATTTTCAAGGGCTGCTCAGAAACAAAATGTGCCATTTTCCTGAAAATTTCAGCCGATTCCGTCCACAAACGCCAAAGTTATTAGACATAGAATTTTCAAAAAACCCATAGAGAAAAAATCCTAACTATATATACCTACTGGCGACCGCCAGTAGGTAATATATATATGTACACATGTATATATGTATACCCAATTCCCAGTACGATAAATAGTTTAAAAACAAACCAATTTAATTTCAACATGTCAAAAACATTAATAATTATCAGTATTAGAATTTTAAATTCACAAAAACGTAATAATACTATACATTTCAACAATATAACATTTTACAAATAATACATACACTATTCCCACACAAATGTATACAACAATAGGCAAAGAGTTTGACTCAGGAGAGGTAAAATTTACTATTCCCACTCCACGCAATGCAACAGTAGGGAAACTGTTGGATCGCGGCGGGATAGAATTTATCATTCCGACTCCAGTCAGTGCAACAGAGGGAAAGTGTTGGATTATGCGGGGTAAAATTTACCATTCCCACCCCAGTCAGTGCAACAGTACGGAATGTGTTGGATTATGGAGGGGTACATTTTACCATTCCCGCTCAGGTCAGTACAACAGCAGGGAAAGTGTTTGATTGCAGAGGGGTAAAATGTATTATTCCCACTCCAGTCAGTGCAACAGAAGGAAAAGTGTTGGATTGAGGAGGGGTAAAATGTACTGTTCCTGCTCCAGTCAGTGCAACAGTAGGGAAAGTGTTGGATGGCAAAGGGGTAAAATGTACTACTCCCACTGCACTCTCTGCAACATTAGAAACAGACTAACTCACTTCAACAACATACAATCATTTCAGAAACATACTAAGTAACAAAAAAATCGAAATATTTAAATATAAAAAATCGACAAATAAATATTTAGTACAATGTTTAACACATATAAATTACAATAAATAAATATAATAAAAATGTAAATGTAAATCCATACTATATTATATTCTCAAAATAATAACAACCAATAAATACAATCCTATTTACATTTAAAAAGTGAAACACATTTAACACATACAATAATAAATACCATAGGGCCTCATTACAATGGCAGTTGGACTGCCACCGTCAGGCCATCAGTGGAGGTGCCAAGGCCATTGGACCATGCAAGACCGTCCGCCACATCAGGATGGCAGGTGGATGGTTGGTGGCCAGAGAGACCATCCTACACTACTACCGTTGGATGGACTGTAATCCCTACAATGGTGGCGTTGCCTGCTCAGGCACCGCCGTAGGGATTACAATGTTAGTTTCCGCTGGCCGTTTTATGGTGGTTAACCCACCATGAAAAGGCAGACGGAAAGTGACTAGCGGGCAAGTAGAAGGCCCCCCTTCCCCCTTTGACCGCCGATATGGGCCCTGGGGTACACCGATGGTGCCCCCTACATATCCTTGCACCATGTGGCAGGCAACAAATGGTGCCTGCCACATGGTGCAGAGATACGTTAGATGTATTTCTTTAGTATTGTGGTGTGTGCTACAGCCCGCAGCACATGCCGCAATACAAAGTATACACATTACGACTGCCTTGAAGGCGGTCGCATCCTAATACCGATGACGGGACCGCCGACAGCTAGTCAGGCGGTCCCGTTCCTGACAGGATGGCGGTCGAACACAAGTCAGACCCCCAATCATAATGAGGCCCGAAATTCTAAAAAATTAATTAACTATTTTTACATTTGTTATAACTTTCTACCCTATATTTCTGCAAACTACACAACACATAAGGGGCTGATTACGATGTTGGTTGGAAAGCCTTAGTTTGTGGACCAATCGACCAATTCCAATGTCGGCGGTCGGAACGTAAACCGGCCAGTCATTCCGACTGGCCTCTTGGAGTATTCCTGTCAGTCGGAACCACACCATAATCCCCCATGGAGACCGTTTCCACCGTTTGGATTACAGTATCGGTTTCCAACAGCCTTTCTGTGCCGGCCTTTCTGACACAGAAAGGCTGTCAGAAAGCGACTTTGGGGACCCCTAGCAGGACCCCCTTTCCTCCATGGCCTATGGTTTGTGGTTGAGGGGGTACCTAGGGTACCCCCCTGTAAAACCCTGCACTGTGTGGCAGGCACCATGGGGGGCCTGCCACAGGGTGCAGGGTTTTACACCCCCCATTTCTCTATAGGAGCATGTATTACGTCCGGTTTACTGTCATAACACAAGCTCCCATAGAAAACAGTGGAAATCTGACTGAACAGTGTTCGGTCGGATCATAGTCAGGCGGTCGGAACCGCCGACCTCAGGTCAGTCAGTCCTGAGACCGAGACCGTGTCGGTTGGAGGCAATTCCAATCGACATTGTACTATAAATTATTTAAATGTTATTATTTACAAATTTAACATACTTAAATATGTATTAACTTATTAACAACAATTGACTATTAGTAAAATAATTATATGTAATTATCTTCCCTCCCTTTATTCATGCAATACCAACATCCCGCACCCAATAACAATTATTTTTTTAAATGAACTAATAATATATTAATTAACTTCCCACCCTTTACCCCTGCAGGTGCAACAACTCATACCTAATATATAACTTAAAGAATATCTTAATTACATATTTTACATAACTAATTATCATTTCAATAATTATTATGCATTAACAATATTTATTAATTATAATTAATTTCCTATGCACCCTTTACCCACACAAAAACAACAACACATACCAAGAAATAAAATAAATTAATCCATTACACTGGCTACATAATTATCAATTAATTTAATAATATGATTAAAAAATAATTATTAACTAATCATTATGAATTTACTTCCCACCCTATACCCCTTCAAAACATACACCCCACACCTGAAACATAGGACCTTATTACGATATCAGTGGAAACGCCACAGACAGGACATCAGTTGCTGCCCCACCACCAACAGACCGTCAGTGGTCAAGGGAAGGACTGCTGTCTATGACAGCATCTGTAACTATGTAGCTATGCTCTAATAACTGTGTCCCCTTTGTGTCCCCTTTGTAACAATGTAACTTGTAACTATGGTCTGATACTCATGTAAAGCGCTCTGATACCTCCGGGTCTTGGCAGCGCTATATAAAACCTTTAAAATAAAATAAATAAAAATAGAATCCCATCAGGGCAGCAGTCAGAATCCTATACAGTGCATGGAGGCAGTGCCTGCGCAGGCACCACTGTTTGGATTATGATGTCCATTTCCGACAAATATCATGAAAAGGCTGTCGAAAATGTCCTTTGGGGGCCCCAAACATGGCCTCTGTCTCCTGTGGCCCACTGTAAAATGGCCCTGGTCGTACATGTAGTGCCCCATGCACATTCATGCACTGTGTGCCAGGCACCACTTGGTGCCTGGCACATGGTGCATGGATGTGCACAAAGTGCTCTTTCACACTGCAGCCGCTTTTCCTGGGCCGCAACACAAGCAGAAATGTAAAAGAGCACTTTTTTGACTGCCAGCATGACAGTCTCATACTAATTAGGTGGCTGGACCGCCGCCTGCTAGTCGATCGGTCTCCTGACTGAGGTGATTGCGGGCGGCGGTCCGACTGCCAGTTATCTTAATGAGGCCCCTACCCTTAATTAAAAAATAATAATAATTATACAATTAACATAAATAATTCTCAAATAAATAATTAATATTAATTGCAAATTATTTATTGATTCATTGTAACTACTTTGCTTACCACCCTATACCTCTTCAAAACCCACAAACCATACCTGTAACAACTTAAAAAAATAAATTATACAATTAACATAGATAATTATCAATTAAACAATTAATATTCATTAAAAGTTCATTATTAATTAATTATATTTAATTAACGTTCCATCCTGTACCCCTATAAACCCCACAACCTGCTACAATACTAAAAAAAAATACCAATTATAAAATTAAATTCTAAAACTAATAAAAATGAAAAGCTATATTAAAAAACATTAACAATTTTACAAACGATTTATAACATATACAATAGAAATGAATACTAAAATACATACAAATGATTTTAAAACTATAATATTAACAACAATATTTTTGTAAACTATATTAATAACTTTGGTATTGTTATATTCGATATAACTTACCTTAAAATCGATATTCTTGAAAACGATATTCTTGCACACAATATTTATGGATGATGATATTTCCAACTCTATATTTATGTATGACGATATTTAATTTTCGATATTTTGGCTGAATACAGGGCAAAGCCTATCAGCGCAAAACCCCAAGGCTTTGAGGGGTGATTTCCTGAAAATCAAAGCAGTTGTTAGCTTATAAAATGAGGTTGATAATCTGTTAAATAACATGACGAGGCAACCCAGATCTAAATCACACAAGTAGTGGTTAACGTATGGTGTCTGATCCGAGGGATTGGAGGTATGGAAACAGGAGATGGACATTGCACTATCATAATTATGGTACTGGAATTACAATAGTGGAAATGAGTTCATCCTTTATTGACTTTGCCTTTCACAAGTCATTAGTTTGAGAGGAACATGCCACTGATAAACGTCTGTGGCTAGATGCTGCAAAGAACAGTGTGTGTTTTTTTGGGGGTGGGAGCAATTGCTGCAACAAAATCTGCCCGGTGCTAAATTTGTAAAAATAAACGTGCTAGGGCCCTTGTCAGAAGGCCACTGCAGCTTGCACTGCCCATTGCCCCTGCCATCACAGCCAATGACAGTACCGACACAATTACTACAAATCACACTCCTACAAGTGTGACAATTCAGGCTATTTCAGTCCTCCAACACTGTAAGAATTACTTGGGTAGTAGTAGGTATTAGTCCTTTTTAATGTATATTGAAATAATAAATGACTGTTGTTGTTCTCATTTCTAAATTAGACAGACAGTGCCACCATGTGGTAATGTCATCAGTGCCAGTGTTGACATTGAAGGGCTGGTGCCGTACACTTGAACCCACTGGCTCAATTAAGCCCTTCCTGCACCAAGAATGCATATAGCTATGCGGACATACATTGGAAAATATCATGTGAAAATTCATTTGGCCCTATATTCATCAGCAGCTCACTTGATATGGGCTTAATATTCAGTCAATAGACTATCACATTCATCTACCAATGTAGCATGTTTCTAACCAATAGCAATATAGCATTATGCAATGGCACCTAGAGTACAAGGATACCTGAGAGGTCTACAGTGGCGGAGGGGGCTGTTGGTGCTCTTGCATCATACAAAATTGAAGCGCAAGAAAAAGACATCCCTTTCATACATGTATCACCGCCCTACAGCTGATTGCATAGTGAATTTACTTATAGGTCCCCAGTAAAGTGACGTACTTTGCTAGGTACCTCTTGGGTCACTCCCATCTTATGTTGTCACTGGCTCATGATTATCCACAACCAGCGGTGCCACAGTGGCGTCTGCGTGCTGTGGCGCTAACAATCACCTCCCTTTTGGTAGCGGTCCGGACTGCACTGGGACACTACTTTTCGTGAAAATTGGGGAAGCTCTAAGACAAAAGCCCATGGGGCTTATTTACAAGGCCCTTGCGCCACTTTTGTGTCACTTTTCCCATGTTACAAATGAAGCAAAAGTGGCGCAAGGGGCTTGTAAATCTGCCCACATGACTGGGAAGCAATAAAGGTGGTTCTCAGGGGAGTGTGTATGACTACGTCATATGGGGTCTGGAAGCAATTGGAACAGGACCTAGGGTGTGATGAAACTAAACTGTCAGAGATAGAAAGGATGCCTCCAACAACACCCAATAGACTAGGGGAATGGTGCTGCTTGTGAAGTACAATATTAGATGCCTGGCACAGGCTTAAAAAGCTCATATACACAGCACGCAGAAAACGATTGCATGCAGGAGGGGACAAGACAGGGCATTATTGGACAGATTGGTGTGACAGCAGCAGTCTCGTGACCCTATTTTGGCACTGAGAGACACAGGGGCACAATATGCATGTCGCAGGTCATCAAACTGATTAGAAAAAATCTTATTGACATGTACGCTGAAGACACTACAACGTTAGAATCTATTGTCCATGGTTTCTTGGCTGGGTTTGACTTGCCTTGCCTGACTGCGGATGATAGGGCCCTGCTCGAGACTGATTTGTTTAGAGACGAGAGTCTTACCTAACTATGGAATCCAAAAATGGCAAAACACTAGAGGGAGATGGCCTACCCGCCAAATGTTATCACAAATCAGTAGATATAATTACAGACAAAGTGCTGGAAGTGTATAATGAGGCTTACAAGGTGGGACGCATTCCAGACACAATGCAGGAGGCACTTGCGGTGTTAATACCCAAACCAGGTAAACCGGTAGAGGAGGTGAAATCCTATAGGCCCTCTCGATGCTTAACGTGGATATTAAAATATTGAGCAGGTTATTGGCAGCTCAACTTCTTCTCAATTTAGTCCCACTTATCCACGAAGACCAATGCAGTTTTATCCTCAGGGGGAGCATGATGTTAAACATCCGTAGGCTGTTCCACATACTTCAGGCTCCTGAAACCCAAGGAGGTCCACATGCACTGGCATTTCTCGATATGGATAAAGGTTTGGATTCTGTGTGGTAGGCGTATCTTTGGTAGGTTCGGGAAAAAATTGAGTTTGGGCCCAAATTTATCAAATGGGTGCAAATACTTTATACTGCTCCGATAGCTCTGGTCCCTATGTATCAGAACTGTTCCCTCTGTGCCACGGCACGAGACAGGGATATGCCCTGTCTCCCTTAAGCACTGGGGGGTTGGTGCATGTTATTTTGCTTCAAGCAGATGATGCCCTGGTGTACTTTTGAGAGACAAGTGAGGCACTCCCTATAATGCAGACAGCATTATCTGACTTTGCAGTGGCATCTGGTCTCTCAGTGATTGGCCAGAGGTCACATATTATGCCACTTGGGACATTGGCAAACCTTGATCCCACGGTACTCCCAAGTCTTCCACTACCCTGGTATCCAGAGGGCTACTTGGGCATTAAGAGATAAGGGAAGGCAAAGTTTCCTGGACTCAAATAAAGGAAGGGTCCTGACAGGGCTATGTACATCCATTCATCTTTGGAAAAACCTTTCACTGATTTTGAGAGGGAAATCAGCTCTAATCGAAATAGTGGCTCTGCCCTGCTGCCTGAACGTCATGCAGAGTTTGCCATATGAGATCCCTCATCGATATTTTCGTGAACTGGGCAGTCTTATTGTGGAACTGTTACGGTCCACAAATTGGAAGAGAATTGGCCTACGAATGCTGCAGCAGACATGGGTTAGAGGAGGGATTGAACTCCCTAACCTAGAATACTACTACATGGCTGCAAACCAGCAATACATTGGTTAGATGAAGCAGGTTACTGGAAGAAGAGGTTCTTGGGTCCTATAGACGGCCAGAAAATCTTGCCAGAACTTCTCATGTTGGGGCGCATGTCCCTGACTCTTACCCACACTTGGTCAGGCAGATAAGGCGTTTATGGGAACAAAAGGTCACAACAGTTCTCCATAGAGCCCCATTTGCAAGAGACATGCCAATATGAGTGATTAAGCTCTTCACAGATATGGAGAAAACCATGTTGGTAAAAAAGTGGAAAGTCAGAGGTTGCGACGTTCTTGGGGCTCTCTATCTAGGCAGCCAATATATAACCAGGGAAGACGCAATTGAATCATTCAACCTAGGTGCAGTATAATATCTACAATATAATAAAATACTGGCTACAACCTGGGAGTTATGGCCTAATATCCCAGAGGAGCCTGTCCAATCCCAGACACTTGGCAGGTTACTAGATATGACAGCGGGATCAAAACTTATCACTCATCCTTATTGGTCTATACAGGAAGATGCCTTACCTATAACTCCAAAGGCCCACGTGCGATGGAAGGAGAGCCTCGGAGACAATATCACCTAACGAGATTGCCAGAAAATACATGAAGAGAAACGCAACGTACGTTCAAATGTTCACTTTAAATTAATTCAATACAATTTTGTCCATCAACTATACCTTACTCTCAAGGTTTTGCAAAAAATCTACCCTACAAGAACAGAGGAATGTCCTCGATGTAGAGTCTCTGCAGCTGACTTTATTCATACAGTCTGGTACTTTGTTAAAATAGTGCCATACTGGAGAAAGATACTTGAAACTCTTAAGCGAGTCACGAATTGGGAACTGGAGGGTACTCCCCGGGAGACACTGCTAGACCGACTCCCAGACCCAGCCAAGAAGAAAAGTAGTCGTAAATTCTTAAACCTTGGGTTAGTATTGGCTAGCCGTCATATTGAAATTAAATGGCTAGATGCATGCCTGCCGACCCCGGAGGAGTGGCTGTGGGATATGCTTGAATGCGCCACTGCCGAGGAAATCAGGATGAAACAAGTTAGACGTGATGAAAAACTAGAAGATGACCTGGGAGCATGGAGAAAGATGGTGCTTGAACTATGCACTGCTGAAAGTGAGATAGTCCACAAAGACAAAACTGACTAACCAAACCTACCACCTGTAAATCAACAAAAGGTGCCCAAAAGGGAACAAGAATGGTGGGGGGAAATGGAACTCTAGTATATTATAGAGATGGAAGGTACCGCAAGGAGATACTGTTTTAAATGTGAGACCTTCTGCACCTCAAATGTTATTAACATGATTTTTTGCTATTATTACCTTTTAAACTTCCCGCCTGGGAGGGGGGGAGGGTGGCTCAAGCAAGGGGAACATTTTCAATTAAAATTCAAGCAAGAATATCAGTATATGGATGTACATTATGTGATAAATCTGACCCTGATACCAAAAAAATCAATACAAATGGTTAAAAACACCAAAACACCGTTTTTATCATTAAATATTCATGGAACTCCTTGTAGTAATTACATGCTGCTAGCACATACAATTTGAGCCTCTTTTTCCTACTCCCTGCAATGGAAATTTCCTGGTGCCTGCGAAGTTAAGATCAATTACAATTTGACAATTACAGTGTAACCCATTTGGCCAGAGAGTAAAACTGTGAATCAGAAGATAAGTATAGATAGATTACAAATTTAAAGCCCATCTAATATAAATCAGTTGCAGAAACATAGTATAAAAATATAGAATAACCAGTGGGACTCCAAGGTGTTGTACGAAATGTATCTTCAACAACAGGAAGCAAATGAGGAATTCTGTAGCGGCAATATAAAGATTAAGAAATACAGTCAGGTGATTAGATTGAAAGGTTTAATCTTCCTGCCCATACGTGAAGTTATCTTAGAACATCTATGAAGTCCTATTGTAACCTATGGATTAGGGAAACCCTATTTCAGTCAGGAAATCAAGGAAAGGTGTCATCATAGCAGAACCTCTGTAGAAGTTCTCAAATGGGGAAGAATATTGTATAGCATGAAGTCACACAACAGAGGTGTTGCAAAGAGGTATATATCTCTCAAAGTCTAAAATGAATCTCTGAAAAAAGCTGAAGTGTGCTCATTAGTTATGTCCACAAAGGAACCTTCTAGAAGCCCAGGTCAGGTGTCTCATTATTTTCCACAAATAAATCTTGGCAACTACACTTGCAACTCATTTCCTTTGGTTCACATATTCAAGATGTCCTTGAATTCCTGCCCGTCTCCCAATTCCGCATGGACAGTAATCCTCCCTTGCCCGTTACTGGTTCTCATCCTTGCCAAAAATACTCTTCTTAAACGTCACTATCTCTTTCACACAATGTTCCTTCTCTATGCATTTAGGTCACAAGTTTATACCTGCAGAGGCAATAAAAACATTTCATCCAAAGTAAATGTCCTCGCTGAAGTTTAAACATTGTGAAATCAAAATGCTTAAAGCCTCTCGTTAACTTAATGTAGTAAACATCTCAATACATGTTTAAATGCAATATTATAACTGCGTATACAGTAAAATATAGCTGTAGCGTACTATTCAAAAGGAGCACATTTTCAGTGGTGAAAGAAATGTGAGGTATTATTCAAATGAGTACTTGAATACATGAGTATTAACAATATTATTCAAACCACACAAATCCTGTTGTGACATTGTTTCAAATTCCATGTGAGGCTGAGTGGTTCTCTGTTATTGATGTGTGTTAAACTTTTGTTTCCATACCCTTACATAGCTAAAGTCAGTTGCTCTTTGCAATTAGGCTCGGCAGTTATGTTTTGGCATGGTGCCGAGCAGCTGCGGCCCGTGGAGGGAGTTCCGTGGGGCGGTAAGGAGGGGCAGGGGCTGGGTGGGGGGTACTAAACACCGGAATATGGATAATTGGAGGTAAGTAAACAATAAAATAATTAAAACAAATTTTGTTGTGCGCTCTGCATCGCAAAATGTGATGCAGCGCGCGCTACGAAATTCGTTTTATTTATTTAATTGTTTACTTACCTCCAATTATCCATATTCCGGTGTTTAGTACCCTCCATCCTGCCCCTCCCCCGCTCCGAATTACCGCCCCACGGTACTCCCTCCATGGGCCAAGGCTGGTGCCGAGTCTCACAAGGGCATACTGAGAGCCCATCCATTTTCAACCAGATCCCTAAGGAGAATCTGGAGTGCTTGGTTTTGCCCTGTAACTCAGTCTTAGTACAGTATATTAACGACCTTCTGGAGGCTTGCAAAACTGATACTATGGTTATGCTGAACCGCTTGACTGAGAATGGGCATACAGAGTCTCAAAATAAACTGCAGTGCTGTTTGAAAGAAGTCTTGTATCTTGGTCATCATATTGAGAAAGGAGTCAGAAAGGTGTCGCAGGAGAGAATTTCTGTGATTTTATAAATGAAACCACCAACAACCCAGAAAGAAGTCAGGATGTTTTAGGAATGGTGGGCTAATGTTGTCAGTACTTCCTGTACTATTAGTGCACCACATCGCATTCATAATGTTACATGACACAAGTTCATAAGACAATGTGTAAAAAATATATATTACATCCTCATGCTCATACATGAAAAGTTGGAGCCAAAATTATGCTGCTCCAGTTCTGGAAAGCGGCTGGAATACATGTGCAGTGTACTATGCAATCTGTACCATTATCTTGTTCCTAGGCCACTCAACCAGTCTACTCTTGATACTACTGGAAATTGAACACAAGTCAGAGCAATTGTAGGGTAGGGTGAACATAATTTTATTGCTGCCATTGAACAGTTGGATTACATTGATGCAAACGTACGAGGGCTTGCTTTTACTTTACATTGTATCATCAGTGATCATTAAGTCAAATAAACTTTGTATAATACAAACTGTCAGCATTGTATTTATAAATTCACAAGGTACACTAAAGTTTTCTGTGGCTATTACCACTATGGCTATGCTAACGCGGGATTACTGGTTACTAATTATCTTACCAAATCCCAAACTATGTCGACTGAATCGTTGGTACCTGTCGTTGAGTAAAAGGTAATCTCACAATAAGTCAATCAATTTAAGAACTTACACCACTCTAAATGACCACTGACCAAATTTAAGTTTTAAAGATTTAATATAAAGTCAAAGATAACTGAAGATACAAACTTCTCAAAATGAGATTCAAAAGGTAAATTGGTATCACTATAAACATGAACTTCTTGAATAATCTAAGTCTGAAGAACAAAATAATAAGTACAAGCTCAAAAACCATAAGGGTTGTCAAAATAGATATAAGTTGCAATCTCAAAGTCATTACAGAAAAGAAAATTAAAGTTAGTCTGTCCCTACACTATACTAAGTGACATCCCTACTTAGCAATATCTTAACCCTCTAGGTGTCAGCCGTGGTGACTTCCTAAGAAGATCACGCACTTCTCTTTGTCTCTTCTCTGATAATGGGTCTCTCCTGATCAGCCTATCTGCCTACCCATCCGCTTCCTTAGGCTCCCAAAATCATCTGCTCTGCTCTCTTCCCGGGTCTCTTTCCCTAATACCAAATCACATTTTCAATAGAAACGCCCCTTGGGACGCCCCTCACGTGGTACATCTTTGCGCGGCAAACTCCATGATGGTACTCTTGAAGACCCTCGTTAAAGTTGACCTTGGTTCCCAGGCTTCTTCTCCAATGCGCTGATACCCCCGGAAATTCCTGGAAACTCCTACAGGCCTGCGCAAGGCGCCACTGAACAAAGTCCCTTTCATTCGAGCTGATTAGGACCCTCGCACCTGCATACAGCTCGTCCTGCAGTGGGCCTCAAATTCCAGACTCCACCATATCTTTAGTCGTAAAACACTCTCAAAGCTCTGTGCTGGACACCTCGCGACCTCTTCTCTAACGAGCACATGACGATTTAAACGACATGACATTATCTCCTCTGGCCTACTTGATTTACATGCAGCAGGTCCCTGCACTCTTAAAACGTTAACTTGATTTAAACAGCAAACATTCTTAACTAGCATACGTTTCTAAAATAACACATCTATAAAGCATATACTTTTAACCCTAAGTTCAATAGTACATTTGGAAGAACCATGTCAACCTTATCTCACATTATTTTAGCAGCACGTTCAGGTTTGCTGTGAATTGCCCTAAGGCCTACACATTATACTGGATTTTAAAGTTACATTTAATTCGGACATGATTCTTTTAACATGAGAACATGAGGTTTTCACATATATTCCAACATTTCTACATTAATCTCACACCGTTATAATTATAGTTACTTTACTTAACATTCTATACATTTCACTACTGAATATAAAACACTCTATATATTTCACTCCTGGATATAAAACACTCGTGTGCAAAACATGTTTAAAATAACTACGTGCTTGTAAATATGGCGTACTTATACATTTTTTCCCAAACTTGTGCTCTCTCAGTCCCCCCTTTGATGACCTTCAGGGGTCATCATCACCAAGACACCAAAAAAATGTAGAACCCTTCAAAGAGAAGACAGGGCAGTTCCACCTCTTTTCATACTCTCTAATGCTTTCAGACTCTTATATTGAGTATCCTGCATCGCTGTCAACTCTTCTTCCTGTTTCTTCATAGCTCTCTGCAACCTATTTGCTCTATAACATTGATACAAACGCACCAATCCCCACAAAGTGATTACACAAATCACTATTATGATGATGGGTTTCAGTATGTACCAAACGATACCCTTTCCTAAGTTGGCAAACCAACTTCCAACTTTACCCATTCCATGACCTACTTTTTCCCACACATTTACCTTTGCTAGGTCCTCAATTTCGTAGTGTATGGCAGTGATGTTTTGTATATACTTCTCTAGAGGCTTTGAATTGTCTGGAATGTAAGTACAGCATTCCTGGACCTTCAAGGCCTTACAGACTCCTCCCTCTTTAGCTAACAGAACGTCTAAAGCAAGTCGGTTCTGAAGAACCATTGCCCTAATCGATTGCATCTCCCCTTCTATCAGCATCAATGATCTTGCAGTACTGGCAGATAGCCTATCTACGACTGTAGCTAACCTCCTAATTTTGATGTCATTCATTATCAATCCTAAGAAAGGGAATGCAGCACCGAGTACATCTCCAACTACTTCTGCTGCACCCAGCCCTCGCTTCCATCTAGTTGATATTTCTTTCTTAGGCGTGTCTAAATTCTCAACATGATATATTTTAGGGAAGACAACAGCCAAATAACATGATCCGTACCAATTATCTGGTAACTTCACATAGGCATTTCTTCCACATACAAAATATACATTTGGTATTGCTTGCATCCCTTTCAAAAAGTTCTTAGAGTAATACTCCAATTGAAAGGCATGTTCACAATGGACTTGACCTACATAAAAGTTTTCATAATAGGAGTAACTCCTGTGAATGCACAGTTTTCCCAGTTTATCCTTATCCAAAGCAATTGGACCAATACTACCTTTTCTTTGATGTGCCCTTTCCTCCTTGGTCCAATCTGTTTCCCATTGTCCTGATGCCTTCAAAATCTTCTGCCTCCTGTATCTAGTATCTACCTGTGCTATAAACTTTTTCTCAACTTCTGATATTTGACAAGTCAGATTGTTCCTTCGAGCATGTGAAGTATCTAACGTTTTCCATGGAATAAACCATTTGTGTAATCTGTCTTCGCTTTTGTAGTAGTCCCATTTGTTCAAATGCTTGAAATTCGGAACCTCTGGCAATGTCGAGTCGAAATTCGAGAAATAATACTCGAATCCTTCCCGTCCATAAAACATGCTCAACAATAAACTACACGTTATTCCATACGTCAACGGAAGATGATGGTATCTGATACCCTCCTCCACTGAAGCTGGTAATTGCATACAAACGTAGCAATCCTTCACTTCCATGGCATCAACATATTCATAAAGCAATTTAGCATAAGCATTTGACTTGTAATTTCCCTGTGACTCATCTGTGTGAAGCCTTTTTATTTCTGCATCTAACAACGCTTTGTCTTTCTCATTGATGTTTCCCTTTTCTTTAATAATGGTAGTTTTCGGTGTTGATACTCCCTTATCCTCCTTGACTGCGGTTTCATCCCCTTCGTGTCCCGCTAGGAATGAAACAGTTACCACTAAAATTATAAGAGAAACCACTATTTCTAAAAGTGTAACAGCTATACATTTTGCCCTGCGGTTCGGGTTGCCAGCCTCCATGTTCTCAAACAGTGTCTCTTTGGACGTTCTTCTCGCATCAACTTCTTCCCCGTTTTCAAACAAAGTCTTTCTCTCTTGCAATGTCTCTCTTTTGAACACTTGGAAGCTTGACAATTTGTTTCCGCAAAACAGTTCAAAGTCCAGTAGAAAATAGACAACCCTAGCCCTTCTCCATCCACTAAAAGGAATCCCCTATCACTTTTCTTCTTCCACTCGGCGCTAGGTTATCTTGCAACAAGTTTACAATTTCTTTTCAAAAGTCTTATTTTCGTCTGAAGTTATGTATGACTCAAGGAGTGACACTACGTCTTCATAAATGTCCATCCGAAGTATCATTCCCTCAGGTTCTGGGCAGTTCGTACCACAACATGGAAAGTCAACTTTTTCTAGGATTATTCTCCTTATTTCGCTCAAGACAAGTGGACGGACAAAATTGAGTGTTAACGTTTTTTCAATTTCCACTCCTGGTACTATCAGTTCTACATCCACAATCACAAAGGGGTCCGTTCTAACCAGAATCACTTTCTTCACCTTTCCAGTTCTGCGCCCCTTTGAAGACATTCGTAATATGGTATTAATCCACAACAATAAGCGCTCCTAGCATTTCTACTACTCGCTCAAGCATTTCCAAACGAAGAAGAGTTCCCTCCAATATTGGATATCGTGAACAGCAAACTGGAAACTCAACTGTCTCTAAAATCAATTTTCTTATTCCACTCAGGAGAGCAGGATGAACGATGTTGAGTGTCAGCAACCTTTCGGTCTCCGCTCCTGGCAGTAGAAACCTTATTTGCACTGTGATGATCGGGTCAGTTCTGATCAGTTCCACTTCCCTGATCCTCCCTGTTCTGTGTCTCCCAGACATCTGCAACGAGGTAGGTCCAGTCGGGAGTAGAGTATCTTCTACTAGGCACTCGCACCCTTCTTGATCTTCTAAGACCCTCCTCGGCTTGATCCTGGATATCTTCTTCTGGATCTGAGTCTTCGGATATAGGAGTAAGCGTTTCTTCTTGGGCCGACCTCAAACTTAGCCTTCTTCTCCTATTCCTTGTCCTCTCACTGGGTTCTTGGTCGCTCTGATACGGATCTGAGTCTGAGTCGTATTCACTTCTGCTCTCTCCTTCAGTTGCGTCTTCTGTCTCACTGCCGTCCTGCCTTCGCTCTTCTTCTGAATCCGTTGCGTTCCCAACTTCTTCTGACACCCCCTCAGCTGCCTCAATCCCTTCTTGCAACTCTTCTTCCACTTCCGGGCTTTCGTCTGGGATGGGAGCTGTTCCTTCTAGAGGTGCTGGAACTCTTCGAGTATGGGATGCATGGATCCAATTTGGCAGCCCCCCGCACTTCACCGCGGTGTTCGTTATCAGGATTACCTGAAAGGGCCCACGCCAGCGAACATCTAGGCAGTTCTTCCGGACGTGTTTTTTAACCAAGACCCAGTCCCCTGGGTTCAGGTCATGACACAGGTTCCTCGATGCTGGAACTTCAGCCGCATGCACCTGAAGGGACACAGAATGGATGGCGTCAGACAGTCCTTTACAATAATCCAAGATCAGATCATCTGTAATATTCAATAGGGCAGTAGTTGGAACTGTGGGAAGTCTCATGGCCCTCCCCATCAGGATCTCGTGGGGAGAGAGACCTGTCCTCCTGTCAGGTGTGCTGCGCATGCTCATGAGCACTAAAGGAAGAGCATCTGGCCAACTCAAAGATGTGGATGCCACTACTTTAGCCAATCTATTCTTCAAAGTACCATTCACTTGTTCCACAATTCCTGAAGCTTCTGGTCGATAACTACAATGCAGCTTTTGATCGATATTCAGTGTGGAGCACAACATCTTCACTATTTCGCTGTTAAAATGTTTTCCTCTGTCAGATTCCAAAGAGGCAGGCACCCCGAAGCGCGGTATCAACTCCCTGAGCAACAATTTAGCCACTGTGAGTGTATCGCACCTACGTGTAGGGTACGCTTCAACCCATCTGGAAAATACGCATACAATCACCAACACATACCTAAGGCGATTGACTCTTGGCATTTCGATGAAATCTAATTGCATTCTATTGAAAGGCCCCCCCGACCTCCCAATGTGACTCAGTGTGACTGGTGTTCGTTTGCCTACGTTCAGTTGTTGGCAGGTAACACATCGCTTACATACTGATTCTGCTGCTATTCTAAATTTAGGGCAATACCAAGTTTGCCTAAACACTCTCATCATAGCATCCCTTCCTAGATGTACTGGACCATGTATTTCTCTCGCCATGGGATTAGCTAATTCTTCAGGTAACACAGCTCTCCCATCTGCTGAAACCCAAAAATCCATTTCACTTCGCACACAACCTGCTATTTCCCATGCCTTTTTCTCTGTTTCAGGTGCGTTCTCCTGCATTATTCTTAAATCCTCCCAAGTGTCTACAGTTTCTAACATCATACTTAATTCAGTCTTTTCTTCTGCACCTTCTTTTCCACCTTTGAGAAAGAATAATTTTGTTCCGCACAATAGCGTGCGACTTCATCAGAATATCTGTTGCCTTGTGACACAAAATCTGTATTCTTAGTATGAGCTACACATTTTACTATTGCGATATCAACTGGACCTTGCAATGCTTCTAACAACAGCCGCACAAATTCTCCATTTCGAATGGGCGAACCAGAGGAGGTCATGTAACCCCTCTGAGACCACAACTGCCCGAAATCGTGAACCACACCGAAACCATATTGGCTGTCAGTGTATATGGTGACTCTCTTTCCGTTTCCTGCTATGCAGGCACGAGTTAGGGCAATAATTTCTGCTACCTGTGCGGAATGTACTCCTTCCAGGCAAGCGGCTTCCACAACTCCAGTAATGGTACAAACAGCATAAGCTGCTCTCAACCGACCAGTATCGTCTCTTAAACATGAGCCATCAACAAAATAAATTTCATCGGGGTCAGACAATGGCTCATCCACAATATCTGGTCGGGGTTTCGTGCATAGTTCAGTCACATCAAGGCAATCGTGGTCTTCACATCCTTCGCCTTCTATCACAGTAGGTAATGGCATCAAAGTAGCAGGATTCAAGACAGAGCATCTCCTGAGGGTCACGTTCTCTGCGGCAAGTATAACTTGCTCGTAGCGCGTGAGCCTACTATTGGTCAGATGCTGCGTCTTCGTCCTGGTCATTAGCAATTCCACTGAATGTGGTACATACACCACCACTGGATGTCCCATCACAATACTCTCGCTCCTTTCAATGCTGACACCCGTTGCAGCAACGGATTTGAGACATCCGGGCAACGCTGCGGCTACTGGATCTAATGTAGCCGAAAAATATGCAACTGGTCTACGGGCATTTCCGTGGGTCTGTGCCAAGACTGACAAAGCACATCCCTCTCTCTCACAGCAATAGAGTGAAAATGACTTCTCGTAATCGGGCATTCCCAGAGCCGGAGCACGACATAAATCGTCTCTCAGCTGTAAAAACGCCACTAGACATTCTTCATCCCATGGTACCGGATCACTCACCTCCTTGTGCGTCAGTTTCTGTAAGGGCTTTGCTTTCAGTGAAAAGTTAACTATCCACTGTCGGCAGTAACCCACCATTCCTAGGAACATTCTAACTTCTCTCTGTGTTGTAGGCGCATTCATTTTCATTATCGCCTCAATCCTTTCTGGGGACACCTTACGTTTCCCTTTTTCTAACCTGTGCCCTAGATACTGTACTTCTGTCAGACAATACTGCAACTTGCTCGGAGATACCTTATGTCCATTTTCAGCTAAATGATTCAGTAAGGCAATTGAATCTGCTTTACAAGCTTCCTCTGTTTCTGACGCAACAAGTAGGTCATCTATGTACTGTACCAGAACCGAGTTCTGTGGCAGTACTAGATTCTCAAGATTCTTCTTCAACAACTGATTAAAGATGGATGGGCTGTCTGTGAATCCTTGTGGGATTCGACACCATGTTAAAACGCGATCTTCCATTTTAAAAGCAAAAAGATACCTGCTCTCTTCATCCAATGGGATTGAAAAGAAAGCCTGACAAAGATCTATCACTGTGAACCATTCTGCTTGACATGGTATTTGAAACAGTATCACTGATGGATTCGGTACCACGGGACAACATGAAACGACTATGTTGTTAATTTTTCGTAAATCCTGAACTATCCTAAACTTCCCGCTAGGTTTCTGCAAACCCATAATCGGGGAGTTACAAGGACTACCCACGATTTCTTTCAGTATTCCCTGCTGTATCATTGACTCGATCACAGGTTTTATTCCCGCAATCGTTTCCTGGGACAATTTGTATTGAGGCGTTCTTGGAAACTCAACATTTGGTTTTACCAATATTTTTTCCGGCTCTACCCCCTTAATCAATCCTATTTCTTCTCCTGTGAAATCCCATACCTCTGACGCCACTGCATCTCGTAGGTCTTGGGGAAGATCTTCTATTGTCAGAGTAGGATATAGTTCTACACAAGATTTCGAATTGGCCACCTTAAAAGTAGCATCTTCGTCGGTAGTCTGTACCTCCACTCCTTGCGGGGTGCAGTATATGGTGCAGTTCAATTTGCACAACAAATCCCTTCCTAACAGACATACCGGACTCGAGTCACAAACCACAAACTGATGTTCGTTCATGTGGTTTCCAATTTTCACAGACACTGGTTCTGTCAAAGGACTAGTCATCCTTTTATTTGCGACTCCTACCACCTGAATAGTTTCCCCTGACATCGGCAAGTCTGGAACCACCGCTGACCTCAGAGTCGAACGAGTAGCCCCAGTGTCCACTAAGAACGTAGTGGGACACCCTGCCACTTCTGCCTCAACAAATGGCCCTCTCTGATCCACTTCTAGGACTGCCCCGAGGGT
Organism: Lissotriton helveticus; assembly: GCF_964261635.1. NCBI lineage: Eukaryota > Metazoa > Chordata > Amphibia > Caudata > Salamandridae > Lissotriton > Lissotriton helveticus. Next base: position 869,422,426 of record NC_136067.1, on the reverse strand, counting down.
ACAATCCTCTTCACTGCTCACCTGTTGTCCTGTCAATGGATCAATGTAATAACACTTTTCTTCCTCGATAAACAGAGGCATTTGTTTAAAGACCTTTCCCCCAGCTGCTATCTTCGGTGGCTGTGGGAATTGGGCCCGTGGAGCCGAAGTCCCCCCTTTGGCCACCTTACTACTTGGGACTGTCACCTTTTGCACTGGGACTTCTTGGACCTGCTCTTCTACTTCTAGCTCTCCATTTTCAGGGTTAAAGGGACACTCGCGTCGCCAATGCCCCACCTGGTGACACTGATGACACTTTGTCGTTTTCTTTAAAGTGGCAAAGTCTATCCTAGGTCTCTGCCCTTCTTCATTATCTTTGCTCTGACCGTTTGGTTTTCGTCCCATTCCCTGTTTCTGCTGGCCCCCCTTCCCAGCGAACTGCATTTGCACCACCATCAATTTCTCCTTTAGATTCTTGGCTTTAGAATCTATCTCGTCACTGCAGTACCTCGCATAACGTAAAATCTCATCTAGTGGTTTGTTCTGCCAACAGATTAAATGTTGCTGTATCATCAAACAAATATCAGGTCTCAACCCCAAGACAAACTTTGACACAAACTGCCCTATATCTTTGGGATCCATTACATCTAGTCCACTGTATTGCTTGAATGTTTTCAATAACCTTTCATAAAACTCGTGAACTGTCTCCTTGGGTTCCTGCCTTGTTCGGTCTATTTTCACCCAATCTATGTCCTGTGGTGGTACCTTATCTTTCAGCCATGCTATTACCCTTTCATACTTTCGCATGACAATTTCAGATGGTCCATTAGTTCGAGCATCCCTCAATGGTTCAGCATTTGGCCATTCGACACTAGTCTTACAAGGGGTCCACAGATCAGATGGGACCACGATGTCAAACAACGTGTTCAAATCAATCCACAATACCTTCGAAATTTTAACAAACCTTTCTACCTGCTTATACCACTCTACTGGATTGTCCCGCAACTTCGGAAATGAGTTGGTGAATGCAGCTAAGTCTCCTCTACTCCAGGGCACATGTACATAATTTCCATTTGATATTTCTCGCAAAGGGAATGCCTCCATATGCATTACCCTTCCCTCTGGGGTCATCACATTTGTACTTCGTCTAACCGTGCCCTTTTTCGACCACCTTTCTTCCCATTTATCCAGTTCCCTCCACACTCTTATCCCTGATACCAGCTCTCTTATGTGTGTTTTTAATCCAGTAGTTCTCTTCTCATCTAGATCCTGGTCTGCGTACTGTAATCTGTGGTTACTCTGTAATGCCCTTGTCCTAGACAAATCCACGGCATATCTATCTGCTAAATCAGTCAGTTTCTCATGAAACGCTCTAGCTTTCCTAGTAATATCCTTTGCCATGAACAATAACTCATCCTGTTCATACAATTCTATCCTTTCCAAAGGCAATGTTCCATCTATTATCTCATCAACATCTGATTTTAAACTAGTAACATCAAGCCTTTTTGCCTTAATTTCAGCTTTTAAGACACTCAATTTAGCTCCTCCATCCGCATCTCTCCCATCCCAGCTCCGAGATCTACGTTTAGGTATTGGTGAATTATAGGGAGTCCTCCCCTGTTCCCATCTCTCTAGGTCCCATGCCTTTCCATCTTCTCGGGGTGGGTGGTGAAACACTCCTTCATGCCTCCTAGCCTCTCTCTCCCCATCCTGGCTAGTTTCACGGGATGCAGGGTAAGATGTTCCATTACTCCCTCTTTCTTCACTACTTCCCTGTGATTCCTGATTATTCGAGGCGTGGCGGGACCTATCGCTGTTCTCCTTTCTCCAATGTTGAACGTCTTCCCCGAGTGTATGATGAAGGCACCTAAACCTATTCTGAAAAGCCCGTACCGCCTCATCTCCTCCTTTCCCCCAGAGACGGGACATTTCCTCACATTCTACAATCCTAGTATTTTGTTCCGGCTGTTCTCTCTGATTTGTAGGACATGCATCCCCTCTATTCTCTTGACTTTGGCCTTCCCGGCCCTGACTGCTTTCGCTGGCCCCACAATGAGATACAGTCCCGTTACCCCTGCTTTCCCACTCTGGTTCTGTTCTTGTCCTGTTACTTGGAGATACTATGGACCCGTCCCATTCCCTCAAATCAGCTCTTAACTCTGAAAAAGATCTTGGCCGTGGTCCCCTTAGATCCATTGGTCCTCTCGGACCTCCCTGTTCTGAATTGGGACCGACAGTTGTGTCTAATGGGGTGTTCCATGTTACCGAACCTGGCAATTGTTTCCATGCATTTGTCACATTATTCCTCCTTTCCATCTCAATCCTTTCCCTATCCAATTGCCTTTGTTGTTCCCCTCTATCTCTCTCAGAATTATAGATCGAAACTATGGGTCCTATGGTAACAGGCACTTGAAGAGCGTCTGGCAATCCCACAGACTCAACCCTTTCTGTGGTTGGCGTTTTCTGCACCACAAACCTTCCCACTACACTCTGTACAGTGTTGTTTGGAGGTGTTTCTCCGCCTTTGATAGGTGTCCATTCCGATATAGGGAGTGGTGTATATCCCTCTATGTCATTTCCATCTTCCCTTGCGAGCCCTCTATCTTCTATTAACCCCACTCTCGGAGGTGGTCTATCCATTAACAATCTGTTTATCAGATTGTCCTCCGACTCGCTTTCCTCGTCTTCTTCCATGAGGTTTCCTCCTCCTGACACCTCCCTCATCGGATACATTTTCTCCACCTCAATAGTCTGTACTCTCCAACGCTTTTCCTCCTCATCCCATTTGGAATCTCGCACTGCCCTTACCGATCGCGTCAGTCTTTGTTGACGCCTGTTCAAATTTCGGTCGTGTGCAGCCTTAATCCATGCATTAAGAGCCTCAAACTGTGTTGGTCTGGGCGAGGGTTTCAATGAGGACATGGTTGCTTTTAGCCGATGTAACACCTCTAATTTAAACGTCCCGTACCTCGGGAACTGCATTTCCTCATTCCCTTCCGTAAGCTTATTCCAAGCCCCAATCCACAATATGGTATGCAGCCCCACATTCGTTGCCATATAATGAGCTGGCGTACCCTCCGGCGGAGCCTCCTCCCCGTAATAATGTTCACTTCGTTTACGTTTAAAAATCCCTTTCAAACACTTAAAACACTTCATGATTTCTCTTTTCTCCGCGTTTATTTACTTCCTGATGACAATCCACCAATCTCAGCGCCGTTCTCACTAACTGGCCTATCCGTACGCGACTTTCCTCCGACGTCACTCTAGTCGCCCAACCAGAGCGCGGCTCTAGCTAACGTCACACCAACCGCTCAATCACAGCGCGGCTCTAGCCGACGTCACCCGTCCCCCTTCGCAGCAGTTCCCCTCCTTTCTCAGCTCGTCTCCTCGGTCATGCACGCGTCCCATTCATACTCTGAAAAATGATTACTTCCGTCCAAGCGATCACCTTTCTTTGACTGTACGCCCACAGTCTTTCTGTAGTTGTCACCTTAACTTGGCGAAATGTCTTTCCGTTTACTTCCAGACAATCGCCTTCTCCGATAGGTTACTCACACACAGTAACTTTCGACCAGCGTCCGTTACTCATACACTCACTCTTAAACTCCCCCTATCTTGGATCCACGGCGGTCAATGGTACCTCGTGACCTCCGTACTACGGTCGACAACTACCCTGGATGTTCGATACACCCAAAACCACTTAAGCTCTGGCCTGAACTTAAGATTTCACCAGTTCACCCGTTTACCAGGTTACCAGCTTACCAGGTTGCGCGCGCTCACAACATTCTCTCATTCACACTACAGGCATTCAACTCCGCAAGACATTACAATACAAATACAACACAAAACACCGCAATCTGTTCACGCATGACCCTTTTTATACTCACTCTCCGATACTGCTGCTTTTCTCGCACCGTCTGCACCTTTCGGCACACGATTCTTCCGCTGCTCGTCTCTCGGCGTCTCGGGCCTTGGGGTAAACTAACCTCTCTAGATTACCTTCCTCAAGAAGATAACCATCCTCACTCTGCTACCAACTGCTAACGCGGGATTACTGGTTACTAATTATCTTACCAAATCCCAAACTATGTCGACTGAATCGTTGGTACCTGTCGTTGAGTAAAAGGTAATCTCACAATAAGTCAATCAATTTAAGAACTTACACCACTCTAAATGACCACTGACCAAATTTAAGTTTTAAAGATTTAATATAAAGTCAAAGATAACTGAAGATACAAACTTCTCAAAATGAGATTCAAAAGGTAAATTGGTATCACTATAAACATGAACTTCTTGAATAATCTAAGTCTGAAGAACAAAATAATAAGTACAAGCTCAAAAACCATAAGGGTTGTCAAAATAGATATAAGTTGCAATCTCAAAGTCATTACAGAAAAGAAAATTAAAGTTAGTCTGTCCCTACACTATACTAAGTGACATCCCTACTTAGCAAGATCTTAACCTTCTAGGTGTCAGCCGTGGTGACTTCCTAAGAAGATCACGCACTTCTCTTTGTCTCTTCTCTGATAATGGGTCTCTCCTGATCAGCCTATCTGCCTACCCCTCCGCTTCCTTAGGCTCCCAAAATCATCTGCTCTGCTCTCTTCCCGGGTCTCTTTCCCTAATACCAAATCACATTTTCAATAGAAACGCCCCTTGGGACGCCCCTCACGTGGTACATCTTTGCGCGGCAAACTCCATGATGGTACTCTTGAAGACCCTCGTTAAAGTTGACCTTGGTTCCCAGGCTTCTTCTCCAATGCGCTGATACCCCCGGAAATTCCTGGAAACTCCTACAGGCCTGCGCAAGGCGCCACTGAACAAAGTCCCTTTCATTCGAGCTGATTAGGACCCTCGCACCTGCATACAGCTCGTCCTGCAGTGGGCCTCAAATTCCAGACTCCACCATATCTTTAGTCGTAAAACACTCTCAAAGCTCTGTGCTGGACACCTCGCGACCTCTTCTCTAACGAGCACATGACGATTTAAACGACATGACATTATCTCCTCTGGCCTACTTGATTTACATGCAGCAGGTCCCTGCACTCTTAAAACGTTAACTTGATTTAAACAGCAAACATTCTTAACTAGCATACGTTTCTAAAATAACACATCTATAAAGCATATACTTTTAACCCTAAGTTCAATAGTACATTTGGAAGAACCATGTCAACCTTATCTCACATTATTTTAGCAGCACGTTCAGGTTTGCTGTGAATTGCCCTAAGGCCTACACATTATACTGGATTTTAAAGTTACATTTAATTCGGACATGATTCTTTTAACATGAGAACATGAGGTTTTCACATATATTCCAACATTTCTACATTAATCTCACACCGTTATAATTATAGTTACTTTACTTAACATTCTATACATTTCACTACTGAATATAAAACACTCTATATATTTCACTCCTGGATATAAAACACTCGTGTGCAAAACATGTTTAAAATAACTACATGCTTGTAAATATGGCGTACTTATACATTTTTTCCCAAACTTGTGCTCTCTCAGCTATGGTTTATACTTAGCCCTGCTGTCAGGCTGAACGCTACTATCTGGGAAGTTGGAGAGACATTCCTTTCTCTGAGCGTGCTCGAAGGTGCAGACATGAAGGCTTGCAGCAGGCTTACATACTGAAGCAGCTCCTACAGGGAAGTGCCCATTTATCCGGTTTGCAAGAGATGGCTGAAGTGATAAAACCCAGGCATGGTCCTTTGCGCTCTTGGGTAAAGGATGACTACATTGAAAATACTGAAACCCTCCAGTCAGGATAACATGGAAGAACAGAGACAACAAGCCCAACCACAGAGCAGAGGAATCCTTAGAAACAGACGAGAAAGCAGCCATTCATTTGATGCACCAATGGCTTGCCAGTGCATCCTTGATATGAATTACCACTGCACCTCCCTCCAAAATTATATTGTAAACAAATTCTGACACTTTGCAATGTCAGCAGCAATTTATTTCTAGCGAGGCTGCATGAGGCACATTCCACCGGATCCCAGGACATTCTGTCTATAAAAAAAGATCTCTATGGGCAATGATCCTCAAGATTAACATTTTAAGATATGGTTTAAAGTTAAATGAAAGTGAACTTGATTGAATGGGGTTGGAAAACCCTACTTGAAAGTCAAATGTGACGTTACCAGTTGCCATAAGCCACCACCTCTTCCACTAAACACGGCTAATCACTTATCAACATCGGCAAGATACAGAAGCAGACACATTACCCAGAATAACAGCATATTAGGTAAGGAGAAGGCAGCAATCGCCACCAAATTGACAACAATTCTGCCAACTTTATAAACTCAGAGAAACAAGTCTAAAATCCTTCTCTGCCTGCTGCCCCTCAGTTTACACGTGATCAGCCTCTTCCCAGTATTATTACGCGCACCATAAGAAGAGAAAACACTTGCCAGTCTCCTGACACTATGGATGTTCAACTGCAAATTGAAAGGCCACCAGCAGTCAAGGTGTAGTCGTCCATGCAATGATCTAACCTTATGCTTCAAACAGTTTAAGCACCTCGGCTGCAGAGATAGTTTGCACTCTTCTGACAGGACGCATTTAAGTGAAAGCTTAGGAGCAGAGAGAATTGCTAATGTACAAGAAATGTATGTTAGACACAGAAAATGCTGGTGCCTGTCCCTAAAAGTAGGGCTGGTAAACTCCACCATGCAGCAGATAGCAGAGTTTTTGCTGAACTCCGTGCTCAAAGCAGAGAGCCGAGTGGAAAAAATCTGTGTACTCCACCAGCAGAGTGGTGTTTACTGCCCACCCCAAGTTCTTTACTTCCTGTACCCACACTTATACAATAACAGTTTTAGGGCCAGATGTAGGAGCCTAAATACCGGTCGGAAACGGCCGATTTCGGCCGTTACCGACCGGTATTTAAGAATCGGCATGTAGGGGCATTTATTTTACAGATTCGGTAAATTTAACGAATCGGTAAATTAACCGATTCTGTAAAATACTGAATCGGTATTTTTACCGATTCGGTAAATCTAAATGTAGGTGGGACTCTTCTGAGTCCCAAAGGGCATACTGAATTGGTATTTTACCACCCAATTCAATTGGGTGGTAAAATACCGGATCCAGGTGTGCATGCACATGTGTGCATGCACACCTATGCCATGTGACAGACAGACGTGCCCTTAGGGCATGTCTGTGTGCCACATGGCACACATGCCTGTCTGTGGGGTGCTAGAGGGTGTCAAAGTGACACCCCCTGCACCCTTGCAAAAATCGGTATTTACCGATTCTGTAATTACAGAATCGGTATTTCCCATTGATTCCTATGGGCTTCAAAGCCCATAGGAATCAAAGGGAAATACCGATTCTGTAATTACAGAATCGGTAAATACCGATTTTTACAGAATCGGTATTTCAAATACCGATTTCACCTACATCTCACACCTTCTATTTTACCGATTCATAAATACCGAATCGTTAAAATTCGGTATTTATGAGTCGGTAAAATAGAATTACCTACAGCTGGCCCTTAATCTCTTATGAATAACCTTGAATTTATAATACATCTCCGACATCCTTCATAATGCAGCTGTAACGTCCCTTACTGAATGCAAACCTGCATCAATACTTGGTCTTGCGTGTACTTCATTGTCTCTATACAAAAGCTATTTTTCACCATTTGTTCAACTGTTCTCTGATGGATATCCCTGAGTTTTCCTTTTACTTCTTCACTCTTGTTTATGCATACAGCAGGCTGATACCCCATTGGGTGAGACCTATTTTTGACTAAACCTCATATTTACTTACATTATTTATTAAAGTAAAAAGTATAAGCCTAGATACTATCCTCCATGGATAAAGGATGGGAATCCCTAAATTTTCCATTCCATCGGAAAACCTCTACATTTACCAGTATGCAGCGAGGGTCGTCACAAATGGAAAAGTGTTAGCAGAGCAATGGCTTGCTTCATCTATACTGCATGAGCATAGTAGTTGTTTATGAGTGGGAGGAATTTCAGAATGATGGGTTACAAAACCTTGTGCACTGCACCTCAGTGACAGACACCAAGGTACTTATGTAGGTCCTATGTAGGTCACAGACTAATTTGAGAAACCATCAATGATCAGCATATTTGTGATTTTGTAAAAGCAAATCTCATGCCAAAAGGTATACTATAATGAGGACGTTTCCTTTAAAAAGCTGTAACTAAAATGAACAGTCTTCAACACACCCTTCAACCTACGTCATTCATTTGTATTACTCAGCATTTTCCATAACTTTCTGCAAAAGTACCTCAATCACACTTTTTGGCGGAACCTGGTAATATTGACACTGCATGGTGAGCTACGTAGAGAGTATGCCAATTCTGTACATTGAGCTCAAAATAGGGCATCACATGCAGAAGTAGGCGTTCCACAGGTGTCTATAGTTATTAGCCATTTCTCCCATGTAAGTTGTGGCAGGTTTGACCTGCCAAAATTGCCCAAGTTAACTTTACAGGAATGCAAATGTTATTACATCCAGTACGTACAGGTATGGTAAACTCCACATTACTTGGTATTCCAATCCTTGCACAAATTAGGGTTTTATGGAATGCCAGAGCACTTCCTGAAATCTTATCACTGCTGGGACACAATTGAAAGGTGGACTACAACAGGGCACCAATACAACCAGCTAAGAATGAGGAGATAGGAAATTAAAGAAGCAGGTGAGCTGAAAATGCTTGGCACCAAGGAGCGAACAAATCAATAAACATGGAGGAACACAAAAAACAGTGATCAAACTAGAGCGAGACTCTAAAGCCACAAGAACCCAAATGCAATATTGCCAGGCGCCATGGTCAAAGATTTCAGCCTCTTAATACTGCTTTTACCTGTGACTTTGAACTACTTTGCGAGCTAAGTTTATTTAAGGGCTAAATGACCGAGAACTACTACCTGTTGAAATGTGCTTGACTTCCCCAGATGCCATAGGCCTCTTTCCATGGTTGCTAATAACAGGGTCCCATGCTCATTGATTTCCTTGAGGTATGCATTGGTAAGCATCTTTATTTGTTCTGAGCCCTGTTTGGACCCTCTTGATGTTTGAATGCATGCAAATGCCTCTTGATCTCACTGTGTGTGTGCATGAAGCCAGTTTCCTAACGTGCTGATTTCTGACACAGCTGCAGATTTAAGGTGAATCCCATAGATTTCAGTTATCTTTCACTACCACCAAAACAGTTAGTCATGTGTGCTACACTGGCCACTCACAATCAATTCTCTCAGAACACAGCACTCAGGATATAATGACTGACTGACTGACTGACTGACTGAATTGTTTGTAGAGCGCTCGAATGCCGCGGACCTCTGTGTGGCTCCTACTTACATTGGGACATTGTGTTGAAGGACATTAAAACTTGTCCTCTGCGGAGATAAAACCCTATATAACGGGCTTATATTTAGAAGTGAAAACTGCTGGCTGTTATAAGCATTAAAGCCCATATTTGGCAAACGTTGGCGTAGCGCCTGCATGGTGCATAAGGGGTAATGCAAAACCAAAATAGATATCTCAAGCAATGCAAGGCCACCTGGCATGGTCCTGAGTGGGTTGATCAATGTAGCGTAACACAAAGCAGATCAAATTGCTGCCTTTCATTGCTCTGTAGCAGGGAGGCGTTCCATGAGTGGAGCACAGGTGTTCCCTCGCACCCACTCATGTATTTTAGCACAGTCCCAGATTACCCAACACTGGTAAACCTGGGACTATGTCAGAATTGTGTGCTTCCCCACCAGAGGTTCAACGAGGAGAAATATCTTTATTTCTCCTCGTTGTCCCCACTTTCTATGTGTGCAGCATTCTGCAGCAAACATAGAAAGAGGAATATGCCTCTAAGGATTTGGGAGAAATTTCAGAATGATGGGTCACAAAAGCTTGTGTACTGTACCTAATTGACAGCCACCAAGGTAACTACGTAAGCCTTATGTAGGTCACAAAATTATCTGAATAACCATCAATGATCGGCAAATTGATTAACTTGTACCAACCGACCTCAATTAGGTTTTTGTGCAGGAAGGTACCCCTTCCTGCACAAAAACAATCCTGCCTGCAACGCAGGCCCCCTTGCAACATGACGCAAGGTTTCCTGCATTGGCGGTAGGCAGCCAAAAGTACGTCAGTGCTTGGAAAGGACAGAAAAGCCCTGTACAATGGTAAACACAGCTCATTCCTGCCCTGTCCTTTTCATGCAGTGAAGCAAGGTGGCTTGCTGCTTTGCATTGTGTGAATGTTTGATTAATATGGGCCTAAGTTTAAACTCTTTAGTCATGTGTGATTGGGTGAGCAGTGCTTCACCTGCCTCTGACAACCCGTGTGACTCTCATTCTACATAATCACATCACAACGCAGCGAACAGGGTTTCTTTCAATTTTGGCGTGCATTCTATTACAACTTGGCAGAGGTCGGTAGTGTAGATGCTGCAAAAGATTATCCTAAACAACCTTTTTTTCTGGCTCAGAACAGGAGGATTTGCTTAATTTAATATTACAAAAAAATGCCTGATTTATTTTTCAGCAAACATATTGCACGCTATTGACAGCAAATGAGGCGAAACTCTCTCAGTGGAAGCGGATCCAGTCAGGCTTGAATGGCATCTGAAACGGATTTGGATTAAGTAGTGAGTCTTGCGACTTTTCACGTCTATGCTGAAAAAAAAGACTAAGAAAATGATTCCTTGAGAATTACTGTAGCACTCTGATCCCTCTTTTGTGTGCGCCTTTTCTTTTTAAAAGCACCGTGGTTAGTCACATGCAGCTGAGCTACAAATTTCTGTTAAGCCTCTTAGAGCTCAGTGTCCATCACAAAAGAGCATCACTACAAACTGACACAGTAAAGGCGACAAATTCCTACTATTCACATAACATGCCCGAAGACAATTTAAAACATAGAAAAAATGAATTGGCGACGTGGAAGGAGCTGTCAGCAAAGCATCTAAAATTATAAAAAATCTAATGAAAGGGAACAACTCATTGACAGAAAATAACTCAACTTCTTGATCGTAGAAATCATTATTAATGCACAGTATGAAAATGTTAGTGAACTTTTGGTTAAGTCGATTTACATAAAGGGAATGAATGGCTATGGATATAAACATACAAAGTCAATAGCAGAAAACTACCGCCAGGTCCTTATGTAGGTTTCACCTACAGAGAGCTTGTACCAATTCTTAGAGTGAGCTCTGGGTCAGTCCATTGCTTATCATTGGTTGACTTTCTTGTTAATATTGTTTGCTTGCTTCTTATTCATTGGCTTTCCTTCCTTTTCCACTGTTTGTCTCTCCTCTTGAGCTTAGTGTCTCTACCAACCTTTTAGATAGGATGTGATTAGGTAATTTCTTTTTTCATGTGTCTTCCTGCCCTCGCTGTCAGTTGCTTTATCATCAAATCCCCTCTCCACACTCTTTATTTGTCCTCTCCAAACTTGTCCCGGTCCCGGTTTCCTCCTTTCCTATCCTGCTCAGCTTTTTAAATGGATTTCTTTTTTACCACTCCGCCCAGCTCACTGCTGCTACCTCGCACTTCCCTGTCCCTCATTACTCAGTATCTTGTATCTGCTAACCCTCAGCCCCCTGACTCCACTATGTTTCCTGACCTTTTCTAGTTGCATTTGTTTAATTCAAATTTTCCTTTATAGGTCGAGCCTATTGCGGCAGTGCACATGCGCTGTCACTTTGCGAGGCATGCAGTAATGGAGTATGGCGTGGAAGCTCTGTGGAAGCTCTGCCCACTCTCCGCCCATGTTTTTAATTGGCTCATGTCATAGTCTTTCGTAAATGCTGCCGCTTGATTGATTATGAGGCTTGTTAGTCCCTCCTTTTTATGGCCATATCGTCATTTGTGGTCTTTTGTACCCTCCCATGGCTACTTGCCCATTTACTTCGTGTGTTACACAGTACGGTATGTGTTATTTAGACTGTGAGCACTACTTTCTCCATGCCTTCTCACCCCCTTCTCCCCCTCCCCCACCGCACTCCTGTTGTCCGTTCTTTCCCCCCCTCCCATTGTATTTGATGCATTGCAAAAGGTCTCGTGCAAATACGAGTCCTATTGCTTTGAAAATGCCTGTTTAAAATATATTCTTGGAAAGTTTTCTGTGCAAACGGAACACGATTAAGTCATTGAGAAGGGTGTTAAGGGAAAATATTGTTCTTTTAACCACTGACATCCAGCTTTGTGTCATGAACAAAAAAAAAATACTTCGTTTGGAGGTAGGGGTGAATGTGTGTGTGCGCACACGCTTGATGGACCGTCGTTCCTTACTTGTTTAAATAGTACAGCTTGTATTGCAGCATTCTCTCTCGGCTCCAAATGGTTTGCATCATGCCAGAGGGCCTTCCCTCCCTCTTCCCAGCCACACATCTCTGCCCTAGGAAGCTATCCAGCATCTGTGTTTGTGTGCGCCACTCTCTTTCTCTCTCTCATTGTGTACTAGGGTGCATATGCATATGTGTGTAAGGAAGTCGGAGTGTCCAGAAGTCCATCAGCGGAACAGAAAGCATTAGTTGATTACTCAGAATGGCTGTGAGCATGTGGGATTGTGCATCATAATGTGTATGTTAAAGTTGATGCCTGTGCTACAGTGTGCATTTCAAGTGAGACAGGGTGTGTGTAAGAGTGGTGTGTATGTAACTGCAGAAGCTCATGATTTCTTGCTATAAGTGCATAGAAGGGAAGATATGTATATAATGGAGAAGAATATCGGGTGAATGTCATGTGAGAAAAGCGTGTGTACTTTATTGTATTGTAATTGCATTTATGTTGCTTTTACTACCCCTGGCGAGGCTTTGTAGTATCGGAATACCTTTTGTTATGCTGGTGTGTCTTCGAGAATGTCTGTTAGCACACGACTACCTGATGTTTCTTGGGGCAGCAGTGTGAGTGAGGGAACTTGTGTGTGTGTGCTTCATGAAACAATGTTGAAGTGAGACAGCAAGCATTAGAGCCTGTAATATATGACAAATTCTCAGGTGCTGTGCAGGATCGTATGTGTGACACGGCGAAAGTGTGTTTTTTATGTGTTGTGTTTGAGACCAACGGTATACACAAGACAAAAACACCTCATTTTCTAGAAGTGTATGTGTGTATTGTGTGAGAGAGCCTGCATTTGAGTGAAATAAAGCCCTGTTTCTGAAAGATGATACAAATCTGCACTCTCAGGCTCACAATCTTGCATGGATGCTGATTTACAAATAGCAGGAATTCTTAACTCCTAGAAACCTGCTACATCTGCACATTTCAGGAGTACTCTTGGAAATATTTTGTAAATGTCAAATTTCGCCCATGTGAGGAGATTTCTGCATGCATAACTGAACATTGTGCACAAATGGGAATAGGGAAATGCCATAGTTTGTGAATTAACACTTTATTTTATTTTTCTCCATGGTGAAAATATTCCTCGCTTCTCCTCTTGCACATTTGTAGAGGAGCCTCTACCCATCCACCCCAACAGTTTTAGAGGTGTCTTCTCCCGATTGCCACATTTCCAGTGAAAATGGTCTTGAATACCCTCAAACTTCAGGCTTTGTGGGTATTTACGAAGTTCAGTGGTATCCCCACCCTGGAATGTACATTCTCAGGGCCTGGAATAGGATTTACCCATGCCTAAAAACCATCCCGTCAGAGTATTACACATGGGTAGATGGACTTATCAGTGCAATTCCCCTTTTGTGTATTCTTCCATACATAAATCAAGCTCCTGGAATGTGTATGTTGAACTTTCAAGTGCAAATGGTTTTAGGAATCTGGCCATCTTTGTTTAAGAGCATCTGCATGCTTGTTAGGTCGAGCCTATGCAGCGTGCATGCGCTGATGCAAGACCTGTTGTGATCTCCTCTATCGGCTTTTGGCATGTCCATGAATTGCCATTTGTTCGTTGTTGTGCCATTTAGAAATAAGGGTTTTTTATTGGTGCATTGGGTCTGATTCTCCTGTCTTTGCCTGCTTCTGTCACGCCCAACCAATTTCACTCATTATTTGCATGCATTGGCCATCCCAATAAGTCCTCGGTTCCTCCTGATCCACCTGATCAAGCCTTTTTATTTTGTAGGCTATCAACATTGTTTTAGGCTTTCAGCCCATTTCACGGAGGAATGCCCTGTTCGGCACCTGCAAAGTGGCAATTTCTGACTGGTAGCTGTTGAGCTATGCCAATAGCTGTTGCTCAAACAAATGCGAGACGTATTGCATTTCTAATGCTTGTTTCAATTTGCTGATGCTATGCTCTGTTCTAAATAACACACACTTATTATATTTTTTAATATACTTCTCTCCAAACTGAACATCCACCATCTTGGAATCGTAACTTAAAAAGAAAAGAAAATGGTTGCTACAGTGTCTTGTCTCATACTAGCACATGCGTGGTGGAGATGCGCAGTACAGATGATGCCATTGTAGCATCAGGACGCGAACTTGCGCATGCTTGGCGACATTTGTACACATCATTGCCCAGGTTATTTTTAGCATGCTGGCCAGCATCTGCAATAGTTATTCAATTGCCTGTTTTGTTCGCCTGTAGTTGCGTTCGTAAGACGTATATACCCCAAATTCATCCCAATATCGACTCCAATGCCTTTGAAACCACAGGATTAAAAACATATCACTCTTTGCTTCCTTACACCTCTACATATGCCACATTTTCACTCTCAACATGAGTTTATTTTGTTCCTATTGCTTTGGCCTTACAAGGAAAAATAGAGGAACAATCAAAACTTTTTTGCACCCTTTACAGGAGTGGTTTAAATCAGTAGCCATTTTTAATTGTAATAATGATGTGAAAATTGTATGATTGCAGTTAAAGTTCAAAAGACTTACCTTACATTCAGATCAGTGACCTCGGACAAACCAGACCAATTAATCTTTATGGAGAGCATTACATGATTCACCTGTTAATTCAATATGCTTAACTAGCTCTGTAGCCTTTGTGACTGAGGTAGAGATCTTTTTATTATCATTTTAAAAATAGGGGATGCCAAGTGGAGGGAAGTGGCAAAGTAATAGGTTAAAGATTTAAACTAGAGTGTTTTCGCTGTGTAGAAATTGTGCATTTCTCCTGAATGCCTCCCTTCTGTTTATTATTACCTCACACTGCTAACGTTCCACCTCAATAATGATATTGGTTAAGAAAAACTCTCACACAGCCTGTACTCTTTAATCCCTCTCTAAAGAGAGACTTGGTCACCCTCTAACCACTCATATTTCTCCTTGTACTCTTAATGCTATCCTGCCAGCAACCAAAGACCGACCATCTAGTCCTCTGTTAGGATTAGATTGTCTAATATGACAATTTAATACTAACAGACATTGCACCATCAGTGACTACTGTCCTCAAGTGAATTACTTTTACAAACCCCATGAAGAATAAGACTACCGAGACCCGTGCCAATCATTAGTAAACTGCATTGATTGAGGCCAGTTAGTAGTACACCAAGGAACAGCAGCTGCTGAAAAACATGGTTAGAAGCTAGGGAGAAAACTGGAAAAGTATTACTTTGCCACAATAGAACTTTGTGCCATGAAATGCAACCAACCAATACGGAGACCAAGAAAAGGTATACTTTGAATCGTGCATTTCTTGGGCCAGCAAAGGCTCAAAAGTGTTTTTCAAATACCCTCCAACCCATCCCTTCCCCGTCCTTATTCTATCACAAGCTTTCTGTGATGTGCTGTTTAGCTGATCACCTAAGTGCAGCTAGTCCTGATACCAGTCAACACAAACAGCTGCCATTGATTTCTTGAAAAGCTCTGTCCTTGAGGTCCTTGTGAACTGTTGTCTACTGTCTCTGAAGCTAAAATACATTTACAGTGTCTATTCAGTCAGTCAGTCAAAGATCTTTATTCGGAAAAAATAAATCCATAAAAGTACACAACAAATACAATGGCATACAGTACAATACAAGAATGAACAACCGAAAAAATATAATCTGTCTGATGTGCAAAAATGCAGAAACATATTAAAAAGTCAAGACAATATATACAGTATTTTTTAAAAATCTTAAAAACAGCGACAACTATCCGAACAAGTATATGTGTGCAAATTACAATGTGCAAAAAAGAGATGATATAAAGTGCAATATGCAAATTGTAGGTTCTTATCAATCAATATGCAAAGTAGCTCGTGAGCGAACAGCAGCTTTGAGAAAACAGCTCACTCTAAATATTATTTCATCAGTACCTAACATCAACAAATTCCTCATTGCAATCTTAAAATCTAGGAGAACGTTTTTCCTGCAATATGGCATTAATAAGTGCACAGTAAACGATTTATAGAAATCACAGAAAAACATGAAATGCATAAGGCTTTGTTTCATAGTCGGGTTACATGGACAACCTAAAGTTTCCAAATGTTTGTTATTAACCAGTGGAAAATTTAACAGATTTACTATGCTCACGTCCCGGAAACGGAATAACAAACTTCTATTCCACCTGCCAAGATTTAAACGTAGGTATTTCTGGGGCGGGGCAGAGTAACTAGAATTGAGCTCTAAATGGCCCATATATTTTGCGACCGTACATTTTGGAAAATGTATCCTTTCCCGTTTTTCTCTGTACAAGTTGTACAAAGCCCTTTTAATACACTTCTTATGGGAACGATCTATAAGGGTAGGAGATGTAAACAAATGACCATGCCCTACATTTGTTAGACTTTCATTTACTGCTTTCAGCCATGGTATATAATGTGCCCTATCACATTTTAAGCAGTCTAATATTATATCTTGGGTCAATATGGCTGCCGGGTTCATCCATATCTTTAACCAAAAAAGGGCAGGCCTTGATCTAACAAAGTCCTCAATATAGGGGATGTTTAATTCACTATGACATATGTAATTTGAAGCACAGATAACTCCACCCAACACCTTTCGGCAAAATCTGTTTTCTTCCGTCTGGATATGGAGACAATTTGTGTATCCCCATACCTCTGCACCATAAGTGCCGGTAGGGATGCATTGTGTTTGATAAATCTTAATTAATGGTGTTATCACATCCACATGGTTGGGTTGGCGTAGAGAGATTATGGAGTTAATAGCTTTACCCAATTTGTTTCTTGCATGAGAAACATGCGGTTGCCAAGAGCCGCTGTTTGAGAACAACAGCCCCAAATATGGGAAAGTGCATGTGCTTTGTAAAACGTCCTCCCCTGAGGTTATCCTTGTAATTTTATGCTTTTTTGGGCCACAGGACATAATAAGGGATTTTTTGAAATTTGTACTTAAGCCCAAATCAGCCATAAAACTAACGAAACCTGGGATTAAAATACGCAGTGCCTTTGGAGTTCGGCCCATTAGGACCGCGTCATCAGCGTAGAGTAGGGTGGGTATCGGCATGCCGTTGATATACGGTACATCTTTGGTTAGAGTACTTAATGAGCTGCTCAATTCATTAATGTATAAAATAAAAAGCAGAGGGGCCAGGACGCAACCCTGTCTGACCCCCCTGCCAATTAAAATGTTACTTGATACTTCGCCAGTGGAGTTAATACGCACACAAGCTCTTAGGTTGCTATGAAGATAAGATAAAAAGTGCACCAAATTTTCATCTAAACCATAATTAAGAAGGACGGTCCATAAACGGGAGCGGTTTACAAAATCAAAAGCAGAACTCAAATCCATAAAACCAAAATATAAGGGGGATTTTTTGCCTATTGTATATTTGGCCATTATCAAATTTAGGTTTAAACACTGTTCTACCGTGCCCACCTTACTGCGGAACCCTAGCTGGCTTGGGTGTAAGATGGAACTTTCCTCCGCCCAAGTTCTAATTCTTTTAAAAATTACCCTACCCAAAACTTTCAGGGTGTTATCAATTAATGATATTGGGCGGTAACACCCGGGGTCCAGCCTGTCTCCTTTTTTAAAAATGGGGACGATAGTACTGTTTGACCATGTTTCAGGGATGGATTCGTGTGTTAGGTTATTGAATACGTTGCATAGTATCGGTGCCCAGAAATTGATTTCACATTTTAGTTGGTCGATGGAAAGACCATCTGGGCCAGGTGCTTTATTACTGGCAGATTCGGCAATAGCATCCTCTACCTCAAGCAATGTAATGTTTAAAGGAGTAGGGGGAGGAAGGTTTACTACAGGGTGATCAGACACAGCATAAATCTTTGAGAAGTGCTCCACCCACACAGGTCCCAAGATGTTACAGTTAATTGATGTTATATTTGAGCCAAGTGATCTTAAGTTCTTTACCTCCCTCCAGAACCCTGGAGTGTCTTTTAGGGCGGCTGTACGTACAAGAGATTCCCAATGATCTTTAACTAGTTCATTGGATCTAATACGCAGGGTGGATTTATACCTTGCTCTCAAGAGCCTTACCTGGGAAATATCCCGTGGTTTGGCCGTGAGAGCAGCCCTTAGATCCCGATTTGCCTTCGAGCAAGAGGCATCAAACCATTTTGGGGCTTCCTCAACTTTCCTTGATGTTGGCTTGGAAATCTCGCTTTTTATTGCGAAGCAGAGTTCACCAAATGATTTAATCAAATTACCCCCGCAGCTGTCAATATCTAGACAATCCGAGATCAATGCAGGATGTTTCTTAATCACGGTACCCAAGACACCCCTATTATCCACCCCCCTCCAAACAACCCTTAATCTATCCGTTGTGGCAGCCAAATTTGCTGCCCCAATTTCCCTATGTGGTTTTTTTCTCCCCTAACAATTTTAGATAAATCCAGTTCCAGTTTCCAGTTTTAACGTCTTTATTTCGAAGTTTTCCTTCATAAAAGACAAGCATATAAAATACATACACAAAACACATATCTAATATATACAAATTAATACATACAGTTAGAATTTTCAAGAGTCTTGTTTAAAAACAAATAAATGACAGTGAAAGACGTTTAAGTACACGTTAATACAATTAATAAAAGTCAATTCAAGAATGCTACCCAGGAAATATATGTTAGTAAAATTGTCACTCAGCTACTGGCTCTTCGTGCAAGTTATCAGAATACTAGTTTGAAGAGTAAACTTCATTACTCAAGCAATACAGTGTTTATACTGTAGATCTTCGAGGGGAGCAGTATGAGGTACATGGATAAAAATCATACAAATCCCAAATGGAGATGGGGCCGTCACCTTCGTGGGGCTGGCAGGATCGTAAATAGGGGACAGTGTTCCTATTCCTAAATTTAACAAGGATTAGGTCCCCGGGAATGTCCTTAGGTAGAGAGCCTAACCAGCCCACCCTTCTGGCACTCAGTATACCTCCATCCATATTGGGTGGCAGTGGTCTATTTTTATCTAGCCAGAAGGTGACCTTGTGTAATAGGTCCTGGTATCTCTCGGGTTTCCTGCGTGAGAGAGCTGGTACTCCAGAGAGAACTAGCACAAAGGGGGCGGCTTCCGGGGGCAGGTCTATATGTGCTGCTCTGTTTGGCTCTGCTCTAGCGGCTGGGTAGTTTGTTAATAAGGGTTTGGGGACAATTTTAGTGACCAGTGGAGGTTGGCGCTTGGGGGGCTGTTTAGTAGTCCGGACATTTATTTTTGAGTTGTTCAAGGGTTTACGGCCAGTTCTAGTATCAATTAGGGGTAGCATGCTGGGACGTTGTCTATCAACGGAAGCAGATTTTGTTATGTCCGTCAGCATAGGGCCTGCAGGTACAGTGGGTGAAGTGGTACAATTGGGTATTGCCATATTTATAACAGGTGAAGAGTTAGTCTTAATAGCCATCTCTATACTTGTCAGCCTATCCCCTAAAGAAGTAATTCGTTCTAGCAGGGGTGCCATTACAGATTTTAACAATTGTTCAAGCTGAGGCATTATTTGCAATAGAGGATCATCCAAGCGTTCAGCGACCCCCCTGGGTATGATGGAGTTTGTGGCAGGCGTTGGGGGATCGATGCAAAGTTTTTGATTTTTAGGTTGGAGCTCGCAATCATTTGTCCCGTCATGTTTCCTTTTCATACTTTGGTCCGGCAACACCACAGTGGCCTGAATGTTATCCTCATTGGGTGGTAGGGGAGGTTCACAAGTTCTATCAGAGGGAGCGTTAGTAGTAAGGCCTTTTACGGGGGGGGATGTTATTGGGATGAACTTAGTCCCACACAGAGCATTTAATTCCTCCCAGTAGGACAAGATTGGCAAGCTAGCTGGGGTGTGTGACGGGGATAACAATTGGGAACGGTCATCAATATCAATTTCGCAGGTATTGGTGGGTGATGCATAACTCTGAAAAAGATGTTCCATTCTCTGGTAGTGCTATGGGAGTTTGGTATGCCCCCTTATATGGCACTGAAAAAGAAAAGAAATAAAAACCAGGAATGTCCGCAAATAGTCATGTGCATTGTATTTATAACTGTACCTTCTATTGCTATGGGGCCAGGAAACGTGGCCCGTCCCGTCCTCCTCGTGCCTCTGAGGGCCACAGAGGGCCCGCCCTTTGCCCGGGCTTAGCCCGGCGCTCCCGCGCGCTCCCGCGACGTGGGACTGTTGGGGGACTTTGTAGCGCCTCCTGGCGCGGAAGTGGTATCCCGCGGCTTCCTGCCGCAAATCAGGCTGGGGATTGTAGTCTCCCCCGCACGGCTGCCGCAGCGCGATGTCAGGGGCTGCGGCGGCGGGGGGAGACAGCTGGCAGGGTCCCGCTACAGTGGAGGGTAAGTGCTCCGAGCCACACAGGGCTTCACAGGTCCGTGGCTAGTGGCCGCCCGCTCCCCTGGGACTGCTGGGGGACTTTGTAGCGCCTCCTGGCGCGGAAGTGGTATCCCGCGGCTTCCTGCCGCAAATCAGGCTGGGGATTGTAGTCTCCCCCGCACGGCTGCCGCAGCGCGATGTCAGGGGCTGCGGCGGCGGGGGGAGACAGCTGGCAGGGTCCCGCTACAGTGGAGGGTAAGTGCTCCGAGCCACACAGGGCTTCACAGGTCCGTGGCTAAATCACAATTGGGTAGTGGTCACTATATACATTACACACTACCTCTGCTTTTGATAAAACATCGTGAAGGGAAGGTGAAACAAATATATAATCAATAGTTGTTGCACATCCGTGACCGATGTAAGTGGGAGCCGGTTTAGTGCTTATGTCATTGCCAGCAAACTCCATAGAGTTTATAAGTTCTCTAGTTGCAAGGAGATCAGATAGTTCTACACCTCTCCTGCAAGGGGGATTCCTTAAATGGATGTGAGCATTGAAGTCCCCTCCTAAGCAAATCCCATCAAATTTCCCGTATTTACGTCCCTCCACTATGTCATCAAAGAAATTAAACAAATCTAAAAAATTACAATTAGGATAGGATAAAAAATCGTTATTATAAAAGTTAATCAGACATAATTTTACATCTCTCGCATATACCAGTGCCATAAAACTTGGGTTATTGGTTTGTATTACTTCTGTTTTTACTTCTGCTGTTATCTTTATCCAAATTGATAAACCCCCACTTGGACGACCTAAGGGTGGAGACGGCACAATACTATTGTGACAGCTATACCCTTCTAATAACAGATTAGTTGTACTCCAAGTTTCCTGGAACATTAAGACATCATGACAATTTACCCAATCCTTCCAGGCTTTAATTTCTAATTTTGCCTTTAGCCCTGCAATGTTCCAACTTATAATGGACAAAGTCTCATTAATACGCGGGCATACATCATAAATGGCAATGGTTGTCAAATTAGCCGGTTGATCACATTGAGGGTTTAATGGCAGAGAAGGGTGGGGTAATGTCAAAGCCACCTCGGAATCTACAGTCTTTAAAAGATCGTCAGCAATGGGCACCGCTACAACAGAGTCTTCCCGAGTTACTGGCAGTCAGTCTAAAGTGCCCTGGTCTAATAGTGCTGAAAATCTGTTATGTAGCGGAAACATAGGTGGTGATTGCAACAATCTGTTAGGGGGTCTGTAAAAATAACTCAGAGGTAAGGGGGTCACCACAGTGTCTATTATCAAATACAGTGCCCCTTCTAGATATCTGCAAGACTAAATAGCTCAAACAGCATCCTAGCTCCATTGTTACCATTTTCAATAATGCTTGCTAAACAATGGCGTTATTCCACAAAATCTCAAGGTCACAATCTTCATCCTCTTTTTAAAAGAAAGGTGCTGAATGTGTTAGCTTCTTCAATCATTCGTCTGTAAGATACCATAAATACCATTTAGGGCTCCCCAAAGTTCACACTTGCATTTATATTGTTTATATATGCATGGGTCATGTTTTTACATCTTTGTCAACTACTACAGCTTGCACATGTATACCTGTGGGAACTCGTTCAGTTGTCCCAAGCACACAAGGACTAATGAGCATCAATTGTGTCAATTGAGGTATCTGACAACTGATGTCCTGGGGCTTGACCTAATGTGATGAGAGATCCTGGGCGTTAGCTCTGGCAGCAAGCTCAAATGCAGTGCTTTAAATGGGCCGGTACTGTCCGGGAGTACCAACACTTTTTAGTTTTGAGAGGGAGAGTACTGGCACTTCTCAAGAGAAATGCTGTACTTATAATACCAGTACTTCTCGGAATCAAGCAGGTACTCTGGTACAGAGTGCCTGCACTTATAATTTTCCATTTCAAGCACTGCTCAAACGTGATGGGGAAACAGTGGGAAGCCAAACCTTGGACTGGTTTAGCACTAAACAGAATTGCAACGGGGGCACTAACAAAGGATTCAAGTAGCTGAGAGGAGGTAATACATGAGAAGCCTTTTGTAATTAACTAACAGGCTATGTAAGCAAGTGAAACTGAAGGCTACATTCAAGGTTGAAACTGGGAATATCCTTTAAGCGCCCAGTATTGGCATTGGTTAATGAACACAAGATCCAATAAATTGCAGTTAGGGGATTAATGGTGCCTATTCTGCTATTAAAATGTCCACTCGGAGTGCATAATTATGGTGTTAAAAGGAATATATTACGACTCTGTTCCTTTTCCAGACCCGTATCAAGGGGAACCGGACCACTAAAAACTACATTTACAGTGATGAAATAAAAATTGGGATGAAATTAAGGTTAGGCCAATGCCCAACACAACAAGTTGAGGTGAGAGCGTTTAAAAAACTTGATTATGAGACTATATAGAGTAGATGAACAGTCCTCTTTCAATATCTATAAATGTTGCCCCCCTTTTTTTTTATATCATGCAGACCAGGAATTGCAGAAACTATGGTAAAGAATCCGAGGCAAGCATGAGACCGTTAAGCTCTTTGATTTAGAATTAGAAGGTAAGTATTGTAGCTTGGATTAGTATAAATAGGTCTCAACATTTGGTTGATCCTTGCTCATGTTGAGTTTAAAATGTGAGATAGAGTACTCTTTGTAATTAGGAAGTGATACAGGCAATATGGCTTAGTGGTAACCCAGAAGAAATAGCTCATAGTTTATTTTCAATTTTATGTTGGCCCAATTTGTACTTTTATCACAGCATCATAATGAGAATGTTTGATGTTTTATAACTGTACAGCATATGTACTCTTTGTAGTCAGGAAGTGAATTTGAAATTAAGTCTCTTGTTTTGCATGTAGAGTGTCGTCAAATAGGATTATGAATATTTATGGCTGTAGATATATATAATTTATATAAATTTTGTGTTTGTAACAGCCCTGAAGAAGTGCAGTGGAGAGCAAAACACGCGTTGGCTGTTTTCTGTGGCTGCTTACTGTATTAAAGGTTGATTGGCTATATTAATGAGAAAAAAAGGAAGAATAAATGAAACCAAGCAAGACGTTTGTCAATTGTTATTTTTGCTGAAGTCTCAGTACTTTGCTTTTTATATTTCCGTACATATGTTCAACTAATGTACCATTCTTAATGGTCAATTTATTGTTTAATCTTCAATCATTTGTCACTTTTCCACTTCTTGTTCAAAATTCACCACTGAAATCAGTTTTTTCTTTTCTTACAAATCGGTGTAAGAAATGTGTGACATGTTTTTACATGCAGTCCCTATTTATGTCATTAATTTTAAGAAGAACATTAAGCCACTAAAGACCATGATTCCACACTTACGTTCCCTGTAAAAGATTATGTCACCAGCTATAACTCAGAATCTCTTCTTTCACATGGACGATTGATTTTTTACATTTTCTCTTTGAGACAAAAGGTTTCCTCCAAAAGTTACACACACAGACCTACCAAAATACATAGTACATTGGTACACTAGAGGGGAACAATAAAGGACTCAGCTAACAACAGCTCTGGGTAACACATCTCCTGCCTGCACTTCTGGCTTCTGTTCGTCTTACTCAGTTACTCATCTACTTTGTGTAACTGGACTAGAGATCACTAATTTAGGCATGTACTCGCTCCTCAGTGATAAATCCATTCTCCAACCCCAATCCACTGTGCTTCGAGAGTAATTGCAACTGATGGCTGGTATGACCCTACCCTACCAGGTTACTTCAGACACCAGTCATGAAACTTAGACATCTTCTCCAGTGTACTAGTCCATATTGCCCAGACACCAGTAATTAAGAAATCATAGAACAATGATCTGGGTTTTGCACTCAATATTTATACCAGGCTAGTGAACTAGAAATATCTATTCTCATAGCCTGATCTGTAGTGTTTTGTCTTATTTCAGGAGAGTGGTTTTCCACTTGCATCAAGTTACTGAGCTGTATGTGATTGTTCTAAACATTTTGTGGCCTGTAAGATAGAGTAGGGTGTTCCTTGACAACAGGAGCTAGTAAGACAAATGGCAAAAATGAGATGAGTGTCCCTTATCTAGCAGATACACTTCCCCTCTGTGGAAGAATGAAGCAAGAAAGAGTCCTAGACTACCCTAACATTTCAAAGGAGCTCCTTTCTCCGTTCTTTTCACAGGAGCTTGATGCATTACAAATGCTTTCAGAAATGTTCAAGCAACTACCTCCAATACGTTTCTTGTCTAGCAGGCTTATTCGTTCCTCCTTTTTGGGCGCCACTTTTACCCAGGACACTTTAGATGGATTCATTTTCCCTACAGTCTCAAACAGGCACACACTCTCAGCTCATTCTGACAGGTAACGCAACACAAACATGCTTATATCCTCTATACCACAGTCAAATGGAGCCGAGGACTTGGGTGATGGGATTGGCAGATCTCATCTTTTAGCAGGAGAATTCATTAGGCCACTGTCCATATGAAAGGCTAAAGGAGAAAGGCCTGCTCCCTCTATTAAAATTGTCTGTTACCACCACTGCCAGTCTTTCCAGTAACTTGAGTTGTAGTAGTCACTCTCTACTAACAAGGGTTATCTGGATGTTCCCATTCTAGGCCACAGAGCACTGCTCTAGGGCTCACATCATATCACTGGTATTCAGCATATATGCATGGTTTTCATGTGCGTCGATTCAGAACAAAGGGTACAAGAGTCACAGAGACTTGTTAAGGGGAACAACTCAGGGATGTGATGCAGACTTCTCTAGGCCTGAGCCTTCTGCTCACTTATACTATTGGTATGCATGTAGCTGGCCTATCAGTCAATGCACACTTTCTGGTTGGCTGCATTCCGCTGTGTGCATTCTTGGTATGGCAAGCCTACAAGTTATCTGCATTGTTATTATTTGTTGTTATCTGTTTGTGTTCATGATTGCAATATCTGGGTGGCTGGACGCCCCGCATGATGGTCGCTGCTCTGTGCGGCTTTTGTGCTTTGCTGACAAGAGAGTTCCAGACCTGCTTTTTCAGTATTCGCCATCAGAATTCAATATCGGAAGGCAGCTGCTTCATGACCATTACTGAATTTCTTCCTTTGATGGAGCTTTGATTCCGATCTGACAAAATAACGTTAAGCTCATTCAGGAGACCTCTATTCCACTCCCGAACAATACACCTGAGATAATTTGCTTTTACCGTGCACCCGATTCTCACATGTTCCAATGAGCTCAGGCTCTTTGATGTCAGCTTAAGATGGCACACGTCATAGTTATACATTTGAAGGACAGTGTTTACAGTAACAACACTGCTTGATGAATTTCCTTCAATTTTTATCCTGTGTGACTTGTGCTTCAGGCTTCATTCTTGCTATGTAGTTTTCTGCATGATGCAGTAACTGTTTTGTATCAATTTCACTAACATTAGCTGTTGCCTCTCCATTTCCTTTTACATTTTATTGACTTGCCAGTTTTTTTCTCTTTCCCGCCACCCTACCTCTTTGGCCTAATAAGGGGAGAACTCGCGAAACATGAAGTAACAGCAAGTCATTGGCCTTTTCCAAGTCTGCAACTCAACTTCATGTATTTTTTTACTCAATCAACAAAATCTGGTCTGGCATCTACTGTCACTATGGAAAACACTATGAAATCTTTAAGGGACAGTTCTTCCTCCTCCCATGCTTCTAGCGTTACCACTTCAGTCAACTGGCCAAAAAAAGACCTTGACTCCCATACTAAGTGACCCACTCATCTGACTCTAGAAAACATCATAGAGTAGCTAAGAGCTTTAAATCCTTTTATTGTCAATGCTAATGCCTCATCACAACGTATTGAGGAGAACTGGCCCTCGCATGACCAACATATCTCAACATTCGAACAAAGGGTTAGCAATCTTGAAGATGCTACTCTGATAGCCCTCAAATGACTAAAGACATCGCTCGCTCGAACTTAAAGTACTTGCTGGAAATTTTGAAAACAGGAGTAGTAGGAATAATCTCCATCTTCTTAGCATTCCAGAAGGTTCCAATATGATTGCCTTTCTGCAAACGGTGATACCTTCAATTCTACGTATGCTTTCTGCTTCTCCTTTATCTGTTCAACGGGCATACCACCTCAGTCAGATGACTACAACAGGCCCTAATTCTCGGCCCAGAGGAATTATTATCCTTTTCTTTCAATTCACTGAACCAATGCAAATACTATCTGAGGCCAAAAGGGTGGGTTCTCTTCAGTGGTAAGTTCATAAGGTGTTTTTTTACACAAGACTTTTTTCCTGCCACCCTAGCTCATCAGAAATAATTCTTTGATCTACGCCCTCAACTGAGATCCTTGAACATTAGATAAGGACTACTTCATCCATGCCTCCTTAAAATCACTTTCAAGGAGAAATCCCATTCCAAACCTGCAGACTTACAAATCTTCATCAATCAACATAAAACTGAAGCTATGGACTTAGGGTCATTCTCTATTTCATGATGGTCAAATTATAATGTTGTTCTAATGACTATTTTTTCCATCTCAGTTTAATTTACCATTATTCACTTACCATACATTGACTGTTTTTCCCTTTCTCCCTTTTCTCTTTTTCTAGATAGGACTCTTATGTTTTTCTCCATGTTTCCACTTGTAAGTTCGGTTTTCCTTTCTAAATTATAATACCTCATGCACGTATGTGATCATTATTGGTTTATCATGAAGGTTTGTACGTTTTGCTTTCATTGTTTTTTTTATATCTGCTTTTACATGTTTTAATATCATTACTTAACTACTTATTCACCAAAGGTGCTTTCTCTTGTCTCTCTCAGGTGCTCTGTTGTCCCTCCTTCGTCCTGGTTTTTTCCTTTGTCTTTTTTCTTTCTCAGCTCTTGTGGGCCGTGGTGCTTGGAATGTCATGTTAATGCTCATTCAATGTTCTGAGGTCATTTTCCTCCACCTTTTCTCTCCCATCCTCTTTTATCTCTTGTCTTTCTTTTCACCTCTGCTACATTGGTATGCTTTTTATTTTATATGAATTAGCTGTTGAATATTAATCCTCATTGTAATGCAACGTTGAACAACTGCATGGAATATCAAGGGGCTCAAAAACTCATCAAACAGCGTGTTTTATCTCATCTAGCTTGATTGAAAAGTCACATAGCGCTGTTAAAGAGATGCATCTTAATGAATTGGAAGTTTCTAGACTTACAAAACCATGGGTTGGTGAAAACGTTTTCTCTCCCTCTACTACAAACAAAAACGGGGGCATAGTTCTTTGTCATAAGTCCCTCAAAATCACTATACACTCAGAGCATCAACCACGCAGAGGGTCATTGGATATTAGTCACATTTACAATTGATAACACTACTCTCAGTCCAATCCATCCAGATTCAAATGGTATTCCATTATGCTTTTTTTCCTATCAACAGGGAAACTCTGCAGGGATGCCCCTTATCTCTTATTATTCATTTTAGCTCTGGGACTCTTTCTTTATCAACTAAGGAATTTGGGTGACTTCACAGGATCCAAATTAAAAATGCACACATTAAGTTTACAGCATGTGCAGATGATATTCTTTTATTTATGCCACATCCAGATCATTCCCTTCCTGCTTTTTTTTCACAAACTTAAGCTTTACTCTGCTATATCAGGCTATAAACTTAATGTAGATTAAAAACAGAAGTATTACTACATAGTGTTCTACAACTTCCTTTGTCAAAATGGGCCTCTCCTGGAATTCTTTCAAAATTAAATGATTGGATATATTGGCACAGCAACACCCTTAAGGACACATTTAAGATTAACTCAAACGCACCATATCGGACAACCTCCTCACTTTCTCTCAGAAATGATCATCAGATGTTCTTTTCCTGTCCAGTTCTGTCCTTCGATATGTAAACGCATGGAGCCATCACCGAGATTTACATATCTTTCTTACATGATTTACATTTTATGACTAGTTTATATGAAATCTGTAGTCCACATAAAATGCTTGGGGAGCTACTTGATCTCATGATTTCTATAGCTATTTATGTTGTTTCCAATTGGAAATCTACAGATATCACTCTTCTAAGTTGGTGGAACCTGACTGTCACCATCATACACTGGACAGTTATAAAACATTTACTTGATGCAATTATTTATCAAGTGTAACTAGCTTTGGCTGCCACTCACAATCTATCACGCATTGCTAAGGGAATAGATACCTCCCACCTAACTGTAAAATGTATGTTTTGAAATCTATCTTTACAACTTGTCTATCCTTAATATTGAATATGCTTTATGTTGGTATTACTTCTGCTGTATTCATTGTTATTCATTTTACGCACTCAAGGTTATAACTCAATGTTTTTCTTTGCAGCTTTTTTCACTCTTCTTCCCTCTAATCTTTTCTTTTATTCAAAAACTTGTTTGATCTCTCATTGCCTTCTTTGCTGAAACTTGTGAATTTTATATTGTGAATTACATATATCTCTTATACTGCTAAAGTTCACAACTTACATATTTGCATTTGCAATGTGTTCATATGCATCATGCTATTTGCTCAAAATATATTTGTTTTTAAAATGATTGCAATGCCTGCTATTTCTTACACGATATGACTTCATGCACACCTCTATTAATCTATTGAACAATATGCCCCTCCCTGCATTTTCCTTCTCTGTGCCCTAATTCTCTTAACATGCACCACTATGTGCTTTTTCAAATTCAGGGTGTGCCCTCTGTCCTAGCTAGCCTGTTACCCTTTTCACCGATTTATGCTCACTATCTGCCTGTCCCACTCAATTTCTTCCAATATGCTTTCTACTTGGTCATATCCCCAATTTGTAGCCTTTCTTTCTGTCTCTATTTGCATATATCCTTTCTCACGGGCCATGCCATCTTTTCCACTGTGTGCCCTCTTTTGACATCGTTCACAAAGATTTTCTTCATCCTACTATGTGTCCTCTACTATGGAGTGAGTTTTATCTCACTATCCTGTGCTTTTGCCTGCATGTGTCCATGTGCCCACTCTCTCAGTCCATGTGCTGTTTAACTCTGTGGTCTCTTGGCCACTTTACATGCTCTGTCCTCGACTGTGCTCTTTGGCTGATTTTTTTACCCTCTCCGACACCTACGTGCTCTGGATCTTGATCCGTGCCTTGTTCCACAACTCTGTATTCTTTCTAATATCCTAGGGTAACTCTGTGTCTTCTTTTCTAGTGTGTATATCCAACCCAATCTGAGATGAATATATGTCTAGATCCTGTTTTTCACTTGAGTAAAATAGAAAACAAAAAACAAGCGTGTTCCGGGAATATTGTGGTTACATAGCTCATATGACCATTGCCAACCGGACCCTTTAGAACAAATCTTACACAAGAATGCTCCAAAAACCATAAGGGCCTGTAGTTGTGCTGTCAGTGATTTGTTTCTAGCCAGTCCCATTGCCGACCAATTAGTAGTAGGTGTACAAGTCCGGCTCAAGTTCTTTACTTAGTAGAAGAGTGAAACATTCTGCCCCCACCAGTGAAGCTCATTAAACGGAATATTAGGAACTAAGTAAAATAGCAAGGGGTTGTGATAGAGGGTCCAAATGCGGGTAACCAGATGGATTCTTTGCTACCCAAACGTCATAGATCAGGTTCTGTATGAGGCCAAAGGACTCACCAGTGAAGATTCAAACTATTAGGTAGTTTCTTGGGGAGCATAAATGTATACATCTAAAATACGTAAAGTAGCGGTGCACTGGCACGGCTTCTTTTAAACAGGATGTTCATTAGTAAGAGACAGGAATTTGCAGCACCACTATCAACGGACAAGTTAATAATACACCTACTTACTAATCGAAATGCAGTGCCGTGCCCTAGTCAAGCTGACTACTGTAGCTGCTCAAAACAGTCATTTGCTCTGAATTTTATCTGCGGTAGAAGTTCTTTCGATGAATAGAAATTCTGGTTTGTCATAATATGAGTGATGTAAACTAGACCCTGCCACAGTTTACAAAGTAATGCATTTTAGAGGAACACCACCCATGGCATGAGGTTAAAACACAGAGTCATTCAGAATCTGGCAGAAAGCCCAATGACATTCTCCTAGTGGGGCACCACATGCCAGAATTTGATATCTGCACCTGCCAGTTGGGCATTTCTGTGGCTTCAGTGAAGCCCGCGCTACCTTGGCTCCATTGGAGGTACTGTTCTTTTGTAGAGCGGGTGCCATGTTTGATATTTTCCTCACAAACAGAAGTTTGTTATTGAAAACCAAAAAATACATTGCCCTGGAACACTACGAGTTTTCTCCCAGCATGCGTAGGTCAGGCCTGTTGTTACATGTTCAGGACCACCACCACCTTTCTCTGGAGGTGCCAAAACAAAAAATGGTACCTCAGAATGCTGCCATAAATAGGTCCCACGGTGGACAGGCTGTCAGTCAAAGGTTTATGAATCTGAACCAGCTGAGGCTCTACCAGCAGAAACCTGGAACTTTGCCCACCTTTAAATTGAATGTGCAACCAATAGGTTTGCTGGGCATGGCATCCCCCTCTTTTTGTGAGACGCCCTTGCATCAGCCATGTTCTTGACACCTTAAACATTAAAGATACTTTTTCCTTCATGATCCCTTTCCTCCTCTGCAGTTCCAAAAAGTATATTGACAAAATGGCTTCGCTAGTATTCTACCACAGATCGTGCTATTTATTTATTTTATGGCACACAAAGGAGTTAGGTCCTTGTCGGGACTGAGGTTGGGCTGGACCGTTATATAAGTGAATAAACAAAAGAATGCCCCAAAACCTCATATCTGAATTATGTAGCTATTTCACAATGAGACCAATTGAAAATTAATTGAACCTGGTCAGGTACTTTTATTTATACCTTTCACTCATGTTTATACTTTTTTAGAAACTTGTGTTTTTTTTAAAGGGCAAAAAGAGATATACATTTAAACCATGACATTACAAAATACACAAACTTCATAACAAGACGTAAATCAAGAATACATCCACATAGCACAACACATTATACATTGAAAAAACAGTGCATCATAAATTACAAATCAAATCACTTTTCAGAATAAACAAAGCGTGACACAATCACAAGAGAGCAATAATATACGTTATTTTAGCATATCAACCAATGATGCAATTCACTCTTGTGGATATGCCGACGCGTTTCTGGTTCGAATAACCAATGTCCGAACCCTCATCAGGCCTTTGTTAATTATCTGTGGAGGATGCAAGAAAACAATAAAGTTTTATTGACAACCTGTCCACCTTCAAGCTACCACTCTTGGAATATAGAGTTATCATGTTCTACCTGTATCCTTTGGGATGATGTTCTTTCCAAAACAAAGGGCATTTTTCAGGGCTTCAAGTCCTATTTCTAAAACAAATAAGGCGCATATTATATGCCAATAAATGGCTATAGCGCTAGAGTTTATCACTAACACAGTGAAATTATCATTTCTACGTACCTCCATATGCACCATCCGGCGCCCCTATGGAGGGAGGAGTTCGTGGTGCTTGTCTCGAAAATCCTAATTCAAGAGAAGGATTTTTCTCAATATCATTCTGCTACATTTATGGAACATCTAATTTAACAACATGGCCATTTCTAATGAGTTCCATACCTTGTATCCGTGTTTATGGTGGGGGAGACGTGACCCTGTACCTGGGCAAATATTTTAATTGCTTGGCAACCTGTTAAGAGGTGAAAAGCCAATTATATATCGCTCGTGGCTCGGCAGTACACGTTGCTCATATTTCCAAATTTCATGCAGTAAAACAGATCGTACCTGTGCTTACGATCAATTTCTCCTTCGCTTGGTTTTCAAAATATTTTTTCAAAGTAAGCGAGTCCCCCCGGGGGTCCGATACGTTGTTTGTCTCTCCCGGCGTACTATATGGAGGAAAAAAGTACCCATGACTTAAAGCCTATTTTGATGATGGTTGTGATGTGAGGTTTAATCGCTCCGCCATTCCTACCTGAATACGCTAGTCTTGGACTCCGCCGTGGACGCTCTCAATGAATCGCCTCACTAAGCTGCGGCAGCCATCTTGGACAGTTTTGCAACCGCTAGTTCGGCGCCCTGGTGTATTATGGGAAATATAGTTCGAGCCAAATTGGATCGAAAAATGCATCGTGCTATTCGAACAATTGTTTATATGTACATTTGTTGAATGTACGCTTCATTTACACAGCGTGGGGAGGGGGGAGGGGGGGTGGGAAAGGGAGGGGGGAAAGGGGGTGGGGGGAGAAGAAGGGGGGGAAAAAAGGGGGGGTGCAGGCGGAGAAATTTTACTCGGTATGGCGATGTTGTTTTCATGTGTACCTACATTTACTGGATATTTATAGGAAACCCTACCAATTTACGAAAAATAAATGGACAATTGAATGGGGAATTAACTCACGTGGCCATTGAGAACATCATGCTTCTCAGATCCTTGATAATTCAGACATGCTCTTAAGGCCTGTCATTGTGCTGTTAAATTTAAGGATGAGGTATGCTTCTTTTTGCAACAACACCCTTTCGACGTCAGCGGGGCGCTGTGCTGTACCTATTGTGAACAGTACTGACCATTTAAAGTCATTCTCCGTATGTAATTTTTCAATGAAATGTTTAACCATGGGGGCATTTAGTACCGCCTTTTTGATCCTTGACTTGCTGGCTGATACGTAAATTCACAACTGTGGTCAAGGTCATGTGTATATGGTAAATGAGTAAGTCAACCTCTCTCATCACCCATGTGATGTCATGCACCTGACTAGGGGAGACATCCCTTAAGGATAAGAACCCTCACTCACCCGAGGGTGACATGCTTCATCATATGGGTCCCCCTTACCAGTGTAGAAATCATAGTCCACACTGGGAGCTACTACTCCGGGATCTTAAAGGAGGAGCTCAGAGATGTTTTTGTGGGCAAGGGGATGATAATCCCATATGTGAGCAAGATAGGTGTAGTGAAGATAGCAGCGCTGTGTCTATGAATAACAAGTGAATTTAAAACTATCTAAGGGGATACACTAAACTATTTTATTGGTGTGTTCCGCTTGACAGGATTAAAAAGTAACAGCACAGTGGTATAGAGGTAGAACCACTGTCACTAAGTGGTCGACATGTTTCAGCCTCTTAATCACAAAGTATCATCGGCTTTCTTCAGGACCAGTTGGAAAAATGTGATATTGCTGCTGCCGATATGTGACAAAACAAGGAATTAAATTGAACTTATAAATACTACACCGGTATTCCTGTCTTTTATTCTGATGATCAGGTCATACCCAGGTATCTGCAAGGGGAATAGCAAAACACAAGGAGAGAAAGGAAAAACATATACACATTTGATCAAAATTACACATGTACCTTAGATATGTATCATAAATTTTAATGGTGTAATGGTTTAGGGTTGTTACACTCATAAGGACTTACCCTCATTAAGTAGGAAATCCTGCCTCACCTCTACCTGGCAAGCTGCTCTGGGAGGAGGCCCCGCACTAAGGGGAAGAATTAATATATATTCATGTATCTATATATTTGGCTACAAGGAGCACAAATGTCCTAAAAGGTACATTCTACAATTTCCAAAAATAGGCTCAACTAAAAAGGAGTTTAAGGCACTCAAACGGGTATTACAATGCACTGACCCAAAAGAAAGGAGGAGCAAACAGTTTGGAGGGAAGAGATTCTTATAGGTTAAGCTATTCCCTCAGACTCGACTCCCAATTAGACGTCCAAAATAATGGTTCTGTCACCCATAGTCTTACCTGTCCGTCGGTACCTCGTGGCTCGAGTAGAGCTAGCCCCGGGAGGTACCCGCCACAAAGTACCCTCTGGAACTTACCACCTGTAGTGGGCCATTTCCCATGTGGCTCATGTTCTGTATGCCCACAGACAGAAAAAACTGTTGAAATTGATATAGGTACTTCTAGACCATGGTTGATACAAAAACACACGAATTGTAACAGCGACCATTTAATTTACTTAATTTGGTGCCCGTGCCTACTCAAGTATGTGGGTATGACCACTAGAAAAGTTAAAACCCGGATCCAAGAACACATGAGCACCATTAGATGTGGGAAACGTTCCACCAAACTGACTAATCATATTTTGGACAAAGGACACCGTGACACTGATTTACGTTGGGTGGTCCTGGATAAACCTTATATACCCTCCCATTTGACAGACTCTACCAATTATTTACTACGTAGAGAACAAAAATGGGTGTACACTCTTAAAACTGATACGAGAGGGTTGAATGATGATATACCATGGGTGGTGCCATGAGAATATGTGTAGGTTGGATCCTTTATCGTCCCTATGCATTTGAACACAGTTACCCCTCTTATAAAATCATTTCTCACAAGAAGTAATTGCCATATGTGTGAATACAACATACAAGCTGAACCAATCATATGTTACATATGGCTTCTGTTGACACTATGTCATAGGAGTACCTTTAATGACACAGTCTTACAGTACATTTAAGACACAGAACATACTTGTCCTCCTGGGTTATATTTTTCCTCTCTGGATTTTCCTCTTGGGACATTACTAGGTCTCTCTACCGTTTCTGTACCCTAATCTGAGTATAATAGCTAAACAATTTGGCTTAATATATTCAGATAATCTTAGCGTGATTTATCCATACTCTGAGTCGCCAACACTGGGACTGCACCGTAGTACTGATTGCAAGACACATGTGCCGTCTTGGTAAAACCGGCTTCAGGGCAGTTAAGGGACTTTTCGCGCATGTGCGTGTCCCAGACACTACCTTTGAGAACGCGAGCGCGTTGAACGCAGTGTAGTGTCATGGTGCATTAAATGCGCATGCGCGGTTTATCATCATGGATCTATAGCGCATGCGCAGTTTAAAAACAGGCGATCAGGGCAGACGCCGTTTAACACTAGGCCCCCGCCGCAGCAGCTGCGGGCAATCTAACAATTAAACAAACGCTATATAAACAGAGAGCCTTCCTGCCGTTCGGTACCTCCCGGGGCTAGCTCTACTCGAGCCACGAGGTACCGACGGACAGGTAAGACTATGGGTGACAGAACCATTATTTTGGACGTCTAATTGGGAGTCGAGTCTGAGGGAATAGCTTAACCTATAAGAATCTCTTCCCTCCAAACTGTTTGCTCCTCCTTTCTTTTGGGTCAGTGCATTGTAATACCCGTTTGAGTGCCTTAAACTCCTTTTTAGTTGAGCCTATTTTTGGAAATTGTAGAATGTACCTTTTAGGACATTTGTGCTCCTTGTAGCCAAATATATAGATACATGAATATATATTAATTCTTCCCCTTAGTGCGGGGCCTCCTCCCAGAGCAGCTTGCCAGGTAGAGGTGAGGCAGGATTTCCTACTTAATGAGTGTAAGTCCTTATGAGTGTAACAACCCTAAACCATTACACCATTAAAATTTATGATACATATCTAAGGTACATGTGTAATTTTGATCAAATGTGGATATGTTTTTCCTTTCTCTCCTTGTGTTTTGCTATTCCCCTTGCAGATACCTGGGTATGACCTGATCATCAGAATAAAAGACAGGAATACCGGTGTAGTATTTATAAGTTCAATTTAATTCCTTGTTTTGTCACATATCGGCAGCAGCAATATCACATTTTTCCAACTGGTCCTGAAGAAAGCCGATGATACTTTGTGATTAAGAGGCTGAAACATGTCGACCACTTAGTGACAGTGGTTCTACCTCTATACCACTGTGCTGTTACTTTTTAATCCTGTCAAGCGGAACACACCAATAAAATAGTTTAGTGTATCCCCTTAGATAGTTTTAAATTCACTTGTTATTCATAGACACAGCGCTGCTATCTTCACTACACCTATCTTGCTCACATATGGGATTATCATCCCCTTGCCCACAAAAACATCTCTGAGCTCCTCCTTTAAGATCCCGGAGTAGTAGCTCCCAGTGTGGACTAGGATTTCTACACTGGTAAGGGGGACCCATATGATGAAGCATGTCACCCTCGGGTGGGTGAGGGTTCTTATCCTTAAGGGATGTCTCCCCTAGTCAGGTGCATGACATCACATGGGTGATGAGAGAGGTTGACTTACTCATTTACCATATACACATGACCTTGACCACAGTTGTGCATTTTGTGTGATACGTTAACTGGGGAACGCACTCTCAGTGGTCTTAAAAATTCCCCGACAGACCCCCAATCTACGGTAGTTGTTTCATGATACGTAAATTCACCTGCTGGTTTGTTTTGCCAATGTATATATTTTTACATGGACAAATGATCACGTATACTACGTTTTTTGTTCTGCAATTTGAGAAACCACAGTGTTTCCACTTTACCCCCTGATGTTCAAACTCTGTCCCTTCAATGGTGTTTGGACATGCAACACAGTTGCCGCATCTATGATGGCCATCAATTGGCTTCATATTCCACAAAGTAAGAAGGTCATGTTTGGGTTTGGGCTGTATTAAATTTGCCCTCACAATTCGCTGACCAATACTTTTGTTTTTTCTATACGCAAAAATCGGGCGGGGAAAGGGGCATTCCAACCCCTCTAGAAGGTGCCAGTTTTTGAGGATTGTTTGTCTCATTCTGTGCGCGTCAGGGACAAATGTTGTCACGCACACCAGCCGGTCCAGCTCTTTCTTTTCTTTTGTTTGCAATAGGCACTCGTGTGGCGTGTAGCATGCTCTTTTTTGCGAGTGCTTTAGTAGCTTTTTAGGATAGCCCCTCTGGATCATTTCTTGGCAAAACACCTCTGCATGTTGGTCGAAATCGCCGATCTCCGTACAATTTCTGCGTATTCTTAGCAGCTGCTCATAGGGTAAATTGGCTTTTAGGTTTCTGGGGTGGTGGCTCCTGTGATGCAGGATGGTATTTTTATCAGTAGATTTCTTGTATAGTGATGTTTTTAAGAACCCATCAGTGCAGGTCACTTCCACATCCAGGAACGTCATTTTCGTTGAACTTGCTTCCATGGAGAACTTGATGTCATTGTGTCTGGCGTTAATCCACTCGTGGAACGTCAATAGGTCGGTCTGGCTCCCCTGCCACAAGAGCCAGACGTCATCTATATACCGCCACCACTGCACAATGTTCCCAAAATATGGATTGTTATTTTCCACGAATCTCAATTCATATTGGGCCATGTAGAGCACTGCCATTTCTGGGGCATAAGGACACCCCATGGCAGTGCCCTTCACTTGCATATAGAACTGGTCGTTGAAAACAAAATAATTCTTTTTGAGGGCTATTTCTGCCAGTTTTAAAATGAAGCAAGTTGGGACCCTATGGGGTCGTTCTCGCATCTCCAGATACAATTCAATCACTTCTAACGCCTCTTCCTAGGGTATTTGTGTGTACAAGGACGTAACGTCCATGGTGACCATTATTTGTGTGAGTGGATCAAATGGTGCACCTTCCTCTTTAGTCAAGAAATCGGTAGTGTCTTTGAGGTAAGACTTCACATTTTTAAGAAAAGGTTTCAAGAAAAAATCGACATATTTCGATATTGGCTCCAAACAGGAGTCAACACCAGAAACTATCGGCCTCCCCGGGGGTTCAATTAGACTCTTATGAACTTTAGGTAAGAGATATAAGATCGGGGTTCGTGGAAACGTCTTGTTAAGGAAATCAAACTCTTTGTTACCCAGGTATCCTTTGTCTTTCCCTGCTTCTAGTACTTCTGTAATAAGACCCTGGATCTGTTTAGTAGGATCTTCCGACAGGGTTCGGTACCACGTTTGGTTGTTAACTTGTTTCAGCCCTTCAATTATGTATTTATCCCTAGGCCATAGTACTACTGCTCCCCCCTTGTCAGCTTGCTTGATGACTAAGGTGGAGTCATCTTAGAGGCTTTCAATCGCTTGTCGTTCACCTTGGCTTATGTTCTGGGGAACGTACTTCTTAGTCTTCCCCATTTTGTTAATAGATGCCAGGACGACCTGCTCGAATGCCTGGATCTGCTTCGGAATGTTTTGATATGGAACAAAATTTGATTTGTTTCTGAAGCCAGTAGTTTCATTATCTATGGAAGCTGGCTGATTAAAAAAGAAGGCTTTGAGTCTTAATTTTCTGCAAAACTCAAGCGCCTCTATTTTGAGTTTCGTAAAGTCCGTTCTCCCGCTCGGGACAAACTTAAGGCCAAGGTTTAACACAGACTCCTCATGGTGCGTCAATACTCGCTCCGACATATTAATTACTACACTGGGTTTTTCTACGACTTGTAGAATCT
Source organism: Lissotriton helveticus (assembly GCF_964261635.1). Classification (NCBI taxonomy): domain Eukaryota; kingdom Metazoa; phylum Chordata; class Amphibia; order Caudata; family Salamandridae; genus Lissotriton; species Lissotriton helveticus. Next base: position 869,383,700 of record NC_136067.1, on the reverse strand, counting down.
GTTCCTTGTTCGCATTTCCCATGCCTGTTTGAACCTTGTTTTTGGCTGTTGGCCCCTTTCTAAAAAAGAAACTTGTTTTCTTGAATTATTCCCCCTTGAGTCTGAATCAGAGGATCCTGATGATGAAGTCTCAGAAAAAGTTATAAAACGATTACGTGGTCTACCTTGATAGTCATACAGCGCCCTGCGTGAATCCGACAAGGTGTAGTAGTCTTCCTTTAAGAAGGGATATACCTGCTCGATCTTAAATGCCTTGGTATCGCGGTCGTATTTTATAGTTTTGTTATTGATAGTAATGTCTTTGAATACCACTATGTCCTTTTCGATTTTCTCCAAAAGGGCTTTGGCATCAGTTATAGCTGGATTATTTGCAATGGCTTTTGTGAGTTCTTCGATCTCCTCAACCTCCTTGAGGCACTGACAGAGAGGAAGAGAAGAAGAGAAAAATGAACTAAAGGTAAGAAAGATACTAAAAGAATATGAGTGAGCAAAACTAAATCAGGAAACAGTAGTAAGTAAAAAGATAATGACTGAGAGGGAAAGGAGTCTAATAAAGGATGCATTTAGAAGAATGAGGAATGGAAGATAACTGAGAGTAAGTGAAGGAGAGTCATAGAGTGAAGGGATGAAGGGAGAGAGGATAATATAGAAGGATTGAGGGAAAATGAGTGAGGAAGTTAGTAGACAGACACACTAAGAGAAAAACGGAGTGAAGTGGAGTACAATGAGTGAGGAAAGGAAAATGAGTAAGGGAGCAAAAAGAAGGAAAGAGAGGAGAAGATGACTAAAACAGTGGTACTGAGAGAAAATAATTTGGTGATGAAAGTAAAGAGAAGGACATTGAAAGAAAGGAAATGAGGGATAGTAATGGAACCAGAGTAAAAGAAATGTGATGAAGAATGATGAGAGAGGAGCAGTGAAGTTGTTGTAAAAGAAATGATATAAGGTAGATAAACACAAGTGAACATAACACAAGGAGAGTGACGCACTGAGGACATCGAGGTAGTGAACGAAAAATTGAGAGAAGAGGTCAAAAGAAAGGAGCAAACAAAGATAAGCGAGGGAGAGTGGGTGATTTATAGTGATAGAGTGCGATAATACTGCTGAGTGAGTAAACAGGAATTACTAAAAGAACAAAGGAGGAAAATACAGAAAAGGAAAGTAAAGCAGAGAGACTGAAAGCTGAAAACATATGCAAGGGAGAGAGGCGATGCAGACAGTTGAAATGAGAATGAGGGGTTGTCAAAGAAGTGGAGTAAAGGAACGGGGGTTACAGAGAGTGAGAGAAAGACATTGTAAGTGAGTAAAAAGAGCTGAAAGAGGATGGAAAAAGGAAAGTGAGTGTCAGAGAATGGGAATACAATTTAATTTACACAATCCAAAGTATAGAATAACTTGTACAACATGTTACATAGTCTATTTTTGCTGTTCTCAGAATATATTGAATTTCACTTAAAACAGTGAGTTCAAATTACTCATCATATGACAGCGGGAAAAAAAAAACACAATCTGAAAGATTGTGTTTTAAAAAAAACCTTAGATCCTGACAAATGACAAATGTACACTAATCTTTGATTGACTTACTTTTCCTTGAGGCCAAATAGTATATCATGGAGGTCCTTTTTTCGTTGCAAAGTACTCTGCTGTTCACTAAAAAATCAATTTCATCGATTTTCTAGAAGAAAAGCTCCAAGAACATCTGAAATATTTTCATTATTTTCATATACTCCTTTTTTTCAGTCATGACTCTTTACTCATTCCTGTACCTTTCCTTTTGGCCAAATAGTGTCAGATGTATGAGTATATTTTCAAATTAATTCTAAGAAACTCTGAAATAACCTGTTTTCCGACGTTCTGAAAGAAAGGCTCATACAACATTTTCACAATATTTAAGTATTTGTAAAACCATCTCTGACTCACTCATGTTCATCATTTTGTATAATACTAATATCACTTACTATGAGATCCACTTACAGTACCTATATGACAAGTCAATTTTTTATATTACCTGGATCACTTTTACTCAGAATATATTTTTAAACACCAAAATAACCTTTATTAACTGCTCCCGTCTTCATAGGCCAATTACCTTTACTTAAATTTTGGTTGTAAAAACACTAGGTACGAATTTTTTAAGCCAAAAGGCAAACGTTGTTTGAAAGTCAAATGAGTGTCGTTACAGTGGGTCCAACCTTTACAACTTTTTAAATAGCATGTGTAATGCCCTGATGTTGTAGAAGGACCGTCATGAAAAATAATAGCTACAGTTGCAAAGGTTCTTCCTGATATTGATAACTGAGATGCCACGAAATTTTTAATAGAAGTTGTCAATTTAGTTCCATCAGGTCTACATCGTTGGAACATTAAAATGACATACTGACCATAATTTTGTAGAAATAATGTGGACAGCATTGCAGACTTACATTGGGTACACACCATATTGTGATCCGCTGCTTTAACTAGATTATTAAAAGGCACTGATTTGCAGTCTGGTAAAGTCAAATATATAAATCTTTCAGTGTCTATTCTAGTAGTACTTGATGAAGTACAGTTGTCGCAGTCATACTGCCATTGATAAGAAAGGCTAAAAAGATTTTTTATATCTACACCTTCATCTTCCAATACATCAAACATATACATTAAAAATTCCTGACAATCCTGCTGAATATTCTGTGAAAATTGATTTTGACCAGAACATATGTCTAAAAGATTTCGAATTTCTGAAACACTTTCTATTTGTGCTCTATCACTGCTACATTTCTCAAACACGGAATTCAACAAACAACAGAATCTTTGATCCTGATTTTCAACAATCTGTTCTTGTATATTTTGAAGAAAAAAAACAACATTAACCACTACATTAGCATAGCAGTTGACACCAGAACTGTTTTCAAACTGAAATCCAACAACATCTTCAACAGAATCCTTTTTCTTTCTCCTTACAATTACAGTTTCATCTACTTTTTGTCTTTTTGCTACTACCTCACTGCAATTATTCTCATTTCTTCTTTTTCGGCCTACCACTCGTTTTTCAAACAGAGGATATTGAGGCAAATGTGGAGCATACTCTCTTCTTAACCTATTGTATTCTTTAACACAATCAAGATCTGCACAAATCTTTGTTTCATCACACTCAATCAAGTACAATCCTGATAAAGTACTGACTCGTGATAATGCCACATATGCCATACCCTCTTTAAACACAGAACTTCCAATGTTCACCAAAGCGCTATCTACACTTAAACCTTGAGATTTATGAATTGTCACCACATATGCCAAACAAATAGGAAACTGTTTTCGGCGAACATATAAGTCTTTCACAAGCAAAAATCTAGCTGACCAACGACCAATTTGTTCTATTTCATCAATGCCATCAAATTTAATTTTTAATATTTCAATTCCATCTCTATTTTTGTAATTCACAAAACCAACAACATGACCCATTGCTCCATTTACCAGACCTCTTTCAACATTTAAATTCCTTCTCAAAATGATACGACAATTTAAACACACATTCAGAGTCTTTTCAAAACCAGCAGTTTTAGATATAGTCTTCTCTAATGAATCCAATTTTGATTTCAAATTTTCAGACAAAATAATTGTTGCTTCCATATGTTCAATTTTATCTATAGCTTCCAGTTTCACTATCTCTTCATTTTGTTGTTGAACATGGAACATTCTTTCAGAGTTGGCATCAAACATATGCCAGATTTCTTCTCGTTAATTTTCTTAAAAATGTTTTCTGGAACAATGTTTTCATTTGGGTACAAATTTGAAATTAATCGTCCATGTAAAGCTTCTTTCCCTTGCTGACTTACTTTTCCGATTCTTACATCTTGTAGAATATTTTTATAATCTTCATCCTTTGCCTGCTGCATATTTTACAGCAGTTCTGCATATTTGAAGTTTAACCATATATTAACGTTTCCAATGCTTCCTAGGCACTTCCTGGTATCTTCATGCGTGAGCATTTTGAACACAGGATGTCCTTTCACTGTAGTCAACTGCAGTAGATCTCCAAAAACAATAATATGTTTTCCTCCAAATAAGACATCATAGTCTGTTCTAAGAATTTCTTGCATTCTCAAATGCACAAAAGCAAGCATTATATTTGACACCATGCTTACTTCATCAATGATAAGAAGTTTCATTTTCTTCAGGACTCTCGAAGCTTCGGAACACGCATCTCCAGATAGCTTGTGATATTGCAATTTGTTATCATGCTCCACTGGCAGCATCAGTAAACGATGTAAAGTAATCCCTTTAATATTATGTGCTGCCAGCCCAGTTGGAGCAGTAACAACACAAGATAGCGGTGATTCAGTCCTTTTCTGCAGATAAGTTGCAATTGCTTTAATCAGAAAACTTTTTCCAGTTCCCGCTTCTCCACTTACGTACAGTTGGACTGGTTTAAATGATGTACATGAGCACTCTTTTTTCTCATGAGTGAATCCATGTTCAATCTGTTCTGTGACTTCGTCATACATCTGTTTCTGCTCAAGGTTTAGTTGTTTCACCAAATCTTCTAAGTTAACTACATCATCTTGAGCTTGTTCCATAGCTCTTTCCACCTCATCCATGGCAGTGGCAGCTTCATTTTGAATAATTGGTCCTCCAAGTGGATCCTGACTCAATGAAGCAGAACTCTGACTGTCTTGAGAACTGTAACTAGCAATCTCTGCAGCAATTGTGGCTTCTTGCTCTATTTCTTCGTTCAACATTTGCAAATAATTTGGAAAAACAGGACATTCTATGGTATCCTTGGTTGCATTAAAAGAATCTTCGTAACACAGAAAATCACCAAGTAGTTCCTCTTCTGTACGCCATGGCTTAAAGAGTTGCAAAAGAGCTAAGTAGTAAAATTCCCTTTTCTCTGGATTTTTGCAACTCAATTTTCGATGATTAATCAAATGGCCTTTTTTCTGTCTCACTAGACATCCTTCACACCCAATGATAGCATATATTCCATTGTTGATATCTTCTCTGATGGTTCTCTTATAAATATAGTTTTGCAGAACTTCATACAAACAACTGTTCTCAAGATGACTACTTCTATTTGGATAGTATGTATCCAACAAGTTTGTCTTCAAAATATCTGTACTTTCTGGTTCTTTCTCCGCCAAATACTCTATTTCTTGTACAGATTTCAAAACTCGATTTCGTGTTGCAGCAAGACCTAGACTCACCCAAATGATGGTTCTAGATTTGGCATAGAGACTTGCTGATGACAATCGATCAGAACATTCATATGCTCCAATTTCTCGATGCGACAACATCTTCAGACTGTAACTGTATAATTTCTTGCTTAGACTCTTTTCATGTGAAATGTCCTCCCACATTTCCTTCAGTTCTGTCTTTTCTTTTTGTGTGATGTAAGAAGTCACATATCGAGCCACAGCAATAGAGTTGTCAGCAACGAATTGAATATCCATGTTAGCATTCCACATGGACAAAATCACTGGGTTGTAGTCGTTGATGTACTTGGACTCTTCGTTTCTTTTTAAATTTATGTATTTTTTGGTGATTTCCTCGTCACAGTATGTCGCAGAGAAGACATCAAATTATTTACTCTTCCTTTAGAAATCACTGGTCGTGGAAAGCTGAAACGACATTTTGTGTAGAACTTGTCCTTGTTTCTGAATTTTCGACGACAGTACTTTCCACAACGATGGCATTGAAAGCGTAAAACTTGTTGCCTTAAACTGTTTTCTTCGGTAGTTTTCGGAACAGCACATGCTGAATACTCTTCAATGAAGCTCATCACTGTCTCATCCGAATCTGTTCCAAATTTGGGTGATCCACAACAACATATGTATATGAGGAGCACCTCTCGCTTGATACTCCTTTCTCCAAAAGAAATCCAAAACCTCTCCAAGGGGAGGATTTTTTTTGTTGGTAATAAAAGACATCATAGCTTCAAATCTATGATTGAAATATCTGCACACATTCACTAGATCCAAAGAACACAGGGGAATATTACCAACAACTAGCGATAATTATCGCTGTGTTGGCTTAGCGGGAATATTTCTATCGCCGCCCTTCACCTGTTTTCATCGCTGAGATACCTTGCTATTAGCAAGGTTTATCTCAGGAAAGATAAAAAACAGGCAAAATGCGTGAATATCGCTGTCACTACAGCGATATTCAGGCATTACCGTGACAATGCTCTTAGCCATGTTATCCACCTCTCATTGGATAACATGGCTAAGAACTGGTCAGGGCAGGCGTTAGCTTTTGGAGATATTCGCGCTTAGCGTGAATATTTCCAAAACAACGCCTGTGTTGATCATAGGCGATAGCGATTGCAAACAGTCGCTGACATTTTGGCACACCCACTTTGCATGTCATTAGCGATAATTATCGCTGACATGCAAAGTGGGCCCCAAAATGCCCGCTGTCGCCTACAAGCTGTCGCTAACTGGTGTTAGCGACAGCTTGGTAATAGGGCGATAAAATTATCGGCGCTTTAGCAGGAAAAAGTCCCGCTAAAGCGGCGATAATGGCCCTTGGTAATATGACCCAAAGTTCTCCAGCAGTTTTGAGTTCTATATTTTGAATATTTGCATTTGCCTCTCGTAGAAATTGAAGTAAGTCGTCCCATGCATACTCAGCACAGCTAAGAGTGAGGAACCATGCAGGAGTTCCTAAGTTTCTTGGCATACATTTCAATTCCCCATGACGACGGAACCAATACTCATTTGTACCACGCTGACATGCCATGAGATTGATTAAATGAGATTCCAAAATATTATCTTGCAGATTCACTTTCTCCATAAAGTCCCTCGCCGAAACATTTTGCAAATTTGCTCCACTTTTCAGTATATGGTTTACTGCATAAGAAAGCCCAGACAAGTCACTTTCATACAGTAGATGAAACAAATAGGGAATGCATTGACGAAACCTTGGATCTTCAGCATATAATCTTACAGTTCGATATTCAGATGCAGGAATTTGAAGTGGTCGATCGTCATATCGTCCACCTCGACCTGTTGGAAATAGCTGAGGAAAACAACGAGCTTCAAAACTATCTTCCCATGCACTAATGGGACTTCCTTTTGCTGCTTTCATTTGAAACAATTCAATTGCATTCCCCATTACATCTTTGGAATGCAAAGGATGAACAGTATAATGTTCATATATTTCTTCACTTCTAGACACATCAACTTTTTCAATTTGGCCGCCTGAACAATCACTGTCTTCATCTGCAGCTGTTTCCTCTGCTGCAACACATACATCTTTGTAATACTCATTGTTTTTGACTAAATACAACGTTGCCTTTTTGACTTTCCTAACATCCACTAAATCTTGCCAGATTTTCTTACTCTTTGTCGGAACCCCATTAACTAGAATAACTAAAGGTTCCTCTTCTACTTTTTTTATACCAATTGTATCAATATTTTTTTTCATCTACAGGCAAATAAACAACTCTTCCCTTTAATCCTCTCTGCAAATCTGTAGGAGGCAATTTCCCTATCTTAGGCTCAATGCGAACAATTGCCTGAAAAGGATGGACACATTGAATCAAAATAGATTCATATGTATTTAAATCCATCAATTCACGGGGAATGTCTACCAACTCCAGATTATTATGAACAGCTCTAGCAGGCATTCTGTTTTGATTTAATTTATCATAACAATATTTACAAATACGCTGATCAGAACTCAAATCAAAACAATTCTCCACCCACAAATAAGTTGCAAAATCCTTCCACTCATAATTATTTATCTTTTTACTTTTTACGTATAAATCAACTAATCTAGTTTGATGCTTATAATGACTTCGTCGACAACACACACAAGTAAAATTCGGCCTTTCACTTGATTTCACCTTAAACCTGGTAATTTCCTGCTCAAACTTTTCTGTACTTGAAATCTGTACACTGTCTTCCACATTACCTTGAATTGCTGTATCAATTTCTACACTGTCATCTTTTTCACCAAAATAACAAATCTCAATTTCTTCACAAATCTTCTTCACATCTAATTCAGTTCCATGCAAAAGAACACTGTTTAATTGTTTAAGCTTAAGTGCTGGGCTTTTTGCATAATACAACATTCTCACTAATTTCCTCATTTTGGTATGATGCACTGCTAACATCCTAAAATGATGAAAAACACTCTGACAGACTTTTCCAGAAAGACAAGCCAGTGAATGCCCTTGCAAACCTGTGTTTTCTCTCACTCTGCAAGGATCTAAGTCTTGCAACAACTTCACTTTCTGCTTTAGACTTTTCTTACTATATGTACGTAAGAAATTACAAAACAAATCAATTGATTCCTGTCGCACACTACAAATACTACTACACTTCCAAGTGTACACTGGACCCTTAGTACGTCTCCCTAAAACTTCATCAGTTAACACCTCTTCTGGTTCTCTAGGCACACGTTTCTCTTTTTCAATCGCACAACCGTCTTTCACTTCATACGCTCAACCACTGGTGTCAACTGCATGCACTAAATAATTCTCCTGAAAGTAACTCTCCTCATTAAAAAATGGCTCACAACTTGAACTGTGCATCCATTCTCCTGAAAAAACTTCACAAAAATTAGTCCGATTAATTACTCTTTTCCATCTACTGTTTGATTTGAAAACATCAATTGTCTTGTTAAGTGTCCTAATTCTATTAATTATTAAAATAAATAATTTTTTCTTAACTTCAAAAGCCTGATCAACAATCTTCTCTACACTTTTCTTTTTCTTATAAAAAGCAGCTCTCTGTTTACCTTTCCTAATGTTTTTTAACAAATTTAAAACCACCCTATTGCGAAACATTCGTTTACGAATGTCTCTAAACTGATTCTGCCTTCTATTACTATACATATTATTCTCTCCTGCTCCAGTTGTAGGATTCTTTGAGGGTCTCTCCTTCCTTTTCAAATTTACTCTCTCATTCTCTTTTTCTACATGCTGTCCAACATTTTTTTTTGATCTACATATGTTCCGTAAGAAAGACTTAGTTGTCTTACCAGGAGCTTTGTTTCTGTTTTTTGAAGTATCTGTTGTTGAAGAGTGCTGTAATTCCGTTGCTGTTTTTGTTTGTAACCGTATTTCATTTTTCCTTCTTCTTTGCCTTGAGGGCATCTTTCCTTACTCTTGAAATCTTGATTTCAATCTGTGTTAAAGAAATAAATAGCACATTATAGACCACTATTATCAAACAACAAAGCAATGACAAAAAGCAAACGGTCTATTCAGGGTTACAGATCAAGTGAGGATTCTCCAAGGGTGCAGAAGAGGTGAGACCTGTATTGAAGAGTGTACTGGAAGGGAGGTATGTCCACAGGTACAAAAAAAGTGAGACCTGTGTCTAAGAGTGCAGTAGGAGATAAGCTTCATGAAGTCTAGTTCACTGCACTCTTACACACAGGCTTCACCACCTATGTTCTCCAGGAAAGGCCTCTCTCCCACTACAGTCTTGAAAACAGGCCTCACTTCGTCTGTCCCTCTGGACATGCCTCACCTCATCTACACAATCTACTTCCTAATCTAAGTTAACACAGGTGACATTATTGTGAAAAGATGAAATATATGTATTTAATCATGCAGGCACTATTTATTCCTTCTCAAAAAACAAAAAGTCATTGTTTTCCACCAAAATCGTTTTTTTAATAGCATTTTAGACACACAGTGCAGGTCCTATGTACAACCATTCACTGTCTATGACTACAGTGGAGAGGACTAAGCTCCTCTCACCCTTGGACAAGCCTTACCTCATCTTTGTCCTCTGAACAGGCCTCAATGTATTGAGTATAATTGATAGTAAGTAGGTGCAGATGAGATGACGCATGTCCAAGGTGAGGCCTGTGTCTAAGAGTGCAGTGGGGGATAGGCTTCATGAAGTCTAGTCCACTGCACTCTTAGACACAGGCCTCACCACCTATGCTCTCCAAGAAAAGCCTCTTTCCCACTACAGTCTTGAACACAGGCCTCACCTCCTCTGTCCCTCTGGACATGCCTCACCTCATCTGCACAATCTACTTCCTAATCTGAGGTAACACAGGTGACATGATTGTGAAAGGATGAAATATATGTATTTAATCATGCAGACACTATTTATTCCTTCTCAAAAATCTAAAACTCATTGATTTACACCAAAATCGTTTTTTAAATAACATTTTAGACACACACTGCAGGTCCTATGTACAAGCATTCAGTGTCCATGAGTACAGTGGAGAGGACTGACCTCCTCTGACCCTTGGACAAGCCTTACCTCATCTGTGTCCTCTGGACAGGCCTCAATGTATTGAGTATAAATGATGGTAACTGGGTGCAGATGAGGTGACGCATGTCCAAGGGTGTAAATAAGCTGAGGCCTGTCTAAGGATACAGATTAGTTGAATTCTATTCAGGGTTGCAGATAAGGTGAGGATTGTCTAGGGGTGCAGGAGAGGTGAGGTCTGTATTGAAGAGTGTAGTGGAAGAGAGGTCTGTCCACAGGTACAAAGAAGGTGAGACCTGTGTTTAAGAGTGCAGTGGGGGATAGGCTTCATAAAGTCTAGTCCACTGCACTCTTAAACACAGGCCTCACCACCTATACTCCCCAGGAAAGGCCTCTCTCCCACTACAGTCTTGAACACAGACCTCACCTCCTCTGTCCCTCTGGACATGCCTCACCCCAACTGCACAATCTACTTCCTAATCTGAGGTAACACAGGTGACATTATTGTGAAAGGTTGAATATATATTTATTTAATCATGCAGACACTATTTATTCCTTCTCAAAAATCTAAAAGTCATTCATTTTCCCCAAAATCGTTTTTGACATCACATTTAAGAAACACAGCACAGCACCTATGTACAAGCATTCCATGTCACTACTAAAACTTCACAATTTTACAAAATACATTTATTCTATGCAACGAAACTCAATGTGCTTCCTACACTGAGTTAACACAGGTAACATCATTCTGAAAAGGTCAAATTTCTTTCTTTCAGCATGCAAACACTATTTATTCCATCTCAAAAATGTAAAAGCCATTCATTTTCCACAAAATCGTTTTTGACTTCACATTTAAGAAACACAGCACAGGTCCTATGTACAAGCATTCCATGTCATTACTGAAACCTCACTATTTTACAAAATACAATTCCTCTATGCAAACAAACTCAATGTGCTTCCTACACTGAGTTAACACAGGTAACATCATTGTAAAGAGTCAAATTGACACCTGTGTCTAAGAGTGCAGTCGGGGATAGGCTTCATGAAGCCTTGTCCACTGCACTCTTAGATACAAGCCTCACCACCTATGCTCCCCAGGAAAGCCCTCTCTCCCACTACAGTCTTGAACAAAGGCCTCACCTCCTCTGTACCTCTGGACATGCCTCACCTCATCTGCATAATCTACTTCCTAATCTGAGGTAACACAGGTGACATCATTGTGAAAGGGGCAAATTTATTTCTTTAAGCATGCAGACACTCTTTATTCCTTCTCAAAAATGTAAAAGCCATTCATTTTCCCAAAAATCGTTTTTGACATCACATTTAAGAAACACAGCACAGGTCCTATGTACAAGAATTCCATGTCACTACTGAAACTTCACAATTTTACAAAATACCATTCCTCTATGCAGTAAAACCTTTTTACCAAGCATTATCGAAAAGCATGACTCAAAGCAACATTAAAAAACCACAATTTGCTTCCAAATCTTCTCCATAGAGTATACAAGTCTCATGTATACATGTATATTAAATGAATCATTACTCACCTTTACAAATGCTTTAGGAGATTGAGAACAGTGTCAGACACACACACCAATATTTCTTTAGCAGAGCAAAAGGTATGTACTCCAGGCACTGCAACCATGAATGGCACAGAGAACCTCTAATTCTACACACATATTGCACATGGTAACCAATCAAAACTCTTCCCTCTCTATTTTCAAACCAACACCCTTCCCCCCCTCAGCCTTTTCTACCTGTTACCATAGCAACTCCCTCCTCACTGAGCTCTCAGGGTTAAAAGTTTATTCTACAATGTTGCAAATGAACTAAGCAAGGATGTTTGACCTCTCAATACACCAGCTTATCCGCTGCAATCTTTCTTTAAATGACTTTTTCTTAACCATTCAAATTGCTTCTTTCACAGAACAGAACCATGTACCCTAACTTCCAGTTTTCAACTATCTGAATCCACCAATCATTGCTTGTGATTCAAGAGCACTGAAACTGCACAGTTTTTTTTTGCAAACTCCTACTGTTCCAACTGCCATTTCATTCCTACACTTCATCTGACTGCACCAGAACCTCCTCTCACCATGTACTCTGTCTGGATTATTGGACATAGCTACATTCACTGGGCTCAAAGGTATGCAGCTATCAGAAATTTTCACAACCTTGATTTACCAAATGTGCACATAAAATGGATTGGCCAAAGAGGATTGAGATGTCATCAATTGATACCATTGGTGAAAACCTTTCACCATCTGCCACACCCTGACCTTATAATTTTGCACTGTGGTGGAAATGACCTAGGCACTTTGACTGGGGTAGGTCTGGAAATGGTTTTAAAGGACACCTTTGGGCAATTGATGACACTTTTTCCACAAACTGCCTTGGTATATTCCAATATATGTCAAAGACAGAAATGGAAGTGGTCCAACCAATTTTGTCCACAGATTGAGAAAGCAAGGAAACATGTGAATACATCTGTTTCTGCTTACATGAAAGACTATGGAATGGGTTCAATATACAACAACAACTTGCGTTACAACATGCAAGATATCTACAGAGCAGATGGTGTGCACTTCTCAGATGAGGGGAATAGAATATTCCTCCTTAATTTAAGATTGTGCATTGGTACCTACTTGTAGGTACCTAAATCAGCCACAGAACCCAAAAGCTCTTTTCAGGGCTACCCAACCTCTGATCACTCTAAATGATTTTTTTTTCTAACTTTTTTCACTATTTTTCACCAAAGTACGCTCCCCGGTACGCTTCCCGGTGCGCGTACCGGGCGCTCCCCTCGCAATTTTTTTTTTCTCGCCTATATGGGCCTCCTAAGACCCCCTCAGAAAACCTAGAGGGTCAGGGAGTGCCTACCATGCCCCCTTATACCCATTCCCAACGTTGTTTGTCCTCCATTTTCTGTCTCAAATCTAACGAAACACAAAATGGAGGACTCCCGTAGCGCTGCCGGTACGCGTACCGGGGCGCGGACTGGGAAGCGCTCCCAAAAATTTTAAAAGTTAATTTACATAAGAACGACTGGAGACACTTTCACCAAATATAAAATAGGCCATACTACATACCAGTCCCTACCATTTTCCCAAATTTGGTGGAATTCCATTGAGCCATTTGGCCTGTAGCCCTCTCTAAATATCCTGAGGTGAATTACTTGACAAAAACACATCTGAAGTGTTAGAATTTACAACCAATTAAAATGTTACTTTCATTTTCTACTATTATTTCATGACATTTGATTGGTTATGTACATGAAAATATATAAAGAAAGAGAGGGAAACACAGCCATTTTGAATAATACTTCCTAAAGTACATTTCAAAAGGATTTTCACTGAGAACTTAAACTTCTTTTTCAAAGGTAAGATGTTATTTTGAAAACTGAAGTATGTTGTGCACTTTAAGATAATTTGGAAAACATTTTCTGATAGTTATATACTATCCCTCTGTAATAGTTATAGATTGAGATAGGCATCTCTGTTATACTTATGGATGGAGTTAGGCTTGTCTTGTATAATTATGAATTTACTTAGGCTTTATGATATACACTTTTTTATTTTTCTACTTCCAGCCCGATACCATACACTGCCCAAAGATAACTTCACTGTTAAAAAATCAAAACTACCTGTCTGAACTTAAACCCAACAGTGCCCTATCTCTACTGATATATTTATTTGTTATGCAAATTACAGCAAGAAAATGGAAGGAGAACAGAATATTTCCTTCAAAATTGTTCTGGAGAACAACGGTGAAATTTTTATTGTAGATAATGAAGACTTAGATTTCATGGATGAATCACGGGACTATGAATTAGTTCAATGTGTAGAAGCAGTAGATTCGCTGATTGAAAATGAGGACATTTCCGACAATGTGTTGTTAGAAGTTCTGTTAAATTTGGAAAAAGAATCAGAAAAATAAATTTATATTTAATAACCAAAAATTGTTCGAGACATTATTCATTTTTATATGTAATTCATAAACTAGTACCAAATTGATTATAATTTAAATTCAAACCTATAGTATACTGTGCAACTTTTTTATGTTACATAGTAATTTTGCTCATAGTTACTTCCTTTCTCCCACTATATTATCTCCAATGTGTATTTGACATCTCTTTTTCATCTCCTGCCTCCATGTTCTTTCTGCTTTTCTGACAGACTATGATATGGATTCTATATACCACAATAACATCTGTAACAACATGCAAGATATCTACAGGGGAAACGGTGTACATTAAATTTAAGACTCAGCATTGGTACCTACATGTTGGTACTTAAAACACCCAAACAACACAACAACTCTATGCACAGCTACCCACCTCTAATCACTTTAATTGATTTTTTTCCTATTTCACTGAGTTTTCCCCATGTGTGGGGGGGAGTGTGTGGGGGATGTGTGGGGTGTGTCTGTGAGGTGTGTGTGTGTGTGTGTGTGTGTGTGTGTCTGGGGGGGTGAGGTGTATAGGTGTGTGTAGGTGTGTGGGGTATGTGGGTGTGGGTGGGGATGTGGTTGTGTAAGGTGTGTGTGTGGGTGTGTGGGGTGTTTGGGTGTAGGTGGGGGTGTGGCTGTGTGAGGTGTGTGTGGGGGGTGTGTGGGTGTGGGGGGTATGTGTGTGTATGTGTGGGGTGTGTCTGTGAGGTATCTGTGTGTGCATGTGTGTGTGTGTGTTGGGGGGTGAGGTGTGTGTGTGAGTGTGGGTGTGTGGGATGTGTGGGTGTGGGTGTGGATGTGTAAGGTATCGGTGTGGGGTGTTTGGGTGTGGGTGGAGGTGTGCGTGTGTGAGGTGTGTGTGGGGAGTGTGTGGGTGTGGGGGTGTGGAGTTGTGTGCGTGTGGGTGTGTGTGGGACGTACTTGTAGGTACCTAAAACAGCCACCGAACCCAAAAGCTCTTTTCAGAGCTACCCTACCTGTAATCACTCAAAATGATTATTTTACACTATTTTTTTTCACTATTTTTCCCCATGGTATGCTCCCCGGTACGCTCCCCGGTGCGCGTACCGGGCGTTCCCCCCGCGTAAATCGAAAAAAAAATAAAAAAAAAAATTTCACCCGCGGGACCCTTTTGTGGCCCCCACATCAAACCTAGGGGGTCAGGGTGTACCTTGCCCCCTTTTGGTCATTTCCCCCTTTGTTTTTTGCCACCTCTTGTATCTCGTTCCTACCGAGACACAAGATGGCGGCCACTGCGGACTTTTTCGAATGTTTACAGACACCCGAGAGCCAATCAGCTTTCCGTGCGCAAGTCGCGTAGCGCGCCCGGTGCGCTCCCCGGTACGCGTACCGGGGCGCGCTTATAGATATATAAATTTTTTAAAACTCAAATTACTCAAAATCCTCTGGAGCACATATCTTGAGACATAGCAAAGGCACATCGGGCTACCAGTCCCTACAATTTTGCCAAGTTTGGTGGGAATCCATTCAGCCGTTCGAGCTGAAAGTGAGTTCGACCGCCTTATGGAAATAAACATGGGGAACACATGTTTTGGGATCCCCCTTTTATCTCAGCCCCCGCTCGACGAATGCCCCCCAAACTTTCAGGGAAGGAGCGGAGCGCCGGGAGGCAAAGTTGAGGAAAATTTCAGGCAGATTCCTCAACCGGGGCCAAAGTTATTCCCAATAGAATGTTGCGATTTCCCTATGGAAAACAATCCTAACTATAACTACCTACTGGCGACCGCCAGTAGGTAATATACAGTAAGAATGTTTTTATGTATATCATTTCATTTCTTTATATATCATTCTCTATAATGTTGTTTAATATAGTTCTATTAAATATATATTTTTACATATTTAATGGATATTGGTTGTTATACTATTTTTAGGTAGTAGTATTATTATAATAGTTTTTAGAATTGTTTTATTATACTTTGCACATATAGGGGTCGATTCCGCTTCGGGAAAGAAAACCGTCCGACGATTCGTATTTGTACCGTTTCCATACGAATCATACAAATCCGTCCGAATCGCATAGTACGATCTGTTGTCAAAAAATACATCCGAATGTTTAGGAACCGTATGAAAAACAAGTGAAAATCCGTACGATACAGACTCGGAAAGTGAACCGTACGATTCGTAAGCATGCGGTACGATCCAACAAGTACGAACCCGACCGGCGACCTAGAAGGCGATTCGTACGGGAAAATGGCGTCGCGTATGAACTGCGATTTGTACGGAAAACATCGCTTATGAGCGAGCCACACAATCAAATACAAAACAAACCCCCCTTTATGAAGCCCACGCGAACCCCATAAAAACGTTGCGTATGAGCGAGTCACACAACTAAATACAAAATGAACCCCCCTTAACGAAGCGCACGCGAACCCCGTAAAAACGTCGAGTATAAGCGAGCCACACAACCAAATACGAAACGAACCCCCCTTAACGAAGCGCACACGAACCCCGTAAAAATGTCACGTATGAGAGAGCCACACAACCAAATACAAAACGAACCCCCTCTGAACGAAGCGCACGAGAACCCCGTAAAAACGTCACGTATGAGCGAGCCACACTATCAAATACAAAACCAACCCCCCTGAACGAAGCGCACGCGAACCCCTAAAAACAGCACAAGGAGGGTGTAAACGACTCGCACAACACCACAAAATATGTCTCCTGTGTACAAACCATAGGAAATGAATGTCCTGGCCAGATCCAAACAGGCAAACAGAGGTCCCAACTCAGACCCACCCCTTATAACACACCCACCAAAAATGTCAACCTAAGCCCCACCCACAAATGGACCAATAACAAGGGCCCACACCACCCACACAAACCATCATCCTTTGCAACATAGCCATTTAGCTACAGACACACAGACAACACACCAACAACTGCACACATCCACCTTTACACATACCCACCCTATCACATTCAGACCCACACACCCCCCATTCACATTCAGACCCACACACCCACATCCATACACACCATCACCACCCCAATCACATTCACCCCACACCATGTCCGCACAAAAGAATCCAAAGTTCACGAAGGCGGTGATGGAGAGCCTTGTAGATGAAGTCATCAGAGTCGAGCCACAGGTGTTTGGCACATTGGTCAAACAGACCAGCATAGCTGACGAAACACGCCTGTGGGAGAGGATCGTCAATAGGGTCAATGCTGTTGCACTCATCAGGCGCACCAGGAAGGATTGCCAGGCCCGGTGGTACGATCTGCGGAGGATGGTGAAGAGGAAGATGGACGAGGACTATGGCAATAGCCAGCTTACTGGAGGTGGTGGTTGCCGTAGACCAGTACAATACCAGCCCTGGGAGGAGAAGGTCATGGCCCTGCTACCACCGGTGGGAGTACATGGAATTGAAGGAGTTGTGGAGCCTGGTTAGTATACAAACAACTCAAGCAACATGCGGGTAATGGCATCTACACTCCAAGTACAAAAAATGCCCGCAACAAGCGCCACGCACCCTCTGCCCATAGCTGCAGGCAAAAACAACGCTATTGCCACTAACATGTGTATGCCCCATTGACAAACCAAGACCATGCTATGTCCCATGCTACAGGAAGCACAGACCCAAGAATGGAGGTCCGGTATTCTTGGAATGTGGCTGTCACAAAATGCATCGTGGGACTCCAAATAAGACCCAAATGCATGGGTTTCCGCAGGGGGAGGCAAGGGGGGCTCTTGGCCCCCCTGGATTGCCAGTGTGTCTGGTGTGGGTCCAGTCAGGGCCGGCCCTACTCCATCTTGCTTTTGAAATGGTGCAAGGAGGTTGCCGAGAATTGTGCAAGGCAGAGGGGAGGAGGGTCCAAGGGGGAGGGACAGAAGGGTGCAAGGCAGAGGGTGAGAAGGGTGCAAGGGGGAGAGCCAGAAGGGTGCAAGGCGGAGAGGAGAAGGGTGCTTGGCGGAGGGGAGAAGGGTGCAAGGTAGAGAAGGGTGCAAGGTGGAGGTGGAGTAGGGTACAAGGTGGAGGGGGAACAGGGTACAAGGTTTGGGGGGAGCAGGGTGCAAGGGTTGAGCGAGAAGGGTGCAAGGAGGAGTGCCAGAAGGGTGCAAGGCAGAATGGAGGAGGGTGCAAGGGGGATGGCCAGAAGGGTGCAAGGCAGAGGGAAGGAGGGTGCAAGGGGGATGGTGATAAAGCTAAAAATGTGGTCACCCCTATCAACATTTCTGTGTACGCCCATGGCCAATTGCACTCATCCCATATGGTCCAGTTACACACCCATGCACCATGCTCAATGCACAGGAAGTGGGAAAGTATTGACAAGATAGCTGACACTGGGCCCTGGCGTAGGCAGCACAAAGTCCCTCCTGTGACCAGTGCAAACACAAACACCAGGACAACAAGGTCAGATATCTTGGACAGGAACTCACAAACACTCTCATGGCAGCATGCTCCATGGGGGGATAGCCACACCACGAAGGACGCCCAGTTCCAAATGAGACTCCAACTACTAGCACGGCGTGTCACACACACCCCTTATATAAATATAGCCTCCTGGGACAGGCAATGGAGTGCCCCACTGTCACGATCGTCATGTAACACAAAAAAACAAATACAGATCTGATGAAGCATCCAAGCAAAAACTCCACGGTTCTGATACACAAGTCTCTTGCGCTTCTTTCACGATGCAGTTGCTTCACCTTTGTGACGCAGTGGACGCACAAAAGTTGCGCCATGGTGCTGGGTATTTACAAGGTGATGTGCCACGTTCTAAAGCCTGCGCCAGAAGTAGGTGTTTTGGTCCGGGGGGACGGGCTGTGGGTGGCCGTCATGGCGCAGCAACACCTCCCAAAAGTGGCTGAGTGAAATCTTAAAGATTTCACTCAGTCACTTTCATGCACATGCTGCCTCAAAACCCTGTGCATGCTTGAAGCAGGCTTAAGGATTGACACTACAGATAGGGTCACAGAGGGCATTGCTGGATCTGTGTTGCGTAGGCGACACAACTCCAGCAATGTGCCACTTCTATGGCACAGATGCGTGAGGCAGCTGTGCCATTTTTCCACCATGGTGATCCACAGTGTAAATGTGTTGCATCCATGCTGGCATAGCTCTGGTGCACATGGCAAATCCCTGCTGATACGCATTGCTGTGCCAGTCATTGTAAATAGTCACTGACATGTCAATGACTCCTGAGCACAGATCAATCGGACCCCACAACATATAAATCCACAAGTGAACATTTTGAACAATCCAAAGCATAGACAACTACCAGGTGGAACTATGCCAACGACAATGTATATGAAAATTGGATGTTGCATTAAATGGCAGTAACATTGTTTGTCTCTCACACCCACAGGGCAACATACGGAATCTACCCCCAATGAGGAGGGAGATGAATCACAGTCCCAGGCTACGCAGGACCCTAATCCCACTGACAGCGAAGCCTCTCAGCACTCCATGGATGAACTGACCAACCTGGCACCTCTGGAGCCCAAACCTGTGCAGCAGCTGGATCAGGGACATCTGCGCCAAACACCACACCCATTCCTGCCACATCCCAGCAGACAGCTCGGAGCCCAGCCCACACTCCACACTGATCCAGTCTGACAATGAGGGACAAGGTTCGCAAGGCACCCAGGAGGTGGCAGACAACACCACCACTGCCATCCCTCAGGGGTCCCGTCGACCCGATGTGTCTACAACGGCAGGCCAGGCTTGTGTGGGCAGGGGTGGTGGAAGTGGCACCAGGCGGAGGCGAGAACCTGACCAGCCAGCTGCAGGGCCCGGTATGTCAGAACTACGAAACATCATGGAGGCATACCCCCGGGATACCAGGGAGTTCAGCCAGTGAGTGGGGGCCCTCACAGAGATAAAAACCTGTATGCCGAGCAACACGTCAGTCAACGAAAACACCAAGGACGGATGGAGGAAAGACCGGATGAGCTCCTGGCGGTGCAGAGGGACATAAGCCATTCATTCCGTCGGATGCAGCATCCTCCCTGTGTCATCAGGCAAGAAACATCAAGGCCAAGACTGCCAACAGGCAGAGGGAGGGAGGAGGAGGAGGAATCATCCGATGGAGCGTCCCATGCATCATCAAGGCCTGCATATGAGGGTCCCCCAAGGAAGGTGGGTCATCCACGGAAAAGACAGTGAGAGGCAGTGGGCCATGCGCATCTCCTAGGTCACCCGGTCTGGCATCTTGCCATTGTGCAACAGCATCACCTTATTGACTGTCCTATTCTCCCACATGGACTTGCTGGTCGAAGTCTGAACAATGATGCCAAGCACTGTGGTCTGGACTCTGTTGACTCAAACTGCAAGGCATCACATCTCCCTCTGTGAACTTTGGATTCCCGGCATTTATGTACAGCACCTAGCACATACTCACGTTTCCCGCACTAGATCGATAAATAACCAAAACAAACACAATAGGATGTTGCGGTCTTTTTACATTGGTCAAAAACATACGTGTGGGGGTATGTCAAAGTATGCCAGAGTGTGGAACAAACTCAAGCCATCCATACAGTGGGATCTGAGTCCGGTCGAGCACACACATAGGTCACAATGTATCATCAAATACATACATGAAACGCAATAATCACCTGTGATAGTTCTAATCTGTTGAGGGGGGGGTTTGCCATACTGCTCGGACAGACAGTTTAGGAAGAGTTTCATGAAGGTGTAGAGGTCGTGGGTCATGTGGAGGTGCCCAGGGAGGGAGTATCAGGTCTGTTTGGTGATGTGGGAGAACTATCTCCCTCATGCAGTTGTACTGTGGATGTGACGAATGGTGCTTATGGCAAGGGTGGCTGCACAGAGTCGGGGCAACGGGGTGTTGGATGGTAGACGTCCATGTTCGTCTTTGGGGCTGGGTTCGTGGAGTGCCTCCTAAGTGTGGCTGGGGAGTATGAAGGTGATCCTGCAGTTGACAGTGAGACTATTGTAGGTATCTCAGGTGGACGGTCATGTGGCTGTGGCAGGAGATGTTAAGGATGTAGTGTGCGCATGTACCCTGGATGTGCACAAGTCCTCCTTGAGTCTGGCTCTTGTTCCTGCGTAGAGAGCGTTGCCGTAGTTTAGCTGGCAGGTGTCGTGGACCTGGGTGACTGTCTGTCTTGACTAGGAGTGGATCTATCTGAAGATCATTTGCAGCATGCGGAGGGACTTGCAGCATCAGGTAGTGATGGTGTTGACTTGCATGGTCATTGTGAGCGATGAGTGTACGATGAGCACCTGCTTGCGTGCGTTGCCACTGTGTGCTTGTGCGCTGCCCAGGCCCGTGTGACACAAGGAGTTGTCCCAGCCGTAAGGGGACATTCCTCAGTTGATGAGCTCAGTCTTGCCCAACTCCAGCCTCATGTGGTCGATGTTCATCCATTTGTCAATGCACCTCATGCCTTCTTGAAGGTTGCATCTGGGAGTGGCTGGGTCTTCGGTGAGGGTGAGGAGCAGCTCGGTGTCAATGGCATAGGACATGATGATGAGGTTGTGTGCGCATGTGATGGTGGAGAGGGGGGTCATGGAGACATTGTAGTATGTCATGCTGAGAGATGAGGCCTGGGGCATGGGTCCGATGACCCCAGTGTACTACGTGACAAAGGGGGGATGCAGACTCCCTGGGCCCTGCTGGGGAGGTACCTGGCGATTTCATCCTGGAGTTTCATGTGGATCCCAGCGTTGGAGATGTGTTATCTGACAGTGTGGTAGCACATGGTGTTGAATGCCGTTGAGCGGTCGATGGGGTGAGGGTGGTGGCTTTACCATTGTTGAGCAGGGTCCAAGATGCATTTGGTGGTGGCAATGAGGGCTGTTGCAGTGGGGTGAACACTGTGGTCTGGGGCTGGTTTCCAGAAGATGTTTCCTTGGAGGGAGATGGTCAGTTGCTCCTTGACTGTCTTCTTGCTGACATTTGCCGGGTAGGCAAGCAGGGTGATGTTCCAGGACATCCTGCGGTACTGACGTCCGTTGTCAAGGAAGGGCCTGGGTTTCTGCATGCCTCCAGCTCACATGGAAAGTGGCGTACTCAAAGGAGACATTCATGACGTGCCGGAGTTGGGCTTCAAGGATGGTGTATGTTTTGATTGAGATGTTGTGTGGGAAGGGTCCTGATGGGGAGCTGGAGTGGATGGTGTACATGAGCCGGCTGGTGTCTTTGCTGCTGACGGGAGTCTAGGACCTGAGGGGGGTATGTCCTCTGGAAGAAAGCGCTGTCTGCCTCTGTGTGGCGAGGCTGTCATGTACGTCGATGAGCTTGGAGTGGTAGTAAGTTGCAAGGGAACCCCTTGGTCTTGCAAGGGTGGGATGTCTTTTGGATGGAGAGCTGGGGTTACACACTTCACTCACAATGCCGATGAGGTCATTCATGTTGTGTGTGTTGGTGCCTAGGCCATACCTGAAGGTTGTCCTCTTGTCTGTGCTGATGATATGGTGATGTCTGTGTGTTGCGGATTTCAGGGCTGAAAGGAACTGATGGTTGTTTGCTTAACAACATTTGCACATGAGTCCGGCTAGACCTGTATGAGTCCAGTAGGTATGACTTGTCCCTGGTGGCTTAACTGTTGTTGTGCTTCACAGGAAAGTCCGCCAATGTGGCAAGAGTGTTGGATCACTCGCAGATCCAGTGTGTGTGGTTGCAGGGTGTGGTGGTGTCGTTGGTTGGAGTGCCCTGTGTGAGGGTACCCCACAGCTTGATTGTGTTGACTCAGGTAAAGCTTTTTTGGTGGATCTGTAGCGGAGTGTGGTGCAGTGTGTTGTTTTTTGGACAACTGGATGCAAACTTTGATGTACCAATGCAGGATGGTGGTGTGGTTGTCCTCCAACCAGGAGTTGCTGTTCCCTGACCCATGTAGTCTGTGTAGGTGAGGGCCTGCATGCTGATGTAGTTGTCCAATGTCTGAGGACCAATCAGTAAAGCCGTTTCGCAGCTCAGTGGGCTCTGATTTTGCAACAATTTCATAGGAAGCCTCTCTGCTCTAATTGCAGATGTGTAAATCCAGTTCCCCTTGCCCGGCTAGCAAAACAACATCCTTGCTAAGATTCCCAATCACCCTTTAAACGCCATCTAGTAACTGTCCCTCAGATTGGGCTCTAATCCGGATGCCTGGAAACATGCGTTCCTCCTGCCCATCTTAAGGAAATGCAACGCAGATCCTGAATCTCCTTGCAATAATAGACCTAACTCTCTTTTACCAGCTCCGGCCAAGATTTCAGTGACATTTTTTCTGGCAGCAACTGATGGCCTTTGTTGAAGATAATAGCTTCCTTCACGACTCTCAATCCAGCTTCCATCCCGGCTATAGTACAGAGTTGGCCCTCATTGAAATGGCAGACTCTATACGCTGGGCGGTCGACGGAGGTTCCAAGGTGGTGTTGGTGCTGTTAGACTTGTCTACAGCATTTGACACCGTCGACCATCCCATTCTTCTAAACCACCTTATGACCATAGGCGTGGGGGGCTCAGTGCTGAACTGGATATCGTCCTTACTATCTGACCGCACACAGCAGCTCGGGACTCGTCCATTCATCTCCCCAGTCAAACCACTGAAGTGGGGCGTGCTGCAGGGCTGTGCTCTGAGCCCTCTGACTTTTAATATTTACTTAACCCCGCTGGCTGATACGATTGCCATGTCTGAACTCAAAATCATATCATATGCTGATGAGCTTCAGCTTCTATTCACCTAAATGGCTGTGTGTGCCGCAAATTTGGACCCGCTTGAAAATTGTCTCAAGATTTTTGTGGCCTGGATGGACCACAATTTCTTGAAAGTTAATCCAGATAACACCTAGGTCTTCTTTTTTAACCAACCCTCTCCCCTCTCTGCCAATCTATGGTGGCCAGAGGAACTGGCCATTGCTCCAGGACACAAGGACTTGATCATGAATCTGGGAGTTAGATGTGACAATCAGCTATCCCTTGCCACACAGGTACAAGAGGCGTGTGCCGCTTGTTCTGGCAAGATTAAAATCATCAAGACATTTATTAAATATCTGCACAATGTAACCCGGAAAATGGTGGTTCACGCACTGATCACCTCCCATTCAGACTACGCAAAAGGCTCAAACGTGGGTCTCACATTAGGCTTGCTCTGTATATTGCAGACGGTCCAAAACGCTGCTGCCCGCCTGGTATGTGGAATCTCACTTTGACAACATATCTCCCTGTATCTTATACTACTACATTGGCTGCCCATGTCTACACAAATAGATTTCAATGCGCTAACACTCGCCTTCAGGGCAGGACAAGGCCGTGGTCCATGCTACCTTAGGAGGAGCCTTCGTCCCTATTGTCAATCACGATCTCTATGTTCCAATGACAACCACTTGCTCATTGGTCCTTGGTTTGCAAAACCTAGATCAGGAGGTCAAACCTTTCAGGTGGGAACCACCCAATGTTGGACTAAGCCACCTCTTCTGCTGCGTATGATTCTGTCTGAATGTGAGTCTCCCAAAGCCCTTGAAACCTGCCTATTTAGCCTGCTTGATTAGTTGCTCCTCCGTACATTGCCTCACTTTCTGCACACTACAGCGCTGGGACACCCCGTTGGGTTAGATGTGTGCTCAATAAATGACTATTAATATAATTGTAGATGGCTTAGCAGAATTGTGGGTGTAGGCCTGGAGATCTGTAGATGATAGTGAGACTGAGGGTGGTCAGGGGGTTGGTGTGAAACCTGAAGTGCAGATGTTTGACAATGCTGAGTGTGTCCTTGGTGTTGTATGTACCTCTGAGGGTGTACTTCAGAAAGAATTGCAAATCATCCTCCTGGATTGTTGTTGCGGTCCCTGCAGGTGATCTAGTATCTGTCTGTGATGGCAATGGTGAAGTAGTGTGCAGAGGATGCTTTCAACCAGGTTGAAGGCGATGTTTGGGGCTGTTGTGTTGAGAAGGTAACAGAGTCCAACGGCGTGCTGGTGGATGTAGCGGGTGTGCAGTAGTAGGCAAATGACCTGTTTGTACGGACATGGTCTGTCATGCGTGGCAGCGCAGTGTTGGCATTAGGAGTTGCACACACAGCCTGCGAAGCTGTCATGGGTGCGCTTAGGGGTTGCCTGACAGCAGGTGGATGATTGTCTGGTGTTCACTGTTTGGAGGGTGGCTGGAGCATGAGTCTTTTGTGTTACCTGCGTCATGGAAGGACCAGAGTATCTTGCACTGTGCACGTTGTAGGCACTAACCGTCCTGCCTATGGCACAGAGGTGGCGCAACAGTGGCACTGACAAGCTGCTGCCTGCATTAAGAATGGGTGGAGGGAGGGAGGAGCATCTGGGAGGCGTGTGTGTTGCAGAATCAGGGCACTCAGTGGTGCCGTGCCGCAGGGGAGGCAGCAGCAGGAATGAGTGAACACATGACGGCGGAAGGGGTGAGACACCATGCAGAAAGTAGCACACAAAGACAAGGAGGTTTGAAAGGCACAATGTAACAGGTGTATGGAAAGGAAGGAGTGTCTGGTTACTCATGGGTCACTGAAAGAAAATGGATGATCAATCACCAAATATGACGGGCACAGGATCAGGCACCAAAAGGCCAAGCTGCGCCCAGGCCACACTGCGTCAGCAGGTGTTGCCTGCCCATTGTGGTTGCAAGCTGCACAAATACATACACAAACATATACCTCATGCAAATTATGGATCATTAGCTATGATAAACTGCATGTATGTTGCCACAGTACACATACTCCCATATGTACAATCATTGGAAAGTATGCCATAGATGACGCATGCAAACTGGCAAGAGATCTGTGGTGACAGTAATGAGGCACATTGTACTGTTGGGAACACATTTACTACACAAATGGATCAAGTTTGTGTGGAGGCCATGCTGCTATAGCCATTTTCCATGGCCAGTGGCATTGCTCTGAAGAAAATAACAGTCATGCAATGAGGTTACCTGTAATGCTGCTGCAACAATCTGCACACAACTGCCTGGGACTGTCGGATCCTTGAATCCTCAGAAATGCATGCTGTGCAAAGTGGTCCATCTCCCGATAGCCCCTTGGTCTGACTATAAATGATTGACTCAAAAGGGAGATCTGAAACAAAGGTAAACAAGCATAAGATTCAACACTTCTTGTCACTGAATCGCAGAATACCTCAGGGCCTATACTTTAACAGTTACACCTGTAAAGGAAAACAACAGTCACTGTATCCTACTAGGGTTCACAGTAATAATAATGATAGTAGATCTGAGGATTGAACACCAACACATAAAAGGAGTTTGGCAGCTAAATGAAGGGGGGATAATGCTCTGCAGGCTGCTTCAATGCAATTAGAGCCATGTGGATATGAAGGAATCACAGTGTATGAATCCGGCTCCAATAAAAAGAAATTCTAATGCGCTGCAGTGCTACTCACAGAAAGGCAACAATCCAAAGCAGTGTTTTACACCGGGTATGACGTTGTGACTTGACAGTGACATGACATACTGGCACAAGGGGCAATGAACCCATACAAACATACTCACCGGACAGTTGATAGAACATGTGAGACACACGCTGACCCACACCTTCACAACATGGTTGATTGGAAACAAACTGTACTGGCACACAATATTAAGTGGATGAGCCAAACACATCCCGCTGCACACAGTGATACTGCAATTCCCCATAGAGCCTGTGGTTGAGATGTCCCACACAATGTCAACCGGTGGTATCCGCAATGTGTCAGTGTCAAGGTTTACACACATTGATGCATTCACCAGAGTAAAAACCTCCACAACAGATGACTGTCAAGAAGGGTGACTGTCCTGTCATGGGAGTGGTGCAACATGAAATTTGATCCATGGTGATGAGACATGTATGGATGGTTCTACAACATGCACAGAAACAGTTCCCACACATTCTCAAACCATACCAACCCCAAACAGCCTGTTTGGATCTCTTACCCAAACTAACATTTACAGATCTCCGTGCATGGAACGCTGATTCGGACCACGTTGCAATCATCATGAGGCATAGCAGGAGGATGAAGATGACACAAATAGATAACAGGCACAGCAACCTGGGAATGACAGACACACAAGGACTCACCGTTAAAATTGTTTGCCAAAGACATGGGCATGTAAAAAACTGGAACAATGTAGTACACATGTACATTTCTAGCTCAGTCATTGCGCATTTCATTGTGGCATGAAATCAGCACTTGCGTGACACATCAGAACATACATCAAAGTTACTTTGCATCCAGTCAGCTGGACCCACACATTGCAACACATGCCACTCAATGCTACAACCTTGCACACTCATTCCCAGTGACTCACCATTATGAAAAGAAGTTGCGTATGAGCTGACTCCGGATATCATCCTTCTCCTCCTCATCACTTGCATCGTGACCAAGCCCTTCATCCTCAATGGGTGGATGTTCCTGCTACTCAGGATCGAGGATGAGTGGCACTGCCTTCTCAACTGCCATGTTTTACAGCGTGCAGCACGCGATGAAGATATTACAGACCTTGGCTGGGGCATATGGGAGGGATCCGCTGGTCTTATCAAGGCACCGGAATCGGCTCTTCAGGAGGCCAAACATCCGCTCAATCACTAGCCTGGTCTGCCCGTGTGCATTATTGTACCACTGATCTGCAGCTGTTCTTGGGTTGCGGAGAGGTGTCATTAGCCATGGCATGTTGGGATATCCTGCGTCACCTACAAATATACATTATGTAAATAAGTGGTTCAGGAGATGCCTTCAGAGCAAAAATACTAAGACACACAGGACAAAAAGAGTTTACCCACCAACAAGACATGCCGGATCGTTGCGCAGCTGCAGCATCATTCGTGGCACCCTACTACGCCTCATGATGAATGCATCATGGCACGATCCTGGAAAACGTGTACAACCATGGGAAATCAGCAAGACACACCACCAGGTCATTTATTGAATGATAATGTTTCCTGTTGCAGTAAGCCTGCTCCTGAGCCTGTGGTGGCACCAAAGCCACATGTGTCCCATCAATGGCATAGAATTCACCCTTGACATCTGTCAACTCTTCCGGAGTTGGAAATTTAATGAATTCATCAATGTGCTCCAACATGGCTGCTAAAACATCACGCAGGACACGGCTGAACATTGTTTGGGACATTCCCCCGACATCCTCTATGGTTAATTGAAATGTACCTGTTGCAAAAAAATGGAGGGCTGCCATCACCTTTAGCTTGGGGCTCAGCGCAGTAGGATACCTGTGTCGCGGTTGGAGATGTGGTTGCAGCCTGTTCGTCAAGTCCTGAATCAACTGTCAAGTGAATCTGTAACGTCGGATGCAGGCACGTTCCCTCATGGTAGCCAAATCAGGAAATGGCCTTGGTAGAGGCGGTGCCCTGCATTGCATATTTGAGAAGAATGGAGAATAACTGTCAGCCAACATCGATATCAATGTACATAGCACATGCAAAACTGCTAGTACACATCAGGTCACTATGGAGTCTGGCGTGTGCAGTACATCCAGGACACATGTGCCAGCTTGCTGGCACTCCTACGACAACCCTGATACACCTGTTGATTGACAAATAAACATTACATGCCCTCAAATGGGCTGCTGGGCTGGTCTGAGTGAACAGCCCAAGATATCACTGGAGTGACACAAGTCACGATACCTGCAGTGGAAGGTTGTCATCCCATCCAGACAGCTGACGGCAAGGCACACGCAGAGGTCACATGGAATGTCAAATGTACATATCAAACGCATTGCGATTAAGCTGTGCATGTGACAACAAAACAACACAGACATTGTCACGATGCAGACATGTAGGCCTGGGGAAAAATGATGTCTGATGCCATCAGCCCAAAAAGCCGTGGGAATACACATGTGTCATGGTGTGCGTACATGTGAAACTATTCCCATCTCAACACAGACCCATGTTAGATGCACCAACAGCAGATGCAGTTTACGGAACACAAACAGCAAGCTCAATCTTTAACATGACACACACTGGACATAGTCTTATAGGGTCATGCTGAGCGTGAAATGTCAAGTGACAAAGTGCCCCAGTCCCTGGCATCATGAGACAGGTGCCCGTAGTGATGAATGTGCCATCCCGGTGTTGATGTGCATGACAACATCTGCATAATGATACATATGGGACAAGTGTAAAGGTGATGTGTACCACATAGTGCCCCATCACACATGACATGTGTCAACAGGTCATCACACATCGATTGTGCAACAAGATCAGATGCCCTGTGCTATATCACTGCCTGCCACACGTCGGGCCTGCTCATGTAAGTATGCAATGACAAGAACTTGATAGACATCCTTGTTTGAAACGTACCCCTACATCCCTGCCATGTGTGCGCCTCGTATCACTATTGTAATGGGGCCATACGTGAGCGTGTGCAACGTACCGTGTGAAACGCACCGTACCCCTGCATTCACTACAGAGTGTAAAACGTACCGTGTGAAACGCACCATACCCTTGCATTTACTACTGCATGTGAAACGTAACATCTGAAACTTACGTACCCCTGCATTCACTACAGCATGTGAAACGTACCGTGTGAAACGCACCGTACCCCTGCATTCACTACAGCATGTAAAACGTACCATGTGAAATGCACCGTACCCCTGCATTGTATACAGCATGTGAAACGTACCGTCTGAAACGCACTGTACCCCTGCATTCACTACAGCGTGTGAAATGTACCGTGTGAAACGCACCGTACCCCTGCATTCACTACAGCGTGTGAAACATACTGTCTGAAACGCACCGTACCCCTGCATTCACTACAGCGTGTGAAACGTACCGTGTGAAATGCACCGTATCCCTGCATTCACTACAGCATGTGAAACGTACTGTCTGAAACGCACTGTACCCCTGCATTCACTACAGCGTGTGAAACGTACCATGTGAAATGCACCATACCCCTGCATTCATGACAGCGTGTGAAACGTACTGTGTGAAATGCACCATACCCCTGCATTCACTACAGCATGTGAAACGTACCATCTGAAACGCACCATACACCTGCATTCACTACAGCGTGTGAAAGGTACCATGTGAAATGCACCGTACCCCTGCATTCACTACAGCGTGTGCAACGTAACGTCTGGAATGCACCGTACCCCTGCATTCCGTGCTTGTGTGCGTATCGTATCACTATTGTAATCGTGCCATACGCGAGCGCACTGTACCCCTACATTCCGTGCAAGTGCGCATCGTATCACTTTGTAATCGTGCCATATGCGAGTGCACCGTCCCCCTACATTCCGTGCATGTGTGCGAATCGTATCACTATTGTAATCGTGCCATACGCGAGTGCGTGAAACACACCGTACAGGTGTGTGTAGGTCAAAAAAGTTAGGGGACACCTAGGGGACGAGTAGTAGGCCCTGAATGCATCCTGGTTGTCATGGATACTGAGATTTGAGTGTGTGCTACAGGTGCCCTGCAAAAGTCAGTTGGTCAAAAATATACAATGCTGCAAAATGATTGTGGAGCTGAAGCTCAAATTTTGAACGATGCAAATGCATGTAATAGCTATATGTTTAAAGGGATTGGAGGAAACGTTCGATGCTAACTAATCTGACCTATCACTCTGTACTCCTCAAACCGAAAGCCCCTCAGCAGCACTGATTTAAGGCTGCATGAAGCCCTGAGAGGGCACTTGCCTGCACTACATTGGAGTGGACCACACTGCTGCTGTCTCTGCATCCTCTGGCATATCATGATGGCTCGTACTGTGGATAGGGCCCCAGCCTTCAGTGAGGAGGAAAACCAGGCCCTGATGGATGCCCTTCTACCACAGTACAGCAAGCTGTATGGGAGACCAGGGGAGCAGGTGGGTGCTGACTGCACTACCTTTGAGTGTGCACCTGTTGTGTGAGCGTCACAACAGACATTGTGTATTGGTGGGACAGACATGCAATGTGGTTGTGAGTGAGTACCGGGGGTGTACATGGTGGTGTCTCTCATGCAGAACATGATGTAGTTCATGTGTGTTCACTCCTCACTTGCATTGTGCTTACTGTGACCTTCCCTGCATATTGAATGACACTTTCAGCCATGCCAGATCTTGGTGGCTTTATTCTCAAATGTCCTGAGGTGGAACAGTGTTCCCCTAGGAATGACAGGTGACTTTACTCACAGATGTTTATGACTTGAGCGGACCTGTGGTGAGATTGTCCAAATGATGCGTTAGACCTCATGGACATTGAAGCGTGTGAATGTTCCTTGTCATCTGGGTGAGTGTGTATGTGATGTCTTGCACCACTGCTGCATGGCGTATGCAGCTGCTCTGCCATCTGATGTGACATGTAAGCAGTGCTGTGTGCCTGACTTGCAAAGCTAGCATGACACCAGTGACACCCCATTGTCAACTGGCACATGTGCAAAGTGAGGGTTGTTTCCGCTGTTGTCAGTGAGAGGCGAGTGATGTGTGCCAGGGTGTGTCTGTCTGGTCTGCTGAGGGTTCTTAAGTGGAGTGGGATATGTGAGTGCTTGTCACGTGCTGTCACTAACCCTGCAGTTGCATGTGTTGCCCAGTGTGTGCCATGATCTGTGAGTCTGTTGCACCTGTTACGGCATCTGTTGGCTTTAAATGCCATGTAGTGCATTGTGGCTTGCACACAGGCCTAATTGACATGGACATTGATGCAAGTCCTGTCACCATCCAATGCCCTGTTCACATTATCAATGGTGTGCAAGTGTGTGTGTCGGGGACATGGAGCAGGTGTAGTGATGCTGTTTCACTTTGTCTTCCTGACAGGTAACTGCCTACGAGAAGGGGGTAATATGATTGGAGATTGTCAGGGCCCTCAGGTCTGTGGGGGGCCATCGCCGGCGGCTGCGCAACATCCAGAAGCGGTGGCAGGACATCCGGTGCTGGACCCAGCATATCGCCCGGGTCCAGCTGGACCTGGAGCCCCCACGCCGGCATGGTGGAAGCTGTCACCTCACCCCCCCACATGCTCCGGGTCCTGGCAGTCGTCTTTCCAGACCTAGATAGGCAGTAGCACGAGAGACAGCAGCAAGGAGGGGAAGGTACATGGCTGTTTGTTGTGTTGTGTGTCACCTGCTTTTTGAAGTACTCTGAAGCCTGGCTACACTCCCACAGTTGTGGTGTCTGGCCAGACAGGTTATATGTGCAGTGTCTTTTCTGTTCACCATAGTCACCTGGTACTCATTTTCATCCCTTCCCCTCCTTCACATGTGTCCCCTGGTCTGTGTGAAATCACATTTGCATCATGCTCATCTAGAGTGAAAGGAAATAAGACTGCACATTGATTTCCGCATCATATGGGAGGGTGGTGTGTGACATGTGTCGGGGCCTTGCCTGTGCCATGACCTGTGCACTGTGTTTTGCCTTCATATTTGTTTGCACTGATGATGAGTCTCAACATAAGAGTGTGAGGTTTTTACTGCACACCCTTGCAGCATGCATGACCCATGTTGTGTTCTTAGACATGATGTACATCAGTGTGAGATGTGCATAGTGCCATGACAGCTCATTCCAGACCCACGGATCAGTGTGCCCACTACAGTTCCCTGAGACACCCTGGCCTCCTAATCATGTGTGTCATACAACACTGCCCATTGTATGTGGGTTCAGCATGGGTCTGCCTCCGTGGTACTGTTCCCTGGCATAGTTTGTATTGTTCCTGTGTCTGCTACATGTGTCCACTGGACATAGATACAAGATTTGGCTTGTGCATACTCACACTGGGCAGTGCCTGTGTGTCTATTCACAACAATCTGTTGTTGGTTGTTTGTGAGTAATATGTATTGCCAGCCCCACGAGGTGAGCTGCTGTTACTTTTGGAATTGTTGCTCAACAGTTTTTGCTACCCTGATTCTGAGGTCTCACTTCTTGAGCTGTATCAGTCACATTGACTGAGGTATGGAGGTGTTGTGCTGGAGAGGTCTACATGGGCCTGCCTGATTTAGCCTTGCCAGGTCTGACCTGTGGGTGTGAATTGGCTGATCAATGTTTCACCATGCACTGCCCCTATGATGCTGGCCAGTGATTTCATTTGGGGCTTGGCAGCCAATGTCATTTGGTTCCAGAGATGATTGTGCCTCATACAATTTTGCCACATGTATGTAGTTCAGATGCTACAGTGTATTGTGTCAGTGTGCACAATTCTGTGTTGACATTTTGCCTGGGTATAACGGTGTGTTCACAATGCAGCAATGATTTTGTTCATCACAATTGCAGGCCCATTAGCTGAAGCATTGTCCTGAGTTGAGACATGTGTGCCACTTCACATGACAACCAGTAGGTCTTATGTGCAAGCAACTGTGTCATCAGGGAATGGATGCCCATGTAAGGACTGTCATATTTCAAGTAGTGTCACATAAATGATTGTACCTTGGCACTCACAACACTTGTTAAAAGTTGTTCATGTTTTGAATGTGTTAATATGATGAATTGTGTAAATGACGCTTATGTGCCTGCATGATAGTTGTCTCACAAGGTAGTGCACACCAAACAACATCTCCACTTTCTTCAAAGAAGCAGGCAGCTTTTCAAAGAGTCCAGTGTTAGTGATTAATGATGTGCCTTGATCTCCATATACATGTCCCCACAGTTGTCTTGAGGTCTTGAAACTCTTTTGTTGTCAATTGTACAAAGTAATGAGTGTCAAGACATGTATGTGGCATATCTGCAATGCCATTTTTTCTAACAGTGTTTTATCTTAAAGGGTGCCAGCTGTTTCAAAGAATGTGTAAATCTTTTTTGTGTGTATTTCATTGTGAGACATCTGTCATGCAGGCACATACGTGTTGCCTTCACAAGATGGTGAATCACCACATTCAATACATGTAGATTGTGTAAAGTGTGGTGAGTCCCAAGATGCTAACATTTCTTTAAATTGATTTTTTAAACAATGTACTTACAGGGCTCTGAGTGTTGTATCACATTGGGGAGTGAGGTGGGTTATTGTTCCCTGAGGGTCACCACTACTTTTACTTTTGTTGTGTATTTGAGGTGGCATCACTTCATTGTATTGATCAGCTCTCCTGTAAACAAACAGTATCCTCTCTGTGTAATTCTCATTCAAGTTGTGGCCTGGTGTGTTCTTTGGATCCTTGTGTCCAGGTAGCATTGTGTCCATACCAACTGGGCAGTACAAGTCTCAAATATGTGCAGGGCTATCTGGCTGTTACCCATGATTTGCAGTGTGACCTACTGTTTTAGTGCTCATGTGTCAGATATGTACAGGTGACTGATGCCTTTCTGTTTCTTCTACTTGCCCACAGGATCATCAACAGAGACAGAAGGAGACACATGCACGGACCACGAAGAGTGACCCAGCCACAGTGCCACCATTGCTGTAGAGTCGGAAGGAGCCAGTGGCACGGAGGGTGAGGGGAGTCGGCCTGCGGACCTTTTGGAAGGCCACACTTCCTACCACGCTGATGGGTCGGCCTCTGACTCCCTGGAGGAGGGGGAATACGCCGCAACAACCAACAGCAGCACTGTGTCTGTCCCCGCCTCCTCCAGTACCATCTCCATCCTCCCAGTTGCTCCGGTCCCTTCTGTCCGTGCAGCGCCCCAAGTCTCCTTCGGCCCAGGCACCGCACCCCCTGCCCCTGTGTCCCCTGCTGCCCTCAGTTTTGAGTCTGTGGACCTACTCCGGCAGATTCAGGTTGGTCAGACATCAATGCTGACAGTCCTCCATGGCCAGACTCAAATACTGACCCAGTTGTTGCCGTTCATGGAGGGCATGTCAGCTACGATGTCTGACCAACATCAGATTCTCACGTCCATGGAATCCTCACTGACGGCAGCAGTTGCCCTCCAGCAGCGGTCCGTCCACCCCTCCTTCGGAACCATCCACACTCCCCTCTCTCATACCTGTTCAAAGCACGTGCAGGAAGGCATGATCATGCACACCAACGGACACATGCAGCACACCCCAATGAAAGTCAAAGGGCACACCTCCTGGCACACAATCTCAGAGGGCAACAGGCACACCCACAGGGACTGGGGTCAGACCACAGACACGAAGCCAAACTCACAGTCCGCAACCCTCACAGCCCTCAACCTCCATTGTATCCCCGGGTGCAGGGGGTAGTCTTGACGAACTGGCAGCAGTGTGCAGAGTACCTTTCCACATTTGGCACTGCACAAGCCACTGAGGATGATACGTTCTAGCCTGCACCCACCATACCTACCCTTCCCACTACTGTCGGTGCCTGGTCCTGAACCCGATGATGCCCCCCAAGGGTCAACAGACCATTAGTCCATTCCTGTGCAGGCAAGTTTGGGGTAGACAACCTCCCCAACGTCCCCCAAAGGACTTTGTTATGGGAACTGCCAATTGGCCTTTTAGAGCTTTAACTCATTTTTTGAATTATTTGAATTTGAAGCTGAATAAAGCCTTTAATTTTGCATTCTACACTATTGCATTTCAGGTACTTGATGTCGTTGATGAGGGCCCTGGAGTTGGTGTCATGGTAATGTTTTGGGGTTGTGAAAGATATTTTTTGATGATGGTCATGAGGTATCTGTGTGGCTTCACAATGTCTCTGCAATTAATCATTGGTGGTGTATGTTCAGTTTGGCTACAGACATTGTCCCAAAAAGTGTTCCTTCCTCTGTGACACCTGAGATCTTCACTGCAGACAGTTGCACAATTGATGTGCTGACATGTGTGCACATTTTCTGTTTTGGGCCATGGGCCATGCCCGCTCACAGATGTCTACTGATCATTTGTCTCTGCCTTCCATGCTTGTGGTTCCTTGAATTCTGAACCTGTGTTTTAAATATCATGATTCTGTTATGAATTTGGTAACAGCAGACCGTAAACAGTGAGTTCAGCAAGTGCAAGTGTTTTCGTCATGTTACACCAATGGATTCACTGTGTATTTGAAGGTTTTGTTCTGAACCCTCGGGTTCCATCTTGTGCATAGCAGCCATTTTGTGGATTGCCCTTACAGTAGGCCCTCACTGTGGCAGAACAAGTATTTAAGGACATAACCTTAGCATGGGTTTGTGCTGACTCCTGCATGACCTGGCGAAAGCTGACCCTGTTGCTTGAGCATAACCTTGCCAAGCCAGTTCCTGCCCTTTAGCTGATCAAGATTATAGATCAGAGCACAGGACATTGTAATAATTTACTACACACAAACGTGCCTATCTTACTTCCATCTGTTCCTGTTCCTGCCTCCACGAGCTATTTATGACATGGGCTGTAATCTTACTGTTTTGGGTTTATCCGGCCTTGTCAGCTAGAGAATGTACGCATTATGTGGACATTGTTTATGGCCTGGACTTATCTTGAAAGTGGGTTTGTCATCATACAGTGCTTTGTGTGCACGTCCTGGGAGTGACCAACAATAATGTACTTCAAAGAGAAAATGTGTGCCTAGGGCATAATAAATGGTATAAAAGGTCTGTGCTGAGACCATTCAGGAGGCTGCCTCATTCAATTGCTTTAGGTGTGACTGGGCGACGTAGCCTCACAATTAATTGTAATAAAGATGTCTTTTCATATTTCAGATTCTCTGTTGATTTCTTTGCTGCTTTTGAATGGACTACTTATTTGTAAGACCCCTGAGAAGGAGTTTGAGGATTTCTAGTATTACATGCTGCTCACTGTACTTGTGTTTTGAGTATGTACAAATGCCTTCATGGACACATTCACCCTTTTTGGCACTATGCATGTGCGTTATCACAGCCTACCCCTATGTTGGAAATTGTTCTGCAGGGTATTTGGCCACATGACTCACAATTCTGAGCATTGTACCTAAGGCTTTTCAACCCTATTCCTTCCATGATAGACTACATCTTGGTGGTCTGCCCACCACCTGGACATTCATATCAGCCCAGGGATTAACGTGACAGTGTGTGTTCCCTTTCGCTGTCTTTGTTTGGTGGGCTATTACATCACCATACACTATCGTGTCATGATGATTTAGCCAGCAAACTCCATGGGTGGGTATGCATGTGGAATTTGACATTGCACTCACATGTGGTGTGTCACGCAGTGTGTGACAGTAATCCATCCTCCAGGGGGTGGGACAATGCTGTAAGTGATGTGTTGCCATGGCACTGTCATGAAAGTCACAAGTTAGGGATGTTCAAATACCCCCATGTAGTTGTGGTATGCTGATGATGATGTACCCCCTTATATCTGAGCACTGCTGGGAGTCCTCTGCACCTACCCCTCATCTGTCTGGACACTGCTGGGAGTCCTCTGCACCCACCCCTCATATGTCTGGACACTGCTGGACACTGCTGGGAGTCATATACACCCACCCATCATATGTCTGGACACTGCTGGGAGTCATATACACCCACCCCCATACTGTTGTCCTATGCTGGGAGTCCTCTGCACCCACCCCTCATATGTCTGGACACTGCTTGGAGTCCTCTGCACCCACCCCTCATCTGTCTGGACACTGCTGTGACTCATATCCACCAACCCCTCATATGTCTGGACACTGCTGGGAGGCATTTACACCCACACCCATATTGTTGGCCTATGCTGGGAGTCCTCTGCACCCACCCCTCATATGTCTGGACTCTGCTGGGAGTCCTCTGCACCCATCCATCATATGTCTGTACGCTGCTGGGAGTCATATCCACCCACCCCACATCTGTATGGACACTGCTATGAGTCATAGTTACCCACCCCTCATATGTCTGGACATTGCTGGGAGTCCTCTGCACCCACCCCTCATCTGTCTGGACACTGCTGGGTGTCCTCTGCACCCACCCCTCATATGTCTGGACACTGCTGGCAGTCATATCCACCCACCCCACATCTGTCTGGACACTGCTTGGAGTCATATACACCTACCCATCATATGTCTGAACACTGCTGGGAGTTATATACACCCACCCCCATACTGTTGGCCTTTGCTGGGAGTCCTCTGCACCCATCCCTCATATGTCTGGACACTGCTGGGAGTCCTCTGCACCCACACATCATCTGTCTGGACACTGCTGTGAGTCATACCCACACACCCCCATACTGTTGGCCTTTGCTGGGAGTCATCTGCACCCACCCATCATCTGTCTGGACACAGCTGTGAGTCATATCCACCCACCCCCCATCTGTCTGGACACTGCTGGGAGTCATATACACCCACCCCTCATATGTCTGGACACTGCTGGGAGTCCTCTGCACCCACCCATCATCTGTCAGGACACTGCTTGGAGTCCGCTGCGCCCATCCATCGTATGTCTGTACACTGCTGGGAGTCATATCCAACCACCCCACATCTGTCTGGACACTACTACGAGTCATATCTACCCACCCCTCATATGTCTGGACACTGCTGGGAGTCCTCTGCACCCACTCCTCATCTGTCTGGACACTGCTGGGTGTCCTCTGCACCCACCCCTCACATGTTTGGACACTGCTGGGAGTCATATCCACCCACCCCACATCTGTCTGGACACTGCTGGGAGTCATATACACCCACCCATCATATGTCTGAACACTGCTGGGAGTTATATACACCCACCCCCATACTGTTGGCTTATGCTGGGAGTCCTCTGCACCCACACATCATCTGTCTGGACACTGCTGTGAGATACCCACACACCCCCATACTGTTGGCCATTGCTGGGAGTCATCTGCACCCACCCATCATCTGTCTGGACACTGCTGGGAGTCATATACACCCACCCCTCATATATCTGGACACTGCTGGGAGTCATATACACCCACCCATCATATGTCTGGACACTGCTGTGAGTCATATACACCCACCCCCATACTGTTGTCCTATGCTGGGAGTCCTCTGCACCCACACCTCATCTGTCTGGACACCGCTGGGAGTCCTCTGCACACACACACCTCATCTGTCTGGACACTGCTGTGAGTCATATACACCCACCCATCATATGTCTGGACACTGCTGGGAGTCATATACACCCACTCCCATACTGTTGGCCTATGCTGGGAGTCCTCTGCATCCACCCCTCATCTGTCTGGATACTGCTGTGAGTCTCTATCCGCCCACCCATCATATGTCTGGACACTGCTGGTTGTCATATACACCCACCCCTCCTATGTCTGTACACTGCTGGGAGTCATATCCAACCACCCAATTCTGCCTGGACACTGCTGTGAGTCATATACACCCACCACTCATATGTCTGGACACTGCTGGTTGTCATATACACCCACCCCTCCTATGTCTGGACACTGCTGGGAGTCATATCCACCCACCCCACATCTGTCTGGACACTGCTGGGAGTCCTCTGCACCAACCCATCATATGTCTGGACACTGCTTGGAGTCCTCTGCACCCACCCCTCATCTGTCTGGACACTGCTGGGACTCATATCCCCACACCCCTTATATGTCAGGACACTGCTGGGAGTCATATACACCCACCCCCATTCTGTTGGCCTATGCTGGGAGTCCTCTGCACCTAGCCCTCGTACGTCAGGACACTGCTGGGAGTCATATACACCCACCCCCATATTGTTGGCCTATGCTGGGAGTCCTCTACACCCACCCCTCATCTGTCTGGACACTGCTGGGAGTCCTCTGCACCCACCCCTCATCTGTCTGGACATTGCTGGGAGTCCTCTGCACCCACCCCTCATCTGTCTTGACACTGCTGGGAGTCATATACACCCACCCCCATACTGTTGGCCAATGTTGGGAGTCCTCTGCACCCACCACTCATATGTCAGGACACTGCTGGGAGTCATATTCACCCACACTCATACTGTTGGCCTATGCTGGGAGTCCTCTGCACCCACCCCTCATATGTCTGGACACTGATTGGAGTCATATACACCCACCCCCATATTGTTGGCCTATGCTGGGAGTCCTCTACACCCACCCCTCATATGTCTGGACACTGCTGGGAGTCATATACACCCACCACTCATATGTCTGGACACTGCTGGTTGTCATATACACCCACCCCTCCTATGTCTGGACACTGCTGGGAGTCATATCCACCCACCCCACATCTGTCTGGACACTGCTGGGAGTCCTCTGCACCAACCCATCATATGTCTGGACACTGCTTGGAGTCCTCTGCACCCACCCCTCATCTGTCTGGACACTGCTGGGACTCATATCCCCACACCCCTTATATGTCAGGACACTGCTGGGAGTCATATACACCCACCCCCATTCTGTTGGCCTATGCTGGGAGTCCTCTGCACCTAGCCCTCGTACGTCAGGACACTGCTGGGAGTCATATACACCCACCACCATATTGTTGGCCTATGCTGGGAGTCCTCTACACCCACCCCTCATCTGTCTGGACACTGCTGGGAGTCCTCTGCACCCACCCCTCATCTGTCTGGACATTGCTGGGAGTCCTCTGCACCCACCCCTCATCTGTCTTGACACTGCTGGGAGTCATATACACCCACCCCCATACTGTTGGCCAATGTTGGGAGTCCTCTGCACCCACCACTCATATGTCAGGACACTGCTGGGAGTCATATTCACCCACACTCATACTGTTGGCCTATGCTGGGAGTCCTCTGCACCCACCCCTCATATGTCTGGACACTGATTGGAGTCATATACACCCACCCCCATATTGTTGGCCTATGCTGGGAGTCCTCTACACCCACCCCTCATATGTCTGGACACTGCTGGGAGTCCTTTGCACCCACCCCTCATATGTCTGGATACTGCTGGGAGTCCTCTGCACCCACACCTCATATGTCTGGACACTGCTGTGACTCATCCACCCACCCCTCATATGTCTGGACAGTGCTGGGAGTCCTCTGCACCCACCCCTCATCTGTCTGGACACTGCTGGGAGTCCTCTGCACCCACCCCTCATCTGTATGGACACTGCTGGGAGTCATATACACCCACCCATCATATATCTGGACACTGCGGGGAGTCATATACACCCACCCATCATATGTCTGGACACTGCTGGGAGTCATATACACCCACCCCCATATTGTTGGCTTATGCTGGGAGTCCTCTGCACCCACCCCTCATATGCCTGGACACTGCTGGGAGTCATATCCACCCACCCCTCATCTGTCTGGACACTGCTGGGAGTCCTATACACCCACCCATCATATGTCTGGACACTGCCTGGAGTCATATATACCCCCATACTGTTGGCCTATGCTGGGAGTCTTCTGCACCCACCCCTCATATGTCTGGACACTGCTGGGAGTCCTCTGCACCCACCCATCATCTGTCTGGACACTGCTGGGAGTCCTCTGCACCCACCCATCATATGTCTGTACACTGCTGGGAGTCATATCCAACCACCGCTCATCTGCCTGGACACTGCTGTGAGTCATATACACCCACCACTCATATGTCTGGACACTGCTGGTTGTCATATACACCCACCCCTCCTATGTCTGGACAATGCTGGGAGTCATATCCACCCACCCCACATCTGTCTGGACACTGCTGGTAGTCCTCTGCACCAACCCATCATATGTCTGGACACTGCTTGGAGTCCTCTGCACCCACCCCTCATCTGTCTGGACACTGCTGGGACTCATATCCCCACACCCCTTATATGTCAGGACACTGCTGGGAGTCATATACACCCACCCCCATTCTGTTGGCCTATGCTGGGAGTCCTCTGCACCTAGCCCTCGTACGTCAGGACACTGCTGGAAGTCATATACACCCACCCCCATATTGTTGGCCTATGCTGGGAGTCCTCTACACCCACCCCTCATATGTCCGGACACTGCTGGGAGTCCTTTGCACCCACCCCTCATATGTCTGGACACTGCTGGGAGGCCTCTGCACCCACCCCTCATATGTCTGGACACTGCTGTGACTCATCCACCCACCCCTCATATGTCTGGACCGTGCTGGGAGTCCTCTGCACCCACCCCTCATCTGTCTGGACACTGCTGGGAGTCCTCTGCACCCACCCTTCATCTGTCTGGACATTGCTGGGAGTCCTCTGCACCCACCCCTCATCTGTCTGGACACTGCTGGGAGTCATATACACCCACCCCCATACTGTTGGCCAATGTTGGGAGTCCTCTGCACCCACCACTCATATGTCAGGACACTGCTGGGAGTCATATTCACCCACACTTATACTGGTGGCCTATGCTGG
Organism: Lissotriton helveticus; assembly: GCF_964261635.1. Taxonomy (NCBI): domain Eukaryota; kingdom Metazoa; phylum Chordata; class Amphibia; order Caudata; family Salamandridae; genus Lissotriton; species Lissotriton helveticus. The sequence continues at coordinate 869,341,640 of NC_136067.1, read as the reverse complement.
GAGTCCTCTGCACCCACCCCTCATATGTCTGGACACTGATTGGAGTCATATACACCCACCCCCATATTGTTGGCCTATGCTGGGAGTCCTCTACACCCACCCTTCATATGTCTGGACACTGCTGGGAGTCCTTTGCACCCACCCCTCATATGTCTGGATACTGCTGGGAGTCCTCTGCACCCACCCCTCATATGTCTGGACACTGCTGTGACTCATCCACCCACCCCTCATATGTCTGGACAGTGCTGGGAGTCCTCTGCACCCACCCCTCATCTGTCTGGACACTGCTGTGACTCATCCACCCACCCCTCATATGTCTGGACAGTGCTGGGAGTCCTCTGCACCCACCCCTCATCTGTCTGGACACTGCTGGGAGTCCTCTGCACCCACCCCTCATCTGTATGGACACTGCTGGGAGTCATATACACCCACCCATCATATATCTGGACACTGCCGGGAGTCATATACACCCACCCATCATATGTCTGGACACTGCTGGGAGTCATATACACCCACCCCCATATTGTTGGCTTATGCTGGGAGTCCTCTGCACCCACCCCTCATATGCCTGGACACTGCTGGGAGTCATATCCACCCACCCCTCATCTGTCTGGACACTGCTGGGAGTCCTATACACCCACCCATCATATGTCTGGACACTGCCTGGAGTCATATATACCCCCATACTGTTGGCCTATGCTGGGAGTCTTCTGCACCCACCCCTCATATGTCTGGACACTGCTTGGAGTCCTCTGCACCCACCCCTCATCTGTCTGGACACTGCTGTGACTCATCCACCCACCCCTCATATTTCTGGACACTGCTAGGAGTCATATACACTCACCCCCATATTGTTGGCCTATGTTGGGAGTCCTCTGCACACACCCCTCATATGTTTGGACACTGCTGGGAGTCATATACACCCACCCCCATACTGTTGGCCTATGCTGGAAGTCCTCTGCACCCACCCCTCATATGTCTTGACACTGCTGGGAGTCCTCTGCACCCACCCATCATCTGTCTGGACACTGCTTGGAGTCATAAACACCCACCCCTCGTCTGTCTAGACACTATTGTGAGTCACATACAGCCACCCCTCATATGTCTGGACACTGCTGGGAGTCATATACAGCCACCCCTCATATGTCTGGACACTGCTGGGAGTCCTCTGCACCCACCCCTCATATGTCTGGACACTGCTTGGAGTCATAAACACCCTCACCCATACTGTTGGCCTATGCTGAGAGTCCTCTGCACCCACCCCTCATATGTCTGGACACTGCTGGGAGTCATACACACACCCCCCCTTACTGTTGACCTATGGAGGGAGTCCTCTGCACCCACCCCTCATCTTTCTGTACACTGCTGGGAGTCATACATACCAACCCATCATATATCTAGACACTGCTGGGAGTCATATACACCCACACCCATACTGTTGGCCTATGCTGGGAGTCCTCTGCACCCACCCCTCATATGTCTGGACACTGCTGGTAGTCCTGTGCACCCACCCATCATCTGTCTGGACACTGCTGGGAGTCCTCTGCACCCACCCCTCATATGTCTGGACACTGCTGTGACTCATCCACCCACCCCTCATATTTCTGGACACTGCTAGGAGTCATATACACTCACCCCCATACTGTTGGCCTATGTTGGGAGTCCTCTGCACACACCCCTCATATGTCTGGACACTGCTGGGAGTCATATACACCCACACCTATACTGTTGGCCTGTGCTGGGAGTCCTCTGCACCCACCCCTCATATGTCTGGACAATGCTGGGAGTCATATACACCCACCCCATACTGTTGGCCTATGCTGGAAGTCCTCTGCACCCACCCCTCATATGTCTGGACACTGCTGGGAGTCCTCTGCACCCACCCATCATCTGTCTGGACACTGCTTGGAGTCCTCTGCACCCACCCATCATATGTCTGTACACTGCTGGGAGTCATATCCACCCACCCCTCGTCTGTCTAGACACTATTGTGAGTCACATACAGCCACCCCTCATATGTCTGGACACTGCTGGGAGTCATATACAGCCACCCCTCATATGTCTGGACACTGCTGGGAGTCCTCTGCACCCACCCCTCATATGTCTGGACACTGCTTGGAGTCATAATCACCCACACCCATACTGTTGGCCTATGCTGAGAGTCCTCTGCACCCACCCCTCATATGTCTGGACACTGCTGGGAGTCATACACACACACCCCCTTACTGTTGGCCTATGGAGGGAGTCCTCTGCACCCACCCCTCATCTGTCTGGACACTGCTGGGAGTCATACATACCAACCCATCATATATCTGGACACTGCTGGAAGTCATATACACCCACACTGATACTGTTGGCCTATGCTGGGAGTCCTCTGCACCCACCCCTCATATGTCTGGACACTGCTGGTAGTCCTGTGCACCCACCCATCATCTGTCTGGACACTGCTGGGAGTCCTCTGCACCCACCCCTCATATGTCTGGACACTGCTGTGACTCATCCACCCAACCCTCATATGTCTGGACAGTGCTGGGAGTCTTCTGCACCCACCCCTCATCTGTCTGGACACTGCTGGGTGTCCTCTGCACCCACCCCTCATCTGTATGGACACTGCTGGGAGTCATATACACCCACCCATCATATGTCTGGACACTGCTGGGAGTCATATACACCCACCCCCATATTGTTGGCCTATTCTGGGAGTCCTCTGCTCCCACCCCTCATATGTCTGGATACTGCTGGGAGTCATATCCACCCACCCCTCATCTGTCTGGACACTGCTGGGACTGGGAGTCCTATACACCCACCCATCATATGTCTGGACACTGCCTGGAGTCATATATACCCCCCATACTGTTGACCTATGCTGGGTGTCTTCTGCACCCACCCCTCATATGTCTGGACACTGTTTGGAGTCCTCTGCACCCACCCCTCATCTGTCTGGACACTGCTGTGACTCATCCACCCACCCCTCATATTTCTGGACACTGCTTGGAGTCATATACACTCACCCCCATACTGTTTGCCTATGTTGGGAGTCCTCTGCACCCACCCCTCATATGTCTGGACACTGCTGGGAGTCATACACACACACCCCCTTACTGTTGGCCTATGTTGGGAGTCCTCTGCACCCACCCCTCATCTGTCTGGACACTGCTGGGAGTCATATATACCCACCCATCATATATCTGGACACTGCTGGGAGTCATATACACCCACACCCATACTGTTGGCCTATGCTGGGAGTCCTCTGCACCCACCCCTCATATGTCTGGACACTGCTGGTAGTCTTGTGCACCCACCCATCATCTGTCTGGACACTGCTGGGAGTCCTCTGCACCCACCCATCATATGTCTGAACACTGCTGGGAATCATATCCACCCACCCCTCATCTGTCTTGACACTGCTGTGAGTCATATCCACCCACCCCTCATACGTCTGGACAGTGCTGGGAGTCCTCTGCACCCACCCCTCATCTGTCTGGACACTGCTGGGAGTCCTCTGCACCCACCCCTCATCTGTCTGGACCCTGCTGGGAGTCATATACACCCACCCATAATATGTCTGGACACTGCTGGGAGTCTTATACACCCACCAATCATATGTCTGAACACTGCTGGGAGTCATATACACCCACCCCCATAATGTTGGCCTATGCTGGGAGTCCTCTGCACCCATCCCTCATATGTCTGGATACTGCTGGGAGTCCTCTGCACCCACCCATCATCAGTCTGGACATTGCTGTGAATCATATCCACACCCCCCCAAACTGTTGGCCTTTGCTAGGAGTCCTCTGCACCCACCCATCATCTGTCTGGACACTGCTGTGAGTCATATCCACCCACCCCTCATATGTATGGACACTGCTGGAAGTCATATACACCCACCCCTCATCTGTCTGTACACTGCTGGGAGTCCTCTGCACCCACCCCTCATATGTCTGGACACTGCTGGGAGTCATATCCACCCACCCCTCACCTGTCTGGACACTGCTGGGAGTCATATACACCCACCCATCATATGTCTGGACACTGCTGGGAGTCATATCCACCCACCCCCATACTGTTAGCCTATGCTGGGAGTCTTCTACACCCACCCCTCATATGTCTGGACACTGCTTGGAGTCCTTTGCACCCACCCCTCATATGTGTGGAAACTGCTGGGAGTCCTCTGCACCCACCCCTCATATGTCTGGACACTGCTGGGAGTCCTCTGCACCCACCCCTCATTTGTCTGGACACTGCTGTGACTCTTATCCACCCACCCCTCATATGTCTGGACACTGCTGTGAGTCATATCCACCCACCCCTCATATGTCTGGACCCTGCTGGGAGTCATATCCACCCACCCCTCATCTGTCTGGACACTGCTGTGACTCATAGCCACCCACCCCTCATATGTCTGGACATTGCTGTGACTCCTATCCACCCACCCCTCATATGTCTGGACATTGCTGGGAGTCAGATCCACCCACCCCTCATATGTCTGGACACTGCTGGGAGTCATATCCACCCACCCCCATACTTTTGACCTATGCTGGGAGTCCTCTGCTCCCACCCCTCATATGTGGGGACACTGCTGGGAGTTCTCTGCACCCACCCATCATATGTCTGGACACTGCTGGGAGTCATATCCACCCACCCCTCAGATGTCACGCACTGTACACCAACATTCATGGCATGTGTGCGGCTCGTATCACTATTGCAATGGTGCCATACGCGAGCGTGTAACGCACGGTACCCCAACATTCATGGCGTGTGTGCGGTTCGTATACACTTCCGTTGTTGCGGTACATTGTACTCACCGTTTGCGCCGTCGTCGGTTTCTGTTCACCAGGTCGTAGGCGTACAGGACTGGGATGACACAGACGATGGGGTTCATGGTGTGCATGTCGCATACCGGGCCAGCGGTTTGGGCCGCACTCTGCTTTTACGGACGTTTTCAGCTCGGGTAGAAAAAGGGTCGTACAGAGTGTCACCGACACGAATCGTACTTGCTGGGCCGGAAACTGCTGCTTGTTTACGTACGGCGTTGCATACTGCGTGAACTGGATACAAATCGTATGTATTATTGGGTCGTACGGTGTTTGATACGATTCGTACGGAGATCTGCTTTTGGTTTGGATCGTAATTGATCGTACGTACGGGGACGTTGAAGCTGTACGAATCGTACGGGAAAAACGCTCCGTATGGCGAATCGTAGGGGATTTTGCCAAATCAGAATCGGCCCCTTAATGTGTAATTCATTCTTTTACATTTCAATAGTAATTTGTAATTTAGCAGCAGGTTGTTGGGTTTGCAGGGGATTAGAATGGGACACTATTCAAATTATAAACAATTGCTTTTTATTTTAAATGGATTGTTTATGTAAATATTTGATTGGTATTTAATCATGTAACTTATTTAATTGATTCATTTTTATTTTTATTATTTTAGAATGATTTGTAAATTTTAAAGTTTATAAATTAATAGTTTTACATGTGGTAGTGGATTGGTAGGTTTCTTCGGTTCTGGGAGGGTAGTTGTTTTGAATATAAGTTATTGTTTTGTAAAAATGTTAAATGTATTTTTATAATAATTAGGTAATTAATTGGCAGATAAGTATGTTATTTATTTAACTGGTTAAGTATTTTAATGAAGTATATTTTGTTATTTTTATTGGGTAATTTAAAATGTCAGCTTAATAATTTATCATTTGTGAGTTTGTAGGAGATTATGGTGAGTACCTATTGAAGATGATTGTTTCCAGCGATGTCAACTCCACCGACCTCCTGGAAAACATGAGCAATATTAGTGTCAAGCAGCTCGTCACTGACTCCACGCACATCGCAAGACACACGCTCAATCCCATCTTCACCTCCAGCGACAGAGTCGGATACATTCGCCCTACACCACTCACCTGGTTCAACAACCACAGCGTACACTTCACCATCCTAGGGCCCATATACCCTGGTGCCAGGCACCTAGGATCCAAACTTAGAAACCCACCTCCCATGCTCTTCCCATAATCCCAACAAGCAGCAAAGAACTTTGCCCAGTGGCGCAACAAGTGCGCTGACACCATCACCCCTGCCAAGACTACAAAAGCCATAAAACAAATCACAAGAGCAAGCTGGCTCACTGAGGAATGGCACTCCACCTAGTGCAACTGCCGACAACTCCAAAGGAATTGGCATATCCGCAAAAACATAGAAGATCACACTGCCTGCAGAACCGGCTTCAACCAGTACCACCGTCTTTTAAAAGAAACCAAGAAGAAAGCCCTGGCAGACCACATCAAAGCTAGCGCAAACCACAGCAAAGAATTGTTCGCCATCGTGAAGGAGTTCACCTATCCCACAGCAGCCGAGAACAACATCAAGCCATCCCATGAACAGTGCGCCAACCTAGCAGACTTCCTCCACGACAAGATCTCGGCCATCTACACAAACTTCACTTACCAACCCTCCGCTGTAAACAGCCTCCACGACCACACGCATTGTACACCTTTTCACCCGCTAGGAACTCCTCATCACACAAGACATAATCTCCATCATGAACTCCGTGCACTCTGCGGCACCCACAGACCCATGCCTCCACCACATCTCCAACCTTGAAAGCAAGGCCATCGGCGATGAGCTCAGAAAGGTCCTGCTCATCTCCATCACCACAGCCACCTTCACAGAGGACTGGAAACAGGCTGAAGTGAGGCCCCTCCTGAAAAAAATCATCCACTGACCCTGCCAATTTGAAGAACTACCGACCAATCTCACTGCTCCCCTACCCAGGAAAAGTCCTCAAGAAAGCAAGCAACCAGCAACTCACCCAACACCGGAAAGATCACAACCTCCTGGAACTCTCCCAATCTGGAGTTTGAGCTAACCACAGCACCTAGACAGCCCAAATCACAGCCATAGACAACATCTGAACCTTCCTGGACTGTCGGGAAACCAAAGCACACATCCTCCTTGACACTCAACTTACTCCACCACTTCGGGATTCAAGAAAATTACCTCAAATGGATCGCCTCATACCTCATTGGCAGAACACAAATGATCCATCTCCCACCATTCACTTCTGAGCCCAAAAAGATCGGCTGTAGAATCCACCAAGGTTGTCTCCCCAGATTGACCCCCATCAACAGCTACATGGGCCCAATGATCGACACCATGAGATCAAACAAACTCAGCTTCATGTCCTACGCTGATGACACACAGCTCATCCACTCTCTCTGTCTGAAGATCCCACCCCCACCAAAGCTAACTTCCACAGATGCACAATTAATGTTATGGACTGGATGAAGGATAACTGTCTCAAACTGAGCTTGTAAAACCGGAAGTCCTCATCTTCGGAACAACTCCTTGCTGTGGAACAACTTATGATGGCCCGTGGAGCTCCGCACAACCCGACTCAACAGACCACGTCCGCAACCTCTGCATCATCCTGTATAACAAGCTATCCATGCATAAATAAATCGATGCAGTATCTTCTGAAAGCTTCCTCACCTTTCGCATGCTTTGTAAGATCTTCAAGTGAGTCCCAGCCAACACCATAAGGACTGTCATACAGGCCCTCATCACCAGGAGACTGGACTACGGAACCATGCACTATGTGGGAATCACTGCAAGCCTCCTAAAGAGACTCCAAATAATACAGAAGTCAGCATCAAGACTCATACTAGACATCCCAATAAGAACCAACATCACACACCATCTCAAGAAACTACAGTGGCACATGATCCAGAAAAGATGCCAGTTCAAAATGCTGACCCACACCTAAAAGGCCATGTACAACGAAGGACCTGCATACATCAACAGATGCCTAACCTACCACTAACCTTCCAGACACCTCCTCTCAGCCACCCTTTCTGTCGCAGACACTCCACAGATCCGTCGAGCCAACAGCAGAGGACGCTCCTTCTCGCACCTTGTGGCAAGGCTTTGAACAGCCTCCCCCTCCACATAAGGACCCCACTGCAACTCCTACAATTCAGAAGAGAGCTAATAAAAACCTGCCTATTTGCTTAATCACCTCCACGTAGCAGCAAACCAACTCCAGCGCCTGGAGACCCTCACTAGTGATTTGCTGTGCTCTATAAATGAGTGATTGATCGATTGATTTTTTTTATATGTAATGAGTTTCTTAGTTAATTAAGATTAGTTGATTATTAATTATGTAAATGATTTAATCGATTAATTTTTTAGCAACATGTGTGATATACTTTAATACATTTTTAATAACCACAGTTTTAAAATAATTTTTATAGGTATTAATTGTTTTTAATTTTCATTGTTTATTTATTTAATAGTATAATGCTATTAATAAATTATAAATAAAACATTAAAAATATAAATTTTCTGGTGGGCTTTTATGGTTACTGGGGAAGGAAGTGTGTTTATTTTAAATGTATTCATTTTGTTATATTGTTAAATTATTTTTGAATTATTCAATTATATTTACATCTATTACATGTAATTGTATTTCTTTATAATGTTGATGATTTATTTGATGTTGTTACATATATAGGACTGAATTACGATGTCATTTGGAAAGCCTCAGACCGCTGGTCATAGGCTTTCAGACCAATATGTTACGTTTAAACTCCAACACATTAGGATGATGGCGGTCGGAGTTTAAACCGGCAGAGGAATCTGACTCGTTTCTGCTGGGCTCAGTCGGAACTGCACTATAATCCCTTAAAAACGGCATTTCTGCAGTTGGAATTATGATGTTGTTTTCTAACAGCTAATCCATGTCGGCCTTTCCTAATGGGGTTGTTGGAACCGCCAACCTAAGGTCAGGCTGTTCCCTTCCCGAAATGGTGTCGGTAAGAGGCAACTCTGACCGACATCGTAATTAGGCCCTTAATGTTTTCCCCTGATTTTTCTTATTTTGGAATGTGAGTAGTAAATGTAACCCCTCCTGAGTCCAACACTTTCCCTGCTTATATTTATGATGGATTGGGGAGAGTAAATCTAACCCTTCCAAAGTCCATTACTACTACTTTTGTTTAACCTGGAGTTAGAATAGTAAATCTGACTCCGTGAAAGTCCAAAACGTTTGGTAGTTTGGTTTATTTTGTCAGTATTTTCTTTAATTTAGTGTTTAAGTTATGTAAAGCAATTGAATTTTTTTCTTTGAATGTAATTTTTAATTATGTGTTATTTAAGATTGAAACGTGCTTTTGTTCTTTATGTTTGTTAATATTACATTTTGATGTATTTCTAGAGTTGTAATGCAATTTTTTTTAAATATGATTCTATTTTTAAAGTCCATATATACATAATTATTAACAATGCAAATTATTTTTATATAAATTATATTCATTTAAATATGTAAGTTACATGATTTTGTTGAATATATATATGGTTGTTAGTCTTAATTTTTGGATTATTGTTAAGATGTTTAACATATTTTTAATTGTTTAAATATTTTATGCATTTTAAATGATAAATATAATATATAAACGTATTATTTTTGTTGCGTTACAATATAGCGGATTGAAGAGAGAAGAAGTGCAGCGGAGACCATCAAAGAAGCAGAGAGAGGTAAGTGAGCAGAGGAAAGGGAACCATCAATGAGATAGAGGAAAGGGAGGAGAACAGCTGAGACTAAAAGTGAAGAAACCACTGATGAGGCAGAGGAAACAGAGCATCAGAGAGGAAGCCCTTGATGAGCTGCAGAGAAAAGAAGACATATGAAACAACAAGAACCTCGTAAAGGACTGTGGCCTCAGGCAAATGTTTTGGATATGTTGGTTTAACTGGTGGCACAAACAAGTGCCGACAAGTGTATTAATTTAGCCATAGTTAAAAGGGTCAAATATATATTCTGAGTCTACTTTCTGCTCTCACAAGAGATTTGTAAAGGGCACACCTCAAAAATGCAGTGCATTTTATTGAAGAGTAATCAAATCAAATCAAATGTCTTTATTTAGATATAACACAGATATCTTTAAAAGAAGAATACAAAATTCACATTATAATACAAGTATTTAAAAAAAGTACAAAGACGCGATTGATTATTTGACGGTCGTATAAAAAGTGGAAATTGTCCACAACTTGATCCTTCTTATTGAATAACATTATAAGATGAACGCAACCAGTAGTATCTTATGTATAAAAACAGCCCAATGCTTTACAATACATTTTATAATCATTTCATTTTTACTTCCTTAGAGGTTAATAGATGTTGTACGGTATATTAGTAGTTAAAAAGATCTCGGCAAGGCTCAGTGTGGACTCAATTTGTTAAAATTACGGTATGCTTGCTGTATAAAAGTGGCTAGCCTTATATTTAAAACTGTGTTTTCTGGGTTCAAGGCCATAATGATGGCTTGCCTGCAGGTCCGGGCACCCAACCTGTTCCATTCAGCTTTTAGTTTGCACCTACGTTGAGAATTATAAAAAGGGCAAAGGCAGACCACATGCAGCAAAGTTTCCCCCGTTTTGCCACACCCTCTGCAGGTTGTATCTTCCACCGTACGTTGCCAGGAGGGCCGGTCTTGCAAGAAACGCCAGTCACCCATTCTGATAGCTGTAAGACTACGTTTAAGATACAGAGAGTATGTACAAGACAGATACGTTGCGGGGGCTAGCCGTCTGTATGAGTTTATAAGTGCCCAGGAATGGCTACGTTTTGCAAAAAGTGCTTTATCCATGTTTAGCGATCTCATTCTCACACATTTTTTAATAGCCATTTTAAAAGCTGACTGACTGGGGTTCAGGACCCATAGATCACTCACTGACATTTGATCAATGGCGTCCTTAAGAAGGCGACCAAACGTTCCACATGGGTTGTTCTGAGTGATTTCTAGCCAGACTAAGGCTTCTAGTGTACATGGGTCTGCCTGTCTTAATTTATGGCAAAGCTTTAGGTAAGTGCCCACGTTTAAAGCCTCATAATTCAGAAGCCCCATCTCTAGTCTTATCTGCGCTGGGGATGCAGACTTTGGCAGACGGAGAACTCTTTTATAAATTCTGGTTGTGTGCTGGTTTAAGGCAGTGTTCAGTTTCCCCCTGAGTATCTCAATGCCGTAAGAAAGAGTGGGGCCAATTGTAGCTCTCATGACTTCCAAGAGAGGTGCCAGTGTTGGGCCTGATAGGTTTTTGGAAAGCTTACTTAGTGACACTGCCAGGGAGGTGGCTTTAACTGCGATCTCGTTGCGCTGTTTTAAATGGTTACCTCTGGAGTCTAAGTGGACACCTAAGTATTTATATGAGTGACCTATAGCGAGGCTTGTTTTGTCAAATAGCCACCCACCACCGGCGTGTCGTTTTTTACCAAAAGGGACAACTTGTGTTTTCTTAAGGTTGACCTCTAATTGGTTAGTAATTGTGTAGCTAAACAGTTTATCGACTAGCCTTTGCAGCCCGACCATGGTAAGGCTAAAGAGAACCAGGTCATTGGCGTACAATAAGTTGTTTATGGCCATGCCTCCCACCTTTGGGGGGTGACTGTTTGTGTCATCCAGGATACTTGACAGATCTGATATAAACAGATTGAAAAGAAGAGGGGTCAGCACACATCCCTGCTTCACGCCTCTGTTTGTCATAATTTTCCGCGAGAGGTGTGTGCCGGACCCCAATTTCATCCGAACCCAAGTGCGGGAGTGAAGTTGAATGATTGCTTCCAAAAGTTTGTCTGGGATCCCCCATTTTCTTAATTTTTCCCATAGATCTGCCCTAGGGACCCTGTCGAATGCTGCTTTGAAGTCGACAAAGCAACAAAACACTTGCCTAGATGTTAGAAGTGCCTTGTCGACTATGGTTGATACAGCTAATAAATTAGTCATGGTCCCTGAGTTGGCCACAAACCCTGTCTGATTCAACGGAATCAAGTTACATTCCGTAGCCCAGAACCTCAGGTCCTCCAAGAGGAGGCCTGCGTAATGCTTGGCCTCAATGTCCAATAGGGCGATAAGTCTATAATTATTCGGCAAAGAGCGGGATCCTGATTTGTAAATTGGGTGGATTATGGCGCCCCGCCACGAGTCAGGGATTGTTGCAGTGTTCAAGGCATAGTTAAAAAGGTTTGTTAAAATTCCTGACCAAAAGGGTGGGTCAGATTTAAACAGGCTCTGTGGCAGGCCGTTTGGGCCAGGTGCTCCGTCTGATCTAGCTTTTGTCACTGCTATAGCCACCTTTTCTTGAGTCACCTCCAAGTCCTCATTGGCAGATAGTACTCCATTAGTCTCTCTTAGAGAATAGGGACCTGTTGGTCCTGATTGTTCAGAGGATCTAAAGTGGTCAGTTAAAAATGTTACCCAGACAGATTCTTGTATGTTTGCTGTTCCGAAGCTCAATGAGCTCTGATTTACATTGTTAATTAAGGTCCAAAATGTTCTTGAGTTTTTACTCTTACTCTCCCACACCAATTTACACCAGAATTGGGTTTCATGCAACTGTTTGTCTTTGGTCATCGCCAGCCTGAAAGACTTCTGTGCAGCTTGATAATATATTAGAAAATCACTGTTCCCTGGAGATTTTGCGAGTGACCGAGTGATTTTTCTCGCTTTCTTAAGTGACTTTGTCTGGGTTGACATTGTGAACTTACGATGCTGGGATGGCCTCTGGAACTGCTGTTTGGCTGGAAAGAGGTTAATCAGGTGTGAGCAGAGCATTGACCATGTCGCAGTCGGCAAGGCTTCTTGTTTGATTCCACCTCTTATTGCGTTCATGCTTTCTTGCAAGATGTTCTGGCTGAGGTCTTCACTCCACCTGAGGCGCTTTAGGTTCTCTGTGTATATTCCACGGCAAGTTGAGGAGGAAGGTTTATGAGTTACTGGTTTTATGTTAAATGATATGACCTGGGGTCTGTGATCACTTTCGGTTCGTGGGTAGATGTGGAAGCATGCCAGGCAATGGAGCAAGGATGTATTGCAGATAGTGTAGTCCAAATACGAGCGCTTGCTACCATTTGTCCAGGACCAATTAGGGGGGATATCACCCTCCGATCTTCCGTTGATTACCAGGTAGCCAGCGCTATAGAATCGCGTCACGCAGAGTTCTCCCAGTCCGCAATGGGCTTGATTGAGCGGTGTTGATTGTGTAACAGGCTCATTGATCAAAGGTAAGAAAGGCCCTTCGTTGTCTACTGGGATACATTGAAATAAGTTGGTATTAAAATCACCTGTGACAATACAGTCTGTGTTGGGGTGTTCCGCAGCTATGTCGCTCATAATTTCTGATAAACGTGCCAGATGATCTCTTTTTGTTCGCGTACTTGGGTTAATGTACGCGTTTAAAAGGAAAAGTGAGCGCTGATTCCGCCAAGAGTTAATTTTGACCCCGAGTAGCCATTCTTCATCTATAAGTAATCGTGAGTGGGGGCCTTTTAGGTTGTTTGATATGTATATTGACAGGCCCCCTTTGGGGTGGCCATAGCGGCTAGTTCGGAGTGCTGGTTTCCATACTTCTGTGTAACCAATAATGGGGCATCCTTGTTGTGCCCAAGTTTCCTGTATAACTATTACGGCATGCTCACGTAGAAAGGAAAGTGTTTCAGAATTCGCAATTTTCTGGTGAAGGCCACTTATGTTCCAAGAACATATTGAGAAAGTGGAGTCTGCTTGTGGGTTAGGCACGGTTGCTGGAGGGGTTACTGAGGGTGTTGGCTTTGCCGGGGTTTTTGGCTTGGGGCCCCTGCTCTCTACTTCAGACGGTCATACTGAACTTTTAGTTGACAAAATGGCTGGAAGCCACTCCCAGTCTTGGGTTGTGTCGGCATAGGTGACCAGTCTTGGAGGGATTTTGTGTTGTTCGTCTGGGCCCGATGCATTTTTTAAAATTGAGTAGGGTCTTGGGTGACCCTCCGGTTTGATGGGTCCTGTTTTCCGAGAGGTAATTGGCTGGTTTAATGAAGTGGGAGGATAGCCTGGGATGGAGTATGGATACACTCGGATGCCCCAATCCCGCAGGATGTCCTTATGATCCAGAAATGCTCCGACCCAGCTAGCTGATTTAAAAGACACCAAAGTAGCTTCAGAAGGTTGGGCGCCTCTTGGTGGGAGGAATTCGATAGCTTCGATGTCCTTTGATACCAATCCTGTGAGCCCAGGGATACCAACCGCTAACTTTATTATAGTCGACCTGTTGAGTATATCTTGCCGTCCCTTTGATTTGTATTCTGGTACCAATAGGATGTAGGAGTGTGATGAATTGTTGTTGTTCTCCTTATTATTTTCACTTGGAGCCATCTTATTGTAGTTATTCAGTGCAGTGTCTGCGTGCAATTCTTGCTCCAGTTGTGATGGCCGATAAGGGGCCTTCCATAAAGGCTGATTGTTTTTAGATGTAGTTGTTTTTTGATTATAAATAGTTTTTGTGAAATTCATTGTCGTTGTTTTGGGGTTTACACTGGGCTGTGTCGTGACTGTTGCTAATTTAGATTTTTCTTGAGGCACTATGGGCTCGGGTAAGATTGGGTCGTCAGTGATCGTCCTTTGTTGTTCTATCGCTGTGCTGGACTCGACAGTTGCTGTTCTCACAGCTGATTTGATTGGCTCATGAGCGTTCCCCTCAGTTAATTGAATTGTAGGTTCTAGTGGAACTGCTTTAGTGTTGTTGGCACTAGGGTTTACTGGGGGTGATGGTGTAGCTGTCTCACTTAGGGTTTTTTTGTTGGCCGCCGTTTAAAAAAGGGGAAAGAATTTCGGGTGGGCGTCTGTTGCTTTTGCCCTTATTTTGTTTCTCTGTTTGCGCAAACGTTTACGCTCTCTATTACTGCAGGGTGGAAGAGGGGCTGATGGTCCTTCCACTTTGGTATGGTCTGAAGACATTAAACAGGCCGTTTGCCCTGTCACTTGGTGACCTGGACGGGTGGTACACTCGCTAAGGGCCCCAGCGTTATCGGTCATCGTTTGGGACGGTGCAGGGCCCATTGGTGAAGCGTTGGATTTGCCGGTTTTTAGCTGTTCGCTGAGCAGGTTTGGCCTGAGAGTGGTTCCCCAGCTTGACTTAATGCCTTTGTTTGCAATAGACCATTGGTTGTCTAGATCTTCTATTCTTTGTGGTTGCGGACAGGGAGTTGTGTGGGGATTGCCTCCCTTCAGCAGCTTAACTTCATTTATTACACTGGTTAAAAAGCCTGGAAGTGATGATAGTGAATCAATAATTGGGGAGCGGCAGCAGACTGACTGTATAAGCTTTGTTGAAGCTTGCGCTCCCATTATTAGATTGTTCAGTTGGTCAAGTTTGCTGTCGATCCCCGCCGTGAATAATGCCAGGGTATTCAGAAGATCGACCTGCACATCCAGTTTGTCCGAATGGAAGTTCAGCGCATTGACTATTTGTTGCATCGTCTGAAGAAGTTGCGGCCAAACCCCTACAGCTGTAGACTCTTCTTGGTTGGGCTTCAGGTTTGGCGTGGGGTTGGTTGGGTTTTGGTTATTTTTAAAGAAGAATGAGAGGTCAGCTAAAAGTTGGTCGTTTGGATCAGGGTTTTTGGGCAATTTTTGTGGGGGGATCGATAAGGATACCGGTGATAAAAGAGCTGTATGCCGAGGACTCAACGCAACAGAGTGCTCCATTGATGTGCTTATACCTGGAGATGAGTGGGATAGT
The DNA here is from genome assembly GCF_964261635.1 of Lissotriton helveticus. NCBI lineage: Eukaryota > Metazoa > Chordata > Amphibia > Caudata > Salamandridae > Lissotriton > Lissotriton helveticus. Next base: position 869,326,098 of record NC_136067.1, on the reverse strand, counting down.
TGTAGAATATTGTTATGCGAACGAGTTTTGCGCATGTATTTGTGCTAGGGTTAGTTGACGATGGGGAATCATTGTAGATTCTTTTGTCACATCTAGATCTTGTTGAGTAGAGGTTATTGTTAATTCTGGTTTCTGAGTATGTTTTGTCAGAAGGCCTGGAGAGTGTTGTAAGCTCCCCGGAGGGGGTTGCAGCGGGGGTACTCCTTGGTTGATCTCTCCTGTGCGTGGTCATTGTTGTCCAGGTGGCGACTCTGAATGATGAATAGTTAGGTTTTGTTTGGGATCTGGGTTCCCCTGCCAGACCGGGGATAGGTCGTTCGTTGTTGCTCCAAAGATGTAAACTCCCGGTGGTTGCGCTAGCTCTTTGCTTCTCATTGACCACTGTAGTGGAGAAAGCGGCTGCAGGGAATGCATACTTATCTCGGCAAGCTGATCCGAGGGTGCGGGATTGATTAACTCCTGCGACTGGGATTTTAAGAATCCATTGGTCGTTGATGGAATTTTTTTGAAGTAGTCCAGTAGATTCGAGGGTTTTAAGCCAGTTGGCGTGTCCATACTCTTGCTGTTAAGGCTCAGGTTGCAGCTACCATCTGGCAAGGCTTTAGTCGCGGTTTCCTGATGGGCCAAGACGGACTTGTGGTTACCCTGATGGGGCTCATCTTTTAGACCCTGCTGTTTTGATTTCCGCCGTTTAGGTGCCGTTAAACTCTTTCGTATTTTCCCGGATCTCATGACTTGCAGGATTGTTCAAACCAATTTTGTGCTGTAGTGAGAGTTGTAACTGAAGCGGCTGGGGGGACGCCGCCAGAGCTGGTTGCAGATTGAAGATCTGAAAAGGTAGTGGTATATTAGATCCGTAGTGGATCTAATGGGTCTGCAGGCTCTGACTTATCCGGGGTCTGAAAGCTAGACGCTTAGCTGCTTCTGGCGTTGGAAGCTAGTTAACCGGTTTCAAGCCGATGGCTTACTGCACTGTCGACCAGGGGGTGCCGATTGGGGATTAGCTGAAGGGGGTGCAGTTTTAAAGCTTTTTTGGCTCTTTTCCTGGCACTTTTTGAGCTCTGCCTCATCGTTGGCTAGAACGAGACAAGCTGGGTTCAGGCACCCCCCTGCACTGTACCTTATCTCCGACCACCGCTGTTTGCCTACAGGAAACTACTCCACTGAGCCCGGGCCAAACGAGACTGGACTGGGGGTCAGGACCTCACCTCTTGTGCTCCCCCAATGGGGTCAAGCACAGATAGTGGAGCGAGGGGATCAGATGACACACCAGATGACACACCAGCCGGTCACAGTTAAGGTACGGGCAGCAGCGGAGCCTGGCTGGTGTTTGCCAAACTCGGGTGGGGGGGAAGGATGGCAGTGGGAGCAGCCCCAGAGCTTGGAATGGCAGCCGAGAACACCGCACGGACGGTAGACTAAGCTGGCCAGGAGAAGACAGTACATAAAGTGGCCGCCGACCGAAGAGGACAAGGTAAGGCAAGGCACAACGGGGCTTCCTTCCTATGGGGGCACTGAGATGTGAAGCTGACACGACTGACATGGGAGGGAACCCAGGCAACGCAAGAAGAGCAGCCCCCCGTGCGGCGGCAGCAGCATGCGGTTCAGAGGGCCAGGGAGGCGGAACTATGTCGGTCCGAACAAACCTGCCCGGCCAAGCGCCCAGCGTCCCGCCCCGCCCACAACCAGCGGCCGCTAATGGCGGCGGCTGCAGCGGAGACAGGCAGAGACGGCCACACGCCTCCTGGCACACACTCTCCCGCACGCCGCTTTTTGCCGACTTACCGGCAAGCCTGCCATCTGCCGCCCGAGCCCCGGTCAGTACGCCAGTGCCGACAGTCCCCCAAGGAGAAACAGCCTACCTCGCCCACACGATCGCCGACACACTCCTGACCGCCCCTCGCTCGCCGTGACTTGTCTGACGCACGTCCGGAGAATCTGCTGCAGGTTCCGTTAGTGGGTATAGTTAGGTAGAGTATATTTATATAGAAAATAAAACTAATTCCCATATACCTCCAATATTGATTGGGCCTTGCACTGCTTGGTATCGTAAGGCCCATGTCCTTATTTAGTGTATGTATGGGATTCAGTAATACCAATGTTAATCATACTTGAACGATCTTTCAGATCTTCATTTTTTACCTGCATTTTGTTTGGATTTTCCTGTTGAAATTTTGACTTTAATCTTCTGGTGCATTGATGTTACTGATGTGCCATCTTGCCTTTTTAATTTGCAACACACAATGTAAAAATTTAAGTAGCTGTTTAATGAGACCTCATAGAGCTCCCGCTGCATAACCAAGTCTAATTGACTTTTAACTTAGGAAACTGAATACAGATTCCAAAGCACTTAATTTCCAGCTGTGGGCAAGATTGGCTAACATCTGCATACATTTGGTAGATATGTTGAATATAGGAATTCTTCTCTGCTTCAAAAATTTTGCACCCACATGCAGATGCCAGTGTATGAGCATCAGCTTGAGCCCTGCTGGATTGTAATATCTCGAAACCTAAAGGAGGCCTGGGTCCGTACGCAAACTAGATAGCACCCCTATTAAATTGTATACATACTTTTATCTAGTTGCAATAATAAACCAAAGTTGTTTATAATAGACAAACAAATGTCACGAATTCACAAGCTTGTGTGATTTACTACACTTATTTTCATTTTATTTAGAAGAATATTTGATTCATTTAAATCATGTCATCATAAAGGGCAACACATTATTGTACATCTTATTTAAAAACAATAAACATGTACAAAAACGACAGGTATATCGACCTGAAAACTGAAAATACAAAACATCAACTAAGGCTTAACACACTTATTAACAGTATGAATGTATAACATATGACACCAGTCCTTAACTGGAACTGCAAACACTGGGCAGAGGGCCTTAATATCTCCAACTGAATGTCCGTTATCTCCTGCCCGTGTGTAAAGCCTTGGGAGTTATGGTTTAAAGTGTTGTCACACAGAGAGTACTATTATTGAAAAATCTCCCCTAGAGCACACTACAAATATCTTGTCCCAGAGACTGGGATCAATGCATTTCAAACCCTGAAATCGTTGTAGGGTTTTTGTCAGGACCTGGACTTGGTCATGTCTTTCTATGATTTAAAAGATGTCCTTAATGAAGCATTCATGCAATAGTCAAGTGCTAAGTCAAAGTAGTTGTTTGGACCCTTTGTCTTTTTCAGGCACTCGATGATTCTAATTGTTGGTGCTTTCAAAGCCTCGTATTATTTAGTAGATCTAGCGTTCTTATCCGACGTCGGTTTCTGTGATGAATGTCTTCTCACCTGTCAGAATTGTAATATCTAGCGCTAAAATCATTTATCATTTATATCTGATCCCAGGCTACTTTGTGTCACCTTATATATTTAAGACTTGTATAATATTTGTCCTTAAGTTGTATTAAAAGTTTTCTACTATACATATACACGGTTTAATATCACAGGACCTAGTGTAGAAGGATATGTGACCTTGTCTCTGATGTTCAATGTTTACTCTCAGTTCTGGTTCCAGCATCACTCCCTCTGTAATTGCTGATGTAGGTTCAACAGAATTCAGATTAATTTAGTATTAAGTGTAGTAGTTGAACACACAAAATAACACTTCCCAGCAGTTGGAAGTACTTTCCTGTCCGTTCTGACAGTGTTGAATTTAAGTTTCATAGAGATGTTCATATACACAATATGTTTTCCTCATAAACTGCTAGTCAGTTTCTTTTTTCTGTTGGTTTGAGCAGTACAGTGCTTCTTTTTCCTACAACTGGCCTTCCTGCCATTCCTAAGTGGACTACAGTGAATGCAATGAATAAAGAGGTGAACTTACAGCATAGAGCACATGGGAGAAAGCGCTGCTCAGGCCAGACATCCAGTGAAAGTAACCAGGACACTCCAACGGGTTACTAATAGCCCTCAATCCTCTGTAAGACATTTATAGACTATGGATTTAAGATGGCCAATGGAGAAGGAGCTCTTATTCACGGGCTCTGAGGATAAGGGTTCGCCATTGGCGTAAATCCCTGTTAAATCCTGCCTACTGAGCCCCGTCTCCACCCTGGCAAGCTGGTGTAAGAAAGCAATCTTTGGAGTGGCCCTCTTCTGGGGTCAGGACAGCAGATAGTCGATGCTGATGGGACCACCTGGCACTGGAGGCGACCCCTTCCTCCTTGCCTGCTGCCTGCCTTCCGAGGGCAGATGCCCCTGCTGTGTCTGTCCGAGAGACGATTCCTCGTTGGGATGACTTTGGACCTTGATCTGACTCTGGTGGAGATCTCTTCCTTTCCTGCTGACCGAGCTTGGGTGTCGCCCTCTTCAGGTCAGGACGGCAGATGGCCAACGCTGCTGGGTCAATCTGGCACTGAAGGTGACCCCTTCTTCCTTGCTTTCTGAGGGTGGAGTGCCCCCTTCTGCTGCATCCTTCTGTCAGTGCAAGCAGTGCAGAGCAGGATTTGTCACCCACCCCATCCACGGGCCTTTGGGCAGATCCCCATTGGAGCCTCCATGCTTCGTGCTCCATTGCCTCTGCTGCTAAATTCGGGACGAGGATTGGCTGTACCGGAGCTCAATCTATATACCGCCCGCCCGCTCTAGCCAGACCGGAGCGCCATTGACGTCAGCTCGATGGAGCTGCTATGCCGCCACATCTGGAAAGAGGCAGGGGGTGCCACGGAGCAGGAAGTGCCTCTTGCCCCAACCTTGTGATCTTATGGACCAAGCCCATGGTGGCTGAGCTGCTACGCTGCATCGATCTTCGACCCAGTGACGAAGTAAGGGAGAGGCATTGAGTTAGGTTAGACCCCTGCCCCAAACACTGGGTCCAGCGCAGTCACTCCATTTTAGGGATTTTACATGCCACTGACCTGACCGGACCCAATTGTGGACGTGGCCACCATTTTATGCAGTCTTCCCGGGAGCAGGCTGCTCGTTGTGATAGAACAAGTGCTGCCCCTGTTAAAATTTGCTTTGACCTTACCTGCTGCTTACTGCAGGCCCTGACTGGTATGTGCTAGTGCAATTATATAGGCACTAGTCCGCTGTGATGATCACAATGATGACCGTGATCTAGAGACTGCCCGGCTCAGGATGCCTATCGATGAGTGTGGGTCTGGGAGGTGTGGTTTCTCATTGTGCTACTAGGGTTTGTGGTTCTGTCTTCCCCCCTCACTTAAGCTTCCCCTAGATCTCCATTTCTTATGCCTGCATTGCCATTTCAGGATCCCTCCCAGTCTGTAAAGCCCTGCCTTAAGATGGTGGTCCCATGATATCAGAAATGGTAATAGGACTATTCTTCCTGAAATCCCTTTGAAATGGAGAATGATAATAGTCTTTTTCTTTCCCAGAAAATCTGAAACGGTATAAGGACCTTCCCCCCGCCCCTGCAGTCCCTGTGAAATAGATAATAAAAATAACTATTTTCTCGCAGGCCCTCTTTAAGAGATGCTGGTCTCTCTGACCTACTACAGCTCTAAGGGAAAGGAAAGTTGGACTTCTAGTGACTCATACCTGATCTTCGGTAAAACGAGTGGCCATCTCTGAAGAATTTCTGCTCACACTGTCTCTAACACACTTTTTTCCGCACTATGAGATCAACCTCTACCATTTCATTTTTGTCCACACATTTAGTCACTTTTTTCAACCAGACCTACCTCTCTTTTGTCACTGGACTATTGTTTTATGTCACCCTGAGTCTCCCTATCATATCTTCTTCACTTATTGTTTAATATTCATTCCTTCTCCTTCCTTCACCTCTCCACCGAGTCACTACCCCCCATATTCCTGCTCAGTCAGGTGCCTGGTTAGTTGGATGCTCCCCCTTCCTTTCCCCATTGTTCCTCGATAGTCACCCCTCGCATCTTACCTTCCCAGTGCCTCTGGGACTATCTTTATGTACTCCTCCTGTATGTAACACCTTTCCACTGACACTGCACTCACAAGAAACTTAGCAGTCACATTTTTATTTCCTCCTTCCTCCACCTCCATCAAGCTCCATATGGATTCCAATTTATCTACAACCTTACTTTCTCGCTTAGAGCCTTCAGCTCTTAACGCACATAAAATCATGTATCCTCCCAACTTGTATACGAATGCATCAAAAAACTTTAAACATCGACTCCTCAATTCCCACCAAGAAACTCTTATCTTGGATCCTTTCTTCTGCATAAAAAGAGGAGCTTTATTCTGTGATCTTATCTTCTTTACCCAACGACGCGCCCAATGGAGAAACGCTCTATACTCATTTTGCATAATGATCACATCCAAAAACACTCCCCATGGTCGAAGAATCATGGTTGCCCGCTCACCAGTTTATAAGTTTGAAGCTACTATCTCACTTTACAACAATGGAAATATCCTTACCCAATCCTCTGCTCACAACCTTGATTTGTTCAATTACCTTTTCCCCACTATAAAAAACTTGGTAAACAACACAAAAACTGCCACCTCCCAAAATCATCCTACCCCCTCTGCCAATCCCATGATCCCTCCCTTCGCGTCCATCCCCAACCAAGATGGCCTTCTTTAACCTTCCCTCTCCACCCCTCACAACTCCAATAATATCTGCTTACTTGACACTAACCCATCATCGCCATCTACTGGGTCTGAGCACTGAGCAGGCCTGCATCATGCGCCAAACCTGCCCTCATGCCCACCGCACTCCCAAAGTAGCCAGCCCTGAGACACACACCTCTAACAATCTCATAATCACCCCTTCCTTACCCGTGACCTTTAACAACCATATCAACGGGCCCAAAACCATCATCGTAGACTCATCTTCCTCACAATCTGGTACAGAACTTTCAACCCCTGATATCAGACAGACCCCTCACACTCAAGAGTCCTCACATAGCCACTTAATGTGCCCTTTTTCACTGCCCAAAACACGCTTCACTCATAACCCCTCCTCGTCTCAGAAAGCTCTCACTAGCCAACCTCTTACCACGACTATCTCCTTGAACACACCCCTCCCACACCACTGCCAGCCTCTAGTCTCTGATCCCCACTACAACTATTCACTCGGCTCCAAGCTGGATGAGATCACCCGGGCCATCCACCAACTCAAGTCTGATGTTAAAAGCATTCTACTCCTCACTTCGGTTCTGGCAAAAAAGGGGTGCCTAAGCAACTCTTTTGACTCAAACATTCAAAACCTCGCCTTTCCCACATACCTCAACTCTAGGCCTTCAGCACATCACCCCCTCTCAAAGCTCTCTAAAACTCCCAACCCCGTTCACTTCAAATGCAAAAACTTTCCCCTCCCCAATGACCCTACCCGACCCATTAGATTAAGCCATCCTCTGATTGACAATGATATTCTCTCGCTCCTACACTCCTATGACCCAGCACTCACTGACTATACCCCCTATCACTGTCAAATTGAGGCAATATATGGTGACCCGCATAGAGAACTCAGGTCTAACCCTGGAGCCTTAAATAACAACAACCTTACACTAGCCTCCACCTCACTCAAAGCCCAGGTCAACACCAATTCGAAGCTCAAACGCATCCTCCTCCTAAATTGCAGATCTGCTGTAAAACACACAGCAGATATTGCTGCCCTCCTTCTCGACCAAGAGCCTGAGCTCCTAAAGCTGACCAAAACCTTGCTTAATGTCTCCTCTGCTCCTATCCTTGACTTACTAGGTGCAAGGGGGTGGTATTGCTTCCATCTATCACATCAATCTCATGGTTACACAACTTCTGTCTTCAGCTCTCCCTGCATATAAATACCTATGCTTCGAGGTTACGAGTAAAACCAGACTAATCATCAAATTCCACTTGTTCTATCATCCCCCTAGAGACAGTATTTCCTCTATTGAACAGACTATGGAAATTACTCTACCAACGCAGATCATCACAGCACTCAGATCAATCAATCAATCATTTGTGAAGCGCACTACATACCCGCGAGGGTCTCTAGGTGCTGGGGGGGGGGGGTGCTACTGATTGAACAGCTAGGTCTTGAGTATCCTCCTGAAGGTCAGCTGGTCTTGGGTCTGTCGTATGCTCAGTGGGAGGGTGTTCCATGTCTTGGAGGCAAGGTGGGAGAAGGATCTCCCACCAGTGGTTGTTCTTCGGATGTGCGGGACGGCAGTGAGTGAGAGGTCGGCATAGCATAGCTGGTGGTTGGGGCTGTAGAAGGAGAGCTGTCTGTTGAGGTAGGCTGGGCCGATCTTGTGGAGTGCCTTGTGTGCATGGGTGAGGGGCTTGAAGGATATCCTCTTGTTGACGGGGAGCCAGTGCAGGTTTTTCAGGTGGGGGTGATGTGGCCGTGGCGTGGTACGTCGAGGATCAGTCATGCTGAGGCGTTTTGGATGCGTTGGAGTTGTTTGATGAGCTTGGTCGGGGCTCCCGCGTAGAGGGCGTTTCCGTAGTCGAGTCTGCTGATGATGAGGGCCTGGGTGACTGTCTTTCTTGTGTCTGTCGGGATCCATCTGTAGATCTTGCGGAGCATGCGGAGGGTGTTGAAGAAGGAGGAGGAGACGGGGTTGACTTGCTTGGTCATTGAGAGCATTGAGTAGAGAATGATTCCCAGGTTGCGTGCGTGGTCCGTGGGTGTTGGGGCTTACCCCAGTGCCGTCAGCCACCAGGAGTTGTCCCAGGCTGAAGGGTTGGAGCCGAGGATGAGGACCTCCGTCTTGTCCGAGTTCAGCTTCAGATGCTGGTCTTCATCCAGTCGACGACGGCCTTCATTCCTTCGTGGAGGTTGGCTTTGGTGGTGATGGGGTCCTTGGTGAGAGAGAGGATCAGCTGAGTGTCATCGGCGAAGGAGATTATGTTGAGGTCATGCTGTTGGGCTATGTGTGCATGCGGGCCATGTAAATGTTGAACAGCGTCGGACTAAGGGAGGATCCCTGGGGTACGCCGCAGATGATCTCGGAGGCTTTGGAATGGAATGGGGGAGGCGGACACTCTAGGTTCTGCCGGAGAGGAAGGAGGTGGTCCAATCCAGAGCCTTGTCTCGGATCCCTGCGGCGTGGAGGCGTGCACGTAGTGTGCGATGGCAGATGGTGTCGAAGGCGGCAGAGAGGTCTAGGAGAATGAGTGCTGTGGTCTCGCCGTTGTCCAGCAGGGTCCCGATGTCATCGGTGGCGGCGATGAGAGCAGTCTCGGTGCTGTGGTTGCCGCGGAACCCTGACTGGGAAGGGTCCAGGATTCTGTTTTCTTTGAGGTATCGTGTTAGCTGTCTTTTGACGGTTTTCTCGATGACCTTGGCCGGGAAGGGGAGCAGAGAGATGGACCGGAAGTTCTTGAGGTCTCTTCGGTCTCCCTTAGGTTTTTTGAGTAGGGCGTTGATCTCAGCGTGTTTCAAGATCTCTGGGAAGGTCGCGGTCTCAAGGGAGAGATTGATGACGTTGCGCAGGTGGGGTGCGATGGGGCTGCATGCTTTGTTGAAGACGTGGTGCGGGAATGGGTCTTCCTTGGTGATTTTAACCTTTACTGGAATGACTTGAATGACTTTTCCGTAGATAGTCTCAAATCTTTCCTAAGTAAATTCGATCTAACCCAGATATGTGATAGCCCCACATACGTCAAAGGAGCTACCCTAGATTTAATCATTGGCAATCCGAAATCTGTTCAACCTGATTCTATCATCCCTTACAACTGGACTTATCACCACTGCATCATCATCCGCATCTCAAAACATGTTAGCATGAGCAAAATTCAACCAAAAAAAAAACATTGGCAATGATCATTGCGAAACATTAACCTTGAAGCCTTGCCAACTCTCAGTAATAACATCCTACCCTCTGAAGCAATGGGACCAATGTCCATGATCTCATTGAAAACTACAATGGGTCCATGACAAGCATTTTAGACATGGTCGCCCTTCTGCAGTTAAAAAGAATACCTTCAAAAGTCTCCAAACACTGGCAATGGCAGTCTAAATGATGCGAGAAGGAACCTGAGACAAACGCAAAGAATTTGGAGATCTTCGCCATCCCTTGATCATCTCAAAAATGTGGATATCTATAACAAACACATAAGGCTATGCAAAGCTAACTTTTTCACAAACCAACTAAACCTAGCAAAAAATCTACCAAAAAAACTGTTTGAAATTGTCAAATCTCGATCGAACAGCAATATCAAAATCCCCTGGATTGGATCATGCCCATTGCCTAATTGTGAAGATTTCTCCTCTTTATTCATCAGAAAGACATCTTAGTTGGAACTTGAGCTGCAGACTGCTTTAGAGATCTTACCAATCTCACCGTATTTCAGTTCATAACCGCCTCATTGTTTGCCACCGTCACTCACTCCAGGTCGTATCCCTTAAGAACAATGCATCTTGTAGTGCTTTCAAAATCTTGGATGATAACATCATTCTCCAAACGCTCTCAGCATTGAAACCATCCAACCACTTCAATGACCCTCAACCATTGAACTTCTTCAAGGAGATCAAATTATCCCTACTCCCTCTTTGGGCCAAGATTGTCAATGCCTCACTGATTCAAGGCTCTATCCCAGATTGTCTTAAAGCTGGACAGGTTACCACCATTCTTGAAAAAACTATGGCAGACCAAGCCAACCTTAACAACTTCTGCCCAATCTCCAACATTTCAACCTTGGCCAAGCTTATTGAGAAGTATGTACACCTTCAGCTTTGCAGTCACATAGAATGCTTCCGACTACTTGACCAAGTCCAAGCTGGCTTCCGTCACGGTACAGAATTCACCATCACTCACATTGTTGATGATGTGCTCAAGATGCTGGATCAGAAAGATTCTTGCCTTCTGATCCTCCTCGACCTATTGTCAGCTTTCGACACAGTCAAACATGACTGCTTTCTCGACCTACTGGAACATAGGATGGGATTTTCAGGGTCCGTACTTAAATGGTTCGCTTCTTTTCTTCACAATAGATCTCAAAGATTCAAGGTCAACCAACCTCTTTACAACCCTTCCTCAGTCAATCTCGGGGTTCCGCAAGGGTCCACACTCTCTCCAACCGGTTCATGGAGCCTCTAACTGAAATCTTAAAACTATCCAATATCCACTATCCAATATCCACTAGCATATGTACGCTGACGATACCCAATTATACCTGAAAGTCTCCTGCCCTGATGATATCAGTGCCCTCCACTCTACCCTACTGAAAGCCCAAAATTGGTTAACTCTAAATCGTCTCAAACTTAATGGTCTGAAAACAGAATTTCTTTTAATTGTCCCACCCAACCTTTCCCTTGCTATCGTTGAATGGATGAATCAGCTAACAGCCCTTAAGTGCATACCACACATCATTGACTCCATGAGTTCCTTGGGCATAATGTTTGACAAGAGCCTGAACATGCAGAAGCATATTGCGGCCCTCACCAAGGGAACCAACTTCCAAATGCGCATTCTAAGGAAAATCAAACCTTTTTCTCCCCCCAACGACTTCAAATTTGTGGTGCAACCTCTGGTGATCTCCCAAGTTGGTCTAGGGTGGTGCCACCCTCTGTGGTCTCCTGAGATTGAAGATGGCTCCACTCAGGGCCTCTCTTAACTCTGCTGCTAGACTCATCTCCGGCTCAAAAAGATACCACCATATTACACCTGAGCTTAAATCCCTAAATTGGAACCCCTACAAAGCAAGGATACAACAAAAAATTGTTTGCATGAGTGATAATGCCTTACACTACAACACCCCACTATACCTCACGCACAAATTTGTGCTATCTGGTGGCTCCAAGTCCTCCGGAAGTGTCATCAACCTTCTGCTGCAGTCGCAGAAATTCTGTAAATCAAAAATGTATGATCAAGCCTTCTCAGGTATCGCCCCTAGAATTTGGAACTCCCTGCCTCGGGAACAAATCTTTGCCCTAGAAACCCTTATACGCTCGCAAAGAATTGTCCCGTCTCTGTTTTTACCTTTCATTACCAGTGTTTTATTGTACTGATTGGATGCACTTCTGTACTTATCTTATGCTTCAGTGTTTCCCCAGTTGCTCCTTAGGAACTTGTAACATGCTTCGTTTATGCTTGTTCCTTTATGATTGTTTTGATTATGTATGTATGCCATGCCACCATAGAGTTTGCCCTGCCCTGGCACTTCTGACCACCCTGTTCTTTGTTACTCAGTCTCCTCTCTTTTTTCATTCACATGTGAAGCGCTCTGATACCCTCATGGGTCTTGTTTGCGCTATATACAACTTTTTAAATAAATAAATATGAGTAGTGCTTGCCAATGTATTAGTAAGTGACAACGCTCCCAGAGAAGACACCACACTCTCCTGTCAAATGAGGCTAGAAAGGAGGAGGAACCAGTAGAGTAGAGGTGCTGTGCTGTGTGGCTGTGTGAACAACTCATGTGGTAGCAAAATTCCGAAATGTGTTGCATCAGTCTACTGCATCCAGCAAGTCAGTGCCATGCCTTGAATTTCGAAGGAACTTAGTATGGGATAAGTGCAGAACTGTGCTATACACCAATCTGTGGCTTTGTGGGGTAAGTTGTATGCAACTGATCACCTGGTTCATAGGCGGAAGCAAGAGCTGTTTTAGAAATTGCTCTGTTCTTCTCATATCTTCTGCGGCAATGAGGTAAATGGCATTGCTTGGCCTTTCAGTGCATCTCTGATTTGTCAAATTGCTTTGTTAACAGATGGTCGTGATTTCTCAAAACTTTACTTTGTAGGAACACTCTTGTGGAAAACTTCAGTTCACCTAAAAGCTACGTTAAGCAGTATGTTTTAGGAAGACTGGTGTTCATGATGCTGTGGTGACACTGAGGGGCATATTATCTAGCATGTTATTACAACTTTAGCGCCCCTTTCCGGCACTAAAGCGGCATATTTTTTAACGGACTATCAACAAGGCCATGCTAATATGCATTAGCGCATGTTAACCTGCGATAGCAGCCTATCTTGAAACGCGAGTGAATATAGGTGGGTGACCCAATAAACCCTTGCGAGCTTGGGCTGAAAATTAGTAGATGCAAAAGTGCTTGCAAGGTTTTTTTTTTGTGTATATGTTTAAACTAATTTGAAAATAGGAAGCTGATCAAACTTTACTGCTATTGATTTTGGGATCAGTTTAAATTAATTAAAACACCTGTTTGACATCTGATCCAACACTCACTTGGTAAATAAAGTGGTAATAACTCACTAAAGTGAAAATCTACACGGGAAGTAGTTTTGTAAAAAAGCGTTTTTATATATCAAATATACATTTCATGGGGTACAATGTTCTTTTAAAAAGCAAATTAGAATATTCAGTAATGTACAAGTGGACAAGACATATATCAATTGTTCTTTTTCATATTATTAAATACGCTAAGTCTAGCTTAATTCATCAGATTCATCTCAGCGTCTGTTTAAATTTAAATGTTATCGATCACATCAAGGCTGTAGGCATGAAGTGATTGAAACTTACATTTAAAGATAATAAAAAGCTAGACTTAGCGTATTTAATAATATGCACCCCCTTTTGTTCTTCAGATTCTTACTGGGACAGCGGATAAATTGTACTTTGAATTGCAGTGCAATACATATTTCACCAAAACAGGTACCCAGTTCTGGGAACTTAAGTTTGACGATGTACCTAAGACCATACAGATGCACTTTTTGTACCTTGATATAGACAAAAAACGATCAAGTCTTTTTTCCTTAGACAGGTACAGTTGATACATAAGAAATAAGGGTCCTGTACCAAAACGTTATTGAAGCTGTCCATTAGGAGACACAGGTAACCTTCAAGTAATCCTTTGTAACTTCTTGTTGTTGTTCACAATTTATTTTGTTGAACCTGATTACTAAGTTTGAAAAAAGTACTTTTTCAAGCTGATGCCTATATAAAAGTAATAGATGCTCCAAAAGGGAGTATAAAAATGACATTACCTACTTGAGTTACACAGACTCTGGAATATCAGCATTATTTGTAAATGCGTGGATTAACAATTATGTGTTTCACAGGTATTTGATCAATCTGTAATTCTTTGCAAATTGAAATCTATAATCTTTGAGAAATGTTTTAATTTCAAACTCCTCTACAAAGTTAAATAACAATTTGTCACTGTATAGATCAACATATTTTGATCTCATTTTGCACACGGGTAGATAACTGTAAGGTAAATATGTAAAATAAAAAGGTAACAATATGGTTATTGTATCTTTCACAGGGGTCTTATTAGATTTAAGATTGAAAGTCCTGAGGATGGCCTTGAAGATTAGTCAACCATAAGGCCGAAACGTCGACACAGCAGTCCACATTTTTTCGTGTGATTAATCCTGCACAATTTTATTTCAGTTATTTTGGCTCAGTTACGTTGTGTTATAACTTAAAAAAGTGGACTACAACGCAAGTGGTTTTCAAAGAACAATTGATATATGTCTTGTCCACTTGTACATTACTGAATATTCTAATTTGCTTTTTAAAAGAACACTGTACCCCATGAAATGTATATTTGATATATAAAAACGCTTTTTTACAAAAACTACTTCCCGTGTAGCTTTTCACTTTAGTGAGTTATTACCACTTTATTTACCAAGTGAGTGTTGTATCAGATGTCAAACAGGTGTTTTAATTAATTTAAACTGATCCCAAAATCACTAGCAGTAAAGTTTGATCAGCTTCCTGTTTTCAAATTAGTTTAAACATATACACAAAAAAAACCCTTGCAAGCACTTTTGCATCTACTTATCTTGAAACGCAGCGATAAATATTGTGAATTATATGCATAGTAGGCGTTCCCTACATGAACTGCATTCAGAAAGTCGCTATCACAACTTCGCCGTATTAGCAACACGGCCCGGACCCTCGAAGCAATCAAAAAAGCTGCGCTAGGCGCGGTTATCGTTGGAATCTAACACTTATTTCAAACCGGCCTTAACCATCTTGTGAATGGGAGGTGGATTGGATGGTTAAGTCCACACACGACTATCATCAAGCTGTTCATTATTGCTGCATGATTATCGCTGGAATTCCAACGTTAATGTAGCTTATCGCCGTCATCCTGGTTTTAACACAGCGATGTAAACCAGCGATAGACGGCGATAAGAGAAAACTCGCTAAGCAAGCATTGCGATAATTATCGCAATCTGTTGTTAATATGACCCTAAATCTTTGTGGACATTCCCAGTGAGTGTGGTGATGGGATAATGCATTTTGCATGATGTTCATTATCTGATAATCCCTTCTACTGAGTCCTTGCATTAGCACTTGTACCCTTTGGAGTTGCATGCTAATGGTCTAGATCTCTCATCACTGGTTCTCATGAGCTGCATAATCTGTATAATTTTTTTTGCATAAAATCATTGGATAATGATTTGACGACAACATGGAACCTGTAAATAAATGAATGTGGGTGTGTATGACCCCCAGGGCTTAATTAACTACAGTTGAGGTGCTGTGGATGAAATCGGGAGACAGTGTTTTTCCTTAATTAGAGTGCTCTCTAGTTCTATTTTATTGCTTTTCATTTGTATTTCATTTTTTGGATGGCACTACAAGCCACTGAGGAAGCCTCAGATAGCTTTGATCTGATAACATCAGTATTGGGATCAAATAAGGAAATATAACATGGACTAAAACTAAAAGTCATAAGAATAATCTGATATGAAGAGATAAAAGACTCTGGTAGAGTCAGTGTATGGACAACAAGTGTAATGCAGGGTTTTCAGTTTGTAAACCATGAGGTAAGGAACTACTTGGAGGCTAGCCATACTCTTCTCGGCTTACCATGAAATACATTTAATCACATATATCTCTGTGTCCATCGCTCCTTTTGTTGTGAATCACTAAAAAGATTCTTTTTTCTTGACTGGATTTGTAAAATATGCTTTTTTGCAACTATAGCCCACATTATGAGTGGTCTGGTAATTTAGTGGGATAATATGTGGGTTCTGGTCCTCACAGAACCAAAATCCTCATGTTCCAGTGTGAAAATCAATTGTGGATGTGCAAGACAGGATATTCACACCCATTGCAGTCTATCATGCGTTGGTATGGTCATGCATATATGCCTGCCTTCACTGTACGTATGCTCTCATTTCAGTTGTCAAAAACTGTAATTATCAACATTCTCTCTTTGCTACAAGCGATATTTTCTTTCCTCTGGATTTTGGTTCCATGCGTGGAATCTCGGTGATTGAAATATTCGGTATGCGCCATCAGACTCCTAGTTTTCCCTTTTGGAAATCTTGTGTCTGATTTCAAAATGACATATGCTATTTAATGTGCCTTTACGATTATGTCAAAGAGTTCATTTCTCAATGTTATTACTGCACACATTGATTTTTTCCTCCATCTCAATCTTTTCAGAGGGATTCCATTTGTGCGAAATGAAACTAAAACACTGGAACAACACATGCCTCTTTTTATTATACAACTGAACTGACAAAACTGCTTAGTATCTAAATGAAACCATTTTACCAGGTGTAGATAGATTTATTCTATCTTTCAAGTATTGAATTCAAACGAATTTATATACAGAAGGCATATTTTAATAGTGATGTTGTCCCATTGAGAGAATCTATGTCAACTGTATTTTATAGACTAATCTAGTACAGTGTATGTTGGCACATACCTACTAGGTTACTCTGAATGCCTATGACCACTTTATTTGCTCTGCCCTATCTGCAATACCTATAATAGAAGTGCAAAGTTAGTGTCAGTGCATTAAAAAGTGGTAAATCTCTCATTTGCATGTGGGTACGTGACCCATTAAACTGTTCTCACACGCGACCTTATTTTTTCCGCATTCTCTGAATTTTCAGATGACTCGTTTTTTTTTTTTTTTTAGTCTTTTTATTGAAGTTAAGACCAAACAGTGGCCATCATGGTCACACACAAGGGCTGCAAAGGCGTACAGTAGATCACACAAGGGGTACAGTGTTACTTCAATGTCATGGCAATAGGACTGCAATATATCAAAACATTTAGACGTCTATCTCAAGTAGCGATCGTCGAGGCTGGGGGGGTTCACACATGCCCCCTCTGTAGTCGTTCCATTTATCCCATGTCTCCCCCCATTTTTGGGGGCACTCCTGGGCTACACATAATGTCCTGTCTTGCAACATGCACCAGTCCATGTCCCGTTTGATGACTCGATTTTTAATTTAACTTGGTCATATAATTTCTAAGTTCTATTTCTTTTAAACTGGTCAGAATCTGCACTAAGAAACAGCTTCCTCCCGCGCAGAAAATTACGAGGCCATGGAAGCAAGTATCTGAACCCTTATTTCTAAAAACTTTATCAGCTATTCTGCTTGAACTTTCAGGGGCAGAATGCCCTGACCTGACCATTGTTAATAACTGTCTAACTTCGGCCCTGGATCGCATTGCACCTCAAATGATATGCCAAGGGAGATCAACTCCGTCTGCCACTTGGTTCCATGCTGCTCTCAAAAAGGCGAGGTCACACTGTAAACTCCTGTAACATAGGTCGAGGAAACCTTATGACCTGGATTCAAAACTCACCTACAATTAAGCGCTAAATACTTTATGGAGTGCAGTTCACAAGGCACGTAAAGATTTTATCTTATCTTCTATCACTACCACTGCTAATAAACCTCATCAACTTTTTAAAGTGGTGACTCATTTCTCCCACAGGAAGCCTCACCTATCACCGACAAGAGTACCCATTTGGGCCCTCGATTAGACAACCTTGATCCCATTTACACTCATGGACTCTGCCACTCTATTGGCCAGCTGTCAGTCGGGATCCCCATTGGACCTATGCACCCCATGCCCCAATGATTATGGGATGTGGATATCTAAGGTTCAGCTTGGACTTGGCTGAAGTCTTATTTGGAGGATCACATCTGCAGTCAAACCACTTGATTGCGGGGTACCTCAGGGCTCTGCCCTAAGCCCAAGGCTTTTTATTATTTACTTAGCTCCTCTGACCAAGCTAGTGAAGGCATGGGACATAAGCATCAGCTCTTACACAGATGTTCTGCAGTTGATGCTCTCATTCTAGAGAAAGAGGTGGGTGCATTGACAGCCTTTAAGGGATGCCTGAGGGCCTTCAGTGAATGGATGAATGCAAGAAGTCTTAAGTTAAACGGTGATAAAGCAGAGATTCTTATTTTTGGCACTAACCTACATCCTGGCGCCCTCAACTGGTGGCCCTCAGAGCTTGGCTCCCCCACCCCTCTCCTGAAGTGGTAGTAAGACACCTTGGGGTCAAATTTGACACCAATTTATCCTTCAAGCCTCAGATCAGATCAGTGTCTGCCAGCTGTTTTCATACGTTGAAATCGGTTAGGAAGATGATTCACTTGATACCGGAGGAGGGTCGTAAATCTGTCATCCATACCCTGGTAGCATCAAAACTAGACTATGCAAGCAGGTTTACAATCCTATCTACTCCTATCTACTCTACCTCCTGCAGAATATTCAGAATGTGGCAGCCTGGCTGATCCTGTCGTTCTGTTAAGGTCTCCATGCACAATCTTTATTGGCTGCTCATTGGTCGCTGCATCAAATTTAAAGCCCTATACTTGCCTAAAGCGCTTACGAACATAAAGGCCACCACTATCTGAGGTGAGAGCACTTCCCTCCAAAGGACAAATACTTTTAAATATCCAGAGGATCAGTAAGGCAAGAAGAGGGGTCTGCTCCTTTTCCTACTTAACCGCTAAGCTATGGAATTCTTTGCCTTCAACCCTTCGCCTTGCACCTTCTGAACCTGTGTTCTGTAAATATGCCTATTTGACAAGTAGGCACCTTGCTTCAGGTTTGGGTCTTTTCTTTCAGTACAGCTCTGAGCCGTTAGTGAGGGGACGCCTCTTCGTAGACAGCTGTGCGCTTTATAAATTGTTTATTGTATTGTATTGTATTGTATACTCCCATCTATATGTAGAGATGCCTTTGCCTGTTTGGAACTAGCAAATCCTGTGGGATCCAACATGACTGACAAGGTACATAAACCAACGCTACAAGAGGCAAACTGCAAACTGGAGCAGGACAAGATGAAAGCACATTGACAAAATGACTGTTGGGGCAATAGGTCCACTGTAAGTGATCCAGCATTCGGGGAATAGTTTTGCATGACCCAAAAGCACAATTTAAAGTGGGAAGCAGGAGGCCTTAGACCCTGTAAGTGATGTTAGGAGCCCTTGTTCTCAGGATTAGGACCCCGTCCCTTATCAGGAGGTCATGACGGTAAGAATCATGGCGTCAGGATCAGTGGGTATTGTTTCACTGGGGCCAAAGGGCATCTGCAGAATGAGACACTCTAGATTGCATACCAAAGTTCTTGCTCCAGTTTGCCCCTGTGGCGTTGTCTTATGCACCTTGTCAGTCCTGTTGGATCTCACTGGATTTGGTAGGTTCTGAGAGATCTCACCTGCACTTGGGTTGGGGTTCCTCTATAAAACAAGGCCATGCCCTCATTTCAACTGCTTGTCAATGCAGCTCTTAGTGAAAAGTAGAGGTGTTTCTGAAGTGGACGGATCATCAAGAACTTCACAATGGAAAGGCTGTAGTAAGGCCCTGTTAATGAGTCAGTTGGAATTTTCCTGCATAAACCCCTGTTTGCGCAGGGATCACAAATCTGTTTTGGGTGCTGTTACTAGCCCCCAGATGCATCAACAAACCAATTTGCGATTCCTTAATAGCGAAAAATACCGATTCGCTATTAAGGAATTGCAAAATGGAATGCATCAAGAAATCACTGAAAAAATAGCGATTTCTTAGAATTCCTTAATTGCAACTCGCAAATTGCGAGTCGCAATTAAGGAATACCTCCCCATTCATTCCTATGGGCCTAGAGGCCCATAGGAATGAATGGGAAGACAATCTCATTGTGCGAATCGCAATTAGCGATTCACAAATTGAGATTGTGATTTCAAGGGTGCAGAGGTGTCCAAAGGACACCCTGTTGCACCCCTGAAATTGATATGTGCACATATGTTGCGCACACACATGCCCTTAGGGCATGTGTGTGCGCAACATGGAACATTAGCGCATTTTTCAAAGTTTTTGCAAATTACCACGAAGTTGTACTTCATGGTAATTTGCGTGCCCTATTAGCGAATTCGCTATTTTAGAAACTTTCATGCATTGCATTTAAGGAATCTAAAATTGAGATTCCTTAAATGCAAATAATCGCAATTTAGTGATTTCTAAAAATGCGATTTTTGCATTTGGGATGATGCATCCCAAATGCAAAAATACCGCTCGCAAAGGGCCAGGTTCTCAGAATCTGGCCCTTTGCGAGCGGATTTTGGTTTGATGAATCTGGCCCAAGGTGTGTTAAATAATTAACCCTGTGTTACATTTTGGCTGGTAAAACCTGCTAGAATTTAAGAGTATACTACATTTACTGTATCATACAGATTTTGGGGTGGTAAGCACCAACATCCATGTGTTATATCCCCAAAACTCATAGCAGATTCTATTTGTTGGCCTTGATAAATATTGGGTATCATTATTTAGTGGGTGTGATAAACAGCACACCTTCGTTCCTACCATTTCAGAATAAGTGACTAAGCGTTGCTTATTTGTTCAAGAAGAAAGACACTGGACTCCGATTTTAAAATAGGAAAAAGAGATGGTGTTCTGTAATCATACTTTGCAAAGTAATACATGTTTGCACATTCTGGAATTTTGTTTTGAAGTAATTCTGGAGAAGCAAACAGTGCTTGGGCAGTGTGCTTTTTCGCTGCAAGTTTTGAGCTCTGTGGCTACCAGTCCAGTAAAGGAAGTGCAACGTTGGCTATCAAGCAACCATTTAAAGCTGAACCCGGACAAAACAGAACTACTCCTCATCTCGAACAAAGAAGAGAATCCACAAATGGTTGAATGGTTAAAAGATATCGATACGCTCAATGGAAACCTCACCTTGCCTAACTCTGTTAAATCACTAGGCATCACGCTAGATACCAAACTCGACCTGAACAAACACATTATGATCTCGGCAAAGAGTGCTTTCCTTAACTTGAAACTACTAAACAAAATTAAACCGTACATTCCACCCAAAGACCTCAAACAAGCCACCCAAGCATTGGTGCTGTCTCAATTGGACTATGGAAATGCTATCCTCTCGGGAATAGCCAAAACTCACCTTGCTCCTCTGAAAACAACCCTCAACGCGGCCGCCAGAATGGTCTCTGGAATAAAGAAATTGTATCTCATCTCTCCGGCACTAAAAGAACTCAAGTGGCTACCAAGTGATATGGGGCGAACTTTAAAACAGCTTGCCTCACTCACAAAGCCCTTCACACAGGCAAACCCGAATATCTGGCTGCCAAACTCAGAAAAGCGGGACAGAAAAGGACTCTCAGAAGCTCTAATACTCTACTCCTTATCCCACTAAAAGCACGAAAACAAAAAACTGCGGCCAGATCCTTTGCCGGAAATGCACCCAAAATTTGGAACTCCACCCCCCCACATCAGAACTATTCCTTCCTTCCCCAAATTCAAAAGCCAGCTCAAAATCATTTTCCTCGACCGCTCCCTATCGAACAGATAGGAGTAGCTCGGAGTTCTAAACGTCACTGCTGCTCTCGTCGAGGTGGTTATCAAGACTCTGTATTTTGAACTCGTTACTATCCTCTCTTACGATTTGTACCCTGAGTATATTGCTTACTGTTCTATGTTTGCCTTATTTTGCACTGCTCTGTACTTGTTGTGAAGCGCTCCGATACCTTCCGGTCAGGCAAGCGGTATATAAAACTTCCTAAATAAAAATAAATAAATAAAATAAATAAGTCTGAACACTCACTGAAGAGTCTTTTAAGAGGAACTTAGGAGGATGTTTTGAGAATCATAATTCAAGTTGAGTCTTGCTGACATAGACAAGAAACTTTTTAGTATTCAAGAGAATATTGATTAAAAGAGAAGCAGTCACAGTTCTTTGTCTTGGGTTGCAAGTAAAAGCTTTATTTTCCACTTTGATGATGTATGTTTTAAAGGTTTTACTCTATTGTTTAGTATCATCAAATGCATATTCCTTTCTCATTGTGGGGATCAGTAGTTGAACTCTTTACTAGGTCTGAGCGAAATTTTAATCACGCCAAAATAATCAGAGTCATTTTAGAAATTTCGCCTTACATCTTATGATGCAAAATTACCCAAAATTACTCGAATTTCAGTCACTCAGCTAATTGAGAGTAATTTGGAGCAAACATGCTTATCACATGAGCACGGAAGCAAAGCGTGAGCAGCTGCTGTTTGTGCTCTGTTGCACTTAGATCTATTTTCTTCAGTGCATGATGTATTTCAGATTAATTTTGGACGCAATGGTATCTTTTGTGGCAAGAAAAGAGCACTAAATGCTGGGTTATACTCCTTTTGTCATCTTGCATAATTTTGCTGTAATTTTGCATGATAACGCTACAGCAATTTGTGCAAGTTACCCCCACCTCTACACTTTATTCAATCACAGAACAACAAAGACACACCTGAAGGCACGACTTTTTTAATGGTCACTTTTTGCACTTTTGAATATACAAAGAGGAACCCAGAGTGATGGAACCCTATTGTAGTGTCTTGTGAGTTAGAGATGATGGGAACCTTTTGGTTTCTGACGGACTCCGTAGAACAGTGACGTCTGTACTTGGGTGTGGGTGATAGAATTCATGATGTAGAATGTTCAGTTAACAGATACAGGCTGAGGAATAAAGACGTATAATACCCAGCTCTATATGTTTTGCGTGTTCTTTTGCATGTACCTGGGCTGGGGCGGACATTAGGACTGGTGATGAGATAGGGGGTTACTTAAACCCAGAAACCCGAAGAACCAAGAGGGTTTTCCCAGAGAGTTTGCTGTGGTCCAGAAAACTGCTTGTGTGTGCCACGTGTGCATGAGTCAAGGTGAAAATCGACTGCTGGTGTATGTGGAGTCAACACGCCACTCCAGACAAAAGGCCTGTGAAGAAATTAAAGGTTGTATTAAAAGTTTGTTTGTAGTTAGCTAAAAATTGGCATGTAAAGTCAAGACAATACTGCACCACACCCTAACACAGAGCCATCATTCATACTGTACATCAACGCTGAAGGCAGCGACAACCAGGTACAGAGAAGAGCTAAGGCTGTGATAGCTGAGTGCAAGAACGCACCAAAAGCAGAAACATTACTGCCGCAAAGAAACACTAAAGGCAGTAGAAACCAGGTACAATGAAAATAGGTGAGAAGTGTGAAGAACCCGTGCAAGAAACAGCCCGCTACTCAGCGTTTAACCGTTAACTGAACCTTCTATGTCATGAATTCTATCACCCACACCCAAGCACTTACATCACTGTTCTACAGAATCCGTCAAGGACCAAAAGGGTCCTGTCATCTTTAACTCACAAGACACCGCATCTCCCTTTTTGTTAAATAAAAAGTACAAATAATACATACATACATCAAAACTCTTCAATAAGTTGTTTTGCTGCGCAAATCTTGCCATGTGAGGTTGCAGAGATACAGGAGAAATGTCCATGACTGGCATTGGTGAAAGATACACTGGTGCAGTCATTGGACTCTCTGTAGTCTCAGTAGATAAGTCTCACTTCTGACATCTGGAGCTGGTGAATGCTGAGGCAGATGCTTGAAATGTGAAGAATCTCACATCATGTACTTTCCAAGATAGTGTGCAGTCATCATGTGTCCTTTGCTATTCACAACCTTCAGCGAGCCAGCATCAAAAGGAGCATCAATTTTGCATTTCTGTTTCTACTTGACAATGACTTGATGTCCTATTTTGAACACAGTACTCTGAGCACATCTGCGTTTATTCACATAGGCCTTTGTGACTCGAATCATTAGTGCAAATGTTGTCAATGTCATCAGATCTCTCAGTGGTCTATTGTGGCAATTTGGTTCCTATGGCTCTCTCAGACATTAAGGTGCAGAGGCTTTCACCCGGGGTAGAATGGGGAGTTGACCTGTATGCTCAAAGCTTAGACTGGAGGTCTGATTTGAGTTAAATCTTTCCCAGCACAGCGCACGGAACGGTCTTCTTGAGGGTGCTCATAAATCCCTCAAAAAGGTAATTCGCTTGTGGCCAGTGAGATGTGATTTTCTGATGCTTGATATATTAGATGAGTGAGAAAATCTTTAACTTCTCAACTTTTGAAAGGCAGGCCATTGTCAGATTTCAAAATCGAAGGAACACCCCGTGTTGCAAAAATATTTTCGAATCTCTCAATGATGATGTGGGACACTTACTCATGTATCTGGTGTTTCCACTGTGATATATTCATTCAATACTGCTGTCACCAGACGGACTCCGTACAACCGTGATGTAAGTGCTTGGGTGGTAGAATCCATGATGTAGAATGTTCAGTTAACGGTTACACGCTGAGGAATAAAGATGTGTAATAACAGGTTCCGGGTGTGGTGTGATCCTTTGCATGTACCCAGACTTGGGAGGATGCTACACCTTTCTCCACAGGATCTACTCCCTGATGGCCTTGTCACTAGACCTTGCCACCTCATTATGCTGTGGTTTGCCAATTAAATCTTGTTCAAGGTGTTATGTCCCCTAGGTTAGTTCCATCATGTATATACCAATTACATACATTGCATCCCATCCACACGACATAACGGCCTTACACAGGTGACCTTTTACCCAGTAGCTGACTTCTGTCTCTCCGACACCAGGCTCTTGGTACCATATCTTAATCTCTGTACCTGACGTACACAAAACATGTCCCCAGGCATTGCAGATTTATTCTGTACAAGAGTCACCACATTTTTCATTTATGGCCAACAGCCAGCTGCATATGCTCATGTTTGTTTAGAAAAGGATTAGCAGGGGATTAGCAAATGATTCTGGAAACTCTCACTCTTTACAAAAGCAGGAGAAGAATTTCTTCTAGGCAGGACTGAGACTGCAGGCTGATCCTTCGACAGACAGAGACCTGACATCCCTTGTGGGGCGCCATCCTCGACGCAGAGACAGGGCCCTTCATTCAGAACCATCAGGTGAGGGGTTAGCCCTTCTTCGGGGAATTCTTGGCTCCATTAGGACATATCCTAGTACTTATACAAGATTCACCTACACCTCTAGGCTAGGCACGGTTAGGTAGGATACGCATCGTAGGAGTACGCCAATGCTATTGTTTTATGTAATATGCTTTTATTCATCTTATTTACACAATGGTAGAAATGTATATACTTTTCACAATATTGGTACTAGCGATTACATTTGTCTGCTCCTATATTTTTATTGTCGCAACTAACATGTTTCATACTAGACTGACGATTGACCAATAAATACTTATTGAAACCATTCCAACCGTCATTCTATGTATTTTGAGAAAAGAAAGCACGAGTGACTGAATGAAAGATACTGTATGGTTTCCATGAAACCTGAGGAATCGGGTTGTCATGTTTAGTGGTTGCCGGAAACTAACTACCACACTGTGTAGTACAGAGGGGTGATAGTGGTACTGAAGAGCTAGCAGGTCTAACAGCTGACTCATCCTGTGGGGATGTCCAGAGTCTGTCTGCACACCAAGCCATCAGTTCAGGTCCTCCAAAACGGGTCGGGCGGACAAAAACTAAAATCCACATAGACGCCTGTCCAGGGGATCAGTGCCCAGCGATAGGCCATGGGACTGACACCCAAACTCTGTATGGGGCTTAAAAATTGGTGCCGATCATAGGGTAGGCCCCACTCACATTGAGGAATCTGTTCAGGGCCTCAGCATACCCCCCTGACACTCACCGGGCTAATTATGGGATAGGTAGGGCCTCCTGCGATGGTAAAATGAGTTGTGAAATAATTGTAATGAACAGAAAGCATGCGTCAGGCTCTATGGCGAAGGAGAGCACTGTTGCGGGACCCTATCATGGCTATACAAAGACCCTACTACAAATGATATCGTGAGCATGAGAGCTGCAAGAGCCGTACATTTTATTTACAATGTACAAAATATGTTAGTGGGACCATTTTAGCGGTGCGGTGCATCACAGCTAAAAGCAGTTATTGTTTAACTGAATGCCGCACTACAGACACACTACATTAAACTCTATACTGAGACAGCCACTGTACTGGGGCACATGGAGTACAGAGACATACAGGGCTCATTTATGCGACTTACTTTACTGTGGAACTCCAGAAACTATGGCAGAAAAGGTCAATAAATGTGTTTATAAATCTGTGCCTTGAGATCGTCTGACCCAGGCGCTTTCCAATTAGTCATAAATAATAATGGCTTGGCATCATCGATCTCATCAGCAGTCAAGGGTTTCTTTAAGGCTTTTGGTCATCATGTTCAAACCAGGCACAGCTAATGTTGTCTAGGTAGTCAGCATGTATTAATGGTTATATTGTATTTCAGAAGTGCAGATGTGTAGGTAGTATTCTTTGAATCAAGATAAAATTATGGCTGTAGTTAATTTAAGTTCCTCCTGTGAACATTGTAAATTAAAATGGACATCAATTTGGAAAATAGGGTTAGGTTACGTCACAGTTAAATTTGTTTGCTTTTACTAATATGTTTTCGTATTGAAGCGCCTTTTCTCATGAAATCAAAAGCCAAAGCAAATTGTTCAAGAACACAGAAGTCGCATCCGTAGTTCTGACAAATGAGAGCTGCACAGCTGGACACAGGAATGATTGTTTCCAGGAACATGCGAGGTGATCTATGCATTGCTTTGATGCGCGTACTGCTTAGGGGCTTAGCGTTTTATAACATTCCCCTGGACTCTAAATCGAGACTCAGATGGCCATAACCCCCCCAAAAGTCTCCAATAGTGTGTCCTATTTGTACTACTGTGCATTAGCATAATGCTCCCACTGCCTGTTAGCAACATCAAGGGCAAATATTATGTCTCGTCCCAGCTCCCTCAAAGCATGTCAGCACACATATGTCAGTAAGGTTGTATTTAAAAACATGCCCCCACATGCATCAATCTAGGATTTTGCATTTCTTAAATTGCGAAAATTAAGGAATCGCTATTTAGGAAATGCAAAATCCTATGCATCGAGAAATCCTAAAAGTTTTTAGGATTTCTTAATTTTCGGAAATTGCGATTCCTTAATTGCGAATCGCAATTAAGGAATGGCATTACATTGATTCCTATGGGCCTAGCGGACCATAGGAATCAATGCCGTTTTGCATTTTTTTTTTCTGCACTCGCAATTTGTTGATGCATTGCAAGGGTGCAGAGGGGGGTCCAAAGGACCCCCCCCTGCACCCCTGAAATGTATTTTCAAGTGCATGTTTCACACACACATGTCCTAAGGACATGTGTGTCTGTAACATGCAAGTTTAAAAAATGCATTTTTTTGCTTTTTTTAAAATTTTCGCAAATTAACACGAGGGTCAACCTCGTGTTAATTTGCACTTCCAATTTCAAAATTCGCTATTTTTTACAAATTGATGCATTGCATTTAAGGAATCGCACAAATGCGATTCCTTAATTGCATTTGCATTTTTAAGAAATGCAAAAAATAGCAAATTGTTTCATGCATCCCAAAAACGTATTTAGGAAGTGCAAACGGCCGAATTTACCGATTCGCACCGTTTGCACTTCCTAAATAGGTTGATGCATGTGGGGGATGGTGTTTATATGGCAAGAAATTGTCAGTTGCAGACCTCTGCTTGCCATGCAGTCTCTTTTCACTTAGACAGTGCATACTTTGAACTGAGTTGCCTCCAGGCGTGTATCATAGGGCACCTTTGAGAGCTCTGGACCTGATGCTGAAGGCAGTGTGAATTTCTCACAGTGTCTGCCAGTGGGTCAAAAATGTGTTTAGAATACTTGGTCATCCAATCCTTGGCCTCTCTGCTGAATAAACAGAGCAATGTTCACTAATTACAGTGCTTACAGGTGAGTCAGTGTGTTGTGTGACGCCGGAGAAGATGGCTGCCTGAACCCTCTTCTCCTCCCATGGCGTTGAAAACTTCATTTAAAATTGTGCGTTCCAGTCACCACCTAAGCGTTTAAATGGTGAAGTGAAGCGGCGGAACCACAGACGGAGCCAGCAGCACTGTTTGGTCCCCTGGAGAGCCGGTCCGATCTCTGCCACGAGTGAGTCTGTTCCCGGCCGCGGGATCAATTTGGCAGCCTCTGCTCGGATCTGATCGGCCTGATGCAAGCGGCTGCCTTATCCCACATAACGGGACCTGCCTGGCACTGATGCACACCTACCCAGCCAGCAATTGCAGAATGAGCGCGATGGAGGTAACGCTTGCTGTTTAAGCCCTAAGCTAGGCTTGAAGTCATCTTCCAGTTACAAGGTACGGCGCGCAACGGTCAGATAATGGCGGCCGCTCGTCTCCTTTCCGGACAGACCTCATGCTTGTCAACCAAGGCGGCCAAGTAATTATATTTGCAGACAAGAGAAGTGGACCCCGGCCAATACTTGGTTTTGTACCGTGGATGTCTGCATGATTGCCTGCTCGCCTGCCATGCGCTTACTTAATTAATTAATTAATTACCCAATTAATACGTCTGGAAACCCTGCCACTAACACTAACATTTATGAGAATGTCTTGATAAGGTGCTACCATACTGCACATTACAAGTGGATTATTAGTGGTTTTATCATCGTTACCAGCCTTATCTGTTCTTGCCTGACCTTAAAATGGCCGACGATTGTGACGTCTCCATCTGAAGTATTGGGATGTGCCTGGAAGCCTGGAAGCACATGGGAAACCTAGAATTGCACCTCTGTTGCAGATCCTTACCCTGCACACCACGATCCTCGGTCACTCTAGCGTTTGAATGTACTACCTTCACTCGTGTTGCAATAATCAAGGTTACTCTTGAACCACTAGACAGCAACCTGTTCTAGTCCCCCGAATACCTACGCTACCTACGTTACAACAGCCCACAATACGGTTGGCCTTAATCAGTGCCTCCCCACTCCTCCAGGCCTATACCAAAACTACAGGCCATACAACAGGTTACACAAACAGGACAGACCTTAAAATAACGAGTCCAACCTTCCACTCAACTTCCAACATGGGAGAAAAGGAGGCCAAGAACCTGAAATGGCTGAAAGCTGATCCACCGAATCCAGCTCACCAACCAAGGGTTCAAGGGATATTAATGCGGCGCTGAACACGATTCTCCTCAAACTCGCTGAAGTCCATGAAATTACGAAATCCACAAAGGAAGAAATCACGGTGATAAGACAAGACATTAAAGATACTAATGCCAAGCTTTCGGAAGCTGAATGTAGAATAAGCCAACTTGAAGATTCGGAGGTGAAGGTAACTAAGTCTCTGAAGGAACTCTCAATCTCAACAACATCCATGTCACGACGCATATCAGAGTTAGAAGACAGAAATCGCAGAGGAAATCTATGAATTTTTGGTATTCCGGAAGGGGCGGAGGATAAAGATGGATCGTATATAACCTTCCTGGAATCCTGGTTCCCGCAGGCCACCCATCTTTCCTTTGCTACCCCATTGGAGTTCGACAGAGCCTACAGGGTCCCGGCTCGTATCCTGCCTGGTCAGAGGGGCCCGAGACCGATCGTATGTAAACCTCCTAGGTATCAGCATGTGGAGCAAATCTTAGCGTTCATGCGCAAGCACAATCCCATATTATGGAAATCCAACAAGGTGTACATTTCACAGGACTACTGCAAAGAAACCGTCACCCTGAGGAAGAACTTCCTAGCCCTCCGCCCGCGTTTTCAGACACTCGGCCATCAATATGGATTTGTGGGTCCAGCACGTTTCCGGGTGACAATCCAAGGGGTTCCGCAAATATTTACTGACCCATCGCGCTTGAAGAGGTTCCTGGATGGTCCCGACGAGACATCTATGGACACGGCAACACCGACTACTTCTGATGCCAGCAAATGAATCAACGGATCTCGGTTCGAGGTCCTGTTAACAGAATGCGACGCCGGATCATCATCATTGTCTGGGTCATTCTCATCGCCTCAGACTACGGAACTGGTTGGCGGTGTGGTAGGACGCTGTTTTTCTTTCTTAAATGTCCAATGAGGTTGTGAGGTTACCTACTCTGTATGTGCACGAGGGACTTGGTACCTGAACTGTCTCCAATTGAACCTCAATAACCAATTTTGTCTCTCATTTGAGGGTGGCCTGGTACATGTACGGGGTATGCACGTATGTACAGGGTATACAACATGGCTGATCATTATTTCTAAAACTGACCCTTCGGCAGCTGATGTCACTAGTGTGATGCCACTAGTGTGACACTCACCCTGTTTGGAAGTAGCTGATACATAGGTTTTAATGTTAAGAGTTTGCTTTTGTAATGGTCATTTGCGCCACAGTGGCTATAATGTTGTCTTAACCACCAAGGTTGTAATAGGTCAGCTCTGAAACTCCTTTGGTTAATCAGGACAAGTCCTATTAATTAGTTATTTTACATAACACCTACGGTAGTGGAATCCGGCTGGGTAGTTCCGTTGTACTACTATAATGACTACTTCATTGTGTTCTTGTTAGATGACACAAATGTGACTGTTCACCAAGTATGCACAATTATCTGATATGGTGTATCCAATCCATGATCTTGATGTTCTTCATGTTTCTTCATGGTTGTTCATATACATTGCTGTGCTCCTGTTTGTTCGTATGTTTGTTCATATGCCATGCATTACTTCTAAATTAAAGCAATAACTATACCATTATTGCCACGGGAGAGAAGACCTGGGGTGGCGGCTTCTCCTTGGTCGTCATGTTCTCAGTGTACTTTTGGGGTGGGGTGGGTGGGTGTGGGGTGTGGGTGGGCTGGGGGGGGTTCTTGGTTTTTCTACTATTTATTATTTTCTCTGTGTTCCTGCTCCTAACGATTCGTCTATCTAGGTACCTATGCAGCAACTCTTCACAACTTAAAGTCCATGACAATGTCCATTATGTACTCATTTTTAGTGGCCAGTCCAATCTCTGGTATTTTAGCCTTGCCTACGAAACACGCATGATATTTCTTACATTATGCTTTATTAAAAGAGTAATACACTACCCCCCTCCCTTTAAATGACCCTGACTAAACAATCCTTAAAGGTAGTGTCGCTCAATGTCAAGGGTATCAATCACCCAATCAAAAAGAGGAAAATCTTAGATTATCTTCACAAACAAAAGGGTGACATTGTATTACTACAGGAAACTAAAATCGACTCGCCTCAATTTAACGCTATGAAAATCAAATGGTACAGTGAGGCAATTGGGTCGGATGCCTTAGGAAAAAAGAACAGGGTTCTCACCTTAATTGCAAAGAAAGCTAATATTGATGTCCTACATAGCACAGCCGACACATAGGGTAGGTGGGTCTCCACGAAATTATCCAAGGACAATATAGAATTTTATGTTACTAGCGTCTATGCTCCTAATAAGGATGATCCTGGGTTCTGGAAGGAACTCTGTTCCCATATTGATACAATACCAGACACTGCTACACATATCTTTGGGGGTGACCTTATACTACCCATGGATCCTCTTCTAGATAGGGATTCCCGTTGTTCCTTCCGCCCAAACAACTCGTCTAAAGCATTACTCAATCTTTGCTCCCGCTACAATTTAATCGACTCATGGAGGATGTTGAATCCGGTAGGTAGAGACTTTACCTTTTATTCTCCGCCTCATGATTCATACTCACGCATAGACTAATTATTCGCTTCTGGTCACTCCACTGCAGATATCGAAAACACTTCCATTGAAGCGCGGGTAATTTCTGACCATTCTTGCATCACAATGACTCTGGCACTGCACAATGTGGTTAAGAGGCCCTCTCTCTGTAGATTCAATGGCGCGGTCTTGAAAAAAGAGGCGCACAGATTGATTATTGAATCTGCAATTAATGAGTATCTTTCCCACATTAAAAAGGGTGACACAACGGATCTGACAAGGTGGGAGGCAGTTAAAACAACGATAAGAGGGGTATTGATCAAAATTCGTACATCCATGAATGAGGATGCCAATATCATTTTAGAGCAATTGGAAGAGGAAGTCTCAGTGCTGGAGAAGAAACATATAGCTCTTAAGGACCCCATGACACTGAATGAATTGATGAACAAAAAGTACGACTATAATAAAATAGTCCGCGAGAGGGCAGGGGTATGGCTCCAACACCACAAGAACTTCAAGCTCTGTCACGCAAATAAAGCGGGTAAGAGTCTTGCGTCGTACTTGAAATTCAAACAGCAAAAGACAGCCATCAAGAGCATGGTTGATAAATCAGGAACCCTGCGCTCAGACCCGTCCAAGATAGCAGACATATTTAAGGACTTCTACAGTGAATTATATAGCAAAAACCCAGAGATCAATAGCTCTAAACTACAGACATACTTAGATAAATGTAAGCTCGCTTCTCTCGCGACGGAAGACCAAGTCGAGCTTAATATGCCCATATCCTCTGAAGAAATAGCTCAAGCCATAAAATATCTTAAAACGGGGAAAGCTAGCCCTGACGGTTTCAGCACCTCGTTCTATAAGAACTTCTCCCTTTCACTGACAGAGCCTCTCAAGAACCTATATGAGCACTTTAACACCAGTGGTGAAGTCCAAGGCACGCCGGCAGAAGCAATAATTGTGGTTCTCCCTAAAGAAGGGAAAGATCCGACGTCCCCGAAGAACTACAGACCGATATCATGAATCAATCTAGATTGTAAGATCTACGCCATGATTCTCGCCAAGAGAATTCAAAAGGTCTTACCGCAGCTTATACACCCTTCACAGGTAGGGTTTCTCAAAAACAGATTATCCAGTGATAACACTAGAACATTGACTCACAACCTAGAAAAAGCAAAACTTACTTCCTCCCCTATGGTGGCGGTGACACTAGACGCCGAGAAGGCCTTTGACAAGGTCGACTGGGCCTACTTGGAAGCCACTTTGCAGAAATTCAACTTGGGGTCCGACTATATTCGTATGGTGATGGCCTTATACTCTAATCCGTCAGCGAGGGTGAGAACGGGAGGGTGTCTGTCAGACCCGTTCGAATTGAAACAAGGGACGAGATAGGGCTGCCCCCTTTCTCCCTCCCTTTTTCTACTGGCAATTGAACCGTTTCTCTACTCTCTTCGAAATAACAAGCTCATCAAGGGTATTGGTTTTGGAGACCTCAGGGTGAAGATATCGGCTTATGCGGATGATGTCTTGGTGGTCTCGGAGAACGCAGACCTGGCGATTCCGGCACTGATGTCCTCCATTACAGAATTTGCTGAAGTATCAGGATACAAACTTAATAAGGACAAGACGGAGGTTAAATTACTTAATAATATAGGAGATAAGAGCGTGGTAGGGGACTCGGGATTATGCTGGCAACCGAAGAGCTTCATGTATAAGAGCGACCGCTCCTTCCAGGTGGCGGACGGGAATTTCACCTCCAAGTCAACATCTATACACTGTGGGGTCCCCCAGGGCTCATCTTTAAGCCCGACCCTTTTTAATGTGTACATGTCCCCCCTGGAGAAGATCGTCGCCCCATTTGGGATCAAGCTATTAACCTACGCTGATGACACCCAGCTGGTGGTATCCCTTAATCAGCATGACCACCCTTCCACCAATATTTATACCTGTCTTGGTGAGGTAACTAAATGGATGGACAGATCCCACCTTAAGCTCAATAGCAAAAAGACGGAGATCATGGTCCTGGGCAACCAGTCACACTTCCGCCCCGATTCCCTGTGCCCCCTACCCCTAAATGTGAAATTAAGAGCTTAGGGATCTGGCTGGACGAGGGTCTTAACTTCTCCACCCAAGCCAGGAAAACGGCCGGAACCTGCTATGGCCTCTTACGGACCTCCAGAAAAATCCTGCCTCTACTCCCTGCACAATCCCAAAAACTATTGATTCAAGGCCTTGTTATATCCCGTCTGGACTATGGCAATGCTTTGTATCGAGGGGCCCTCAACAAGGTGCTGGCAAATTTCCAGGTTGTGCAAAACTCTGCCGCCCATCTTCTCACGGGGACACACAGTCGTTGCTCAGCCAAACCAGCCCTTATATCACTTCACTGGCTGCCCATTCTTTAAAGGGTGCATTTTAAAGCCCTTGGCACCACCCATAAAATCTTGCACAGAAAGGCCCCACCCATCGTAAAGGACCTCATTGCCTCCTACAAAACGAACAGAACCCTTCGCTCTTCACATTCACACTTGGCATCAATACCTAGGATTAGGAAAGCCCGCTCCGGAGGCCGATTATTTTCATACAATGCCTCCAAGCTATGGAACACACTGCCCCCAGACATTCGGGCTCAGCCCAACCTCCTTCCATTTTGCAAATTACTTAAGACCTGGCTGTTTCCCTAACTCACTCATCCCTCAATCTCCTCTGATCTATCACTAGAGCTGGGACGCTCACGGGCAGCCATGCGCTCTACAAATCTGTAAAATAAATAAATAAATAAATAAATATTGAATTCGAGAAGGACTTAATTAGCACTCTCAAACTAAATGAGCTTTCCCTCCACAAAAAAACCTCCTCCCTCCTGGATGGCTGGTCACCAAAATTTCTGTCTTGGTGGGGCAAAGTGGAAACTCTAAATATAATGATCACGCCCCTCATTAACTACTTGATAAGTATGCTACCTATGCCACTTTCTGATGAGTTCCTCAACAAAACATATAAGCTTTTTAATACCTTTCTGTGGCAGGGGAAGAAGCCGAGAATCTCTCTACGGAAACTCCAGCTTCCAAAACACAAGGGGGGGATTGGACTTCCAAATTTCAGATGCTAAAAAAACAGCCTATCTGTGTAAACAAGGTGCGAACTGGTTCCAAACAGGACAGGACTACATTCCTATCTGGACCCAAGTCGAGAAGGCTATTCTTCATAATCTTCCTCTCTCTGCCATTATGTCCATGGACGCCACGGCTTTTCCTCACTCCAAATATATCTTCCTTAATACCAAACGGACACTCCTTAATCTGGAGAGACATTGTAAAGTCAAAACCAAATTTTCTTAAATCCACCCTAACCTCGTTCTGGTTCAACCCGGCCTTTAAAGACGAAGGAGTGGTCTAAGAAAGGGCTGAACCTGCTGGAGGATATCTACGATGGGCCTTCTCCTCTAACCTTTGCTGCTCTTCAGACACGGTTTGATCTCCAACCACTTGACTTCTATACATTTCTGCGTCTTAAAGCCCTTGTCTCTGCCAAAGCCATCTTACCGCACACTCCTACACTATGCAGCAAACTACACCAACTATTATCCTTAGGCCACATGGTATCAAAAATATATAAAATTCTCTCCCCCATGCCTCAGAAAGCCCACAGGAAGTGCAAACTGGAATGGGAGAACGAAACCAACTCTTCTACTATCCAGTTCGATTGGGACAGGATTCACCGCACTCCTTTCCCTAGCAAAATATCCCTGTTACTCTCCCAGACAAAAATTATGCTGCTCAACAGGACATTTTGGACTCCCGAAAAGCTTTTTAAACTGAAGCTTTGGGATAACCCTCTATGCTGGAACTGCAACTCTCACGTTGGCAACCTGGCACACATGTTTTTACATTGTCCGATGCTTCTGCAGTTTTGGGATAGGATTTTTAACTATATACAATGATTACTCCAATAGAGGCCACCTAAAGAGTTTGCATATGTCCTGCTGGGAGCAATTGACCCGAGGTTACCCTCCGAGCACGATAGACACCTGCTAGATCTCATGCTTACACTTGCATGCAAGGTTGTTTTGAATAAATGGAAAAGTGCCTCCGAGGTATTGTTCAAAATGTGGCAAGAATGGCTACGGATAATGATGCCCTATACTTGTCACCATGGCGGAAACCCCATAATAAACTCTGGAGCTCGCTTGATTCAAGAGAGACATGCTACGACCCGTCTTAGACCAGTATAGGACATTATCCACTAAATCACACCCTGTTTTGGTCTACTAATTGTATATCAATGGATTGCATGACTTAGAAATATAGCCGCTATTATAAGTAGTTGTTTGATATTCTGCTACGCTGCTGCTGTAACCTGGTATCTTTATTCTTGGTCTTCTTTTCCCCTTCCTCATTCTGTTTCTCCATATCCTTTTCTCTCACTATCCTATACTATTGTTTTCTCATTCCTTTCGCTCTTCCCTGCTTTTCTTTTTTTCACCTTATATCAAATTGGTGCTTTAAGAATATAGGGGCATATTACCAAGGGCATTATCGCCGCATTAGCGGGACCTTTTCCCGCTAATGCGGCGATAATTTTATCGCCCTATTACCAAGCTGCCGCTAACACCAGTTAGCGACAGCTTGGTGGCGATAGCGGCCATTTAGGGGCCCACTTTGCATGTCAGCGATAATTATCGCTAATGACATGCAAAGTGGGCGTGCCAAGATGTTAGCGACTGAAAACAGTCGCTAACATCTCTAACTCCTATTAACAACTTTTGGAAATATTCGCGCTAAGCGCGAATATCTCCAAAAGCTAACGCCTGCTAAAAGCAGTTCTTAGCCATGTTATCCAATGGAAGGTGGATAACATGGCTAAGAGCATTGTCACGATAATGCATGAATATCGTTGATTTTTCAGCGATATTCATGCATTTCGCAGGATTTTTACCGCTTTTGAGATAAACCTTGATAATATCAAGGTATCTCAGCGGTAAAAATCCTCGGTGCTTGGCGTTATTTTTTTCCCGCTAACCAAGCAATAGCGATAATTATCGCTATTGCTTGGTAATATGCCCCATAGGGGAATATTATCAAGGGATTTATCTCCGCTTTTTTGGCTTTAAAAGCCAAGAAAGCGGAGATAAAATGATCTCCCTATCAGCAAGAGGGTGCTAACACGCAAATTCACATGTTAGCACCCTTTTTCTCTACGCTTCCCCTTGCATCTCTAATGAGATGCAAAGGGGGCGTTCCAGA
Organism: Lissotriton helveticus; assembly: GCF_964261635.1. Lineage (NCBI taxonomy): Eukaryota > Metazoa > Chordata > Amphibia > Caudata > Salamandridae > Lissotriton > Lissotriton helveticus. Next base: position 869,289,429 of record NC_136067.1, on the reverse strand, counting down.
GAAAAATAATAGGAGAAATGTTGTTAAGCGACATTTCTCCTATTATCAAGGATTTCGCTAACCCTGTTAGTGATAAAAAAAAATCAGCACTAACCACGGTTAGCACTGCTTTTTTTACACCTGGTATTTTCCTGACTTAGCCATGATATCCTATGGAAGGTGGATTTCATGGCTAAGTTTGTGAGCCCCTATCATCAAGATAACGCCAAACTTCGAGAGATTATCATTGGTTTTCCAGCGATAATCTCTCATTTGGCAGTTAGCGCGAGGATTTTTATCACTTCTGAGATAAACCTTGCTAATAGCAAGTTATCTCTGCGATAATTTCCGGCGATGCTTAGCGTTAAAAAATTCGTTGCTAAGCCTCGTTAGCGATAAATATCGCTAATCGTTGGTAATATGCCCCATAGTTCCCTGTAAGGCAGTTCATCGGACATGTTTCTACTGTGTATTTTTGTCAAACCACTACCTGTTAATTGTTCATGACTTCTTTGCCCACAGGTTGTGAATTAGACAGACTATCATTTGTATGCACCCTCTGTATCCATTTTGACATTAGTCTCTGTTTCTTCATTGATTATTTCGTATGCCCCTAATTCTCAAAAAAATGATTTGAAATCAGAGAAGTGAAGGAGATGAGAGGAAGTGCATTCAAGAGTTAGTGAAAGAAGGCTGCTGAAGATAAGATGTGCATATAGACGAGATGTGGAGAGAAACGGGTGCACATGACTAATGTAGAATGACCATAACAGGCATGATTGAGAAACTCTGAAGACCACTACCCCTTTCAAAGGCCTCAAAGTCTGATATGAAGTTCTCTGGTTATAGTGCTACCTACATTGGGTCTGGTGATTTAGTGGACTAATGTGTCCACTTTTAGGGGACTGAATTTGACCTCAGGGTCACAGGTTCAAATCCCAATGGGCCTCACTCAGCCTTTCATCCTTCTGAAGTTGATAAAATGAGTACTATTGAATTGGGTAACAATATACATCTGTTACTCAGCGCCAATATACCCTTCTGGGTCAGCATACGCTTGACAAATACATGTTATTTTATATGAAATCTCTTTATTGGTATCACAACTACAATTTCACTATTGCTTTATTGGTCTTCTTGCGTTCTCCATTTGCTTTCTCTTTTTTCAAACTTTTCCCTGGGTGAGGACCTCTCCTGCCCACCCCGAGCCCCTCGTATGACAGTTAGGCATGCTTGCTTCGCTCACTCGCCTAAGGGCACTCATCCACAACTTTTACACCTCACCACTTTCAAATGTCACCAGCCGCCACTGAAAAGTTTCCTATTGTGCAAAAGTCTATGTCTTAAACATTTACTTTCTTCTCCTTTCAAAATGACAGACCCCGCAATTGGCGGTGGAGGCGAGGAAGGAGATGAATTTACAAATACCCTTAACATTTCAGAAAACTGCAGACAGGCAGTAACTCTGAAATTATTAGAACATGGGTTACCTTCAACAGGTGGCCATGTTACCTACGTGATTGAGGCACGCGAGGTGTTCGGTTCAGAGGTATTCTATTTCTGGGTAAAATCTCCTCCTGCAGATCCACAGACACAAATATTCCATAAATACATTGAAGTGGATCCACCAGAAGAATACATCCCATACGAGGACATAGAAGTCCCGTTAACTTACCAGCACCATAAAAACTAGTTTAAAGGTGCCCTAAAACACACAACTTCAGTCATAAGACTAGATCCGCTCAGCATAGGAGGAGCAACATGGCCAGTCATAGTGGCTTCTCCACATCCTGAGATAGACACACCTCCAGTAGGGTAAGTGCATACACTTTACAAACAATTAGTCAGGCTATACAGACATATTGTCCAGCTTGTCATGCGAACACTCGCATTACAACCTACAAGAGCTGCACCACCTGGGACAGTACAGACCCAGCCCACACCAATTATTATTCCCCAAACACTAAAAGCAATAATGAGTCTGTTCCTATCAAGAAGTACTATTCTGGATTACTCAAAAAATAGCACAGCTGGAAGCAGTATTTCCCCGTACGGGCCCGCAGGAAAAACACAGAATGTTAACAATTTGCTTGCCAATGGAAATGGTTCCCTCAATTGAGGATTGTACCACCTTAGGAACAATCTTTGCTGCGGTATAAATTAGAATACGGGGTACGCCAACCATATCACCTGAACTTGGGGATGAAACTGTTAGGTAATTTTGACCAAGTCTTGGCAATCATGCTGAGCGACATCAAGGGGGAAGCAGCAGCGGTGGCTATACGCCAACGCCTAAGGGAAACAACTCCTGCAAATAAGGAGTGGGCATTCCCAAAAATTATCGATTACCTCTATGCTTCATTAGGCAGAGATAGTTTGGGAGTCAAACTCGGGAAACCATTAGTGGTGAGTAGTTCTGAAAAAGAGCACTCAAAGCAAGCACCCAATTCTTCCAAAAAGAAGTGGGATAATAGTCAACCTAAAAATAATAATAACAGAAACACTTCATGATCAAGGGGTGGGTCTCTCCAACAGGAGTCCTCTGAAAAGTGGTACATACTTAGGAATCGTGATAATATTAGGAAACATGACAGGTATCAGGATACTGAAACACGTTCATTTCAGAGTTCTTCTAAAAGCTCGGAGAGGCAAGGACAGTCAGAACAAAAAATTGAAGATCGACCAACGGAAAAAAGGGAGACACATTGCACTTCAGCTTTCATTATCAAACCAGAACAGCAACCTAAAACAAAGACTCAGTTCAAAAAGAAGAAAGTAGCTGGCTTAAAAATTAGAAATGCCAAGGTTACTGAGGACTCAGCTTCTGAACGGGGAATGGGCTCTGACGATTCTAGACAGCGCGGCAGAAGTAACAATAGCTCGCCAGAACCTGAAAGAATTTCTGGTGACAGCAGTATTGATTGAATATATCGCTGTGGAAACACCAGATACACGAGTGAGTGTCCCACATCGTCTACACAAAATTAATCTCCAAATTGAGGTGGACATCGCAAGAAAAAAAAATTGGGAATAATTTGACATTTAGATACAACATCTTACTAGCAGAAAAAGATTGTCCGCCTGTATATATAATGGATTGCCCAAAGGGGTAAAGTGTAATAGTGCCTGCTTTCTCCGACCTTGTTCCTGTTTACTTAAAACACTCATATGCGCCGGAGTGGGCGCAAACGCTAGCTCCGGCATTATACCGCAACCGTAGGGTGGGACGTGGAGTTCAAACACCATGAAATCCAATTAAAAACTGATCCAACACCACAGAGACAGTACCCGATTAACAATGAGGCAAAAAAACAGGTCAAAGGAATCCTAGAACAACTTGAATACCAATGTGTGATTGAAACTTGCACCTCGTCAATGAACAACCCTTTATTTCCCGTAATGAAACCTGGCAACACATATCATTTGGTTTTAGATTATAGACACCTGAACACATGCATAAAAACATTTGCAGTTCAGAACGCACACAGCGCCACATTGATGAATAACATCGTGCAGAAGAAATACAAACCAACACTAGATATCTCAAATGGATTCTTCTGCCAAAATATAGCTCCTGAAAGCAGACATTTGGCAGGATTTTCTGCCCTTGGCACTCAGCATCAGGTTTGTCGCCTGCCTCAGGGCTATAAGAACAGCCCTGGGCTATTTTCAGCAAGGGTATCAGAGCTATTACAAACTTAGGATGAAGGGGCAGTGTCCTATATAGATGATATTTATCTGACAGACGATGAATTACCTGAACACTTGTGAACAACATAATTGTTGGTTTTGCCATATTTGGGCTACAAATTTAACTTTAAAAAAATCCATAATTGCCCATCTCAACAAAGTATTTTGGGGATATGAGCTGTCAAGTGAAGGCAAAAGCTTAACCGCAAATGTTCTAGAAAAATGCACGCTAATACAGCCTCCTAAAACTCTGAAAGGTTTACAATCCATATTAGGATTCCTACATTTCAGCAGAACATACATTCAAGACTGTGCAGAAAGAATCATACCTTTCTATGACTTAATCAAACCTGACTTCACAGCAAACAAGTGGACTCAAACACATACTGACACTCTACGTTCAGTTCGAGCTGACATGATAGCTTCAAAACACTTGCAGACATAAGTAAACATCCGCAACCTGTTAATACGGGTTGTCCCTGGGTTATCAGGGTATACCTACATCATGTTCAATGACTGCGAGACAGTCCCTCTAGCATTCAAATCTCATCTGTACGCAAATGCTGAAAATAGATTTGCAGCAACAGAAAAAATACTGACAGCTGTACAGACTGCTGTAATGAGAGAAAGAGCACTAGCACAGGGGAACCACATCATTGTTGTAACTCGGATACCGACTTTAGAAGCGGTAACTAAAGCCAGCATTTCAAATGCACAAGCACTGCATCCACAATGGATACAATAGACTAATTCTCTCACTGCAACAGATGTAGAATATAAATATGATCCAAGACTGAGAACACAAGCATTCTTGCAATATGAACAACAATACCCTCTACCGAATGAAATCTTGCCTCTAGATCAGTACAAATACATAATTTATACTGATGGTTCTGCGCAACCTGCCATAGAAAGTAAACAGCAGTATAGCACTGCATGCGCTATATTGACAGGTTAGATGCGGATGGTAAGTTCCACCGAGCAATACGACTACACAATTTCTAGGATATTGTACAGTGCAGCTTGCAGAATTAAAAGCCCTGATACTAGCACTACAGTATACGGATCGGGAATTCCCCACACTGATTGTGTGTGATTCATTCTACTATGTGCAATCTTACAATGAATATCCTCACTACTGGGGCAAGAATGGATTTAGAGATGCTACGGGTGGCACGATAAAACAAAAATTTTTGTGGGAACAAGTGGCATAGCTGAAAACAGTCCTGCCATGGACTCAAGTTATTCACACCTTGAGTCATCAGCGTGTTGGCATACACATCGAAGGGAATTCACTGGCAGGCAACAGTGCGAACTGCTGCCATTGCTGCAATCACTCGTTCATACATGAGAATAGACAGAGATATAATCGTAGGTATCAATGCCTCAAAGAACGTCTCACCTGTCCTGCCAAAAGGCTTTCCACTCAAGTACTCCTGCAAGTCAGATGCGCACAACATACCATATGCTCAAATTCCAGGAGTGGGGAATAGAGTAGTACCAAATAAAGATCGCAGATTAGATTTAATATTAGCTGCACACGCTGGTCTGGGCTCAGCACATGCAGGAGTCACTGCAACAATTTCATTATTGAAGCAGCATTACTGGTGATTGGGTTGACAAAGCAAATGAAGGACTATGTCCTGAAGTATGACATTTGCCAGCAGATAAAGGGCTCCACCATTCACAGGCAGCCACAAACACCATTACAGATTGCAGACAGACCACTCGCATGTGTGTATTTGGACCACTGCGGCCCCTTAAATTCTGACAGGGCTTACAAGTAAATTTTGGTGGCAGTGGATTCATGCTCTAGATTCCTATGGGTTGGATCCCAGTGTTCAGCTGACGCTCAAACTGTTATAAAGGATTTGCGAGTCTTCATAGGGACATACGCAATTGGCACGTTACATTCCGACCGTGGTCCTGCTCTAGCTTTACATGGAAGCCATGGAAGGTATGGACGTGGCCTTGCAGTACTCCTCCCCCTACCATCCCAAGGGAAATTTGGTGGTAATGAAGAAAAACTGGGACCTAAAGCAATCCTTAACAACAAGGGTATTAGGCACGGGCGGTACAAGGGTCAATCACCTATATGGGGTCCAGAGGGCACTGAACAACATGCCAAGAAAGTCTTTGGGAGGCCATACCCCTTATGAAATCCTGTTTGGGTCAAGAATGTGGGTAGCTGATCTCGATTGTGCCAGCACAGTGGCGGATGCAAAACAATTTGAACTAAATTATCATTTGGCTGTTTTACAGGAACTCAATTAATTCCTATCACTACAAAGTGAGTCAAATGCACCACCACAGGGGAAGTGAAACCAGTTCCGGCAAGACCTGTATGGGTCCCGCAGATTGGGGACCTAGTCAGGAAAAATATCGTGGACAGAAGAGAGTTTGGGCCATCTTACAGAACAGCTGTACCTGTCCTAGCTGTAGTGGGAACAAAAACAGTACTTCTCCCTCCTCTTTCCGGCAAAAAAGAAAAAAGATTTGTCTCCTTTGATCTGATCAAACCACATCATGTGGCTGATTCTCAACAGTAGGCCGTGTGGGGTCCTGAGTAGCCGTAGATCTCCTCTTGCTACTATACAGGAAGTTCAGATGGAAAGACTGATAACCTTTCAAGACTGCAATGCAGAGTGATGGACCAATGAATAATGGAGTACAAATCACACCAGTCAAAATTGTAAAACATCAAGAAAAAACAACGATGCAAGTTGCAATTCAGCCCTACAATGATGTCTACATTAATGTGCCTTCAAATTACACATCTGCCAGTTCTACAAAGCCTGCAGAGCTACCAACGATAGATCGACTATGTTTGGCTACTTCATCAACTTCGATAAATTCTCTTCGGATCCAAGTGAACCTGATCAAATTCCACACACTTTAAAGAAAGAAAAGTTTTGCCAATTCTATCTTTTGCTCAAAGAGACTTTATTTGGTGCCTCCTTGTTGCATATTTGGTTCCCAATAGGGGTAGTATATCTGTTCATTTGGATTGGCACAGTGACTGTCTTTTTTCTGCTTCTGAACGGACATTATCTTCCAGAACGCTCTGCAGTACAATCTGTGAACTTGGTCCTGAAACCACATACGTCATCACATCGTGAACAAAGAGAATTGTCCCTGGTGAATATTACAGCAATTCCAATACCTGATGGTATTGCCTGGGACAAAGTATAATATGATGTATATGGCCCTACTAAACATTTGACTATTCCACATTTGTTTAAAATGTCTTTAAATGATTTTATTATCTCCAGTACACTCTCCAATGATTGGGACATTGGAACTGTAAATAATATGCTCACAAACTTAGAACAATCTATTGCATTTTCTTAGAGGGAATTGTATGAAGATACAAATGACTATGATACCATGTTTTGTTACCACTATTATGGTCATCGATTTTTGCATAGAGCAAGTGTACCATGCACTGCTAATATGTACCATCAATGGAAACACTGACCAACACCACCAAAAGGTAGTTCTGACACATTCACACAGAAGTTTGCATACTTTTCAGGGTTCAACACATCAGACCCAGAGTAGTTTCACTATAAACTTGCACAGACTAATGCAACTGCAAAGAAAATTATGCTGACAAACACAAAGCTGATATATTCAGCACCTTTTATCTCCCAACTGTCTATACAGGGTTTCAACTACTGGAGAGACACCATAGACACGAAATCCATCTGGGGGACAAGAGAGTGGCAGGTTCAGGGAACTGAGGCATTACTTAGAGCTTGCCAAATACCATTACAAATGATTTTCCTGAACAAAACAGTGCAACAGACTACATGTTATGGGTTTGCAAAAATGAAAGACCTAAAAACACCAAGCATCCCCTCACATGTCCCAATCAAGAGTGTAGCAAATAACACACTTACAAGTAAATGGAAACATGGTACGAGTACATACAATTGTGGAGAAGTGTGGCTCACTGGTTAGAGGAGGCAGACCTGGAAGCAGAGGTAAGCCCGGGACCAGGGTTCAATTCCCGGCTCGGCGGGGTCTTGAGTCCTAAAATGTCAATGGACTGGACAATTCTCGCTCCGGTGCCTACTCGATTCACGGGTTCACACTTTGCAACTCTGGGCAATAGCTTGCTTAATCTCCACAACGGCCCCTCGCGGCGGGATGCCTGGCTTTCACCTTGCGGATACCCTGCCGGGGTTATCTCACAGGGGAATACCAGGACGGGTTCCCTAAGCAAGCGCTTAGGAACCGCTTGGTGATTTGCGCTATATAAATTCCTGTACATTTACATTTACAATTCATTATCTCCCGATTGGAAGGTTTGGTTGTTTTGTCCAGTAGACATGAATAGGTGTCACTCAAGATTTAGGGATACAACCGAAGGGTTTAGCAACCGTAGGCCTGACTAAATCTATGTACACATAGATGACCCAGGAGTAGTGTCTTCCTATAGTGTCGGGAAGTTGTGCCTAGATTTGCTAAAAACCTTGACACTTTCACAGGTGAAACAACACTTGTCCCTTTTGTCAGGCAACATGGATCTTAGGGATTTCTTGTTAGGTCCCAAGAAATGACAGGTAACGCTTTGTGAATAACCATCTGCAATGAACTGTGGAAAATCTCCCAACAGGAAGCTACTGAGAGACTTAGTGAAATAGATAGGATTAACATAAAAAGGCCTTAGCTGTGGTAGACAATGGCATGACCACACTTTCTTCTCGTATTTATTCACTGGGCAACATTGTGTCCTCAGCTATTGATATAATGGAACAAGATGTGTCTATTTTACAACATGGGTAATCACAGCTATGACCTATTATGCTTTTAAGCTTGACACTTCAATCGTTGCGTTCTGGCCACTTTCGATGGAAAAACAGACACCAATCTTTTTTGGCTTACAACCTGACCAATAGACAATTGACCATGGCTCCCAGAGATGCAAAGTACACCATGCTGCTCATTGAAAAACTAGAGAAGTTACCTTTTACTGTAGCAGTGCCACTGTCTACAGAATGGTTAATCTATGGCTATATCACACTGCCAATCACTACTTTCCAGTTCCAATACTGCCTGAAATACTATCCAATAGGCAGGTATTAAGCGTTGGGCAAAGGGTACATACGTGAAACCTGGGAGTTACCGTACACATATAGGTGCAGGAACAATGAACAAGCACATTTTTGTTGCGTGGTACAAACTGCGAAAAGGTCTTTAGTGGGCCTTTCGTGTGTAAAGAAATATCTCTGCACAGAGCATGTAATGCGTCAATAGCAAACTTGTCCTGCTACCTTAAGGGTTCCCCAGCTGCTGTAATTCATCCGGTTTTTGAGTTACTTTCAAATGGGAGTTACTTAATGCTGAATATCCAAGGCTTTTGTGGAATGATGCCTGGCGTTGCTTATCTATTGACCGTCAACTCCAGGGTTGTTTGTTATAAGCAAGTATTGTCTCCCCCAGCTCGCACAGATAGGGAGTCACCACTGTGGCCTTCACTAAATGTATCCAACATAGGGGTTGATTCTCTGAGCAGACTGAAAGCCATGCTGCTTCAGAATAATGTGGCCTTAACTTCAGTCCGAGTGACTTTTGATCTCCAAGTGGCAAGGTCTTCGACAGAGATACAGGTGTTGGTCTGTACAAACTTCCTCTCCATTTTGGAGATATGGTCCATCGTATCTATAACATGCCTGATAAGAGTGGTATCATACACTTTTTGGATCAGGTCTGTTAAACACCTTTCAAACTTTTTTCAGAGTAATTCCATCGTTCATACACTCTGTGCTTGAAAGCATTTTTAGAGGGCTTCCTTTGGTCCTGTTTTCAGTAGTGGGCATCCTGATTTTACTCTATAGCTTCGCAATGGATGTCAGCATCACTCAAGACATGGAGAGAGTGTCATGTAGATGGGTTTTGCCTTTACACTGCGGTAAGTTAGCATGAGCTTATTAGAAATGTAAACACCATTTTTCCTCTCTGCTGCTTTTGCACACGGCACACATTATTATAAATGTTTAGAGTCTAGCAGAATATTTTGCTTCACACGAGAATAATATGTTTTTCCTATAGTATCAGCCCTGCTTGGTAAGCTATGTCTGAACAGTGAGTGCCAAGGCCTTCAAGGTTATTTCAACACAGTGGTTGTTGTTTGGTCTGATCAGAGCACGTCCTAGACATAACACATATGCAGCTGTGGCCACCTCTGATTTTGGCACGTTTAATAATGCACTGCGCAGAGCATGCACACACACTTTGGAGAACATTCTCATGCAGAGAGCTGATGTGATCCATTTCTACTAGGACCAGAGGTATGGGGCCGCCCTTGTAATCCCAAGAGACCTGCTGTAGATATAATATAATATACTAGCAATGGAGGGTAAGGCCTAGGTGCAATTTAGCCTTCTTCCCTTAAGCATTTTAACATGCTTTCTCCCTTTGTATTTTATGGAATAGTAACTATGCTGATAACCTTGTTGCTTATAATATGTCTGCTTGTATTAGCTAAGATACTGCACTTGAGAACACGGCATTAGAAATAAATATTTCAAACTTGCACGTGTCTTCATTTACTCCTTGTTTTGGACTGGTATAATAGTATAACGAAAGAGTGTTCATGTGTTCCACGTTACTTTAGGTGTTGTAAGTCCATGTTCTGGGTTGTCTAATCATTGGGGGTATGGAAGAACCAATGAGACACTGATTGCTAGTCTGGTTGGGGATTTTGGATACTAAAGTGAGTTTTGGTACACCCTAATTCACTGAGGTTCCAAGTCTCTATGCACAGTTCTATGTAGGTGCAGAATCCCTGCGACAAGAGCACTGCTGGAGCGATGTTGTCGTGAGCGATTGGTGTTCTTAATGTGGTTACCTCGGCTTCAAGAGCTGAGTGAGCATTGGTTACTGTCTTTCAGACCGGCCTGGCTTGATTGCATTCTACCAGTATTTCGCTGCTTCTTTTGCGGATTCAGACTCGTTTTGAACCGCTGTCTGAATCTTCTATTGGTTGCGCCACTGAACATAGATATGCTCCTGGCGCCTTTGCTGGTACATATGCACAGTTGTCCACAGCGTATTCCCATGTTGATGATGGTGGTCCTAGAGCCTCCACGGGACACTTCAGTTCCTGTTGGAACTGAGAACGGCTCCACAACGGATACGCAAGCATCAGTCCCAGGCACGCAGGCATCGACTTCTTCCCAACGCCTGTCCTGGGAAACATGGATGACCACCTCTGCTCACTTGATATCATACTAGAGGTATTGGAGGGATTGCCTCCTGCAGATGCCATGTACAGTGATGTTGAGTCATCAGCGCAGGATTCATAAACAATTTGGCCTTTCCTGTGCTGGGATCCGTTTGGGCAATTTTTCAACATGTACCAAATTGAAGGTCAAGCAGACTTTGGTTTTATTCTTCTCTGCTCTATCTGAACGTAGTGGCTTTCAAGGTGCTCAGATAAACAAAAGACAATATATCCAAATATGTAATGAACCTTTTTTTAATGCTTTTTAGGGAACAATATTTTCACTTTAGACTTTACTTATTATGAACAGTTTTAAGTGTTTTTTAAATATGCTTTAAATATCAAGGACTTTTTATGCCTTTTATGCGTTTACTATCAGTACCTAGCTGACCTTGTTGACCTTTTTATGAAGAGTGGGTGTCGAGTGGGTGCCGTGTCCCTTAGGTTATTTCCATCATGTATATACCAATTACATACATTGCATCCTAGCCACATGACATAACGGTCTTACAGAGGTGATTTTTCACCCAGTAGCTGACTTCTGTACTCCGACACCAGGCACTTATTACCATATCTTAACCCCTGTACCTAACGTACACAAAACATGTCCCCAGGCACGGCAGATTTACTCTGTACAAGGGTCACCACTTTTTTCATTCATGACCAACAGCCAGCTTCATACTTTAATGGTTGTTTAGAAAATGCTATTGTTTTATGTAATATGTTTTTATTCATCCTATTTGCACTGTGGTAGAAATGTATCTACTTTTCACGATATTGGTATTAGCGATAACATTCATCTGCTCCTGGCTTTTGATAGTCGAAGCTAACATGTTTCATACTAGACTGACGCTTGACCAATAAATACTTATTGAAACCATTCCATCCATCATTCTAAGTATTCTGAGAAAAGCAAGCACGAGTGACTGAACGAAAGATACTGTATTGTTTACACGATACCTGAGGAATCGGGGTTGTCATGTTCAGTGGTTGCCAGAAACTACCTACCACACTGTATAGTACAGAGGGGTGATAGTGGTAATAAAGATCTATCAGGTCTAACGGCTGACTCCTCCTGTGGGGGTGTCCAGAGTCTGTCTGCACTCCAAGCCCTCAGTTTAGGTCATCAAAAACGTGCAGGTCCTGGGGGGCCTAGGAACTACAAGACAATGGCAGTTGTACCATGGTGTGGGTGGCAAGTGGTAACATTCTTCTCCTTTATTAGCATCAGGGCCTTGGCAAGTGACAACTCACAGGCTCCATTCACTTGCAAGTAGATCCCTATCTCCCTATACGAATCTGATTGAAACAGTGAAACTGAAGCACTAGCCAAGCTGTCATTTATTTTGACAGCAAGAACATCCAAATTAAGAGAAACACCAAAAGACGCAAAGGGCAGGGAGGGGGGTGGGATGGTTTTATCTGGTAACCTGGTTGACAAGATAACACTACTAAATGCTCGGAGATAAGTCAGAAACATGCTGGAGAAAAAGCCAAAAGGGGTGGATCATGTAACCTGCTTCTGTCGTATCGATTAGAGGCAGGTTTTGCCTGAATACAAGGTAGCATTATGACAGTGTTGCAAGAGATTATCTATAAATCCTTTCTAAATGGTATAGGGATGATGTTAAATCAATACTTGACGAATAAGTAGAGGAGCTGCAGCAGAAAGCCGCTCTATACGTGCGATGGACACTAGAGAAAAAACTCCTCGCACTGTGTATTGTGCACGATAGAGATAAGGGAAAATAGATGCCTGGGATAAAATCCATCTTTACGGTATATTCTCGCCTTATTAAAAAAAAATGTAAGGCCAAATACATGCTATGCGAGAAGTCAACAATCTACCAAATCTTGCTTGATTTTATCATGGAATACACACATACGAATTTGTATGTCTATATTTTAAATTACATTGTTCCGCCTCGAAAGGGCACTTCAGAACAGAGCACACAAGTCCTCCTGACCCTTGTAAGTGAAGCACTCTATTTCCATAATCGGCAGGCCCATGCTGCTGAAATAAAATAATTCTCCCCAGTGCTGGACCAGTCCCTGCGGCGTCTAAAATGTCACGAGAGTCTCCAGCTCTCTGCTTTAAAAAAAAAAAGGCTTTTTAGGAAATATATTTAGAAAATTGCGTTTGAAAATGCATTTTTTGTCCACCATCTAATACAATCATTTTCTACATGTGGAAGCCTTCAAACCCATGAGGAGACAGACAGATTCATTGGGTGCAATATGGTGCGATCACTAAAACATGCTGGGCCGAGTGTAGGGAAAAGGAAATGTGAACTGTAAAGGCTGAATCAACAATAACGAAAACACTTACAGAGTTCTGTGTCCGATTAGAAAACAATGTTATTTTTTAAGATAGCTGCAGACGATGAAACAAAAACTTTTTAATGAAAATGATGAATGAATTAAGATTTCTAGCAAAAATCCAGTTGACCATGTTAAACATGGTTTATATTAATTCCAGCTTTCGTTTACAGGGCTTTAGACACTGAACTCTATAAGCTGAAAGAAAATATCAAGAGAAATGATTCTGGTTAAATAAAAAATAAATTTAAAAAAACGTAGCCACAACTGGACAAAAATACTCAGCGCCAACATGCAAAAAGAGTCAACTGGCTTTTTCTCCATAGCAGTGTATTATATGCGTTCACAATCCCAATTATCAGCAACTGGATTGTGTGGAAAGCATTTTTGTAACTGACCAACTTGAATTTACGCCTTGGCTGGCAAGAAATACATGTTAAAAACAAGAATTGAGGGGCATATTATCAAGGGGGTTTATCTCCGCTTTTTTTGGCTTTAAAAGCCAAGAAAGCGGAGATAAAATTATCTCCCTATTACCTAGCTGTTGCTAACACCAGTTAGCGACAGCTAGCAGGAGATAGCGACCATCTTGGGCCCCGCTTTGCATGTCAGTGAAATTTATCACTAATGACATGCAAAGTGGGCGTGCCAAGATGTTAGCGACTGGAAACAGTCGCTAACATCGCTATCTCCTATTACCAACTTTTGGAGATATTCGCACTAAGCGCGAATATCTCCAAAAGCTAACACCTGCCCATGAGCAGTTCTTAGCCATGTTATCCAATGGTAGGTGGATAACATGGCTAAGAGCATTAGCTCGGTAATGCAGGAATATCGCTGACTTTTCAGCGATATTCATGCATTTCGGACGATTTTTATCACTTAGGAGATAAACCTTGATAATAGCAAGGTTCCTAAGCGGTAAAAATCGCCGCAGCTCGGCGATAAAAATATTGCCGCTAAGCTAACATAGCGATAATTATCGCTAGTTGTTGGTAATCTGCCCCTGAGACTGTCAATAGGTTTGGCTTTTGGATAATGGAGTTACAAAGACCCAAACAACTTATAGATGAATATGCACACAGATTGGCACATCTAGGTCTATTCTTTGATGCAAGGCAATAATGCACCAAAGTAGCCTCGCTGGTAAACAGCCTTAAGTGCGCGCCTGCTACTTCTCATACCATTACTGCGCAAGCGTTACTGCACTTGCGATGTTACAACGCGTACCATTAGTACTCAAGTTGTTACATCGCAAGCGTTGTTACTACGCATGCGAAGTAATGGTATGATTTAAAAGAAAACAATCCATGTCCTTGTAAGGAAACTGAGGCTGCTTCCTCACAACGACGTGCACCGCCCCTTGGAGATGACGTGAGTAAGGTCCCAGGAGGAGAGAGGAACGACGAGGAGTGTGAGGTAAGAGGGATGTAGTGTGTTTTTGTAGTGTAGGGTGTCGTGCTGGGGGTACAGTTTAAGGGTTGAGTATAGTGTTGTGGTGTATGTGTAGTGTAGGGAGTTGTGCTGGGGTTAGTGTGTTAGGGTTGAGGGTAGTGTTAAGGGGTATGTGTAGTGTTTAAGGTTTGAGTGTAGTGTCGTGGTGTATGTGTAGTGTAGGGGGTCGTGCTGGGGGTAGTGTTTTAGGGTTTAGGGTAGTGTGATGTATTATGTGTGGAGTAGGGGGTCATGCTGGGGGTAGTGTTTCAGGCACTGTTTAATTTGTAAAAAACCTATTGCCGGGGCTCTCGACAGAAGGACACTAGAGCTTGCACCATCCGTTGCCCCTGGCAGCACCAACACACTACTTATCATCACACTCTCAAAAGTGTTTCAATTCATGCTATTACAGGCTCCCAAAGCTATAAGAATGCCTTTGGAGGCAAATACTAATAATTGGAAATTTAAATTTAAATAATAAACAGAAGTTGTTGTGCTCATACCTAAATTGGCAGGCACCACTACATGTGGCAGACAGGCATAAGCCCCGGTGCTGACAATTAAGTGCCGGTGCTGAGCCCCAGAAAGCACCGCACAAATTAAGCACTGGTTTTAGGGTTTAGGCTAGTGTTGTGGTGTATGTGTAGTGTAGGTTAGTGTTTTAGGGCTTAGGGTAGTGTAGGTGGGTCGTGCTGGGTAGTGTTGGACTGTAGGGACAGGAGTGGGGGACGGGGGGCTCATACTGGGGTAGAGTGTTAGGGTTTAGGGGTTTAGGGTAGTGTTTTCGTTTATATGTAGTGTAGGGGGTCGTGCTGGGAGTAGTGTATTAGGGTTCAGGGTAGTGTTGTGTTTTTGTAGTGCAGGGGGTTGTGCTGGGGGTAGTGAGTTAGGGTTTAGGGTAGAGTAGTGGTGTGTAGTGTTAAAGGTTTCAGTGTAGTGTCATCATGTATGTGTAGTGTAGGGGCAGGTACGTGTAGTAGTAGTAGTGGTAGTGGTCTGCGCATTAAAATACATTTGTTATATTAGTAATGCTTTGGGGAAGTAATGGTAAACGTAGTAATATTATGCGTACTAATGCCATTTGCGATGTAAAAACATCGCACTAAAAGCATGCGTAGTAATGGCATGCTATGTATTGTCATACATTCAGCCTCGCTGCCTTGAATCAAAGGGAGAGAGAACTTTTTTTACCACATCTAATAAAATAAGGTGAATGTTTTTCTCTCCCCCAGTCCTGGCAGTTTTGGCAGCCACACACTAACGCACACATCCTTGCGCATAGTGCAAAGGTGCGTACGTTTTGTATTAGAAAGGGTATGTTCTGGAACAAAATCTATGAATCTATGTTTTAAAGCTTTTCCCACTTTGGGGCATAATATAAAGGGCCTATCGCTTTTTTAGCAGCACTTTTTTGCTGCTAAAGTGGCTATATTTTTATCTCCCTATTATCAAGCTGTCGCCAGCAGGTGTTAGCGACCGCTTTCCTTGCATGCAAGCGATATTTACCGCTAATGACATGCAAGGTAGGCGTTCCTCCTCTAAATTTCACAAAAACTCCCGCTAACCACACTTTGCCCTATTAGCAAGGATGGTCCAGACCCGCGAAGTGATAAAAAAAGTTGCGTTAAGGCCCATTAGCTGCAGGAACTTAAGACCAGAAATAGCTGGTCTTAAATATGTGGATAAAACTTTGGCCCATATCTCTGCAGGTTTTGGTGCTGGACAGAGCTGCAAGCAATGTTGCAGCGCTGCCATGCGATAAAAATACAATGCAGGAATATGTACCATCAATAGGATAGTGCGCATACCTGTGCCACAGTCATGAAAAGTGTTGCTGCGCTGCGACAAGACAGCATTGCAACACTTCTCACTACGCCCTTCTTGTGACAGCATGGATGCGCTTCAACACTGGACCGCACTCCATGTCGCAAGTAATGACAGATACGTCAGGAATCCTGACGTATCTGCCTGCGCTAAATTCACGCAATGCTGCAGTCGTGTCACAACCATGACGTGACTCCAGCAATGCATGGGGCCAGCCTATCCCTGTGGCACAGCCTCACCCTCATGCCTGCCATCAGGCAGGTGGAAGGTACTGACGCAGAGCTGTTCATGAGGGGTGCACGAATGTTGGTGCTTTTGGAGATCCATCGGTGGTGGTTGCGCGGTGCGATGTCATCGTTTTGAAGCATGGGTGGAGTGTTGGTGTGGAGGAAGTTGACGAAATGTTCTTCGGTGGCCTTGATCCAGCTGCAAGGGGATGCGATGATGGCGGTGGCGTCCGGTGGGCAAGGTGAAGACGTGATGTTACCAATGATGGTCGGTCCAGGAGAGTCCGGTGTTGTGGCTGCAGTTGAAGTTCATGCTGGCGGAGGTGACCTGCTCGACCATGCGTCCTACTATGTGGCTTTGTGCGTTGACTTGCTGCTTGCGTCTGATGTAGGGGACCTTCCCCATGAGGGGGTGGTGTCCTAGTTACTGGGGTTGTCCAGGTGGAACTTGAGTTCACCAAGTAGGATGTTGTCGGTGGATGGGAGACCATGGGGTGCAATGAGGTCTACAATGGTATTGGAGAATGGGGGGCAATGGCCCGGGGGGCCTGCACATGAGGGTGCCACAGAGGACGTTCTTGGGCCTGGTCTGGGTCTTGGCGTCGACATGGGCAATGATCACCCTTGGGTCATTAGAGTGCGTGGTCAGTCGGAGTGTGCTTCTATAGGTGATGGCAATGCCATCTCCCTGATGGTCAGGGTGCTCCTTGCGGGTGATACTGCAGCCATCATTGATGGCAATGGCGATGGCGATGTCAGTTCCAGAGCAGAGGTTGGTCCTGGCAGGTGAGGTGGTGTCCAGAGTTGATGGTGAGAAGGCTGCTGGCGTCGTATCGGTGGAGTGTCCAAGAGTCAAGTCAAGTCATAGAATTTATATAGCGCACTACATACCCAGAGGGTCTCAAGGCGCTTAGGGAGGGGAGGAGGATTACTTGTCGAATATCCACATTTTAAGTTGCTTTCTGAATGCTAGGTGGTTCTGGGTAAGGCGAAGGTAAGTGGGAAGTGAGTTCCATGTTTTGGCCGCCAGGTATGAGAAGGAACGACCTCCCATGGTGGTCTTGTTGATGCGAGGTACAGTGGCGAGGGCTTGGCTGGAGGATCGTAATTGGCGGGGGGGGGTGTAGAAGGACAGTCGTGAGTTGAGGCATTCTGGTCCGATTTCGTAGAGTGCCTTGTGTGCGTGGGTCAGAAGTCGGAAAGTGATCCTCTTATTGACGGGTAGCCAGTGGAGGTTTTTTAGGTGACCAGAGATGTGTTCGTTACGCGGAATGTCCAATATGATTCTGGCTGAGGCGTTTTGTATTCGTTGGAGTTTTTTCTGGAGTTTAGCTGTAGTACCTGCGTAGAGGGTGTTTCCGTAGTCCAGTCGGCTCGTGACCAGAGCATGGGTGACTGTTTTTCTGGTTTCGGTGGGGATCCAGCGGAATGTTTTTTTGAGCATGCGAAGAATGTTGAAGCAGGATGAGGAGACGGCGTTGACTTGTCTGTTCATTGTAAGTGAAGAATCCAGGATAACGCCTAGGTTCCGTGCGTGGTCTGTCGGGATGGGTGCTTTTCCAAGGGCTTCCGGCCACCAGGAGTCGTCCCATGCAGAGGGGGATGTACCTAAGATGAGGACTTCTGTTTTATCTGAGTTCAGTTTCAGGCGGATGTGTTTCATCCATTTGGCGACTTCTTTCATTCCTTCGTGTAGGTTAGATTTGGCGGTGCTGGGGTCATTGGTGAGAGAAAGGATCAGTTGAGTGTCATCCGCGTAAGAGATGATGTTGAGGTTGTGTTGGCGGGCGATGGCCGCGAGGGGGCTCATGTATACGTTGAAGAGGGTGGGACTGAGTGAGGATCCTTGTGGTACGCCACAGATGACTTCAGTGGCCTCGGACTTGAATGGTGGGAGGCGGACTCTCTGTGTTCTTCCGGTGAGGAACGAGGTGATCCATTCCAGTGCTTTTCCTTGTATTCCGATGTTTCTGAGGCGTTGTAAGAGGGTGCTGTGGCAGACTGTGTCGAAGGCAGCAGAGAGGTCGAGGAGGATGAGGGCGACTGTGTCTCCATTGTCCAGTAGAGTTCGAATATCGTCTGTTGCTGCGATGAGGGCGGTCTCAGTGCTGTGTTTAGCTCGGAAGCCAGACTGTGAGGAGTCGAGGGATTTGTTGGCTTCGAGGAAGGCGGCGAGCTGGTTGTTGACAGCTTTCTCGATGACTTTGGCCGGGAAAGGAAGGAGCGAGATGGGGCGGTAATTTTTGAGTTCGGTGGGGTCCGCTGTGGGTTTTTTCAGAAGGGCGGTAAGTTCAGCGTGTTTCCAGCTTTCCGGGAAGGTGGCGGAGTTGAAGGAACAGTTGATGACGTCTCGGAGGTGTGGTGCTATGACGGAGTTTGCTTTGTTGAAGATGTGGTGGGGACATGGGTCTGTGGGGGATCCTGAGTGGATGGAGTTCATCAGGCGGATGGTGTCCTCAGTGGAGATTGGGTTCCAGTCGTTAAGGGTGTTCAAGGGGGGGGGATGTTCTGCATATGGTTGGGTGGGTTGGTCTCCGGGTTGGGTGTCGAAGCTGTTGTGGATGTCTGCAATTTTGTTGTGGAAGAATAAAGCCAGGGAGTCGCAGAGGGCTTGAGAGGGGGTGATGTCGTTGGAGTTGGCTGAGGGATTGGTAAATTCCTTGACGATGTTGAAACGTTCCTTGCTGTTGTGGGCGTTGTTGTCTAGTCGATCCTTGAATGCTGTTTTTTTGGCCTTTCGGATTAGTTGGTGGTGTATGCGGGTGGCGTTTTTGAAGGCTTCCTTGGTGCTGGTGGTTGGGTCTTTTTCCAGGCCTTCTCAAGGGAGCGGCAGAGTTTCTTGGACTTCTTAAGATCATCGTTGAACCATGAGGCCTTCTTGTTGCCAGGTTTGCTTTGACGTTTTTTCAGTGGTGCTAGGATGTCGGCGCTGTTGGATAACCATAGGGTGAAGTTGGCGGCAGCTTGGTCTGGGTTAGAAGAGTGGGCTGGGGTGTTTAGAAGGAGCGATGAGGAGATCTGGTCGATGGTGATTTTGTTCCAGTTTCTTTGAAGAGTTGGTTGGGGGTGGTTGATGAGTTTAGGCTTGTTGTAGGTAAAGTGGACGCAGCTGTGGTCAGTCCAGAGGAGAGCCGTGGTGTGGCTGAAGGAGACGTGGTTGCTGGAGGTGAAGATAGGGTCGAGAGTATGACCTGCTATGTGGGTGGGGGAAGTGACCAGTTGTTTAAGTCCGAGGTTGGTGAGGTTGTCCAAGAGGGTGGTGGTGTTGCGGTCGTTGTTCTTTTCAAGGTGAAAGTTGAGGTCTCCCAGAAGGATGTAATCTTTGGAGGGGAGCGCGTGTGGAGTGATGAAGTCCGTGATGTCTTCACTGAATTTTGCGCGGGGTCCTGGTGGTCTGTAGAGGAGGGTGCCTCTGAGTGTGGTGTTGGGGTCGATGTGGATCTGGAAGTGAAGGTGTTCAGAGTTGGCGATATTGACGTCAGAGCTGGTTGAGATGTGGATTGATTTCTTATGGACGATGGCGATTCCTCCTCCTGTTTGGCCGGTACGGTCCTTGCGAATGATCTTATAGTCTTCAGGGATGGCAATGGTGATGTCTGGGGCGGAGGAAGCGTTCATCCATGTTTCCGTTAGGAAAGCGACGTCCGGAGAGGTGGTGTCTAGAAGATTCCATAGGTCAATGGCGTGCCTGTGGACCGAGCGGGTGTTGAGCATGATGCATTGTAGGTGGTTGGGGTCGGGAATCTGTGGTGTGGTCGCAGCGGAGATGTTGTCGGCGCTGATGAATTTGCAGGAGTAGCAAGAGAAAGGTCCATAGGTGTGTCCAGGAGCGGCTTGGACGCAGTTGGGGGCGCGACCGGGGTTAAGGGCTAGGAGGGTGGCGGCATCATAGGTAATGCGGGAGGGCTGGGCAGTGCGAGGGCCAGGGGGTCTGGCGCTGGGCGCGGTCCAGGCGCGGACGGGCGTAGACGGGCTTACCTTTGGCGCACCTTCGGCGCGGACTGGGCGCGGTCGCTGCGCGTGAACGCTGCGCGCGGGAACTACTGTCATATAAGGAAGAGGAGGGGGGAGGGGCGAGGGCGGCTCAGCTGGGAGGCGTGGCGGGCTCAAGGGAACAACAACAACAACAAAATCAAAATGGAGGGGAGGGCAGAGCAGGGCGCCGGGGGATAACACACGAGGTCAATTTCACAATGCGCAGGTAAATATCAGAGCGAGCAAGCAAGCAGCCAGTAAAGCAGTGACCAAGCGATGAAAAACGCTAATGAATCCTGGCGCTGTCGAAATAAATAAATAAACACTGAAACGCTATAGAATCCTTGCGCTATTGAAATAAATAAATAAACAACACTGAAACGCTATACAATCCTGGCGCTGTTTAAATAAATAAGCAACACTTCGTAAGAAAGCAGCTTTGTAGTACGATACCGCCTTTCAGCAAGCAGACGGGGGAGCGACCACTCAAGGCAGGAGCGAGGAGTGGATCACGGCGCTGCGAGGTCAGAGGGCGCTCTAAATTGGTAGTGGGAGGGCGGCTCAGCTGGGAGGCGTGGAGGGCTCAAGGGAACAACAACAACAACAAAATCAAAATGGAGGGGAGGGCAGAGCAGGGCGCCGGGGGATAACACACGAGGTCAATTTCACAATGCGCAGGTAAATATCAGAGCGAGCAAGCAAGCAGCCAGTAAAGCAGTGACCAAGCGATGAAAAACGCTAATGAATCCTGGCGCTGTCGAAATAAATAAATAAACACTGAAACGCTATAGAATCCTTGCGCTATTGAAATAAATAAATAAACAACACTGAAACGCTATACAATCCTGGCGCTGTTTAAATAAATAAGCAACACTTCGTAAGAAAGCAGCTTTGTAGTACGATACCGCCTTTCAGCAAGCAGACGGGGGAGCGACCACTCAAGGCAGGAGCGAGGAGTGGATCACGGCGCTGCGAGGTCAGAGGGCGCTCTAAATTGGTAGTGGGAGGGCGGCTCAGCTGGGAGGCGTGGCGGGCTCAAGGGAACAACAACAACAACAAAATCAAAATGGAGGGGAGGGCAGAGCAGGGCGCCGGGGGATAACACACGAGGTCAATTTCACAATGCGCAGGTAAATATCAGAGCGAGCAAGCAAGCAGCCAGTAAAGCAGTGACCAAGCGATGAAAAACGCTAATGAATCCTGGCGCTGTCGAAATAAATAAATAAACACTGAAACGCTATAGAATCCTTGCGCTATTGAAATAAATAAATAAACAACACTGAAACGCTATACAATCCTGGCGCTGTTTAAATAAATAAGCAACACTTCGTAAGAAAGCAGCTTTGTAGTACGATACCGCCTTTCAGCAAGCAGACGGGGGAGCGACCACTCAAGGCAGGAGCGAGGAGTGGATCAAGAGGAATGCTCCTTGGGGCTGAGTGCGGTCCAGGGGCAGACAGATGCAAACGGCATAGCCTATGGCTGCCTTTGGCATGGGAGACACCCATTACAACACAGACAGTACATCGTTAACAACGCAACTCTGACAACGCAGGAGCCTTAACATCGCATTTGAATACAACGTATTGTGAGGTCAGTAATGGGGTAATTTAAGGTTTTTCAGGTGGGTATTGCTTTCGGATATAAACATTTAAAATGGAGTGTGTTTTGGGGTAACATATGAAAAATTGGGTGTATTTTGGGATTAAAAATGTAAAATATGGTGTGCATTAGTCTCAAATGAAATTTTTGGATGTGTTGTGGGGGCTCAAAAAGGAATTCCAGGCTTCACGGTTGGGTTTGTGGTGCAAAGGATAGTTTTGGGTTGCACTCACTGAAGTGGGCACAGTGTTCTTAAAGTCTCCGCTATGCAACACCTACTCTACTGTTGCAATGTGCCTAGTATTAGTATACATTGTAATGGAATGCGATGTTATGGCATGCGTTGCAACTACGTATGTGCCTTTGGCACACGAGTGGTGCGCCAGCTGTGCATGGGCGCACAGCAGCCACCATTGAGAAGTGTGGGGAGTGGAAAGCTGTGAGGTAGTAAATGCCAAAAAAACACTGGATGGTGCATGGACGCGGGGATGTTTGTGTGAGCGGGTGTTGCTAAAAATGTATTAAGGGAAGTCTTACCTTGAAGCCATGTCCCATGTCTTTGTAGCTCCTGCACTCCTGCGTCTGCTTCCAGGAAAAGGAAGTAGGCAGCCAGGCTCCCTTCCCTGAGTCAATCACAACGCTGCGATGCTGCGGTGTGGTTGGTAATTAGTAATGGGACAAGTCATTTAGCCAGGGGCCGGAGGGGTGGCCATTTTCTCCATGCATGCTGAAATGCAGCCTGCATTGGGAACAGGGAAGTGCGCATGACTGCTTTGGGTGTCATGAGTGGCCGATCAAACGGTCATTGCGCACTTGAGTGGGCATGCCAATTCGCCCATGCCCTGCTCCGTGTTTGGTGCAGTCCTACCCACCCTCCCACCCCCTGAGGATACATAGCATGATCACATCAGTTATTTATCCCTTGTTTTTCCCTTTTCATTTTGTATTTGTGTCTTCTCTGAGTCCGCACTTCCCGATTCCTGCCACTGCTACCCCTGCGGCCCACACCCCTGTCCTCGCCCAATCCCGCATCCCAGATGATCATTCCTCCCCCCTCCCCTACTTAATGGCAGCCGATGGGCAGTCGCACAGCAGACATGCGCCGCTGGTGAGCCGAATGTGCGCCTAAGGGAAGCCTGTCTGCGTCCATCTTTGTTCCGACCACGACCAGCGCCAGGAACCCTGTATCTCAAGCCAGCCACTGCTACAGCTCAGGCACCCTCCATGCACTTAACCATGAAAAACTCAGAGACTGACAACAGGCCTCGCCAAACATGACCCATGGCCAGTTCACCTGCCTCCACTGCCCCCAGACCTTAACCACCACTCTGGCCTCCAACACAGCCAACCCAATGTTACAGCCAGTGAACTCCACACTTTGATATCCAACTGCGCATACAAGCTCGACCCGCTACGCAAGCCCGACAAACAGCACCCCAGGAAAGCCGCCTGGTTTACCACTGATCTCCAAGAAGCAATATGCACCTGCAGATGCCTGGAAAAGAACTGGAGAAACACCAAGACACCTGAAATCTACACCACCTACAAGGACGCCATGACACAATACCACAACCAAATCCTCAACAACTCCAGCAACTCCAGGCAACGCTTCAAGGTTATTCATGAATTCACCAACCCATGCAGTGAAGCCACAGACATCACCCCATCCCAAGATCTCTGCGATAAGCGTAGAACCTACTTCCACCTCAAGATCAAAAATACTCCACAACAACTTTGCTGTCCATCCACCAGATACCACAGCTGACCCCCCGCTCCCCCAACACAACAGCCAGCCCACCATCACCACCTGGACGCCGGTCATAGACGAATACACTGCCTCGACCTCACATCTACCAGAGCACCGAGATCGCCCTACTCTACGCCACAGAAGACATCCACACCCTCCTGGACCAAGGCCACTCCACAGCCCTCATTATGCTCAACCTTTCAGCGGCCTTCGACACCGTTTCCCACTGCACGCTAGTCGCCAGACTACACAACGCTGGCAATCAAGGAACAACCCTCAACTGGATCGATCATTCCTCCCTGGAAGAGGCCAAAGAATCAGACTGCCAACCTTCCTCTCCGATACCACGTAAATCACCTGCGGAGTCCCAGAGGGTTCATCTCTGAGCCCAACCCTCTTCAACATCTACATGGCACCCTCGACGCCATCGTCTGACAACACGGCCTTAACATCGTATCCTACGCTGATGACACCCAGCTCATCCTCTCCTTCACCAAAGACCCCACCAGCACCAGACTCGACTTCCAGAAAGGAATGCAGGACGGTGCAGTCTGGATGACCAACAGCTGCTTGAAGTTCAACGCTGAGAAGACAGAAGTGCTTGTCCTTGGAACCACCCCTTCAGCATGGGACAACACCTGTTTGCCTTCGCCCTTGGAAGCCCACCTACCCCCTTGGATCATGCCAGAAACCTCGGCATCATACTCGACCCATCCCACACCATGAACAGACAGGTCTACGCCGTCACCTCCAGCTTCTTCAACACCCTGCGCATCCTCCGCAAGACCTTCAAATGGATACCCCCAGAGTCAAGGAAGACAGTTACCCATGCACTCATCACCAGCAGACTAGACTATGGAAACTCACTCTATGCCGCCATTTACAAGTCCGTACTCCGCAAACTACCGACATTACAGTACACCACCACCAGACTCTTCCACGGCATCCCCCTGCACTGACACATCAGCCAACACCTATGTAGACTCCACTGTCTCCCTGTGGTGAAAAGTCACCTTCAAAATCATCACTCACGTCTACAAATGCCTACACAACAACTTAACCAAATACCTCAACGACAGAATCAACTTCTACGTACACAAATGAAACATCCGATCTTCCAACCTTGCACTGTCCGAAACTCCAAGCATCCACAGAGCCAGAGCAGGTGGAATATCCATCTCCCACATTGCATCCAATGAACATGCTACCGGCAGACATCAGAGGTGCCCTCTCCCTGAACACCTTCAAGAAGACCCTTAAAACCTGGTTTCAGGGCGCACCTTCACTATTAGGAAAATTTGTCTAGTAGCTGCTGCCCACACACCTTTTTCCCTAGGTCACTGTACCAGGAGTAATGGAAATAGTGAATCACTATACAAATAAAATATTATTTTTTTCTTTTTCTTGTGTTCTTTCCTCAGGTTCGCTAATTGCAGAAACCTTCAAGACAATTAATTTAGGCACATTTTAGCCTTGTCTTAAAACTATCAATTTTCTGTAAAATACAGTCTTTTTTGTAGGAAAACTTGAGTAAGTTGGGGATTTGTATGAGGTGATGTACATTGCACTACATAAGAACCTCTAAAATCACCCTTTTAACAGTACCAGCCCGGGGGTCCATAATTTTTCTTTAGAGTTAACCCAATGAGCCAGGTACTTCTTAATCATCACTTAAGTCACTTCAAACCCCACCACTCACACAATTTCATAAATACCTCACATGCACCCCACATAGTCATTGTGTAAAAGTGCTCCCGCGTAGTCGTAGGCAGTAGCACGCGGCATCCCGTCGAAGGGTGCGAAGACCCCAATGATGAAGCATGACACCAAGGGTCCTTTTGGTGTGAGAGGGATATTTAAAGAACACTAGGTACTCCCCTCCATTGTAGGGACCACCCACACCCACCTGTGGATTCTCTATGTTTATAAAATTCTACTAAGGGAGAACGAATCCACTCCGTCTCTCTCTCTCCCCTTATGTTATTTTTGTTATTCACACAGCGTACAGCTGTGGGAGCAAACAAACATCAAACACGCACATAACACGAGTCCTAACCCACTACATCTCAATACTTAACCACAATCAACAATGGAAGATGACAATGGCCTAACCTTTGGAGCAGAGGAGATTGACAGGATTCTGGCAGCAGTGAATCCTTTCGAGGGCTTAAGCAATACCGACCCAGGCCCCAGTGTGGCAGACTGGGATGAGCTAACGAATCTCAGGAGGACGCAAATAAAATCAGCACTCCATGGGTTGCTGATGACTGAATACCTAAGGGGTAAAATAGCTCCTCAAGGATTCATCGTTAAAAATTAGCCCTTCATTTTCCAAAATGACATGCAGTTTAAGAAGGACTGGTCACTCATCTCGTGGCACTGCACGAGGGACTGGCTAGTCCTAATTATAAAAACTGCCACTAGAATCACTCAAGAACAAAAATATGACATTCAAAAACTAGAGGTGCAGCTCAAACCGTACCAATAACCCAGTATCCTCAAAAAACGTTTAGAGGAACTAAACCAACAGATGTCAGAGTTTGAACTCACTCTCAAACAAAGTAAATTTAACAAACTCAAGAAAGATAAAGATCGCTTCACACCAGAAAGAGCTTTCCCCTATACTAAAGATGGCTACATCTCTAAGGACAACACTAGTGACGCAGATAGCGATGGGTCTGATTGCAACTCAACAGGGTCCAACTCAAGTGGATACCAACAGTACCGATACCCCAGAGGGGGCCAAAGGCAACAGAGACAACAATACCCCAGACAAAGGGGATGGAGAGGCTACCAAGCACATCCCCAATATCAACCATACCAAGGCCAGCCGCCATTCCCACAATATCAATATGGTCCACCACCAGTGGGACCTAACTATCCACAATGGGCCCCAGAATTTTACAGCGGGTTCTACGTACGGCCCTCAGCCTTTTTTAGGGTCATGCCCGGGACCACGACGGGGCAGGAACAAGAGGGGGAACAACGTTATGTGGCAAGAAGAGGAACAAGAAGACCCCAGAGTAAGCACCAGGAGCATGACAGGTGCCCTCCAGAATCAACCATCAACCAGCAGGAGGGGGACCTAGTGGTCAACATAACACCGTGGACATTCTCAGACCTCCAAAAGTCAGTCCTAAACAAGGGTTTAGGTTTCGTACCTACTAATAAACTTGACACATTCAAACTGCATGCATAAATGCAGGGTTTTGTTAGGAAAATTAAACTCCAAATTTTCTTCCGGAAAAAAGAAGCCACTTTGGCAACCACTGACACAGGACTGAAACTAAAGTCCACTTTCACCCCACCTGTTGCAGTTTTGCCAGTAGAAGTACTTGCCTTCGAGAAGGCAGTAATGAGCGAACTGAGCACTTTAAACTCATCAAGTACTAAAGTCTTCCACAACACCAGCCATTTGGAGCAAGAAGCAATCAAACAATTTGCAGCTAACAAGGATATCACTATCAAACCTGCAGACAAGGGGGAGGCGATAGTGGTGAAAACCACGACCGCCTATGATCAAGAATGTCTGAGACTCTTGTCAGACATGAGGAACTATACAGTCCTACAGGGGGACCCCACAGAGTCACTACGCACGCACCACCATAGTAGGAATGGTGGAAGAGGCACTAGCCCACGATTGGCTATTGAAAAAAGAGGCAGACATCCTGGTCCAAAAAGCACCCAGAATTCCCTATTTTTACAGTATCCCAAAGATACACAAGAATCTGGACAGGCCTCCGGGCAGACCTATCGTCTCTGGCATCGGGTCCATTCTGGAACCTTTGTCCGATTTGCAGATGCCTTTTTACGTCCCCTAGTACAAGCCACCGACACTTATCTAAAGGACACCAAAGCGGTTCTCCAGTTACTGAGCGATCTACCTTTTGACTCAGAAACTCAATTACTACTAAGCCTTGATGTGGGGAGCCTGTATACAAGTCTGCCCCATGATGAAATGCTTTCGATCATTGAGGAAGTACTATTCACCACCCCTTGGAAATACCAAACACCCAGGGGTGTTGTTCTAGAATGCATTTCTATAGCACTCACAAAGAATTTTTTTGAGTACAATAAAACACTGTACCTCCAAAGCCACGGCACAAGTATTAGCAGCACATTTGCTCCAAGTTTGGCCGGGCTGTATGCCCATCACCTGGAGACATACAAAATCCTACACACAGGCAATCCTTTCAGAAGTAACATCCTAACCTGGAAGAGATATATAGATGACATTTTTGTCATCTGGCAGGGTGATTTGCAATCGGTGACGAAATTCATGACATAGCTCAACACCCAAAACGCTTTCTTGAAATTCACCAGCTCCGACTCCAATGAGTCTTTGGTGTTTCTGGATTTAAATATCTACCCTGAAGGCGGAATGCTCAAAACCACAACTCACTTTAAGCCCACTGCAAGAAACTGCCCTTTAAGATTCAACAGTTTCCATACACGACATTTACGGGAGAACATCCTGTATGTCCAATTCCTCCGCCTTTGGAGGAATTGCACTGATGTAGGAAATTATAAAGCACAGGCAACATACTTGAAAACCAAACTTCAGCACAGACAATACCCGGACTGGGTGATCAACAAAGCAATGAAGCAAGCCTGCAACAACAATGGAGAGGCCCTTCTGGAAGACAAACAGCCTGATTCATGTACGGGCCGTTTTGCGTGTCCCTAATAGCGAATCATAGCGATTCGCTATTGAGGACACGCAAAACGGCATTCATGTAGGAATTGCTACTTAAATAGCGATTCCTACATGTTCTTTATTTGCGAGTAGCAATTTGCTACTCGCAAATACTCCCCATTCATTCCTATGGGCCAAGAGGCCCATAGGAATGAATGGGGATTTGCGAGTAGCAATTTGCTACTCGCAACTAAGATAGCGATTTTAAGGGTGCCAGGGGTGTCCAAAGGACACCCTGTAGCACCCCTAAAATGCACTTTTGGACAGGTGTTGCGCACACACATGTCCAAAGGACATGTGTGTGTGCAACATGCAACTTTGAAAAATGCTTTTAAAAGCATTTTTCTGAGTTTTTGCTATTTACCGACAGGTCTGACCTGTCGGTAAATAGCGGCCCCAAAAGTTCAAAATCGCTATTTCTTGATGTTTCATGAATAGCATTTGAGGAATCTCTATTAGAGATTCCTTAAATGCTATTCCTCGCATATTTGCGACTTCTTAAATAGCGATTTTTGCATTTGGTATCATGAATACCAAATGCAAAAATCGCACTCGCAAAGGGCCAGATTCTCAGAATCTGGCCCTTTGCGAGTGCAATTGACCTACATGAATCAGGCTGAAAGTTCACAAAGAGACCGACCAAAAGAGACCCATCTGTGTGACAACATACAGTACCCACTCTAACGAGGTCTCAAAAATCATTAACAAGCACTGGCGTACATTGGTCTGTGGTGAACTGGATTTTGAAAAACCCCTATTCGCACACAGGCGAGGGAAAAATCTGAAAGATATTCTAGTCCACACCCGCCCGCAAAACAAACAGTTGAACAACCAACACTGCATGGCATACAGGGGCACCACCCCTGTGGCAATCGCAGCAGTTGTCATCTGACCAAGGAAAGCAGGCACCTAACCTTTAGAAATGGGACGTCGTGGGACCAAAGAAAATTCACGAACTGTAATAGCAAACACATGGTTTACCTGATCATCTGTCCCTGTGGCCTTGAGTATGTTGGGATGACCACTAGAGCAGTCAAAATCAGAATCAATGAGCACAAAAGTAATGTGAGGTGCAAAAAAAGCACAACCAAAACGGCCACTCATTTTTGAGTGAACAACATTGTGTAAATGACTTGAACTGCACTGTAATAGAACAACTGCAGTCAGAAAATGGTCTGTATGAAAAAGAACAACGTTGGGTGTTCCGGCTGGGCACCCATATCATAGGTCTCAATGATGATATTCCGTGGGGGCAATTGAATTGACAGCAACTGGTTATCCAGGGAAAAGCCCACCTTAATGTGTCTTCCACAACAGGAGATACTTCACATGTGACCTCTTCCCCATCAACTAGTTCCCCCTCTCTCACCGGAATGTTTCTATACATCCCTAGTTAATGCAACAAAATAGCCCCCCGGCGCAACAGTGGCATGGAACCACCATCCCTCGAGTATATAGCACTCATCAATATGTGCATCGCCACCAGCAACCTGGGTACACAACATTTTCAGCGCAGTCACTGAGCGCATTAATTGCAAGAGATTGACTTTCCCCCATCAACTTGGTACTCTTACACCTTACACATCCCTAGTTAAGTTAATAAAACAGTACCCCGGCGCTACCTTGGCATGGAACCACCAGCCCCCTGAGTATACAGCACTCATTAACATGTGCAGCGCCACCAGCCACTGAAGTACTGGGTTTTTCAGAACCGGTACTGAACCGGTAACCCAGCGGTGTCAGGGTACACCCTAAGACTTCGGATTCTTCCTGATTAGACCACAGAAACTCAGAGTCTTCTAGGTGAAGTCAAAGATCGAATTTATTGGCTGCAACCAAGTAACAGGTATCCTAGAAGTACAACATGGTGTATATTCTCAGGAGACTGCTCAATCTTACAAAGCAAGCCTTCTCCTTTTTATACAAAATATTACGCTTCAGGCAAACATTCTTAGGTTTACAGTTGACCATTCACATATTTTCACTACAAAGAAAAAGCAGAGTCATGATGACAAGCCCATATTTCAGTTCGTCCAGCCCACAACAAATTACCCGGCAAGGCCCAACATTTTTATCAGATATCGGTGGACCCCCAATAAAAATGGGCACCTCCTCCTCGTAAAGCAAGTCATAAAGTAGGAAACAGGGACAGGTGTGTGCAAGATTAGGCGTGGTTTTGTGTGATGAAAGGTTTATGGCATGTTGTGCCTTGATGCTATCGCGTTCCGCCACTGGGAGAGGAACTGACCGAACAGGTTTGGCCTTGGGCAGTGGAGTCAGCTTGCCCAGGTCAAAGAAAAGTCAAAGAAGGTGTACGTGTCCTTCAGGAATAGTGTTTGGCCTTAGTTCATTGGCCTATGTGAGGGCAACTCACAAAATGGCTGCCGTACACAAAATGGAACCCAAGAGTTCAGGACGAAAACTATGATTTCAAGGTGAAATCTTCACTTGAATATGACGAAAATGCTTGTACATGGTGTACTAGTCATTCTCGGTCTTCTGATATAAAAATCGTCATGATACGATTATGTTTATAACACGGGTCCAGAATTGTAAGTACTACAAACCCTCCTTTTGCCCTTACATAGGCAATAACCTATACTCATGCTAATCTGAGTCCAGGTCTATATTCCTAAAGTCATTGAGATGTTGCTGTAGCATCATCCTATTACTTAGCTCGTCCCTTGTCTCAGGTTTCCTTACACATGATGTAGCACATAGGCCACATATTGCAGGAGCACACTGCACGCACAGACAGAACATGAAAAGAATGGCTAAAATCATCCCAATGACCATAAGAATTTTCCATCCCCAGGCGGATATCAGTTCCCAGAACCATCCCATAAATGACCAATCTCCTTTATCCACATGAATAGATTCAGAAATCTTATGCAGTTTGGAGATGGCCTGGTACACTGTTGGAGCGTTATCTGGAATGAAAAAACAGCAACTCGATTGGATCAATTTACATACCCCACCTTGGTCTGCAAGTATGACGTCTAACACGACCCTGTTCTGAAGGGTCATAAGACGATCTGATTGGAGCTCAGCAGTCAAGTTACTAAGGGCACCGGCAGTTTCAACTACGGTGGATTCAACCACCCTTGTCAATTGCCTAATGTTCCTGCTGTTAACCATGGGTCCCCAGAACGGCAGAAAACCCCTCACGAAGTCTCCAAATTCTTGTTCTTCAGTGTCCTCTTTACTGAAGACACCTCTAACTATCCTTGTCTTATGGTAATCTGCCGCAGCTGTGTAGGTGGGAGGCATCAGGAACGAAACAAAACATGTGCCCGAAAAGTCAGGGGGCAACCATGTATAGGCTCTATCATGGCAGATGAAATAGGTAACCTTAGCTGCTAAAAACGAAGGGGAAGTCTGAGATGCAAAAACATACGTTTCAGTACAGATACTCTTCCCCAACTGAGCTCTGGGATTCTTGCCAGTACCTTGCAGACACAGGTGACCCTGCTGGGGTACAATCCAAATCGGGGAAGATCTCTTAGCTTGCTGTTTCTCACTCAGAGTAGCTCCATATCCGGTCACGTTCCATCCTATGTATACTAGCGTCTCATCTCTCGGGATAGTCTCGTAGGAGATATCTTCCTTAATCATGTCTACTATACCCTTAACTAGAGCACTATTCTTAGGATTGTCTGTTACAGAACGTAGGGGGTAGACTTCATGTGCATAGATGAACATCGTTCTGTATGCCCACACAGAACCATTGTGGCTGAATGGCAGGACCAGATAGGGAATACCTTTATCCGTTGTGTGAGGCATAAGACCACACAACCAACAGTTAGTCGTGTTCATTACTAGTTGGTGTTGGTGCAAAAGCTGAACGAAGGAGTTATTAATAAACTCTAATCTCCTAGCGGATTCATGTTCAGGAAGGGGTTGAAAAGAGTGTGAGGAAACAGTAGAAGGAGGAGGTATGGGCGATGTAGTGGGTGCAAATGTCATTCGAAAAGAGAATAAAACATATCCTATTAAAAATATCATTACACTGAATAACATGAAAATGCACAATATCAAAAAGCTTTTCTTGGTCATCATTTTACATATTCTGCTTTTAAAGTTCATTTCTTTGGCAGGTCTCTCCATCTCGAAAAACTCCATCCTCTCTAATATGCTGCTCGCGATGGTTGGGTGTTCTATGCTAAGGAATGCTTCTGTCAGTCCAGGGCAACTCCCTTAGACCAACCAGAACTGTTGACCTAACGTCTCCAGCTGCACCCCAAAGACTTTGGGCAACCGCAACCCTACAGCGGAACCCGGATGGTGGTTCGAAAAACAAAAATAAAAAAGTTTCTCAGATGGGAGAGCTGCACTTTCAAAAATAGCAAAGAAAAGGAATATCTTTATTTGTCCATAGTTCTCGGCCTCAGATTATATCTTTTCTTCCCGGTTACTGTTTGATCTTGAAACAGGAGTTCAGGCTCTGCAGTGTCAAATCGAATTGACGGCGGCACAGCTTCTTGCAAGAGATTGTCGCTTTCTTGTTCGGAAATTGTTCCTTTTATACGTGCATCGCTAAAAGGCAGAAAACGAGGCACAGTTTCAGTCTCTGAGTCAGCGACACCCTCCTGGACCAACCGGTCGTACAGCAGAGGCAAAGGCACCCTCTTGCAATGTACACCGTGGATCCAGTGCTTTTTCCCTTCTACTCGAACGGCTGATCTTGTTGAGAGAAGTACTAGGTGAGGGCCGGTCCACCTGGGCTGGTCATTCTTTGTGCGCTGAAAATTTTTCACCAGCACCCAGGATCCAGGATCGATGTGATGACCTGGAGCTTCAGAGGCTTGAGGCAGAGTATCGTGAACCTGTTGGTGTAAAACACGCAATTTAGCTGTCAATTCGTACAAATAGCCAAGCAAAACAGGGTGTTCGATTTCACTAAATTTTGTGGGCCTTGGCACTCCCCATATGTTGGCCGGGCGGCCGAAAACTATCTCATATGGACTAAGTCCCACTCGCGAATGCACAGTCATTCTTGTTGATAGGAGTGCTAAGGGCAGGGCGTCAGGCCATTTAAGACCAGAGCTCGCTTGAATTTTGGCCAGTTTTAGCTTTAGCGTGCCATTATAGCATTCTACTAGTCCAGCTGATTGGGGGTGATTTGCAGCGTGGAATTTCTGCTGGATGCCTAGCCCTTCACATACTTTCTTCATCACTCGTCCCACAAATTCACTTCCATTGTCACTCCAGACCATTCTCGGCATTCCAAATCTAGGGAAAAACTCTTTCACAAGGGCTTTAGCTGTGGATAAGGCAGTGTTATCCTTTAGGGGATATGCTTCCACCCATCTTGAAAAGGCACAAAAAACAACGAGTACGTATTTTAAATTGTTGCACCTCTCCATGTGGATGAAATCTAGCTGCAAAACCTTGAACGGATACGTTGGAGGCGCAAAATGACCAGCTGGAGTTGGGGTTCCCCTACCAGGGTTGTATTTCAGACACACCACACAATTCAAGACCACATTCTCCGCACACTTAGGAATTCCTGCATTTTGCCATACTGGAGCCAACATCTTACAAATCCCTTTCACACTGATGTGAGCCATTCCATGGGCCATTGTAACCACTGCAAGCACATTCGCATCGGGCAACAACCATCTCTTATGCTCTGACAATTCAACCCAACAACCATTTGCATCCAATTTACCCGTACTTTCTCTCCACACATTCAATTCTTTCTCTGTAGCCTCAGCTTGAATAGATTTCACACTCTCTATTGTATCTTCACACATTCCAACGTCACCAACCCATCTTGCTGGGCCTGCAACATACATTCGACTCATCACATTCCTTGCTGTTTCTTTTGCGATTTCGTCAGCAAATGCATTTCCACGACCAACATCATAAGTCACCTTCTTATGTGCGCTATATTTCACAATCGCAACTTGCAGGGCAAAGTAAGTGATTCAAGAAGCTCATTCACCAACTGACCATGCTGAATCTTAGCTCCATGCGAAGTCAAGAACCCACGTTCTTTCCACAATCGTCCAAAACTGTGAGCCACACCAAATGCATACTGGCTGTCGGTATATATAGTCACTTTCATTCCTTTTGACAACACACATGCTCTAGTAAGTGCAATCAACTCTGCTGCTTGAGCTGAATTATGTGGGATATGTGCAGCTTCAACAATCGTATGCAAAGTCGTGACAGCATATGCCGCAGTCGTATCTCCATTCGGAAGCTTGAAACACGAACCATCCACCCATAAGGTACCATCACACTTTGAAAGAGGAGTGTCACTATGATCTATTCTCCCTTTCGTTTCTTCTTCTGTTCTGAGAAAACAATCATGATTTTCAGAAGCATCTAGCTCTGCTACAATTGGCAACAACGTAGCTGGATTAAGCGTGTTGCTTCTTTTTATGTGTACATGACTCGCTAAAAGGGTCAACTCATAACCTGACAACCGAGCACTAGTTAAGTGCTGTGTCTTGGTCCTGTTTAACAACGTGTCCACTGCATGTGGGACCATCACAATCAATGTATTATTCATCACTAAACCAGCAGACTGTCGAATAGAAACAGCTGCTGCTGCTGTGACTCTTAAACAACTTGGCAATGCTTTAGCTACCGGGTCCAAAGTCGACGAAAAATACGCACATGGACGCTGCTTGTCTCCGAACAACTGTGTCAACACTGACAATGCACAACCTTCTTTCTCATGGACATACAATGTAAAGGGCTTACTGTAGTCGGGGGTACCCAACACAGGAGCCGAACATAATGCATCACGCAATTCGGAAAAACTTTTCTGACTCTCTTCAGACCATGGGACGGAATTCAGTGTATCTTTACAAGTTAATGCCACCAAAGGTTTGGCCAGCAAGGAAAAATTTTGTATCCATTGCCTGCAATATGATGTAATGCCTAGGAAAGCACGTACTTCTCTCTGTGTTCTTGGCACACTCAAGTTCGCTATTGCCTGAATTCTTTCTGGGGTCAGTTTCCTTCCCTCCTTCGATAAGAGATGACCTAAGTAGGTCACTTCTTGTCGGCAATATTGCAATTTTGAGAGATACACTTTGTGATGCAAATCACACAAATGACGCAACAATGACAACGTGGCTTCTTTACAGATTTCCTCAGTATCTGCAGCGACAAGTAAATCGTCGACGTACTGGACAAGGGTAGCACCATCAGGTAAAACAATCGTATCAAGCTGTGTTTTTAAGGCTTGACTATATATCGATGGACTTTCAGAGTAGCCCTGGGGAGCGCGTTTAAAGCGGAAGCTTCGACCTCCTAAACTGAAGCCGAAAATATCCCTACTCTCCTCGGCAATCGGGATGCTGAAGAAAGCATTCTTCAAGTCAATCACCGAAAACCATGTCGCGGAAGCTGGAATCATAGTCAATAGGGCAGTGATATCAGGAACAACTTGAAATTGTGGCACAACTATTTTTTTGACCTCTCTAAGATCAATCACGAATCTGTAAACAGGTGGCTGGGAAGGATCAGTACGCTTCAAGACAGGCAGAACAGGACTATTGCAAACGTTGCCTCTTGTCTCTTCAATTACATCTTTTTCAATCAAATCATAAATGATCGCTAGCAACGCTTTTTCACCTTCACTAGAGATTTTGTATTGTGGAATACGTGGCATTTTAACATTGTCTTTCAATGTTACAACATATGGCGGTATTTCCAAAAGACCTACATCATTAGGACCAGTAGCCCAAAGGATATTAGGGAGAGATGACAATTCTGTTGGAAGTTTGTCCTTTGACAAATACATTGAAGAAATCACTTTCTTACCCAGTGTAAGTTGTACTCCTGAAGGAGAACAATATAACATCGCATACAATCTTTTCAACAAGTCCAATCCTAACAAGTTTTCACCACAACCTGTCGTCAGAATAAGGGGTGCTTCAAATTCACAAGGTCCAACAGAAAGGGACATAGGACTAGAAACTGGGTTTCTAACCGGGGCGCCAGAAAACCCTACTGAAACATTCGTTTCGCCAGACAAAGGTGCGCCAGGGAGTTTAGAGTGCATAATAGAACTCTTTGTAGCACCAGTATCCAACAGAAAAGGCTCTGACACACCTGATGTAATCACCTCAACATAAGGTCCACTCTGATCTACTGGAACTGAAACAACTCCCTCTCTTTGTCTACGGCTGTCCTAGCAATCATTACCTTCAATGTGCTCATCCTCTGCATAGTAGTCATCAGCATAGTACTGAGCTGTCCTACCGGACGCGTTATTCTGCTGATCAAACCTGTTCATTAAATTTTGAGGTGGAAAGGAACGCGCGTTCTGGGGGAAATTTCCCCGTCCTCTACCTCTAGGTGCTTGTGAAATACCTCGACCTCTTGCGCTGGAAACACCATTCATGCGCTGTAATAAAGCAGGACAACTACTTTTAAAATGACCCTCCTCTTTACAGTATGCACACTGATTAGGGCCTACAGGAAAACGTTGTTGAGGATATTCGGTCCTTTGCGTGTCTCTCTGAAACTGCTGAGGCTGCTGATCGTTACTCTGACCACCACGAGGCAGGTACGCCTGCTGTAAAAGGACCTTTTGTTTTTAACTCTTTCGTTTTCTTGTCTGCTCTATCTTTCTCATCTTTATCTCTATTTTCATAATACTGTAAAGTAGCCAATATCTGTGCTGAAGAGGATACAGCCCACAAACTTTCTGAATCTTTCAATTTCTTACACAACTCGGGAAGCAAATTGTGCACGAACTTGTCAACGAACAACCGTTGACCACCTTCTGTACTCATATCTTGACCACTGTGGTCGATAAATGTTTCTTTAAACCTGGTGAAGAAATCAGACACCGTTTCATCTTTCTTCTGCTTACACGCAGACAATTTATCCCAATTCACACGCATCGCAGGCATTAAAGTCTTCATGTAATTAATGATCCTACCAGGGAGATCTGCTACTAAAGGCTCTGGTTTAGCACCACCAGCTTGTCGGGCATCTGCAGCAGCAATATTAGCCCATGAGTCACCTAACTCTTGATCATGATCCGCATGACGAATCTTTCCCCATAAAGGCTGTGGAACAACATTTCCAAACAACATGTCTATGTTGGCTAAATTCATAATGCAAGAACCTGCAGTCTGTGACAATTCCTTGTAATACCCTGCAGGATTCTTACGAGGATCAGGCAATGTCTGCTTAAGGGCCAATACTTCAGCTCGCTTCCAAGGCACATGTACCCAAACACGCTGAAAGAGTGCCGGTATAGCTGGGGGAACATTATTTGGACCAGACGCTACTTCTTCCTTCCATACTGGAGGTACTTCTCTCATTGGGTACTGTCTTACCTTCTTTTTAACAGAGGAATCAGACTCAAACAATGACCGAGAAACACCCTCACTTCTCAACGACAACAACGTCGCAACTGCTTTCTTAACATCTGAACCCACAATTGCGCCTTTTCCAAACTCGAACCGTATATGACATAACTCAGGTGGATTGGGCTCCAAATCATTTTCCTCTAAATCCTCACTCAGGAAAGTACACATTTTCTCAAAAACGTATCTCTGTTTCGGTGCTTCCCACTGATGGAAGACATCCATAACAGATTCTAGCTCATATCTCGTTGGTTCAGTAACCCATTTATGCGCCAAATAATTCAGCGCGTCCTTCCCCCTAGAATCAGGCAGTTGGCTACGCAACTGTGTACGCTCTGAGGTGGGGGTCGTGCTTGTTGCCCCAAAGAAGGGATATAGAAGACTAGTGACCGTGCTAGTCACTCTTTTTTCGAACAGAGGGAGAATTCGATGAAAAGACAAGCGGAAAAGCAGGGGGAGGCAAGGCAGATGCAGAGGCAGTGTCAGAAGGAATACCAGAAGTGGGAGTTGATATAGTAGTCAAAGTTGTAGGAAGTAAAGGCAAAGCAGATGTCAAAGCCAGTGGCCCTTGGGGAGGCTGCACCGGAGGAATAGGAACCACCTGGAGAACAGCTGGTGGCTGTGGAGGAGCAGGAGGCAATACAACCAAAGGTTGCGCAACTAAAGGTTGCGGAGGTGCCGTAGCATTCTGCGCATAAGGGGGTGGCGAACTCAATAAATGCGACATTAGGGGGTCTTTTTCAAGATCTTTTGCTGCATCTTGCTGAAGAGGCGGCAAAACCGGATAACATTTTTCGATTCCCATTTTACGTTGCCTATGCAACTGCTCGCTCATCTGTTCCTCTTCGTTATCTTTATACTGCATAGCAGCTTGCATTATCGAGATACCCCTTTCTCCCTTATTTTTCTTCTCTAATTTAATTTCTCTCTGTTTGGCTTCCTTACGCCATAGGCGGAAAGAGTCAAACATCGCCGTCCGGGCTTTCTTTTTGAAAAGTTTCACCTCGAGATTATCTAAAACCTCCGTGTCAAAGCTACCATATTGGGGCCATTTTAAAACACCATCTTTTCTGGTGTATTTGATCCACACTTCATTATATGTGATGGGGCCTACTCCATGTTTCACATAAAGTTCATATGTTGGAGTTCCAATCGGAGGAACCGGACACGAGTCCTCCAATCGGGAATCCCTATTACAACCAAGACTAAACAAATTTCCAAGTCTGCTAAGACCAGGCATCTTCGCTCTCTAGTCTAGCTTCAAACTTCAAAGGATTATCGAATACGATAGTCTTGTGAATACACGAGTCCTTCGGCTTTGGTACTTGCAAGTTCCAAATCAAAGATCCCAAGGGGATACCCAAAACTAAGGACTGGGAGACGCTCCACTTATACTTAACTGAGGTATCGATGACGTCACCAGAAGACTCGTCTATCAATTCGCTCTACCAAACATCAAGGGTACAAATCAGGGCGATAGCCAGGGCAGCAGTCCTTCGTAGCCGTCGGGAAGCGGAGAACCTCGCAGCAAAGACTTTCGGACCACGTCGACATGCAGGGATCGATAAAGTGGCGGCCTTCCTCCAGAATTTTCACACGAAGCTCCTCACGAACCTCTGGCTTGGACCGGACCGCTGGTATCGCCTCACGTTGGGCGCCAACTGAAGTACTGGGTTTTTCAGAACTGGTACTGAACCGGTAACCCAGCGGTGTCAGGGTACACCCTAAGACTTCGGATTCTTCCTGATTAGACCACAGAAACTCAGAGTCTTCTAGGTGAAGTCAAAGATCGAATTTATTGGCTGCAACCAAGTAACAGGTATCCTAAAAGTACAACATGGTGTATATTCTCAGGAGACTGCTCAATCTCACAAAGCCACCCTTCTCCTTTTTATACAAAATATTACGCTTCAGGCAAACATTCTTAGGTTTACAGTTGACCATTCACATATTTTCACTACAAAGAAAAAGCAGAGTCATGA
Organism: Lissotriton helveticus; assembly: GCF_964261635.1. NCBI lineage: Eukaryota > Metazoa > Chordata > Amphibia > Caudata > Salamandridae > Lissotriton > Lissotriton helveticus. The sequence goes on along the minus strand of NC_136067.1, from coordinate 869,249,379 downwards.
TGACAAGCCCATATTTCAGTTCGTCCAGCCCACAACAAATTACCCGGCAAGGCCCAACATTTTCATCAGATATCGGTGGACCCCCAATAAAAATGGGCACCTCCTCCTCGTAAAGCAAGTCATAAAGTAGGAAACAGGGACAGGAGTGTGCAAGATTAGGCGTGGTTTGTGTGTGATGAAAGGTTTATGGCATGTTGTGCCTTGATGCTATCTCGTTCGGCCACTGGGAGAGGAACTGACCGAACAGGTTTGGCCTTGGGCAGTGGAGTCAGCTTGCCCAGGTCAAAGAAAAGTCAAAGAAGGTGTACGTGTCCTTCAGGAATAGTGTTTGGCCTTAGTTCATTGGCCTATGTGAGGGACCGGCGGTAAAATCCAACTCACGGCCCGGATAGACCATATATGGGCAGCCCACTCCCTTCTGTTTTTCAGGCAATTAACGTTTAATTGATTCTACGATCGGAGTGCAACATTTAGTCCAATCTTTATTTACAGCGGAGCCGCATTGGGGCAACAGGGCGTAGGAATTTCCCTCATGACCGTGAGTACTAGAGCTGGTAACGACGTGCAGAACCTCAACTCTGTAAGTGAACGATCTGAGCATTATTTCTTACTTTACAGGGTGCAGATTAGCACCACAGTCCCCCAACGTTAGGAGGCTCATGAGGCATACCAGATTGTGGTAAAAAGTATGCACTAAAGACAACTTTACTATTCTCCTTAAAATAACAGGTCCCCAGAGCTACAATGGTTAAACAAATAGAGCGTGTGGTTTATGTTCTGTGTATTGTATGTCCTATCTTCGTTCTTTTTTTTCAGGGCACACCTTCACTATTAGGATGACAAAATTTGTCTAGTAGATGCTGCCCACACACCTTTTTCCCTAGGTCACTGTACCAGGAGTAATGGAAATAGTGAATCACTATACAAATAAAATATTATTTTTTTCTTTTTCTTGTGTTCTTTCCTCAGGTTCGCTAATTGCAGAAACCTTCAAGACAATTAATTTAGGCACATTTTAGCCTTGTCTTAAAACTATCAATTTTCTGTAAAATACAGTCTTTTTTGTAGGAAAACGTGAGTAAGGTGGGGATTTGTGCACCCCGTCCTGAAGAAGGAGTTTCACTCCGAAATATGTTGACGCACGCATGAGGTGATGTACATTGCACTACATAAGAACCTCTAAAATCACCCTTTTAACAGTACCAGCCCGGGGGTCCATGAAACTTTTTTTAGAGTTAACCCCACGAGCCAGGTACATTTTAACCATCACTTAAGTCACTTCGAACCCCACCACTCACTCAATTTCATAAGTACCTCACATGCACCCCACATAGTCATTGTGTAAAAGTGCTCCCGCGTAGTCGCAGGTAGTAGCATGCCGCATCCCGTAGAGGGGTGCGAAGACCCCAATGATGAAGCATGACACCAAGGGTCCTTTTGGTGTGTGAGGGGTATTTAAAGAACACTACGTGCTCCCCACCATTGTAGGGACCACCTACACCCACCTGTGGATTCTCTATGTTTATAAAATTCTACTAAGGGAGAACGAATCCACCCTGTCTCTCTCTCTCCCCTTATGTTATTTTTGTGATATTGCTGATAGACAGTCTCCCAGAGGTGAGGGGACATGGCCTGAAAGCTTCACATCTTTCTGGAGAAACAGTGGCTCTGTGTGAGATCTGGTTGATGTCAGAAGTCAATGCGTAAGCACCTCTAAGCATGCTATTCACTTACCAAAATGCTGCAACAACAAAAATCTGAGCATTCATTGAAATATTGGCATTCAAGGGAGGTAGAAGGTTGGAAGGCTGGTCCTTAGCTGAGTTCAGAAACTTTTGGGACACAGGATCAATGTGTAGGGTTAGAAGTAGTACTTCTGAAGTAAGAGTGGCAACAAGGTGAATAAACCTCGGAAAACATAGAATTAAGATGTTTGCATATTATGATTTTCTGCATTATCTTACTTTGCACCTAAATTGTATCCCTGCGCCTTTATTGTTTTTTCGCTCATCAGTTCATTCAGGAAGGTCTAGTTTGGCTCCATAATTGTATCCTTGTAACAAGGGGGTTAGTTACAGTGTTCTTCTGCATATCAGGTGTCATTTCTAACCTTATTATTTGCACACTTTTAAATGGACATTCTTGGCAATCTCAAAAGATTTAGATGGGGTGATTGTACTACCTTTTATGGACAGAGGTTCTCGTGAAATGTGCTGTGCTTTCTCATCCAAACCATGAGAAGTAAGAGGGAGTGTTGCCCTGCTTTCTACTAAATCACTTTTTTTCTCTCTTTCCTACCTTCTTTTATCACTTATATACTATATCACTTATATGTGGATTATCATCGACCTTACTTTCTAGGGTCTTTGGTGCACCTTAAGTAGGAGAGAGTGCAGATTAATATAGCATCTTGAGTTACCACGCCACAGCTTCCAGGGCACTCATGGGAGGAGCCTGACTGCTGATATAGCATAAGGGGAGAGCCTTGTCCTGCAGGAGCTATTAGCCTGAAGAGGAGAGGTACATGAGAGGAGTGGCCAAGAATAGGAGTCTGCCAATGGAGTGTGCTCTAGGCTGATGTGCATGAGCCTGAGAGTCTCATGACCTTCCTGCTCAACCTAAGACCAAGTTCCTCAACGACACTTCACATGAGTGCCCATTTCTGTCACCGCCAGAGAGGAGAAGAGAGGACCTGTGCTAACTCTGCCTTTGCCAAACCCATGCAACTCACACCAGTGCATGGACTGAAGGAAAGCTTTCCTCACTGCATGGGCTGGGGCCACATGTCCAGAAGGCCTTTGCAGAACTCCTGCAGTTGTCACGGGTCAATGTGGAAAGAAGGATGTGGGCAAAAGTGACAATCCCATGTGACTGTGACAGTGACTGCGACTGCTTGCCTAGTATGGATACCTAATGAACATCCACTCTTGGAAGATCTGAGTGTGTGAAGCAATCAGGCAACACTACTGTCTGAAAGGCTTTGAATATGTTAAACAGATATTTAACTGTAGAGAATAACTATGACCCGCATACCATAAATAATCTCTCAAATGTTAAGGACTGACCTCGGTTTCACAGATTACAGTTAAACTGCCTCACCTTTGCCATAATAATTCTGCACAATTGCTTAAATCTAAGATTTTCTGTTTCTTTGTGTAATGAACCCTCAAAACCCCACAGAGCTACTTCTTCTTAGTGTACCATAATACACTTTGATGTGATTAAAATACTTCTATTTTGTTAAAAGAAAAGTGCTGGGCTAGAAATGTGCCTATTGTATAAGTGTTGAGTACTGAGTCTCTACACTCCCTCACTACCTCCCCGAGAGACCTTTTTATGAGTGTTTTCACCACCTTGGGAGTCAAGTATACTTAGCCCAGTTTGAAGCGCCACTATAGAATGGACACCAGGACACCAATAGTAAATTGCCCTCACTGCCACGGTTGAGGCCGAGAGGGCCCTTCTTGTCCCAATGCTCTCCCCAACCCTCAAAATGTTCTGGCAAATCCATAAGGGACATGGGGACTCTGAGCAAGGGAAAAAAGGGGGTCCGCTGCCAAGCAGCACCAGACTCTTCTTTGCCATTAATGTCCCTCATTTGTTTTAAACTACAGGTAGTGGGTATCTACCTGTAGTTTAAAACATATTACATAGAGATATAAGTCATCATGCTTTGCAACTACACACACCCCTAGCATATATATACCCATTCCCCTACCGTTACCCTAACTTCAAGTGACACACTTCTCCTAGTCCCTCTCTAACCTCATATGACCCGATGAACAGTCATACTTATATTCCAGCCCTTTACATAACCCTAAGAGACCCTTGAATGAACTCATTCTTCTATTCCTCTATCTAGCACCAAGTGAACCCTTGAATATGCAAGTTGTTCTACCACCTCCACAATACCAGGTGTCTCTATGAACAAACAAAATCTCTTTCCTCCCTCCATGACTTCACAGACATGTGTGAAAAGGGCAGGACCACCAAGGGTGAAGATTGCTGTAACTCTGGAAATATTACAGAGGAGCATGCCTCTGTTATTGTCATGCTGGAGTTTCTTTTGAAATATAAGACCATTTATGTGGATATTACCACTTGATGTGCAATAGTGTTATCTGGGTAGATAATACATTCTTAACTTCCAAATTTCTGGACACAGTGTTCTGGGAGGAGTTCAAGCTGGCTGGAAGTTTATCTGACAGCATGCCATTGTGTACATGTTGGTGCCTTATCCTGTTCCTGTGTCTTAGTGAAGGTTGCTCTGTTATCTAATTGTGTCAAGGTTGTCAGGACTAATGTTACTGCCTGCATTACATTGAGCTGAAAACCTCAATTTCCTTAGTATTCCCCAGTGAAGGCTGTGTGTAATCCATGCAATCTGTTTGTGTGTGGTGCATGTATTCGTGCATGAACCTTTGTAGATGGTGCTGACTTTTTGACAGACTCACTTGAAGGAGTAGTTTCAAACATGACAGACAGAAACTGTCCTGTGCTCCACATCCAAGGTCCTGGTGAGGTGTCCTGTGCACAGATAGTATAGTACTTTAGAGGCTACATGTATTGGTCAGATAATATGTGATGACATGGTGATAATAGACAGTTGTTTGTTGTCAACCAGGCCATCACCAGGATATCCTAATGATGGATCATTGTTGGATGTTTCAGAGTCAATCATATGTCTGAGAGTGTCTGTGGCATTTTGTCTGCTGGAGACACCTTAGTTTGACTTTGGTGGCCTGAAGTTCTTCCACATGCCTCGAGAGTTACAGTTGGACCTATGCCTAGCTTCTGGTTTTGTGGCTTATACAAATGGGTGTAACTACTCCTAGGGCACTCAATATAATTTTGGCATTCTTGATGATGACCTTGTTGCTGGCTGAAAATGGTGACTTTCGTCAGAATGCTTGGTCAGGGTCTTTTTCCAGTTGTTTGTATTTCAGATGTGGATGCACCTTGTCCCTGTTGCAGGTCTTGTTCCTGAAATGTCAGTTGGTGCAGGACACTGCTCTCCATCTTCATCAAGTTCATTATGAACTTACTCTTCTGTGTGTATGTATCATCAGCTGTGACAATTTACATTAGTGAAATGGTCAAGGTGTTTGTGGACTGCCTTTTATCCAAGTGCCTTCTGATCCTGTCTCATTTTCATTGCTTCTTACCTCGTTCAATATTCTGCACAGTTTCAACCTTATTTTGCCCTGGCCACTATCATAGGATGATACCAAAGGGGATGATGGATGGAGCGTTGGAGCAAAACAAACACTCACCCCCAGTCAACTGATCTGGGTTTAATCCATCATCATTCTTTAGCTCACTCCACCACCCCAGTTCAGACATGGCCATATGCAAATCAGTTTGACCCTGTGCCTCATGGGAACAGTCCAGCCCGAACTGCCAAGCCTTGTCTTCCCTGGACTGGAAACAAGCATCCTGGGACCGGTTTCTGGCTAATCAGCCGTCATCAGCCAGGCTAGCTTGAATCCAGTGCCAAAGTGAGCAAGAGACCCACGTCTGGGCATAACCTACCAACTTAGGGTGAACAAAGCAATACCAAAGGACAGGAGCTGCTCATCCATCTGATTTCTAATATTATTTCTGATCACCTGCTACGGTTGCACACACTTGGCTCTTAAGGTCACTCCGCCTCTTTTTACTGGCATCAGTGTGCTGGAGAAATAGCACTTATTTAACCCATATGCCATCCTTTATGACATTGAGTGTGGTGATGAATGTGATGATCATCAAACATCCACATAAGCTGTCATGTTCACTCATGACATCAGTTACCAAGATGGCTTCTTCTGACCCCATTAAACTTAAGTTTTTGTTAAATGCTGACCATGGACGTAATTTATGGATCATCAGGGGTAGCAGAGGGGGGGGGGCGTGGCCACACCAGCCAAAATGGCGGACGTGCCCGGCTGAGGCTCTGTGAACTGGCTCGAACACCGCCCACAATCTGTTCCAGAGAGGCCACCAAACTGAGCCATCAAGCTTAGTATTACTACTAAAACTACTGCACTACAATTCCTGACCCTGAAAACACGAAAACCTAGGATACACAATCAATACTGCAGGTTGTGCATCATCAAGATGGTGGCACCAGAGGGAGAGAGGAATGCCAGAAAGCCATAAAACAGCAGAGGTGGCCCCACTATACCCTTCCTGACCTATCCCCTTGGAGAGGCCCACAAGTGCTAAGAGGAAAAACCAGATCAGCGGAGCGGACAATAATAACGCTGTGCAGCGACAAATACGGAGGCCTCCCCCTATTGCCAAACAGGAGGATGGAAAGGTGACATCAAGGCCAACCCACGGTCCACAGTGCATCTGTAACTGCAGGCGACATAAAGCTGGGCCAAGGCGCAGAACCAGTGAGAGCTGGGGTGTGATGGTAGAATCGTCCAGCCATCGAGGTCCAGAGGGCTCCTTTGCATAGCAGACCACCCACCAACCATGACCGGCTAAATACCCCCACCCTAACCAACGAGTTACATAAAGAAGGCCAGGTGAGCGATGGCGGGAGGAGTACCCAATGCTTAAATGAGGACAATAGTATGCACAATGCACAGAGCTGATAGACGGGCCCTACCCCATCTGCTCCATCACACTGAATGCCCGCGTACAATTGAGGCTGCAACTCTGATATAGGTTCACGTAGTGCCCACTCACGCAGAGACCAGCACCTTCAAGGGGACCTCTAGGAGCACCACAGCAGAGGTCACAGTTTCCCTCCCACAAAGGCCGAGCATGTCACCTAGAGTCCTTGCCTGTGGACTCAAGAAGGGGACTCACCGATAGCACTGACACAAACCTCGTGACTCAGTGGACCCCAGTGGACCCCGGGGCTTCATTCCTCAAAGCCTCATCTCTTACCCTACACAGTCTTGGAGGCACAATTAGAGCAGCAGGATAGAAAATAAGTCCTCGGCCTCCTCCGATCAAGCCCTCATCATAGAACCTGTGGCAGAACCCACGACACGGGGAGGCCCAACACACGAGAAGGACCTGAACAATCCCAAATAAAATGCCAGCGCCACTTGGCATCGTAACTGAGGTGCAGCCTTGCGCAGCAGCACCGCCAAGTGACCCTGGCACTACAAAGCCTCCACTAATATAGACATTTTAAAACTCACTCTTCCCATCTCTATGCTGAGGTCAAGCTGGAATACATGGCCTGGGAGTCCCTTGGTAGTTCCTAAGCTGTCCCTGTGCCAAAAAAGAGGCCTGAAACCTACTAAAAGTACAGTTTACACACACAAGACAGGACCAACCCAGTAACTGAATTATACCAAGGTGACAGGATGTGCACAGCCTAGTACAACTATGGGAAAACTTTGCTCCAATACCGAACCCTAGGTACCCGCCACAGCACTGAGTCACACCCAGACTACCAAAAATCAACAAGAAGACACATAGACACCCTCTTGCCTAACCATGTCTGACCATGTCTGACAAATTAGATAAGCTATTAGTGGCCATTGAGCATTCCAGGGTCACAATGGAAGAACGTATTTGCACCCTGGCCACAGACCTAAATCTATTACGCGAAGATCACCGTAAACTTGCGGACAAGGTCGCAGATGGGGAGAAAACACTCTCTATCTACAAGTGCTGGCAAAGATGCAACAAGAAACACTATGAACATTACAAGATTGTGCAGATGACCTTGAAGGACACTCAAGAAGATGCAACATTCACGTCCTTGGTCTACCCGAAGGCAAAGAGGGAACGAATCCTATCGATTATATAGAAACATGGATCCACACATTCACGCCAACTGCAGATTTGACCACCTTCTTCTCAGTACAGAGAGCACACATGGTGCCGGCTCACCACCCACCCCGGGGATCCTCCCCTGTCCGTTACTGTCAATGTTTTCTCATTATCAAGATAGAGACGCGGTGCTCCGCACTACCAGGCAAAATGGGCCCATCCGAGTCAAAGATAAACACGGTCTTCGTTTCTAGAAGTCAAGCGATGACTCTGTCAAGAGGGAATCCAATACTCGATGTTATTTCCAGCATGTCTCAAGATTATGCATGGTGGGACCACTGAGTTTTTTATGGACCCCGTTGCTGCCTATGACTGGATGGATCAAAACTGTCTAAACCATTCGCACCCAACCCCAAAATGCAAAGAACAATCACAAACCCTTTGCCATCACAAAAATAGCTGAGCATAATGAACAGGCAGATGTGAGTATAATGCTTGTCCTGACTGCGAACAGCCCTCTTTTCTCCGGTGTGCAGACTAGATATTATCCATAAACAAAGGAAAAATTGAGAGAATCACACCAAAGGCTAGAGTCCAAATTGAAAACTCTCGACACAAGTCCAAGGACGACATCCTTGAAACTGGAACTGGGATCGAAAAACCAGGAATTTTTAAGTTTTAGAGTTTCCCTTGTTTTTACCGACCCTGTCCTGTCCCTTACCTGCACCATAATTTCTTGGAAGCCCCACCGCTGTTTTGCGGGTCCGGTTCCAGGGAGGTTGTGGGAGGGGACCACCATCTTGGATCAGGAAGGGAAGGGAAGTGTGGCCGCCATCTTGGAGCGTCCCTGCGCTTGTGGACTCTGAGAGCAGGCTACTTAAAACGCTCTCTCCTGACGCGCAGCGGGGTGCCCTCCCTGCGCCTGAGTCGTGCCAGAGTCCTGCCCGTCTGCGCTCGTCAGCGTCTCGGAGGCGGACAAGGTAGGACTGCTGGCCTTCTCTTTTCTTTCCTCTTTTTAAGGGGGCGTGTGTGCATTTCTTGTTATCATGCTCTCATATTCTTCTACGGAGCTACTTGCGCTGCAAGGACATACCTCTAATTGCCATCATGTTTTCCCGGGTGGACGAATACTTAGGAAGGGCTGTTCGGGTTGCGGATGGCGCATTCCTGTTCAGGAGGGAATCTTTTTTGAGACCCCTCTTACGTACAATCAATGTTTTCTCCTTAATACCAGATCTCTCAGTAAACATTCCATTGACATCTGGAATTTGTTATCGGACTCTAAAACATCTTGTCTGTTTCTAACTGAGACCTGGGTGGGAGAGTGCTCCGGTCCAGATCTTGTGACTGCCATACCTCTGGATTACACTATCTTTAGGAGGGATAGAGTGGGAGGCAGGGGCGGGGGTGTGGCTCTGATTGTGGATAAGCGCTTTCCTTGCACGACTCATCGCGGGTTGTGAAGCCTTAGGTTTTACCCTTGGGCTATCCCCCTGTCAAACATGTGCTGGGATCCTTATCTATAGAGCACCTGGGCCCCTTGGCTCTTTTTTTGATGAACTACAGGCGGCGCTTTCCGTGCCCTGCCTTAGATCCGAGCACTGTATTTTATTGGGAGATTTGAATCTTTACATGGACAATACAGTGGACCCTGATACCATCAAGTTGCAGGATATTGCTTCTTCTTTAGGGCTGGTCCCCTACATTACCAGTCCCACCCATATCAAAGGCCCTACTATCGACCAGATATTTTTGACTAGGCCGCTTCCAGTCCTATGGTCAGATCACTTTTTAATCAATTTTCGCATTCCTTCCACTGCTCTGATTTGCCCAAGATCGCTGAAAGATGTTAGAAGGGTGGCCCGGCCTTTTCATCAGGTTACGGCGGAAATGCTGTCTGATGCTCTCCGCCATCATCCCTGTCAGCTATCTGGTAATCTGGAGGAAAATCTTGGTTTGGTCCAGAAGTGGCTGATAGCCAGATTTGAGGAGCTAGCCCCTGGAAAGCCAGCTAAGTCGGCGGGTAGGCATGCCTCGGCCCCTTGGTTTACTCCCTATCTTGGTAAGATGCGCCAAGAATGTAAGAAGGCTAAAATGTAAGAATGTAAGAAGGCTAAAATATAGGGATGCTATTAGGCTTTACCATAAACATATTATAGATGGTAAAAAAATATACCTGGAGCGTAGAATCGATGAAGCTGAAAACATGAGTAGAGAAATTTTTAGGATAGTTAAAGAGTTCACCTCCACTTCTTTGAGTACACCCTCCCATTCTCACACCAAAGCTTGGATTAGCCAGCTTGGTGACTTTTTCATAAATAAAATTAAATCCATTCAGGATTCTTTCCCTGATGCTGGCCCTATTTCAGTCGCCAGCCAATTGACCACTTTATCTTTTTCATTGGAAGGGAAAGGTCCTTTTCTCTCTGTTTTTCCTCCCATGCCCTCTGCTACTTCTCTTGATCTCTTGTCTCGGCTTCAATCCGGCTCGCCACTTGATCCTTGTCCAGCGAAATGCCTGGGGAGAGTAGCGCCTGCAGTGAACACCTTGCTTAATCCGCTGCTTAACTCCTCCCTGTTCACGGGAGAGGTACCTCTGGCTTGGAAACATGCCTTGATTTTGCCGCTGCTCAAGAAGCCCACTTTGGATCCCCTTATCCATGCCAACTATAGGCCGATCTCTCTCCTCCCTGCCCTGGCAAAGGTGATTGAGAAACATGTGTATCTCTCCATTTCCAGCTTTATCGAGAGCAATAAAATCTTGCATGATTCTCAATCGGGTTTCCGTGCTAATTTTAGCATGGAGACAGCCCTTCTCGAGATCACCAATGCCATCAGAGAGACTCTTGACTCTGGGGGTAAGGCCATCCTGGTTATGTTGGATTTGTCGGCGGCTTTCGACACCGTTCCCCACGACGGTCTCCTCTTAAGACTCTGGGAGATCGGTTTTCGTGGGACGGTGTGGAACTGGTTTAAGTCATTTCTGACCGGCCGCCGACAAGTGGTCTGGGCACCTCCTTTTTCCGCCGAAATGCCGCCGCTGGAGGTGGGGGTGCCTCAGGGGTCTATCCTGAGCCCGACCCTCTTTAATATCTATATGGCCCCTCTGGCGGCGGTGGCGGAATCCTTTGGTGCCCGGATCATATCCTATGCTGATGACACCCAGCTCCTTTTTACGTGTAACAAGGATGAGGCCTTTGACGGCAGCCGAATCAAGGAATGCCTGGGCGCTGTTTTTGATTGGTTTCGGCGGAATAGTCTGAAATGCAACTCCGATAAATCGGAATTGCTTTTTTTCGGATGCCCGTCTGATCCCGGTTGGAAGACATGGTGGCCTCAGGACATGTTTCCTCCTGACGTAGCCTCTTCAAAAGCCAAAAATCTTGGTGTCTTGTGTGATGACGGCCTTTCGTTCAGACCTCAGATCATTGGGCTGTCCGGGAAATGCTTTGGCATTTTGAAGATGCTGCGGAAGTTTCTTCCGCTGTTGTCTCTGCAACATAAAAAAATCATTGTTCAAGCTTTGATAGGTTCACGTTTGGACTACGCGAACGCCCTCTACTTCGGTCTGCCCAAATATCTCTTGGCGCGTCTGCAGATCGTGCAGAATTCTGCCGCAAGAGCCATTTTTGGTCTTCATCGTAGGGCAAAAGCCTCGGAGCTGCTTAAGAGACTGCACTGGCTTCCTGTCTCTAAGAGAATTACTTTCAAGGTTTTGACCCTTGCTTTTAAGGCCCTTCATTCGATTGGCCCTAAATACATTGGGAAGCGCATGGCCTTCTACGCACCTAGGAGGACTTTACGCTCGGCCTTGTTGGCCAAAGCTGTTGTTCCCTACATCAGACGCACTCGTATTGGAGGTCGCTCCTTCCGATACTTGGCATCTCGAAGTTGGAACAAGCTCCCCGTTTCCCTAAGAAAAATATACAGCTTGTTCTCTTTCAGAAAGGAGTTGAAGACTTGGCTCTTCTCCCAATAATATTCTTTCGGCCCTCTGTGAGTTGCTGTGTTGTGTACTTTTTTTCAGTTTCTCTTTGCCAAAGCGCCGGGACGCTCCACGGAGTAGCCGTGCGCTATAAAAGAGACTATATAACATAACATAACATAACAGGAATGCAAACCGATGCTGGACGGTGCAGATCAGAAACCTTGAGCGGACTGTGTCCCCGGGTCAGGGAGCTGCTGGTGGAAGAGTTGAGAAGAGAGAAGAACACATATTAAAAGTGATGCGGTGGGATATTACTCGCCTCAGTGTCTTTAATAAAATGAAGACTTTCCGTCATAAATTACTAGGAAAATCTACATTTTATGTCAAGTCCCGGTGGCTCCTATTATTCTTGTCCAAAGCATATCAACAACTAAAGAAGCAGCAATAATAACAGGTTTACAATAAAACATATGAAACACTTTGTCATTGGACCAATCAGCTGATCTCAGAATGTCCTCCAATTTGGAGTCTGCCCAAAAAGCTTTGGAGGCCATGGCTCCCCTGGCAAAGTGGGCACCGAAGACAGAAACATCAATTCCAGCAAGGGACTTATTTCAGGGAACCCAATGGGCAAGGGAGGCAGACGAAACAGGCTTATGGGGTTTGCCGAAAGAAATGAGAAGTTGGGAATGGGAAGACGCTCTGAGATCAAAGGTCCGTTGTTCATACACCTTGAGGCATTGACCTACACAAAATTGAGGTTGAGAAGGAAAATAAGGGTAAAAAAATGAATTCAAGTTAGTTTTTGTACGTTTGTTGATGTGAAACATCACCCCAGACTGGGTAAATTGACGAGAGGAAACATACATAGCCGTAACATCAGAAATACGTTTTATATAAACCAAGCACAATAGCATAGTAAGTTTGGCAGAAAGCATCTTCAGAGAAAGAGCAGTATTATCTGGAAATCAGAAAAAATGTTTGAGAACTAGATTCACGTCCCATAATTTAGAGTACTTTGCTAACCCAGGTTTGGAAAACTTTACTCACCAAAGGAGCAGACAAACCAAAGGATGTTCACCCACTGGTTTGCCGCCCACTGTATTGTGATTGAGGGAGATTGCTGATTTGTATAGGTTAACCGTCCTGTAAGACTTACCTGAACTGGCTTCAGACGTCAGAAAATTGACAACGTAAGTTACATTTGCTGAAAAGGGATCAACATGTTTTCCCACACACCAGCTTGTCCATAAAGACAAAGTTGACTTGTAAGCTTTTGTTGTGCCTGGAGCCCAGACTCTGCTAATGAAGGGAGAAGCTTCCTGCGAAATGCAGTGGTCAAGGAGGTTAGGCCCGAGATTTGAGACTGTGAGGTCAACCCAAAGGATCCAGTAAAAGATTGTTGTAAGAAGGAAGTAGAATAGGAAAGTCCACGGCCATCTCCAGAAGAGACGGGAACTAAATCTGAGCTTGCCAGTGGGAACAACTATCACCAGAGAGGCTTGTTGGCTTTTGGACTGAGCAAGGACTCTGTTGATCATGATGAAAGGGGAGAAGGCGTAGTTGAGATGAAGAAACCAATCTTGGAGGAAAGCGTCTCTGGCAAGAGCCAGTGGATCTTGATGGCAACTGAAGAAGATAGGAAGCTGGAAATTGAGACGAGAGGCAAAGAGATTGATATGCAAAGGGCCCCATTTTTCAGACAGAGATTGAAAGATGGATCAAAAAAGCTTCCAATCGCTGGAATCCCGTAGGTAACGAGAGTGCCAAACAGTGATGGAATTGAGATTGCCTGGAAGATATTTGGCTCTTATTGAAATCTTGTTGAGAAGGAAAAATTCCCAAAGACTCTTTGCCAACTCTGCAGGAGGCTTGGATTTTGAGCCACCGAGATGGTTAATGTAACGGACCGCAGAAACATTGTCCATACGAAGAAGGACGGCACAGTGAACTCTTTGTGAGGCTTCTGATCGCAAAGGAACCTGCCAGCATCTCTGAACAATTGATGTGCTATCTCGACTCCTCTAGCGACCATGTCCCGCTAGTCGAGATTGAACCACATCTGGCACCCCAACCCGACAGACTTGCATCTGATTCTAATACAAGACCCGGGGCTGAGGCAAAGATTGTCCTGCCATTCCAAGCACCTAAATGGTCTTTCCAGCATTGGAGCTCTAAACGAGAATCTGGATCTAAGGAAATCAGATCTGAATAAGCCAGACCTTGACGCAGGTGGCATATTTTGAGGCGCTTAAGCGCTCAATAGTACAGAGGATCTGGAATGATTGCCTGAATGGAGGCAGATAAAATACCTACTATTCTTGCCAGAGATCTGACAGAAATCGAGGAACTTCGAAGAACTTGGGACATTTCCAATTTTATGGCTGACACCTTTGCCTGATGCAGATGAAGTGAAGCTGTTGACAACTCTACCAGAAAACCGAGGAACTCGATATGTTGGGATGGAGTGAGCATGGATTTTTCGGAATTGAGAAGAAAGCCCACCTCTGAAAGAAGGGACCGAGTGATGTCCAAATGAGACAAAAGGGTCTGTTTGTCCAAATTCATAATTAGAATGTCGTCGAGGTAAATAAGTAATCTGACCCCAAAAGACCTGAGATAAGTCACCACTAGTTTCATGATCTTTGTAAAGCACCATGATGCTGACAATAGACCGAAGAGCAGAGAGCAAAAGTAAATGTAAATGTAAATGTGCTGGACTTGTAAAGCGCACAGCTGCCTGTAAGCGTCCCAGCGCTTGCTTAGGGAACCCGTCCTGGTATTCCCCTGTGAGAAACCCCGGCAGGGTGTCCACAAGGTGAAAGCCAGGCATCCCGCTGCGAGGGGCCGTAGTGGAGATTAAGCAAGCTATTGCCCAGAGTCGCAGAGTGTGACCCCGTGAGTTGAGGAGGCACCAGAGCGAGAATTGTCGAGTCCGTGGAATTTGGAGCCCGAGACCCGTCGAGGCGGGGAATCGAACCCTGGTCCACGGTCGATCTCAGCTTCCGGGTCTGCCGCCTCTAACCACTGAGCCACGCTTCTGGTAACTCATTCCTAGCCAATGAAACTGGAAACATTTCCTGTGGGAAGGATGGATAGGAATAGTAAGGTATGCGTCCTGCAAGTCTATTCTGGCCATCCAGTCGTGTAAGCGGAGAGAGTCCCTGAGATCGATGATGGTGTCAGGATCTGACATGTTGTGCCTACTTGGAGGCATAACGAAGGCCGGACTACATCTCCCAGAAGGCCATCCTTCTGGGAAGGACTGATAGTATTTAATCTCGTGACTCACCTGGAGCGATGTATGTGATTCTTGTGCTTGGAGTTTCCTGTTGGAGCGGACGCCCTGTTCCCGCGGTCCGTACCTGTATCTGGATTAGCGTCTCGGAGGAGACGCAAAGATTCTTCCGTGGTGGCTGTTCGGCTATCCCGGTAGTCTTTGGTTGCTTCCGCTCGGCTGAGCGCAAATGCGTTTCTTGGTGCTTTCATTTCCGCTTGCGACTGCACCGGAAGAAGTTTGGAATTCGTTGTTCAACGGCGGAGGAGTCTTCAGTGCCATCTGGTGGTTCCGCTTGGCTGAGTGTGATTCACCACTTATCCTGGCATTCCGGTTCGCGGCTACGATCAGGAGTCCCACTACTGAAACTATTTATTCCTTCATTCCCACTGAAGTCCGGTGAGGATTCTTTTGGGAATACGACGAGGATTCGGCCTCTCATCCTGGCTTGCCTCACTGAGAGCATGGAGTTGCTGAGGATTCCGGAGGTCCGGTAAGATCATGAATCATCCGGTGAGGATGTTCTGATTCAAGACTTGTTTCATTTGGTTACTATTATTTGCTATGCAGGAATATTAAACCTCAGAGCTGGGTCATCTGGTATATTCCTAGAGTTATCATATTTTGCCACCTGTTTTCCAGACCTTACAGGAACAGTTGTTACACACTATATTTATTGATTCTTCTGGCTCAGCACCTATTCTAAACCAGAAAACAGATACCTCTTCTTGGTGCTGGAGTTGGCCTTTTTTCATTACAATCAAGGGTGTATGACAGAGGGTATGTATGTGGATTGGTGGGAGATTTACAATGATCAAATATGATGGTAGGAATTTACTAATGGTGTGCTTTGACTTTTAGGTGTGACTAATTCCCTGCGGTGAGAGAGGTATCTTGCCATAGTGAGAGAGGAAAGGGGTCATCTGTTAATCTGTCTTATATGGTGTGGATACACATATAGCGAGAAATACATGAGAGTAGCTAGGATCACATATCATGTTAATGTTTTGCTTATGTTGTTGCAGGTATCCCTTTTCCACCGCTGTTCCCACCCTAACCCTTTCCCTTGCTTGATTACCTCTATACTCTGTATATATATAACATATTAGTCAGAGTGTAGGGACATCAGGAGGTGGACCCCTGTGAGCATCATCCTGGTCCTGAGGAGCTTGATCAACGTGACAGAATGACATACCCACAAAATCTCCTCCCGGTCAGGGTTATTTTCAGAGATGGCTACTCTGGATGATGTATTACAGGCCTTGATCCTGGTACAGCAAGAATTAGCTACTTCCCAAACAGAGACAGCAGCCCTGAAAGAGAGATTGGATAGGCAGCCCAGGAATCATTTTGTTGCTTCGGCAGGTACCCAGCAAATACAGGTGACAGTTCCCCCACCCACCCCATTGGCTAGCCCAGAAAGGTATTCAGGTGATCCACATAAAATACAAACCTTTCTTACACAGATTACTCTCCACTTCTCATGCAGGCCTGCTTCATTTCCCACCAATTTATCAAGGATGGCTTTTGACATTTCTTATCTAACTGGGGACGCCGCCAACTGGGCAGTTCCTCTGGTCAAGAATGACGACCCTCTACTATCCGATTGGGCAGCTTTTAGGAGAGAATTTGAGAGGGTATTTCATCATAGGGCCACCACACTTAGCGCGGACAGGGAACTGCCTGAGCTACGTCAGGGCAAGAATGACCTGGTTATGTATATGACACCCTTCAACCGGTTAGTGGTCGAAACCGTTTGGCCGGAAGAAAAACGAATGGCACTCTATTATCAGGGTTTAAAAGATGAGATAAAAGGTGTGCTGGCACAAATAGATCCGCAGCCCACCTCTTGTACAGACTTAATAAACCTTACTTTAAGGTTAGACCATAGACTCGCAGAGAGAGGCCGGGACTATAAAAGAAGTGAGAGAACCCTGGTGGGACTGGAGTCTGAAAACCATTCTTCTCATTCCTCTAGAGGAGCGGGCCCTGAGCTTGTGGACGTAGGAGCAATTAGGGCACCCCATCCAGAACTGAGAGAGAAAGTAGTCGTGCTCAGGGCCTCTGTATGTATTGTGGGAAGAAGGGGCATTGTGTAAGGGATTGTACCCTGAAACCTAAGACAAGGAACACCTTTTTCTCTGTAAACAAATAGCTATCACGTCAGTGGAGAATTCCACTTATAGAGAGCCCAATACTCTGAATGTTACTAAGAGAGTGTTGGACTAGAAGGAATGGAGGTTACCGTCCTTAGCGGTCACCGACATAAAAAACACTGAGTCCCACATAATACTATCCATGGTTCTCCGGACAAGACAACAACAATATCCTGTGTGGACTATGATTTAGCCACTGGAAATTTTATCGACTGTGGGTTGGTGCATCGTCTGGAACTAGGGAGAGTGCCTACTCTCAAGCCAGAGAAAGTGTTGGCGTAGATGGCACCCCACTGAAATCAGGCCCGATTACTGAACATACGGAGATGGCGGAGTTAGTTCTCAAAGGCAATCCACAGGATCATGTGGAGGCCATCAATCCTGAACATAATCAAGGCACCTCAATATGAGGTCATTTTGGGCATGCCATGGTTATGGCAACACAATCCCACCATAGATTGGAGCCTCAAAACCATTAGTTTCCTCTCAACAGGATGTCTATCTAACTGCACGAAAAGCACTGATTCACACACCTTGGCTTTAGCCCAGATATAACAGGTGGCCACAGCAGCCGAGAAAGAAATCGAGTTAACCTCAGATTACGAAGTCAGATATCGCAGTGTACTTACTTCTTTCTCTCTGTTTTTAGGTCCTAGCATCCCGCGGCGTTTAACTGGCCATCTGATCGTCCAGCGTTCAGCGGGGCCATATTGTGGACGCGGGTTTAAATAAATGTATATATATATATATATATATATATATATATATGTCTGTTTTTTATACCCCACAGCAGTGTGTCCCCCACACATTGGTACCTCTCTGCCTGTTGAAGGTGTGGTCCCCTCGGGCCATACACCGAAACGCGCGTCGGCGTGACTCTAGGGAGGGATGAAATTCCACCTGACTGTGACCTCTGGACCAGTTTGAACTTGTGTCCCCTCAGTCAAAAATTACCCCCCTGTTTATCAACTGGCATTGATGTACTATATTGTGGAATGCATGAATGTTTGCTGCATATTATGAATGGGTTTTGAGTGTTGACAGGTATGGTATGTGTGGGACCCCTAATGCGACTTACCTAATCTTTTTTCTAATGTATAAATAAATGTGATGTGCTTTTATCCCCTTCAAAATATCAAAAGAACAACCAATTGTCTAACTAAATAAAATGAAATGTTGAAAATATAAAAACTAGTGATGTGTATGTATAGCTCCAACTCCTACGTGATGGTCGCTTTGTATAAATAGGATCCCTGTCTTGGACCTATATTCATCCTAGTGGCAGGGTTTTCTTTTTCTTTTTTGCCTTTTTACCCCATATAGCCTGCCCTTTAATCATTAAAACCCACCGGGAAACCCCCTTCTATTAAATTGTTTGAATACTTGGTTATGCCGTTCGGGTTGTGTAACGCCCGAGCGTCTTTCCAGTATTTCCTCAATGATATGCTGAAGGAATATATAGACCAGTTTCTGATAGTTTACATCAATGACATCCTGGTATATTCTGTTTGACATGCACAACATGAGAGCCATGTCATCCTGATCCTCAAAAACTACAAGTCAACAGCCTATATGGCAAGCTAAGCAAATGCAAGTTTAGCGTTATCGAGCAGGAATTTTTGGGTGTCATTCTGAGTCTCCGAGGTTTTAGGATGGCTGAGAGGAAAGTAGAGGTGGTGCAGAACTGGTCTGTTCCAAAGAGTGTGAGAGATGTACAGTGTTTCTTGGGGTTCTCCAACTACTACAGGAGATTCATCTCACATTTTTCTCAGTTGGCCTCACCAGTAACAAGGTTGTTGCGGAAAGGTATTTCCTTCGTTTGGACCCCGGAAGCCATGGAGGCTTTTGATCAACTGAAAAGGGCATTCTGTACCGCCCTGATCATAAGGCATCCTCAAACAGACCTACTGTTTGTGGTGGAGGCAGATGCTTTGGATGTGGCAGTTGGGGCAGTGTTATCGCAAAGAGACAAGCATTCAGGGCAACTACATCCGGTGGCCTTTCTGTCCAGAAAATGTAATTCGGCCTAAAGCAATTACACGGTAGTGGAAAAATAACTCTTGGCCATCAAAAAGGTCTTTCAGGAGTGGCGACACTATCTTTGGGGGTAACAGCATCCTAAAACGGTCTACTCCGACCATAGAAACCTACAGTTCATGAGGACCGCCCGGCATCTATCGCAACGACAAATGCGGTGGATGTTGTTTTTCACGGAGTACAATTTTGTGATCACTTTTCACCCAGGGTCTGACAACAGAAAGGGGGATTCATTGTCCAGACAATGCGAGAACAATTCCCCCCAACAAGAAGTACAGAGAGCAGTCATAAAACCTGAAAAGGTCATATGTGCAGTCACTGTGGAACACTTCCTTGAACAAGTCACCAGCCACCGATCTCAGTCCCAGTGGCAGGTATGGGTGGAGCAGAACGATCTTCGTACCCTCAAACATGGTGTACCTATGTATTTATTTATTTAAAGTTTTGTAAAGCGCATAGCTGCCCCAGTGACGGGGCATCCCAGCGCTATCTAAGCAAAGGCTGAGATCACTTGAAGAAGAATAGAGCCTAGGCTGGAAAGAGCCAGGTCTTTAAAGCCTTTCGAAAAGCCAGAAGGTTCTGAAGTCCTCTAATGGGAGTTGGAAGAGAATTCCAAAGGTGTGCCGCCTGAAATTTGAAAGAGAGGCCGTCCGCTCTGGCTCTCTGAAAACGGGGAGTACAAACCAAGCCCGAATTTGCTGACCGCAGGGGGCGGCTTGGTACATATTGAACCAACAGATCCGCTAAAATCTGTGGTCCTTGAGAAGTCAGGATTTTATGGGCCACACATAGAGACTTAAAATGAAATCTCTTTGCTATCGGCAGCCAATGCAACTTAGGCAGAAGGTGTGCGACCAAACATGATTTAGGCAGAGCTAACAGGGCGTGAGCTGCTGCATTCTGGATTCTCTGGAGGCAAGCAATACAGGACTTGTGGCGCCTAAATATAGGGAATTACCATAGTCCAGCCTTGACAAAATTGTGGCCTGAAGAATGGTTTGGCAGACTTTTGGTGCAAAATAGCAGAGTAAGGGCCTTAACCCTCTTAGGAGACCAAAACAAGATCCCGCCAGGGCCTTGGATTGCACATCGAATGAGAGTTCACTGTCAATCCAAAAGCCAACATTTTTTACTGCCTTCATTGGCAGGGGCGCAGGTTTCAGTTTGTCGGGCCACCACTGTTCGGACCAGAGGGCACTGTCTCTACCCAGCATTAGTATGTATGATAATAAACTGTACTTGCCCACCCACGCTCTTCATTTGAAGGCTTTCAACTGGTGTCATGACTCAGTACTAGCAGGCTATCCTGGACATAAGAAAACAATGCACCTGGTTCAGCGTCAGGTCTGGTGGAAGGGCATGTCTAAGGACGTGGAACTATGGATGGGACAATGTGAGACATGTGCCCGTGCTAAGGGGGAACAAACAAGTAGCAAAGGGAAGCTCATGCCTCTGCCCACACGTCTCAACCCTGGCAAACGATCAGTTTGGATTTCATAGTGGGTCTACCAATTTACAAAGGATACAATTCGATCTAAGTAGTCATCGATAGCCTGATGAAAATGGGCCATTTCATCCCATGCAAAAACCTACCTACGGCACGTCAAACCGCCCAGCTGCTGCTAACCCATGTGGTTCGATTACATGGAATCCCGAGGGTCATCATTTCGGAAAGGGGACCTCAGTTTGTTGCCCGATTTTGGCATATGTGGTGTAAGGCGCTTCATGTGGAAGATGCTTTGTTCACCAGCTTCCATCCCCAGACGGATGAACAAACCGAACGATTAAATCAAACTCTAAAAATGTATCTAAGATGCTATTCAGAGGAAGCAGCACAATCCTGGGTGTCTTTGTTGTGGTTGGCAGAACTATCCTATACCAATGCGTGGCACAGTTCAATTGGGGAAACCCCTTTCCAGGCTAACACAGGATTTCATGCCAACACCTTGCCGTTGGTAATCCCTAGTGAAGTACAAAATCATCCGACGGTGTCAGCTAATGTGAAATCACTCTTGAAGACCCACCGACGGATTCAAAATACTTTGTTCAAGTCAAATCTTCTTTCAAAAAATGGGCTGATCTTCACCGTCAAGAGGGACCTACGTATCAAGTGGGCGACAAAGTCTGGCTTTCTACAAAGAATATACGCTTTCGTTATCGCAGCATTTTCCATCTCAAGTACATTGGTCCTTATCCCATTCTTCGCAGAATCAACCCCGTTAAGCTAAAGTTGCCTGCTTCATTGAGGATTCATCCTGTGTTCCATTGCAGCTTGCTGAAGCCCGCAAACTGAGCCCGTCACAAGGCCGTGCCCCCAGTGATGAGGGATGGACAGCTGCAATACGAGGTGCAACGGATCTTGGATTCCAGATATTGCCAGGGTCGTCTGTGGTACTTAATTTCATGGAAAGGGTATCAGTCGGAGGAAGATTCCTGGGAACCTTGCTCCGGTGTTCATGCCCCTCGGGCTGTATGTTTGTTCTACTCCCGGAATCCTGGTAAGCCGGGTGCTAGGAGGCACGTGGGAGGAGGGCGAACTGTCAGAATCTGACATGTTGTGCCTTTTGAGCATCATCCTGATCCTGAGGAGCTTGATCAACGTGACAGATGGTCTCCATTTTGAAGTGATGATAAACTACAAATTGGTTGAACCACTTGAGATTTATAACAGGACTCATTTTCTTGGTTTTTTTTGTACTATAAAGATGGAACTGAGAAACCCCGAAGGATCTAGGGTGGTGGCTTGAATAGTGTGTTTCGGCAAGAGGGGCTGCAGCTTGATTGAAATGAGATTGGCCATGTCGGTTAAAAACACAAGAGGAGGAGGGAAAACTATTTGGAAAGGTGGAACGTAGAACTTTATAAGATAACCTTGGATAGAGATTGGAACCCACAGATCTGCAGTTAGAGTTCACCATTTTGGAAGAAAAAGACTTGAACGACCCCCTACGGGGGAAGGCTTTGAGTGACTCACCTTGTTGGTTATTATTGCGGAAGTTCCTTTGTACACAACCCCTGAAACCGCGACCTCTTTGCGGGTAGAACTGGGGTTTAAACTCTTGGTAGTTAGAATTTGAGTTGAAAGATCCTCTAGAGCCTTGATTGTGGTATGGACAGCCTGTAAAGCAACCCCTGTCTCTACCGGCCCATCCAAACACCCGCTAGGTGAAGACTTTCTTTAAGGATTGTTGAGCCTCATCGATGGAGGCAAAGGTAGAGAAAAATGTACTTAGATCCTTCACTAACGAGTCACCAAACAAAAGACCATCAGCCTTAATGCCCGGATCAAGGGTAGCCAAGTTAGCCAACTTGGGATCCAGCTTGAAAAGAAGGCCTCAGCGGAGCTCATGTATGATTGCCAAATTGGCATTACCCAGGAGGCAAAGGGCTCTTTGGACCCATAAAGAAACATCTTCCGGGTCCAAATCTGAACCGTCCAAATGAGCAGATTCTGCCATATCAAAAATACGAGCCAAAGGTCCCACAAAATCCAATATTTTGTCCTGACAGGTAGACCAGGCCTTATCCACTCCTTTACGAGGATCTTTTCCAAACTTTGAGAAGAACGTTAACAAGGGTTGATCAATAGTCGGAGTAGAGGAGATATTGGAAGGAAAGGAAGTTTTGGGACATTCCGACTTGAGCCTTTACCTGGTTGATTTGTCAAAAGGCAGATGTAGCCTAGCTGAAATAGAATCACCTACATGAGATGCAGGGAATCATTCAGCTGAGTTAGGATAACGAATAGAAGAAGGGTCAAACATGGGAGCACCCTCCGAATCCAAAATAGGTTGAAAAGAAAAATAATCAGTTCTTGACTTTTTAGCAGGAGGGGAAGTAGGATCATCAGCATCTAAAAGGTCAAATGCATCTTCTGTGTCTCCAAGATTGTCATCTGTTTCCAAAATGTGAGAACTAACCAATTTTTGTGGTACTTCAGCATTTTTTAATTTTAATTTACATTTACCAGCATTCTTAACATTAAACCCCTCCTTAGCAGGAGGCCTGGGAGACACTAAGTCCTCAACCTCGTGTGAGGAAACCTCACTGCGCACTCGTGAATTCATAGTCACAGACACATTTAAATCATTGCTGGAAGGTACCAACTTTCTCTTTCTGCTATACCCCGCAGAATGGGCCAAAGCTTTGAACATTAGAGACAACATAGAGTTTTCCATAACCTTAGAACATCTCTTCATAGAGGCTTGAACAACATTATTTACAGTGGAATTAATAAACATATTCAAATAATTCTTAAATGTCTCCCCATCTTCATTATGAATATCAGGCCCAGGAGAGCTGTCAATCTCCATAGCAAAATATAAAGGGAGAAAGAGTGGGGAAGAAAGGGTAATCCAGAAGGCTGAGAGAGAGCCTGGGACCGCCCCTGGTGTGGAGGAACACCGAGAGGCCGGGTAAGCAGGGAAAACCACTCCCACATGGCCAGACTCTACCAGCATGTAGATGAGGAAATGAGGCTCTGAACAATGAGGCACAGTAGGCGAGAAGGCTCGACTTGAGGAAGCTGAGAGACCGTTAAGAAAAAACGGTAGGAAAATTGCTGCGACGCGTGAACAAGCTAATGAGCGCACAGCGGGGAATAGCACAGCTGCGGGCGACGACGTGAGGTATTCATTTCCATAAACCAGAGCAAACAACGCAAAACAATACAATATAAATAAATAACAATGCGCAATAATAACAGAGTCAACACTGAGAAAGAGTATATACTTATCTTGACCGCGAGCAGCAAGAAAAGAGGGCTGTTTGCAGTCAGGCAAGCATTATACTCAGATCTGCCTGTTCATCGGTTGTTGTGTTGGATTCCACGTTTCCCCATTGGCCTCTTGATCTCTTGGCCTTCTGGGAACTGTTGTTTTCGTTTTATCATGGCTGCTATTGAATAAAAGCAAGATAAGAAAAGCATAATAGGAACCTCCGGTCTTGACATAAAATCTAAATTAATTTTAAGTTGTTGATTTGTAGAGCCTTGCGTGTCACCTTGTAGTCATTTTGGAGCTTATCCGCTAAACAGAAGAGCTACAGAAACAAGCACACAGGTAATCTGAGTTCAGTCAGATGAGAGGCAGTCCCCTATCTGGCATTCTTTAATAGATAACCCAAAGGGAGACTGGCAGCTCTGTTAGCGGCTGAACAGCTCCGTTCTGAACAGCTTTCTGAAATGGAGATAATTTGGGTTTTGCTCCTAGGCTAGGATCCAGGGTGGTCTGGGACCCTATACTCCGACTCCTGGACCATTGTATCTTTGCCAGATAAGAGAGCATTGAGAAATCAGGTGAGAATTAGAAAAGCAGTGAAATGAAGGATCTTGATGAGAATGTAATGCGAAGACAACTTTGCCAACATCCTGAGCCTTTGTGCTAGTAGTCTTTCTGAACAAGACAAAGCATCTTGAAGTTCATCCTGGACTGTAGTAGTGAAGTACTTTTAGAGTTGGTTTGATGTGGTTCTGATTCTATTGGTTTAAACATATCCTGGCAGCCTGGTTTGAAGTTTTTGTAGCTTGCAGTTTCTTTGGTAGGAATTATTACAGATGTAGTAGTGAAAAAAAAGTCAGCACACATTCAGGTGCAGTGATACCGATGTATTATATTGTGCTGCAACATTTATTCTTGCAAAAAACACAGTTGATGGACAGAATGTAGAACAATGTCATACATTCACCCCAGTACAAGGATCTGGGCCTAAATCCATCGCTTTTTTGCACTCCACACCACCCTGGGTTAGACACTGGCTATATGCAAATCAGCTCTGACCCTGTGCCTCATGGGAACCGTCCAGTCCGAACTACCAAGCCATGTCTTTCCCAGACCGGAATCAAGCATCCAAGGACCGGTTTCTGGCTATCAGCCTTCATCAGCCTGGATAGCTTGACTCAAGTGGTGTGGAGAGCCTGGGACTCACGTCTGAGCATACCCAGCCCACTCAGGGTGAAAATTGCAAAAAACACAGTTGATGGACAGAATGTAGAACAATGTCATACATTCACCCCAGTACAAGGATCTGGGCCTAAATCCATTGTTTTTTGCACTCCACACCACCCTGGGTTAGACACTGGCTATATGCAAATCAGCTCTGACCCTGTGCCTCATGGGAACAGTCCAGTCCGAACTACCAAGCCATGTCTTTCCCAGACCGGAATCAAGCATCCAAGGACCGGTTTCTGGCTATCAGCCTTCATCAGCCTGGATAGGTTGACTCCAGTGGTGTGGAGAGCCTGGGACTCACGTCTGAGCATACCCAGCCCACTCGGGGTGAACATTGCAAAAAACACAGTTGATGGACAGAATGTAGAACAATGTCATACATTCACCCCAGTACAAGGATCTAGGCCTAAATCCATCATTTTTTTGCACTCCACACCACCCTGGGTTAGACACTGGCTATATGCAAATCAGCTCTGACCCTGTGCCTCATGGGAACAGTGCAGTCCGAACTACCAAGCCATGTCTTTCCCAGACTGGAATCAAGCATCCAAGGACCGGTTTCTGGCTATCAGCCTTCATCAGCCTGGATAGCTTGACTCCAGTGGTGTGGAGAGCCTGGGACTCACGTCTGAGCATACCCAGTACTGGGGTGAATGTATGACATTGTTCTACATTCTGTCAATCAAGTGTGTTTTTTGCAACATTTATTCTTGGCAGTTCGGGCTGGACTGTTCCCATGAGGCACAGGGTCAAGACTGATTTGCATATGGCCATGTCTGAACTGAGGTGGCTTGGTGAGCAAAATAACGATAGATTAAACCCAGATCTGTGACTCGAGGTGAATGTTTTGCCATTGTGCAACATTCCGTCCATCATCTTGTGTATTTTGCAACATTTATATAGCACATACTGCCACTATGCTGGGCACTTTAGTGCTGGACTACATGGGTTGCGTGAGTGTCTGAAAGTGTGTTGTCTTTGTTTTGATCATATGTTGGAAGTGTTTAAATGTTGAGGGTGATGATCACTGAGGTGCAGTTTTCATGTTATGGGACACCGCTTAACAGTGTTATGGATGAAGAAGTGTGAGGGAATCATGCAGTTTATGGTTTTAAGTCATATGGCAGCTTTAAACACTTCTGCAGGTCCCGTAATGGTATTCCTTGTGATCAT
Organism: Lissotriton helveticus; assembly: GCF_964261635.1. NCBI lineage: Eukaryota > Metazoa > Chordata > Amphibia > Caudata > Salamandridae > Lissotriton > Lissotriton helveticus. The sequence goes on along the minus strand of NC_136067.1, from coordinate 869,223,138 downwards.
AATGATCATAATCCATTTAGCTTGTTACTGCACTGGGGTGTACATTCTGAGAAATTTTATTTAATGTTTATGGTTCTGAACAGGCATTGGATGAAGGAAGACATGGTGGAGAAATCTGCTGGAGTGGACTTTTATATTATCCCACATCTGATTGTGATTGTGAGATGTCAAGAAGCTGTTCTAGCATGTAGCTTGTTGGGACCTACTGTGGTGGACTAAATTAAAATCCTTCATTGGCCAGCAGAATGTGGAAGATCTCTTTAGTTTCCATGATTGATCAGTTGGTGATGGGAGGTTCATTGCTGAGGACTGGTAAAGCACTGGGTGATGGACATGACTCATATCAGTTTTGTGTGACGTGAGTGTGAGAATGTGAACCAAGTATAGGGAACCTGGGGCCAGATGTAGGTAAATCATATTTACCGACTCTTAAATACCGAATTTTACCGATTCGGTATTTAAGAGTCGGTAAATATGAAGTACCGAGATGTAGGTAAATCCAGATGTGGATTTACCGAATCTTTAAAAGTCGGTATTTACCGATTCGGTAAATACCGACCGGTAATGCCCCATTCATTCCTATGGGCTTTGACACCCTCTAGCACCCCCAAAAAAGGTTCGGGGGCCATGTGGCAGGCATACCTGCACTAAGGGCAGGTCTGCCTGTCATATGGCACAGGTGTGCATGCACACATGTGCATGCACACCTCAATCGGTATTTTACCATCAAATTGAATTTGATGGTAAAATACCGAATTTGTAGGGCTTGTGGGACTCAGAAGAGTCCCACCTACATCTCAATATTACCGATTCTGTAAAAATACCGGTCGGTAAATTTACTGATCGGTATATTTACCGAATCGGTAAAATTACCGAAATGCCCTGTTTCCTGCCCCCTACATCTCAAAAGCCAAATACCGGTCGGTAACGGCCGAATTCGGCCGTTACCGACCGGTATTTGGCTACCTACATCTGGCCCTTATTTTGCAGTCTAAATGAACTAAAATCGATTGCGGGACAGCTTAGTGTTATAGATTTCGTTTTTGTGTGGCAAGAGTGTTATTTTTTTTATTGTGTTGTAAAAGCATTTGAAGTTCTTACTACCCCTGATGGGGTGCTGAAGCACTTTATGCCAGAAAGCACAAAGATCCAATACTCAACGTTAGTGTTTTTTTGTGGTTATTTTTGAATATTAGGGTGCGTGGTGTACCCCTAATGCATGCATTTACTCCAATTTCTATGTGGAAGATTAAATTAACAGGAGTTAGGTGTGATCTTTAGAGGGAGAGAGTATGTGAATTCATGCAAATGACTTTTAGCATTACCAGATTAGCTACAGAAGATTATGGATTGTTAGATTGTAGGGGTATGACAATTAAAGGAAAAGAAAGATCTTTGAAATGGTGTGGTGGCAATTTTTAAAAACTCAATAATAGCGATTAAGGCAAATATGTATGTGGCTTAGAATAGGCTGGGTTCAGAGACAAGCGGAATGCAGTGGATAGAAGTAAGGGGCGGTTCATTTGAAAGAAAATACGAGATGCAGCAATCGGAAGTTTTAAGTCAAGATATGTACCTGTCCCCTTTCTGAAGGTGGTTCAGTTCGCCTGCAGTGATTCATCCTTCCCCCTGGACACAAACCTGAACCTCAAGGAACTTATTGTCAAATAAAGAAAGATGGCTTGGTGCCAGCTCTCCTTCCTAAATAATGTCAACCCATTTTTCCCCAGAAAGCAGCTTAAGAGCTGTTGATAAAGCCCCTGCACTCTTTTGATAACAACACCCTACTCAATGATCTCCCAGACTCTACACTGGCACCCCTTATCATCATCCTGCATGCTGAGGGACATCTCATGCAGTGCTTGAAGAAATATGAGCACATCAGGATCGCCCCAATGCTGCTGAAATTTAGAAAGAGTTAAAGTCTCACCTCTTTAAAGAACACTGCATCACATTGCATTGACGATCCAGAAACCAGCTTCTTCTTCTATAACTCATTTACTTTGTACTTGTCTCTGACCATGACCTTGTGGAGCGCGGAGACCTTGTCTCTGACAGCTCTCCACTGCCCTTTAGCTAGATTCGCACTATAGAAATACTATACATACTGCAACAATCTGACATTAGTACAGATACCAACCTTCCACCAGTAATGGAGAGAGCATGTTTTAATAAGGCAATTAATCATGGAGTGGACCAAATGCATCTAATGAGGGTATATACCAGTGCAGACCGGGGCCATACAACAGGCTGCATATTAAAGTGCCATCTCCCTACAAATCCCTAGCTGCTTTATCAGAACCCTCAAGTAACGTAATAATTCCTATTCCTCTGAGCTTGCACGAAAGACAAAGGTACGCAGTGCATATAGTATCACTTAACCAGAATTTTTAGGTCTCGGCAACGAGAACTATTGTCGCCTAGTAAGCTAGCAAGGGACTACAGAGAGGTGGACGAGCCGACCAGGGTCTGTGGACGCGCACAAAGGCAGGCAGGCAGGCAGGCATGCGCCAGACACACACACAGACAGACAGACACACGCACGCACGCATGCATGCATGCACACACACACACACACACACACACACACACACTCTCACACTCTCTCTCTCTCTGCCGCCCCCCCCCCCCCCCACTCACCGGGCTCTTTCCCTCCGCATCGGGTCAGTCACGGCAGAAGGCAGACTCGTGTCTTCTCCGGCGATCTTCAGCTGATGTGCACGCCCACGCTGCGTCGTGCGCGCCCACCACGCTGTTTCGCGCCCGTTGATCCTCAGCTTGTGATTACTACTCCTTCTAACCCGGATTCTAAACTACTATTTCTTGGTTCTCTAACTCCACTCTGTTGATTCCTAACAAACTGATACTCAGCACATTTCACAGTCTCGCTTTTGCTTCTCATAAATACAATAAGATTATTTTAAGCAATGTCTACCCTTCTTTTGGTTCTGTGCCTATTATGCTTCTGACTATAGAGTTTTAGAAAGTGTGGTGGAAGATTCAATGATATCAGCGGCGTGCACAGTGCAGAGTGAGTGTGCAGAGTAGTGAGTGCAGAGTAGTGAGTGCAGAGGAGTGAGTGCAGAGGAGTGAGTGCAGAGGAGTGAGTGCAGAGGAGTGAGTGCAGAGGAGTGAGTGCAGAGGAGTGAGTGTGCAGAGTAGTGAGTGCAGAGTAGTGAGTAGTGAGTGCAGAGTAGTGAGTGCAGAGTGAGTGTGCAGAGTAGTGAGTGCAGAGTAGTGAGTGCACTACTCTGCACTCACTACTCTGCACTCACTACGTGCAGAGTAGTGAGTGCAGAGTAGTGAGTGCAGAGTGCAGAGTAGTGAGTGCAGAGTAGTGAGTGCAGAGTAGTGAGTAGTGAGTGCAGAGTAGTGAGTGCAGAGTAGTGAGTGCAGAGTAGTGAGTGCAGAGTAGTGAGTGCAGAGTAGTGAGTGCAGAGTAGTGAGTAGTGAGTGCAGAGTAGTGAGTGCAGAGTAGTGAGTAGTGAGTGCAGAGTAGTGAGTGCAGAGTAGTGAGTGCAGAGTAGTGAGTGCAGAGTAGTGAGTGCAGAGTAGTGAGTAGTGAGTTCAGAGTAGTGAGTAGTGAGTGCAGAGTAGTGAGTGCAGAGTAGTGAGTAGTGAGTGCAGAGTAGTGAGTGCAGAGTGCAGAGTAGTGAGTGCAGAGTGCAGTGCAGTGCAGGTGAGTGCAGTGCAGTGCAGGTGAGTGCAGTGCAGGTGAGTGCAGTGCAGTGCAGTGCAGGTGAGTGCAGTGCAGGTGAGTGCAGTGCAGGTGAGTGCAGTGCAGTGCAGGTGAGTGCAGTGCAGGTGAGTGCAGTGCAGTGCAGGTGAGTGCAGTGCAGTGCAGGTGAGTGCAGTGCAGGTGAGTGCAGTGCAGGTGAGTGCATTGCAGTGCAGGTGAGTGCAGTGCAGGTGAGTGCAGTGCAGTGCAGGTGAGTGCAGTGCAGGTGAGTGCAGTGCAGTGCAGGTGAGTGCAGTGCAGGTGAGTGCAGTGCAGGTGAGTGCAGGTGAGTGCAGTGCAGGTGAGTGCAGTGCAGTGCAGGTGAGTGCAGTGCAGAGCAGGTGAGTGCAGTGCAGGTGAGTGCAGTGCAGTGCAGTACAGGTGAGTGCAGTGCAGGTGAGTGCAGTGCAGTGCAGGTGAGTGCAGTGCAGTGCAGGTGAGTGCAGTGCAGCTGAGTGCAGTGCAGTGCAGGTGAGTGCAGTGCAGTGCAGGTGAGTGCAGTGCAGTGCAGGTGAGTGCAGTGCAGGTGAGTGCAGTGCAGTGCAGGTGAGTGCAGTGCAGTGCAGGTGAGTGCAGTGGAGTGCAGTGCAGGTGAGTGCAGTGCAGTGCAGGGGAGTGCAGTGCAGTGCAGGTGAGTGCAGTGCAGGTGAGTGCAGTGCAGGTGAGTGCAGTGCAGTGCAGGTGAGTGCAGTGCAGTGCAGGTGAGTGCAGTGCAGGTGAGTGCAGTGCAGTGCAGGTGAGTGCAGTGCAGTGCAGGTGAGTGCAGTGCAGGTGAGTGCAGTGCAGTGCAGGTGAGTGCAGTGCAGTGCAGGTGAGTGCAGTGCAGGTGAGTGCAGTGCAGGTGAGTGCAGTGCAGTGCAGGTGAGTGCAGTGCAGGTGAGTGCAGTGCAGGTGAATGCAGTGCAGGTGAGTGTAGTGCAGTGCAGGTGAGTGCAGTGCAGTGCAGGTGAGTGCAGTGCAGGTGAGTGCAGGTGAGTGCAGTGCACGTGAGTGCAGTGCAGGTGAGTGCAGTGCAGTGCAGGTGAGTGCAGTGCAGGTGAGTGCAGTGCAGGTGAGTGCAGTGCAGTGCAGGTGAGTGCAGGTGAGTGCAGTGCTGGTGAGTGCGGTGCAGGTGAGTGCGGTGCAGGTGAGTGCAGTGCAGGTGAGTGCAGTGCAGGTGAGTGTGGTGCAGGTGAGTGCAGTGCAGGTGAGTGCAGTGCAGTGCAGGTGAGTGCAGTGCAGGTGAGTGCAGTGCAGGTGAGTGCAGTGCTGGTGAGTGCAGTGCAGTGCTGGTGAGTGCAGTGCAGTGCAGTGCAGGTGAGTGCAGTGCAGGTGAGTGCAGTGCAGTGCAGGTGAGTGCAGTGCAGTGCAGGTGAGTGCAGTGCAGGTGAGTGCAGTGCAGGTGAGTGCAGTGCAGTGCAGGTGAGTGCAGTGCAGGTGAGTGCAGTGCAGTGCCGGTGAGTGCAGTGCAGGTGAGTGCAGGTGAGTGCAGTGCAGGTGAGTGCAGTGCAGTGCAGGTGAGTGCAGTGCAGGTGAGTGCAGTGCGTGCAGTGCAGGTGAGTGCAGTGCAGGTGAGTGCAGTGCAGGTGAGTGCAGTGCAGTGCAGGTGAGTGCAGTGCAGTGCAGGTGAGTGCAGTGCAGTGCAGGTGAGTGCAGTGCAGGTGAGTGCAGTGCAGGTGAGTGCAGTGCAGTGCAGGTGAGTGCAGTGCAGGTGAGTGCAGTGCAGGTGAGTGCAGTGCAGGTGAGTGCAGTGCAGGTGAGTGCAGTGCAGTTCAGGTGAGTGCAGTGCAGTGCAGGTGAGTGCAGTGCAGTGCAGGTGAGTGCAGTGCAGGTGAGTGCAGTGCAGGTGAGTGCAGTGCAGGTGAGTGCAGTGCAGGTGAGTGCAGTGCAGTGCAGGTGAGTGCAGTGCAGTGCAGGTGAGTGCAGTGCAGTGCAGGTGAGTGCAGTGCAGTGCAGGTGAGTGCAGTGCAGGTGAGTGCAGTGCAGGTGAGTGCAGGTGAGTGCAGGTGAGTGCAGGTGAGTGCAGTGCAGTGCAGGTGAGTGCAGTGCAGGTGAGTGCAGTGCAGGTGAGTGCAGTGCAGGTGAGTGCAGTGCAGGTGAGTGCAGTGCAGGTGAGTGCAGTGCAGGTGAGTGCAGTGCAGTGCAGGTGAGTGCAGTTGAGTGCAGAGTGGTGTGTATTGACAATGTAAATGACAATGCCATTTATTTATGATTTAAAGAAAAAAAAAGAAATGTCATGAGCAATGCCAATAGCTCTACCTTTAATGATGCCGAGACCATTGCATTGTAAATGCTTGTTACTTTAAGGAAAGGTTTGTTGGACAATATGCCTATATCGACTATGACATAATGCAATAATTGAGACACATTATAATTCATTCCCTTCTCTGTTCTACATTCATAATTTACTATCAAGCTGTTACAGATATAGCCTTTAGAAATCTCCCAGCAGCGAATTTCATCTCAGGGCTGCTTTAATTAGAATTCTCACTCAAATGGAAATCTTCACCTCCCAGGAAAACTACTGTAACAATCCCATGGTGAACTGAAATAATTTCAGCAAAATCATATTAGTAGCAACCAGCTTTAAGCCTAAGAGTAAAAGTGGAGTTAGTGAGACACTCATTTCGAAAGACGCTTTGGCTTGTTTGCCTACCGCATGAAACACTGGAATACTGAATGCCTGATTCACAAACTGCAATTTGAATTACATGTTTTTGTACCATAGTGACACTACAAAATGTACTATATAGTGCTATTCTCAAGCTGTAATTTACACTTTGAGTAAGTTTAGTACTTTTCCATATTCACAAACTGAACTTTTGTAGTTGCTTACACTTTTGTAGTAAGTCCCTACCTCCATTATTTTGTCTGAGAGCATGTTACCCTATACTGTAAGTTACACTTAATAATCAGTCTGTAAATGTTTTTATGGTAACCAGAATATCTGCTCCAAGGAAGGCACAATGCATGCACTGGAATAAACTATCTATTCTGGAAAGAATATTATTATTGATGAGACACAGAAATTGATCACTTTTGTTTTCTGAACCCCTAATTTTTCTACTTTTAGTTTGAGGTTTTTTTGTACCGATGTGGAGATGTTTAAACATAACTTACACATTTGTGTGAATTTTGCATTAATGACTAATTCTTAATTCTTGCTACAAAAGTTGGAAACGTTGGTGGACTAGGAGTGTAGATTATGGAGAAAAAGTGATCATAATCACTATAATGGGGATGGCTAATCATGAAACATTTTTAATGGTTCATGGAATAATGAAATGAAATGAAAAGATAATTTGTAAAGCGCGGTAGCTACCCTAAGGCGTCCTAGCGCTACGGACAGGCGTATGAAGGAACAACTGGATGTTAGTCTGATTTATTGAAAAGCAGGGTTTTTAGCTGTTTGCGGAAGGAAAGTAGATTGGGTTCTGATCGCAGATGGAGGGGAAGAGAGTTCCAGAGTTTCGCCGAGTTATAGGGGAACAAGCGACTCCCACATCTGGCTCTCTTTATTCTGGGTACTACAACAAAATGGGAAGAGGATGATCTGAGCTCTCTGTTTAGGCGATAGGGGGTTATCAGGGAATGATTCATGTGAGCGCCCGTTTTCCAGAACTCTCGTTGGACAATGCATAGGCCTTTGAAGTGGATTCTTTCTCTGACTGGGAGCCAGTGGAGATTTTTCAGTCCAGTTTTGACAGGGGCTTTGGAGGAGGGTTCGCGCTGCACAGTTTTGGATAACCTGAAGCTTACGCAGGGTAGCCTGAGGGGACCCTAGGTAGAGGGCATTCCCGAAATCCAGACGTTAAAGAATTAGACCCTGGATCATGATCTGCTTTGCATGAATAGGTAATAGGGGAAGAATTTTCCGGGTGAACCTAAGAAGACCGAAGCAGGTGGCCAAGAGCTTGGTTGCTTGGCAGTTAAGGTTAAGGGCCTTGTCCAGCCAGATGCCTAGGCTCTTGATTGTGTCCTTGGGTGTGGGGGCAAGACCCAGGCAAGAAGGCCAGAGGGAATTGATGTTAAAAGTGGGGGAGTTACCTAGGAGCATCAGCTCTGTCTTGTCTTCGCTCATTTTGAGACAAGATGAGGTCATCCATGAGGTCACTGCTTCTAAGAAATCTCTTAGGTGGTTGGTTGCGGTGTGTGCTTGGTTTAGAGCCACCACTAGCTGAGTGTCGTCCGCATAGGTGACAATTTTTAGCCCGAAGGGGCGTACGATCTCAGCTAGGCGGCTCATGTATATATTAAAGAGCGTCGTACTCAGAGAAGAGCCCTGTGGCACTCCGCAGCCAAGAGGCTTGCTAGGGGAGGTGATTTCACCCTCGAAGACCAGGAAGGAGCGATCTGATAAAAAAGACTTGAACCAGGCCAATACATTTCTTGTGACTCCTAGACCAGCCAGTCGATGCAATAGGATGTTATGGTTAACAGTATCGAAGGCGGCACTTAGGTCGAGGAGGATGATAGCTGCAGAGCCTCCTTGATCAGTGATCTTCCTTGCCTCTGTTACTGCAATAAGGGCAGTTTCAGTCCCATGGATGGGACAGAATTCCGTCTGGGAGGGGTCCAGCTGGTGATTAGTCTCTAGGAACTCCGCCAATACGTTGTTAATGTGTTTTTCAAGACTCTTGCTTAGCCAGGGCAGCAGGGAGATTGGTCTATAGTTTCCTGGGTTGTCTGGATCTGAATAGGGTTTTTTAAGGAGGGCTTTGATTATGGCCTGCTTCCAGGGGGGCAGGACGATCCCAGTGGATAAAGAGGAGTTAAGCAGGTCAAGAATGGTGGGTAGGGTGTGCCTGGTGACTGTCAGCAGAGTACGCGGGGGTGCCGGATCATTGGGAGAGCCGGAGTTCACCTGGGTCATGATGGGTAGTAGCGTAGTGAAGTCAAGAGGTGGGAGATATCCAAGTGTTGCTGGCAGCTGAGGCCCTAGTGTATGTGGAATGGTGGTTGGGGTGCGGGCCTGAATCAGGGGGAAGGAGGTGTAGATGGTTTGAATTTTCTGGAAAATATACTCTGCAAGGTTATTGCAACAGGTTTGTGCATTAAGGGGGTCTTGAGGTTTTTCTGGGAGCTTAAGGAGGATCTTCGTGATTTGATACATTTCCTTAGGTTTGGAGGCGGCTGCATTAATCTTATTTTCAAAAAAAGTTGCCTGCCCGATTCGGATTTCATTTTTATAGGTTAGTATCGCTGTTCTAAATGCGATTTTACCAGCGGGAGAGTAGTCCAATCGCCACTTCCTCTCCAGTTTCTTGCAGAGGCTTTTCTCATCCCGTAGACCAGAGGAATACCAAGGGGCGGTCTTGGTGCTGCATTTGGGTTCAGTGTATTTTAGGGGGAGTACAGAGTCCAGAGAGTCCGAAATTCATTTAGTAAAGTTTTCGTTGGCTAGTGTGGGGTTGACATTGTTGGGTGGTCTAGAGGTATCGAGCCTTGCTGCCAATTCAGCTAGGGGGAGTTTTGACCAGTTGCGTTTCCTCAGGGTGACAACGGTGATGGAGGGGTTGGTGGGGAGACCCAGGAGAAGGGAATGAGGAAGTGATCTGTCCAGGGAAGAGGGGACGGATTTCCCACTAGGAGATCTGTACAATTGCTAAAGATGGGGTCAAGAAGATGACCTTAGAGTGAGTGGGATTTTGTACTAGTTGTTTAAACTGCAGTGCAGAAAGACTGGTGGACATTTCTAGGGCGCTCCTGTCTGTAGTATCATCAAAATGGATGTTGAAGTCCCCTAGGAGTGTGAAATTTGATGGGCTGCAGGCGAGGTAGGCTATCGTGGAGGGCAGGGAGTTCAGGAACTGACCCAAGTTCCCTGGAGGGCAGTATATAAGCATTCCTGAAAATGTACTGATGGGGTAAAATGTATTGAAAAGTAGAGACTTTCGCAGTCCGGGATGGAGTTCGGAGAGGTACGGCACTCGTAGCAATCTTTGTAAATCACCGCTAAGCCAACTCCTCTTCCCGTAGGGCGATCTTTTTGTAAGATTTGATATCCTTGAGGTAGGGCCTGGATGAGCTCAGGTTCTGACTCAGAGTGGAGCCAGGTCTCTGTCAAGAATAGGATATCTGGTTTTCAGTCATCTAGGAGCAGGGAGATCTCTGTGGAGTGTTTAGGGAGTGACCTGCAGTTCAGGAGATACATGCTTTGCTGTGAATTTATGGATGGAGCGTCAGGGAGATGGTGGAACCCACAGTGTGGACAGAATGTGTATTGGTCTACTGTGTTCCAGGTTGAGTGGCAGGGGGCAGAGACCTTTCCCCTTAGTTGAAGTAGGAAGGTAGAGCTATAGCTCCAAATGTGGGCAGGAGAACAGGCAGGGGTCGTGGCCCCTGGCCCCGGCCAGCCACGGACGGGCGCAGACGGGCTTGCCTTTGGCGCGCCACTGGCATGCGTCTGCTGCGCGTAGCGTATTGCATGAGTCTTTATGCGAGTGTTTAGCAGTTTGCTTGTCCAATCACGCTGCGCCCTCCTCCCCTCTATCCCGGAAGTTGGTTCTGTGGCCGCGCCTCCCTCCACATCAATCGGGAATAATTCCCGTGGTGGACCGGGGAGAATGCGGGTGCCGTGTGTCAAAGGGTGCAGGAGGTTAAGTGAAAGTGAAATTAAATCTTTCCTTTCGAGCAGTGAAGGTAGTTAAAACAGATGCAGCACTTTTTAAAATGAGCAGTATTAGTTATTAGGTCTTAAAAACAAATGCAACAATTATTACACATCAGCAGTGCTTAAGGTTTCTAAAGGAATAGTACCGTGAGGAAGAGCAAAGTGTTCTGACCACAGCGCTTGTCCAGTGCACGTAGCGTGTTGCATGAGGCTTTATGCGAGCGATTAGCAGAGTGCTTGTCCAATCACGCCGCGCCCTCCTCCCCTCTAGCCCGGAAGTTGTTTCTGTGGCCGCGCCTCCCTCCACATCAATCGGGAATAATTCCCGTGGGGGCCCGGGGAGAATGCGGGTGCCGAATGTCAAAGGGTGCAGGAGGGTAAGTGAAATTAAATCTTTCCTTTCGAGCAGTGAAGGTAGTTAAAACAGATGCAGCGCTTTTTAAAATGAGCAGTATTAGTGAGGAGGTCTTAAAAACAAATGCAACAATTATTACACATCAGCAGTGCTTAAGATTTCTAAAGGAATAGTACTGTGAGGAAGAGCAAAGTGTTCTGACCACAGCGCTTGTCCAGGATTGTTAATACTTCTTTGATTTAAAAAGGTCTATGATCCCACTTTAGTGAATTTGTGGATAAGGTACAGATTGCTGTATTGTTTTTTCAGGAGTAATAGTATTTTCCATCTCTCTTGAGTGGGGCTATCATCCATTTTGATACTCAGACATACATAGCCTGTCTTCATATTTCTTTGACAAAATATTTTTCAAAGCATGGTTCTGCATTATCTTGTGTGGGGAAAGCATTCCATGGCTGACCTTTTAGTTGACTTCTCCCTTCCCTGCACAGCTCCTCCTGGTCACCCCTGCTGCCCTGTCACTGTGGTTAACCCTCTGGGCAGGAGTTTGAGTCCCTAGCGGTCTAGTGGTAGATTGCCACTGCTCTGCTACTGGGCTGCCCTTCTTTCTCTCTTTTTATGCTTTTCTACTTCCCTTTGTCTTTTCTCTGCTTTGCCTTTATTTTCTGCTGTTGCCTTGTTCTGTCCCTTTCTGAACTATTTCTTTTGCTCATTTGCTTGCCGCCCTTGCTGCTGTGATCCCTCTCAGCCCTGCCCCCCTCGAGTGACTCTTCCTGTGTTTCCTATCTCCCAGCTGTCCAGCCTCCGCAGCCACTAAGTAAGGGCTGCCACTGCACGGTGAAGGTGCGGTCCACTGACCTTTTCACTGGCTGCTCCCTTCCCAGTGTAGCTCCACCTGATAGCTGGTGCTGCCCCGTCATTGTTGCTGACCCTCTGGGTAGGAGTTTGAGTTCCTGGTGGTCCAGCGGTAGAGCGTCACTGCTCTGCTGTGGGGCTTCGCTTCTGTCTCTTTTTCCTGCTTTTCTGCTTCCTTTTGTCTTTTCTCAGCTTTTGCCTTCTAACTGTCCCTTTCGGTACTTTTTCTGTTGCTCTTTTGCTCGCTGCCCTTGATGCTGCAATGACCCATTGCACCGCCCCTCTCCAGTGACCCTTCCCGCTCCCTGCATTACCCACCTCCCAGCTGTCCAGCACGCCACACATTACTTAATGGCGGCAGTTGTGTGGCAGCTGGGACACCAAGGGCAAGCCTGTCTGCACCCGTCCCCTCCTGGACTGCGCCCAGGGACACGTACCCTGTGTCACGACCCACGGCGGTGGGAAACAGTGAACACTGCCTCGAGACATGCTTTTCAGGTAAAAGACTACAATTCCCATGATTCCTGCAGGTGAGCGACGCGTCAGGCTAATGACGTCACATCGCGGAAGCTTCAAGATGGAGCGGAGACAGCAACGCCTCGCCGTTTATTCTGGTTCCGGAGTGCAGTTACGGTAGGATTCTGAACCCCAGCGAGTATCCAGTGTATCCTTTTCATGTTGACCGTTGGTTCTCCTCCTTGAGACTCCTCGTGTGTCCCGCTGTGGGATCTTGCCGCCCTTGCGGAACGATCTCTAAGTGGGTGTGGGAGCCTTGTACTGGGGCTTCATATTGTCGGACCCGCTGTTCCTGGTCCGAGACACTTCTTGTTTTACTGTGTGGGACTCCCGTATTGGAGCGCTTACATTGTGGGGATGTTCTAAAGTCAACCTCACGTACTTTGGACTGTTTTCGTTCTTACCACGGGCCGTGGCAGCATCTTGGGTTATTCTATTGTTTACTTCATCGGAAGAGAGTGCACCGGCCGGGGAAGTTCCCAGGTCATGTGATAAAGCACTAACTAAAGAACGGAAAAGCAGTAGATACGCTTTGTATAATTGTAGGTTGGTGTATGCTGGTCCAGGGTCTCTACAGCAGGATATACCAACGATAACAACTTAGGCTTCTGGTGATGTCAACCTAGAAGTCTTTTCTTTATGTTGTTCTGATGGAACAGAGACCTAGTATTTGTTTTTTACCTTTTCACACAACAGGGGTATAATGAGCTTCGCCTGGCTGGCTGTTTACCATTCTGCCCTCTGTTGAAGCCCTGTATATAGCACCACTGGTACGTGTATGTCACCATAGAGAATACATAGAGTTCCTACATTGTATACATTAGATAACATATATTGTCTTGCATTCTAGGATTGTCCTGTTTTGTTCAACACTCTGATGGCCAGGCAAAGCCTTCTTTTTCTGCCCTCCAGGTAACAAGCGCTTAGATACATGAATGTATCCTCTAGTGTAATTACAAGGAGCAATGTGTACAAGGTTTATACAGTGAGGGCTTTGCTCATTGAGTCTTGTTCTCATTACAGCTTCTCCGCCCTCCCGTTCCTGTCCTGCAGTTCCTGTTATCCCTCGCTTGACCGCCTCTGTGTGTCTGTTATTAGTCAGACCCAGGGGTTGTCGAGAGGTGGAACCCTTTTTGGCATCGTACCATCCTGAGGACACCTGGGACCTGACACCCTGGTCCTCGGACCCTCCAACGATACAAAGCCAGCACCCTTCGTGCCATCATCACATGGCGGCACACCGCCTGCCACCTCATATTGCAGAAGGACACCCAAGGACCCTTCTCCTGCTGGAACTGCAGCTACATCCCTCCTCACGCCATCACTACAGCTTCTCTTGCTGCCAGGCTGACCAATAGCGTACACAACCATCTCAGCTGTAGCTTCCTTAACAAGCGCTCCCTCCACAAACACACTGCAAAAATCTGGGACCTCATCGATGCCTGGGGAGGCATCGCCATCATCCACAAGAACACCCTCCGCCTGACCACTCACTCGAAGACCTAACAACAACCATGAAACACCTCCTTTTCCAGATCCAGACCAACCCCAACACCACCCTCTGTGGCACCCTTGTCTACAGGCTTCCCTGCCCCGCCTGCATTTCACCTATGCCATCTTAGACCTCTTCACACCCCAGACACTTGCATCCACTGACTACATCTTAATCAGCGACCTCAACTTCCACATGGACAACCCCGGTGACCAGAACACTGCATCCCTTATGGAGAGCCTCACCAACATCAGACTCAAGCAGCTAGTCACCGCTCCAACCCACGCAGCTGAACACACGCTCAACCCCGTCTTCTCCGCCAGCAGAAACATCATCTACAGTCACATCACTGAACTCCTCTGGACTGTCGTAGCTGGAACCAGGTCATCGAAGAACATCTCACCACCTTCCTCAGCACTACCACACCATCGACATCAGTAGACACCAACTCCCCAGAATGCAACCTTCACAGATGGATCTTCAACTGTGCCAACACTCTGGCACCCCTCAAGACGGCATCCCAGAAGCAACACTCCAGGAAAGCCAGCTGGTACACTCCCGTCCATCACGAGTCTAGACAACTCTGCAGACGACTCAAAAAGAAATGGAGGAGCGACAAAACCTTGGAAACCCATGCAACCTTCAAAATCGCTGTCATCGCACACCACCTCCTCCTCAAGACCACAAAGAAAATGTCCCTCCCAGACAAAATCAATGCCAACGTACACAACAGCAAAGAACGCTTCACCATTGTCAAGGAGTTTGCCAGGCCCAACAGCGAGACCACAGACATCCCTCCCTCCCTCCCTCCCTCATAAGACCTCTGCAACAAACCCGGCACCCGCCTCCAACAAAAGATCTGGCAGATCTATGACAGCTTTGACATCCAAGTCCCTGCCACAACACCCGTTACCACTGCATGCAACCACACCGCAGACCAACAGATCCTGCTCAACTGGACTTTGCTCACCACAGACAACACACTCAAGAAAAAAAGCACCCACACCAGAGCCCCATAGGACCCTTGCCCATATCACATCTTCCACAGAGCAGCCACCTCCAGCCCCCTTGAGCTTCACCACACCATCAACTGCTCCATTGAAACTGCCACCTTCCCGAATGACTGGGAACATGACGAGATCAACCCACTGCTGAGAGGATGTAGCCTAACGGCTAGGGTGGTATACGTCAAATCTGGGGAACCGGGTGCGTGTCTCTGCTATGATGCTCACCATCCTGTGATTCTAGGCAATTCGCCTAGTCTCCCAGTGCCTAACAAAAAAGAATGTGTCAGTCTGTAACAAAACTGGTGCTCATTTAAAGCGCTCTGATACCCGATAACTTTGGGTCAAGTTTGCGCTATATAAAACTCCAGGGAAACAACAAAAAAAAACCTTTGCTGACCTGACAGACCTCAAGAATTTCAGACCCATCTCCCTCCTTCCCTTCCCAGCCATGGTCATTGAGAAGGCCATCAATACCCAACTCTCAGAGTTCATTGAAGAGAATCATGCCCTGGACATCTCCCAATCTGGCTTCAGAAGTAACCACAGCATCGAGATTGTACTCCTCGCCGCGACCGATGACATCCGCTCCCTCCTCAACCAAGGAGAAACCGCAGCCCTCCATCATTCTACTGGATCTCTCAGCCACCTTCAACACTTTTTACCTCCGCACCCTGATCACGAGACTCCACAACGCTGGCATCTGCAACCAGACCCTGGACTGGATCCATTCCTTCCTTACCAGCCAAACACAGATATTCAAACTACCTCCAATCCTCTGCATACCTACAGAGATCATCTACGGAGTGCCCTAGGGCTCCTCCCTGAGCCCCACCCTCTTCAAATCTACACGGTCCCTCTTGAGGCCATCACCAGAAACCACAGTCTCAACATCATCTCCTACGCCAACACCCAGCTGATCCTCTCCCTCACCAATGAACCTACAGCCGCCACAATCAACATTCACAGAAGGATGGAGGCAGTTGCCACCTCAAGCTCAACTCGGAGAAGACTGAAGCACTCATCCTGGTATCTGTCCTCTCAGCCTGAGATGACTCCTGATGGCCCTTACGCACTGGGAACCCCGACCCCTCCCCCAAGGACCATGCACGTAACCTCAGCATCAAACTGGACTCCTCATTCATAATGAACCGCCAGATCAACGCTATATCCTCATCCTGCTTCCACATGCTCTACCTGCTTCGAAAGACATTTAGGTGAATCCCCACAGAATCCAGAGATGGTCACCCATGCCCTCATCACCAGTAGACTTGACTATGGCAACGCACTCTATGCCGGCGTCACCCAGAAGCAGCTCAGGAACCTACAGAACGTTCAAAACACTGCAGCTAGACTGGTCCTTGACATTTTGTAGCCACATCACAGAACATCTCCAACAACCCCATTGGCTCCCCCTGCCCACACCCCCACAACTTACCACTCGCCTTCAGAAAGGATCGTAAGACCTGGCTCTTTGACTAAACCTCCACACTCAGACAGATCAACAGCCCCCCTCAGTGCCTCGAGACCCTCACAGATTAATAGCCGCACTTTGCAAAACTCCTGATTGATTGATTAATCGATTTATGCATGGGAATTCCCATGCATCCACTCATGGATTTTGGTGCATTCCCAGATTTACTACAGCTAGTAAACCTGGGAATGCATTAAAAAACGACACCTTCCTGAAGCAGGCATGCCAAGGAGAGATATCTTCAATTATCTTCGTCACTTTCTTTTACTGTGCACGCTACATTCTGCATTCTACTGCACAATTAGAAAGTGGAATACGTTTCTAGGACAGTTATTTGTGCAGGAAGGTACCCCTTCCCGCACAAACACAATGCTGCCTGTACCACAGTGTCACATTGGTGCGCCAGCACTCGGAGACTGCAGAAATGTGCCATATCTTGGTGGATATAGCACATTTCTGCTGTCTCCCTTTCACTCAAGGCAGCACAGCAACATTGCTTGCTGCCCTGCGGTGTGTGAAATGTAAGTAAATATACACCTAATTACATAGGAGATGACTGGGTGGTTAGCTCACTCACCACCCAGCCTTCCAAATACAGTTTTTTTTACCATTCACAGCAAAATTCCGACATACTGTCAAATGTAAAATTTGAAGAGCGTTTCTGATTGAAGAGTATTATCAAAATAAATGTTTACGCTTGGCATGTGTTAGATGGTCTGCACCTAAATAGGCATATAGGGGGTTTGTTGGTCTATGTCTGATTGTAGCCAAAAGAAATGTTGCTAGGGAATGGAGGACAAAAGGCAGCACCAAGCGCGAATGAATGGAAATTAGTTCTTGACTATTGTAGCATCCTAAGAAAAACAAAATATGAGGTTTGTGGTTGCCCATGAAAGCATGCGAAAAATGGTGCCTCATGGATGGAGCAAAATGGCGCGTCTGAATTGGAGACCTCTATGTCCTACCCTACCCTTCACAGTGTGATCACCCCATTTTAAGACTCTTTTACTTACAAGTGGCTTGTTCCACTTACTTGATTTAAGTCTGAATGGCATTATCTCTTTGTGTGTCGACAATTCAGTTTTCTTGAATTGTATTATACACAGAAATGCAAATGAATTGGCTTATTTTTTAAAAAAATGGGTATTTATGTTACAAACTAAGATGAGGACGTGTTTATCTTTTCTGCTACAAATGGCCAAAACCTAGTCAGTTATGCCACGGTACATTGATCACTGGTCTCTGTGTCAGTAGTGGTTATTGAGGTTGAATGTAGCCTACTTTTAGATCTTTCAACAGGATGTTTACTGTTTCAGAAATAAAGGCAGCTTTGCACACACAAAAAACATATCTTTCAATCGGTCGAATCGAATATTGTTATCTTCCCAGTCATTCCCATGTAGTTGAGCTCAGAATTGATGCTATGTGGCCCAATTCTTAGAAATGTCATCTCTAAAAAGGACATGAGTGTGACTTAGTGAAACATATGGACGGCGAGCACCTGTCCCTTCATCTGACACATTGCGTTTGTCATAGCCTTCAAAAGGGATCTGGCAGCAGATGCTGCATGCGCTTTATGATTTTGATGGCTAACAAGCCAAACTAGGATCAAAATGAGCTGTCACGTTTATTTATGTCTGTGCTGCTCAACACAGAATGCTTTATTCATTTTCTAGTTGTACAGCGGTTGATGGTGACATTAGACATCCCCATCTCTACTTGATATTCTGTGCTACCCAATAGGAGAGGCAGCCTGCCACTTACTTAGTCTTATTTCGTCCTTTCGCTCCAGAATTGCCAATGTGCAATTATTCTGCCTACTTCTGATAATCGTTATCCCCCCACCTAGATGTCCCGTGTCTTATCCTGTCTCTTTCTTGTACTCCATTGATTATCATCATGATTCAGTGCATTAATGCACATATTTCTCTGTTAAAATTAAGGCTTCTATTGTTTTCAGTCACTAGTGATTTTCTTTCTCCTCCTTTTTACAGCTGCCATCTTTTGAGGTCGAGTTGATGTTTGCAATTGCGTACTGATTACAGGCACATCATTGGCATGGTTCTCCGGCATATTGCATTCAATCTATATGAACTGAAATATCAATAAGTAGAGCCTTTTGGCAGGGGAAAATCACAACAGCAGTTGGCTTACTCCTCTGACCTTAAAAGAAGATACATTGACTGATGCAAGTGGCATTTATTTGAAAGGTTTCCTGTAACTGGATCCATCAATCAATCAATCAGGATTTTTAAAGCACGCTACTCGCCCGCGAGGGTCTCAAGGAGCTGGGGGGCTTCGAGCAGCACCGTGGTCATCTGAAGAGCCAGGTCTTGAGATGCTTTCTGAATAGGTGAAGTGTCGGGCTTCATCTGATGTGGAGGGGGAGTTCGTTCCAGGTCTTGGTCGCGATGTCGGAAAAGGATCTGCCACCGCCCTAGCCCTGTGGATGCGGGGCACTGTGGCTAGGGTTAGGTTGGCATAGTGGAGGTTTCTCTTGGAGGCTTGGAAGGGGATTCTTTTGTTGAGGTATTGGGGTCCGGTGTTATGGAGAGCTTTGTAGGTGTGTGTGAGCAGTTTGAAGGTTATTCTTTTTTAGCTGGGGAGCCAGTGGGGGTCACGGAGGTGTTGGGTGATTTGGTCATGTTGTGGGATGTCAAGGATGACTCTGGATGCAGCGTTCTGGATGGTCTGGAGTTGGCAGAGGAGTGATTTGTTGATTCTAGTGAAGAGCATGTTTCCGTAGTCCAGTCTGCCGGTGATGAGTGCGTGGATAAGAAGAATATGTGAAAATAAGTGGGAATATCATTCCTGCAAATTATGCCAAGATGATATCAGATTACATTTCACTCACAGCACAGTTAGCCATCATTTCTCAGTATCTGGTGTATCTGCTAGTTGAAACCACTCACAATGTGATTCATAACACAAAGTAACAGGAGGCAGCTTACAAAATTGAGTCAGGGTCTCCTGAGATATCCAGCATCTGCTCAACAAATGACCTAGCTTCCAGGACCGAACGTAGTCAGGCCTTCTCATAGCTGTGCTAAAACCTTGTGCTGAGCAATGAGCATTGCAATGGTGTAGTGTTTCTCTCGCTCAAATTGCTGCACTGGCCGTAGTTACAAACTTGATCCAAATATGCCTCATTCACTGAAATATTCTAAGCGAGTTGAAATACTGTCTTGATATAACTTTTGTCCTGGTATTCATATTTCTTTTTCCAGTCACAGTTCATGAAAATTGAACCAGACATGTATTTCCAGGAGTAATACTTGGAACAATAAATACATGCAAGGTGGTCGGATCTCAAATGGAAATCTGACTCTTTAAGGTTAGGAGTTGTGCATTTGTATTGTATTTTCCAATCTTTTCTCCACAAGGAAAATAATTTTTCCAATACCAAAGTATTTTCCTCTACATAGTCAGGAAATTTGGTGTGATTTCTCCTCTACTCACAATAACACATTGTTGCTGTGCTTCTATGCTTAATTTCAGGGTGCAAAACTACACCCAAACACCTTATGAGTCTCACAGAATTCTGACTTTTGGAGACGTTCACATCTTCATCCATGCTAATGGCTCTTCTAGCCCCTGTTCTATCCCTTTCTGTCATTTTTCTCACTACTTTCTGAAACAACCTTAAAAGAAAATGCCTGTTAGGTAGACACAGTTTTCCATTTGAGAAGCAGGTTCTGCAGAGAAATCTATAATCATTGGCCTGATTCACAAAGGTAAAAATACACTTGTTTGTAAATGTACTACTTTTTGGTACGCACAATGGTATGGGGTTTTACATTTCTACTTTTTCTATGCTTAGTTCTCTGTACCCAGAGACTCGCCAGCCAGGGCAGAGAATTCTACAAATATAATTATGCAGAGTGTGGAATAGTAAAACTCTGCACCTCGGGCAGATTTACAAGGAACTGACGCATCTGCATAGATGCATCAGTGTCCTTGCGCCAGTGGCAAATGTCCTTGTACCACCATTGATGCACTGAATTTACAATACAGTGTTCCATGTCGCAAGGATTAACAGATGCGTCATAAATACTGACGCATCTGTTGGCACAAAAGTGACGCATTGCTGGAGTTTCTCATGAAAGTGACGCAACTCCAGCAATGTAACACAACAGATAGGTGAGTCCCATACAAAAAGCCCAGCGACATTCCTTACGCCTGATCTGAGCAAGAGTTGGGATTTTGACACAGTGAAGGCGTAGAATGGTGCAGTGAAATGTTGTAAATAAGTTCTACATGGCTTTTTGCGTGGGAACGCCCACCCTGCATGCATTATACCTCCCTAGATGCGTCACGTTGGGGGCAAAAAAGGGATGCAATGGCGGCAAAAGGAGGCGCAAGGGGCTGTAAATCTTCTCTCTCGTTTCTAAATACCAAAAAGTAGTACAATTGCACAGCCTTCAGAACCAAGATTTCCCACATAGACCCTCAGTATGAGTGTGCCAGAGGGGGAGGTACCATTTACCTCAGCCAATAACTTCTGACTCCCCACAGGTTGTATTTCTGACCTCTGCACAAACCGGGATTTCTGCATGAGTCAGAAAACTCTGACCCTCTTATACTCAGGACCATAAAATAAAATTAAACAAACAGGGCCACTGAACACTGCTGGGGACATGAGTGGGAAAATATGACTGTAGTACTTTAAAAGTATAACAATTATATTTGTAGGAGCTAAGGGAATCTGGGCCTAATTGCTCAGTGATAGAAACTTAACACTCAGAGCAGCGGATGGGCAATGTGTTTGACAAATTGGGATCACTAACGAGATGCACATTCGGGTGCCATTTGGAAACATGTCCCATGAGTGGGTAATTAAATGGCGGTAAAACCTGTGTACAATTTGGAAAGGAGGCCTTCATAATCACCGTAGCTCCAGGCCCCTAGTGATTTAATGGAGACTCTTGTGTTAAATTGTTAGGCATAAATTTCACCACCCATCGATTATTTCTTAACAGGTTCCCTCGCGGATTCTAGTTTATGTTAAATGATAATCATTGCTGCCTCAACTTAATGAAGTTCATTTGTTATCATAGACTGGAGTAACTCCTGTATTTGATGGTTCCTTTTAGTGTGGGTGCATCCGCTGGTGTATTTGTTTGCTTGCTTTATTATCTGCAAGCGCTTGCAAGTATTATAAAAGCGCTCCAAGGCACAAAGCGAACCCGCAGAATAGAATAGAGCACAGACAAATTAAAAACAACATAACACAGTAAAAATAAACAAGAATTAAAACTGAAAACAGAGCAGCGTTTGTCAACTAAAGAGTCATCATTATGCATATTTAGCATACCGTTCATGGGGGAGAAACAAGTGATGAGGAATAAAACCAAGAATAAAAAATTAAACACAATAACATTTTCCAATAAAAGAGAAAAGGGTTTGTTCGCATCTTTATTAAATGTATTCGCATAGGAGTCGATTTTCGAAATTTAGTTCTGCCGAAATACCCATTCTTTAACATTTATGGGAATCAAATATTTTTTTTTTGCTTTTAAATAAACTCATTCTTGCTTATTAGCTAATAGCGTATGTTGCTTTTTCATTTTTTACCGAAATGCATCAGATTATTTTTTTGCACGCCTACATTTTTAAATGACTGCAAATAGCCATTATTATTGCCAAATCATATCACATTTCCAGAAAGTAACGGCGACCAGTCAACGTTTATTTTTTTCAAATTGCAGGCAACATCGCAAACTTTATTTGTATGCCTCAAACAGTACATTGACAATATTACCCTTTGTTAGGTACATTCCTCAATATAATAATAACAAAGCACTTTCAAAATTGGAACATGTTACATTTCGTAAATGCTATGTCTTCTACTGAATCTCACTCAGTGAATACAAGTTGTGCTCTTTTTAGCAACTGGTCAAAAAGGCACTTGCAATAATATAATTATTTTTAAGAAGCGGGTCTAGCATAGTTCTCAAACAATTTGCTGGGATGTGCAAAAAATAATGGTTTTCTGATAACTTGTTTTCATATTGATAATAGGAGTGATCATTATATAGTGCAAACTACAAACTGAAATACAACAATGGTCCATGTCTTATTTCCTAATTCATATATATAATGTGATCAGCCTCGCAAAGAAGCAATGTAAGGGCAGCAGCACAACCGAATGAGTTATTGCCAGCACAGCACCGACGCAATAAATGCAACTTGGCATGCACTACATTTGATGTTCAATTTACAATCCGTTAAAGGTAAAGTGGCAAACCATGTTCCATGAGGGAAGCGTGTTTACTTTAACTTCACTTGTGTCAGTTCTTGCTGAAACCATGTTAGAAAAGCACATACTCTGAAAATACATTTGGTGGTCCTTTGCATGTGAAGGAAGCGACGTTGAAAAGAAACAAAACATAAGAGAGATAGAGTGGATGGGAGCGATAGCTAAGGACATACGTACAAAACCAGCATCATGCGGCATAATGTGTGCCGCATCATTAATTCCAGGCTTATGTTTGTGCTAAGATGAATGTGCGTCTCACAACTTCAATAGTCGTTATCCATCATGTGCAAATGCACCAATCAGTGGTTGTGTACAGTTCATAAATTGTCCATGTACTTCGCCTCAACAGTATTCCACAAGGTAGCCGCATTTTGTGCTACACGAACACCCCCGCACTTTGGAATCTGAGGGTGATAGCCTTTCTCCTGTCCAATCAGCTGAGCTGTTTGCATCTTTCATCTTTCCCTTGCTAGTAATGCAGGCTCAGGAGGTCAGGAAACATCAAGCCCAGTTGCAGGAATCTCTGCTACTTCCTGTACCTGGCAAAAGAGAAACTGCAGATATTTTTTTCAAAAATGCTGATCTGTTTTTATAAAGCACACAGCCTGCTGACATCATTCAGGAGGAATCGCTAGAGTGAGTGGCAGGTAAAAGAATAAGGGTTGCTTGGGGCAAAGCTCAGCCCCTGAAGACTGATTCGAATAGGTGACTTTAGAATTAAATAGCATACCAATGCAACGCAAATTTTTACTCTGACTTTCTGTCGGGGGCGCTGGAAGTTGGAATAGAGTTAAATCCAACACCTTCTACTCACTGCTGCACACCTTTTGTGTTGCAACTACATATGATGCAATGGCGTGCCTTGTAATAGTTTCACTGTAAAGGCTGTCTCCCACTGATTCACATGGAAGCAGTAAGACTCGATAGGGGAGACTGCCCTGTTTCCGGCAGTACCTTTGCTCAAAGGATTACTCTTCAAGGATTCCTGCAGAAGGGTGGTCTCCAAGTTGGAGTCCACCACTAGACATCAAGGATTCAATTTCTGTGATGTAAAGTCTGAATCGGAGGCCATGCTTTTTTCCCACCATTAATAACTACCGTTTCCAGTCTGGGAAGTTCACCCACATTCTCTTAAACAGAGGGGATATAGAAGCGCCACAGAAAATTAGGAACTTTGTTTTCTGGGGAGAATCTAAAATCAGAATGGGACATGACTCCCCACAATTCCCTTAACAAAAGCAACCTTCCAGGATCTCAAGGGTGGGATGGGACGGTGGAGCACTGATGCAATTCTCTTACCTGGCCCCAGTGTTTTGGAACTCCCTTCCCATTCACCTCAGATCCTCCACCCAGTATCTTTCTTTTCGTAAGTTACTTAAAACCTTCCTCTTTTCTCAAGCTTTTCATCTGTAACTCCTCTCCCATTTCAGCTTAGCGGTCCTTTTATTTTGGTTTCCATCTATGCCTGTACTTATAAGCGCCAAGAAACATGTACGTCGCGCTATATAAATACTTTAAATTCAAATTCAAATTCAATTACCCGTAATCAGACCACCAGTGGAGCGCCACTAGAAATCTGATATTTGTATTCTCAGTGCAACAGTCCCAATTGCAATGGTGTGGAAGATTTGTATGCATCAACATTCAGAATTCATTTTCACTCTCTATTACACATACATACACCGATATAGTATTGTTTCTTTTGAAACAGATTGTCTGTGATGTGTATAAGTGTGTTATTCTGATCTTTGTTAACTAGGCCTAAGTGCCATCTTTTCCAAGTTGGAAGCCACCCCTGTCATTCATGCTTCCCTGAATGCCCAGGTCTCTCCTCACAAATGCTGCACCACATAGTCAAGCTGAGATATACTGTCATTGTTCATGCTGATCACAAATAACCTTCACAGTCTAAGTCACAAACTGCAACTTTAGTTTCAAGGATCCTTTGCTGGCCTACGGTGCCCTATTCAATGACATAACACATTATTGTTCATGTATATATATGTCTTAGGATCTCCAATGACAATACCCAGAAGGGTGCTGAAAAAATATTCATGTAGTGGGTTAGTGCTTAGGGGCCAGATGTAGGTCGGTCGGTAACGGACGAAAATCGGTATTTTCGGCCGTTACCGACCGGTAAATAAGATTTGGTATGTAGGGCCCAGAATATTACAGATTCGGTAAATTTACCGATCGGTAAATTTACCGAATCTGTAAAATACCGAATCGGTATTCATACCTATTCGGTATTTTTGCTATGTAGGTGGGACTCTTCTGAGTCCCACAACCCTTACCGATTCGGTATTTTACCATCAAATATATTTGATGGTAAAATAACGATTCAGGTGTGCATGCACATGTGTGCATGCACACCTGTGCCATATGACAGGCAGACCTGCCCTTAGGGCAGGTATGCCTGCCACATGGTCCCCAAATCTTTTTTGGGGGTGCTAGAGGGTGTCAAAGTGACACCCCCTGCACCCTTGTCAAAATCTGTATTTACCGATTCGGTAAATACCGACCGGTAATGCCCCATTCATTCCTATGGGCTTCAAAGCCCATAGGAATGAATGGGGCAATACCGGTCGGTATTTACCGAATCGGTAAATACAGATATTTACCGATTCGGTAAAAGGAACATCTGGATGTTCCTACATCTCCACCCCTTAGATTTACCGATTTTTAATTACCGAATCGGTATGATTCGGTAATTAAAAATCGGTAAATCTATTTTACCTAGATCGGGCCCTAGGTGTTTAGGCAATATGGCATTTATGTTTTTAATGTGCTGTGATTTCCTAATGAAATGTTACTGTGCTCAAACCACCGTGAATATGCAGTTTCTGTTATTTCATATGCAAAAATAAAGTATAAAACCCTTGATTTTGGGGGTGAGCCAGAAAACGTCCCTGTTCTACTACGGATGATGTCTGTTGGGGCTTGGAATAATGTTTGATGTTTACATTTCTCTGTATTATCCTTTCATTGTATACTGTTTTAATTTTGTAATAATTTCTTAAAATGTTCTATTGATCCAGAACTTAGTTCCTGAGTGGGACCATTTACATACTATATTGTATTTATTGATTTTGATGAATGGGGAGGTGCGTTAATGCAGGGACACGTTGCCTCATGAAATTGAGGCCGTCTCTGATCTAGTGAATTTGGGAATTTTGAAAGAGATGGAATTTTGTGGTATGTACAGTTCTTACCCCACTCCCACAATGTTGGTAGTGGAGGATTGTTACACTTTAAAGAGTATTTCCTTTTTGCTTTGTAAATTTCCTTTCATCCAGTCCTTTGTGATAGTGGATTTTCCGGTGTGGATTATCCTGGAGATTTAGCCTGGTTTGCAGTGCTGTTCTTGAATGATTTGAATTGTAAGTATGAATAGGGGGAGCAATTCTAGCTATTTTGAACATTTTGGGTGTATTTTTGAGGCTTAGAATCTTGTTCTGAGTTACGCATTGTTATGCAGTATGTGACACTTTTGGTTATGTGATGATGAGTTTGGGTTCATTTGGTGGTTTGATCACTGAAGTTTTAATGTATTATTCTTATTTGGGATTTGTGTTGAAAAGGTTTTTGTCTATTATTAGTAGGTTTGGTTATCGGATTCATGGAAATTCAAGATGTCAAAATATTGTTGTTTTACTTGTCTACATAAAGTACTATCTTTTGCGAGGTGCTGCACAAATCAGATAGGATTTCTTGAGTTATCAAGTGTTCCTATCCAGGAGTTTGTGTTGTGAATCTGGATTGGTATCTTTTGGTCTTTGGTATATTGGATTAAATACATTATCCAAAGGACGACTGTGACTGGTCAGGGGTCTACTTAGCGTGAATTGGATTTTAACCTGTCCCGAAAAGGTTCTGCTCTAGTTTCTGTCATTTGAGATACTTGTTTAACCCTAATTTGCTGATTTCCATCCTACTTAGGTTGCACAGACAAGATTTACTTTGATTTAATTGCAATAAGTTCATTCAGAAAGCCTGTGCAATTATTTTCCTCATTAACAGAGAATACGCACTGTGATTGGTTAGTCAGCTAGGGAGTCAGGTGGGAATTGGTGAGACATCAAAACAAAGCTGCACTGTCATTGGTTGGTGTCTGACAGAGTCAC
Organism: Lissotriton helveticus; assembly: GCF_964261635.1. Classification (NCBI taxonomy): domain Eukaryota; kingdom Metazoa; phylum Chordata; class Amphibia; order Caudata; family Salamandridae; genus Lissotriton; species Lissotriton helveticus. Next base: position 869,196,749 of record NC_136067.1, on the reverse strand, counting down.
AATGTGATAGGTTGACCTTTGACAGAGCCATGCTGGGATTGGTTGGTGTTCACTAGTTTGTTTGCTGTAATTTTTTAGACCGTTATAAGTAAAATTAATGGGGAATATATGGAAAATCCCAAAATGTTATGGTGCCCGCAGAAGATCAGAAATTGTCCGCCGAGGGAATGCCTGCATATAAAATGATGACAGAGCCCGGGTTCGATACATGTACTTGTATTTCTGAATGGCAAGAATATACTGTATCTGCCCAAAATGTACGATTTCCTTTGGAGGTTACAATTAACATTAGATAGCTGGATTTCTTAACACAAAAAATTAATGACATGAAGCTGACTTCCAGACCTACAAAGTGGGTGGCACTCAAAAAATGGGATCAAATGACAACAGATACGGATAGACAGAGAATGTCCAAGCAAGGGAAGGGTTCATTTAGACGGGAAACAACCTTAACAACGCGGACATTACATCGCGTTCACTTTACAACTTGGTTGTTACAACGACTGCGTTGTTACATCGTTGTACATTACAACGCAAGTCATTACAACGACTTCCTCTATATGGCTCTCTAAACTAAGGAATAGTGTAATTTACTATTCCAACACCTTGCCTAATGTTGCACACACTGAAGTTGGAATAGTAAATTATACTATTCCTAAATCCAGCGCGCTATCCAGAGGAAGTCATTGTAACGGCTTGCTTTGTAATGTACAGCGATGTAACAACGCGGTCATTGTAATGACTGCGTTGTAATCGCATGCGTTTTAAATGCATGCGAAGTTAAGGTATATATTCCTTTAGACAGTAGCTACATAGCAAGTGGGCTCAACAAGAGAAATATTGGAGTGAGAGTATGATGCAAGGTGTAAGAGGCTATCCTGCCATAGTTAAAGAAACAAATGATAAAGACAAGGAAAAGAATGGAGAGACGTACTATGCTCAGCAATCAAGGAATAGGCCAAAAGGAGACACTAACACTGCAAGGTCTGACCATTTGATCGAGCAACACTGCTAAGAAGGCAAGTAAGGCTAGCGCTTCAGCCCCCTCCACGTTTAGTCAGAAGCGGTTAGCGTTAGATTGCGTGGCTTGTCCCCCAGGTGAGCGGACCCTTAGCAGCAGTACACTCTGGGACTATATTTAATTGATGCACAAGAAGGAGTTGTAAATCCACCGTTAGACATCCAGAGAGATCTGTAATCAGGATGTCTGGAGAACTCATCTAAACAGTAAGAAAAATAAAAACATCCATCACTAAAGTCGATCTGGATTTTCTCCCACAAGCTTATGGTGTAGCCATGGTCTTTAAATACTAAGAAGCAGAACAGTGTTCGTGAAGAGACTGGGTACGGTTCAATCACAGAGCAGAAGTAAAACTTGATCAGCACATATTGGGGCACTCCCGGGATGGCTCGCAATACCATAGTATTTTTCCCTTATGTTCTCCTTCCTCAAAAAGGTTCAAGAAACATTTAACCAAGAAGAACAAAGGGACTGCACAGAAATCATGAAGCATACCTCAGATTTGCCTGCAGAGCATAAGATCATAGGCACCGAAGGATAGACAATCCCCGGTCAAGATGCAACAGCTCCTCAGAAACAATCTTCCACAATTGCGACAATATGCACTTCTGTAATGGATTTCACCCTCTGAGATATACATGAGTCAGGTAATCACCGTCCCTCCCGTAAAACACCAAGGGAGATGCTACAATTGCTCAATAGCACTCCCAGCAACCTTTTGGATATAGATGACAATCTACCCATCTCTCCCGACTTCCTATTACTATTATCTCTGGATCTAAAAAAAAATAGAGCATTAATCGCGGATTCACTGTGTTCTTTGCAAAGCGTTGTGGAATCAATCTTGGCATTATTAGGAACATTTATAGCAATTTCCGACCACATTCTGGAAACCCTGTTGGCTCTCCTTCAATTTCTGTTAGACCAGAAAAATCCCCAAACTTCTTCATGTGCAAATGAAAATCATACTAAGAAAGCACATCAACCGATTACCAATATATCTCAAGCAGAAGAAATGTGTGGTACATCGTTACGCACAAAATCAAGAAGTACGCAAACAGATAGTAAAAATAACAAAGGCTCCCCAAAAAAATAGAGATCAAGCTGGTATAATTTACACCTTAAAAAGCTGTTTGATGCACTAAAGGAGAATAGCATACAAACCGCAACACCCAAATATTACCTTATTTTTACTAGTAAAACATCATAGGAGACCACCCAAAGCCCTCAGCAATGTCCTATAAAACTTTTTTTTCAAACGACATGCGCCGTCAGATTTAAAAAAATCCAATTCTGGAAAACATGCAAGTAAAACTACAAGAATACAATTCAAAAGTGCAAAAAGTGTAAGGAAAAGGAGTAACCGCGGAATCACGAGAGCAAAACCCTGCAAAATAAAGTTCTCCCAAAGGGTCCTGCTAGGCCCAGATGAACAGACAGAAGGCAAAAATCCACTTGTGGGCATGTTAGGTAACAACAACGTGAAGGGAGCATCTCCTCTATCTTTACTGGCAGTGCCATGAAGTCAACTGAATCCCCTGGCTACCAATTTTACAACAAAAGGCCGTCACCAGACCACAAACTACTCTAAGCAGGCTGCTCTTTCTTCTAAATCCAAGGCAATGAAAGCAGGTAAAAGCCAAACTCAAAACGTATATCTAACTTTAGAGTTATACGAACTCTTTCCTGTAGGAAATGACCCACTAAATCGGAAAAGGGTACATAACCTCATCCATGCATTCTCTCACCTCCAAACGTTCTCAACTTATGAACTAAAATTGATTTCCTTTCCAGATAAGACTGATGTCTCCACAGTGTGAGTGAATTTTTGGTCTGGTGTAATACCTGCAATTATTCTAAATGAGAGAGACACCTTTTATAAGTACAGCTTTGATGTGATTGGAGTGAGACAAAAGACTTTGCTGAAGGCACCATCATTTTTTTAAATAGAGGTTCCTCAAATCTCCTCGTCCTCTTATCAAATCAATTCTTAATGAAGCTCCTTGCAACCCCAAGTCAATAAGTTAACAATTTGTATAACAGATGGAGAAAGATCGATCTGGAACCATTGCTTGCTTGAACCTACAAATTAAAAAAAGGAGAGCGCCATGCTTGTAAAATGATTTGATAGATAGCCTCCATATTAGAATCACGTGGAAGACACCAAGTCATTATTAGAGGAGACTGCAATCCTAAAATCTCTAACTACGTGATTACATTTTGTAAAAACAGAGAGGAAGAAGACGCCTGGTCTATACCTACCCCTATTTTCCCTGACACCATAGAAGCAGACAAACTTTGGAAAATTGTACTTGAAATAGCTAACGGAATTAGTGGAGTGATTTTAAATGGAAGGCTAGAAGGGGATGTACCTGCACGTTACACAGGAAAAAGTGTCCATGATAGCTCTATATTAGACTATATAATATGCAACCCAGCGCTATTCCAAAAATGCAACTACCTTGACACCCACTTTACACCTGAAAGCTCCCACGCAATACTACATCTGAACTCTAAAATGAAATCTTCATTCGATCTATCCATGGACGCTCTCTTGGATGGATGGCAAGACGGTCTTAGACTACAAGCATGGCTGAATAATCTAGAACACGACAAGCATCATAAATAAAATCAGTGAAGTAATATCTTCTCAACAGTTCTGGTTGCCAAATAGTACCATCAGCCCAATCAAGCAAACTCTCACTTCTATAACTAACAAGCTACAAAAGAAGGTTTCTCCACATAACTCATCTCTCAAGTCCAAGAAGATCACTGGAGGGGTGGTCATTTCACAAAAACATAAAGCAACTAATTTGACTGCAATTCATTTCCTTTTTCAGGTTCAAGGAAAATAGAAATAGCTCACCTAAAAAATATACTACAAAGACTCAATAGGGAAAAAACAGCCGCCTCAGATAAAAACTGAATGGAACTACATATGGCAGCCACTCAAAGAAACACCAAGCAATTCTGGCCTGATTGGCAAAAGGAACGGTTAGCCCTAAATCCTTACAAGCCACACAGGTATCAGAGACAAAGGGGGAAAGCTGCCTTCTTGATCTTTACAAATCAAACATAGAGTGTCCAAAAGAAGGAACATATTCGATCTGAGACTTTTGACAGGACTGTACAACCATTATCCTCTCCCTTAGGAAAACAAATAGAGCTTTACATCAAGAAGGCTAGAAACTCAGCAACCATGATTCCAATAAAAGTACTGCATAACACCCCGGTGAAGTGTTGCATGTTTATGGCCCACCTTTTTCTTCATTGTTATGACACTGCCCACATTCCTTATTCATGGACTGAGAGTATCATCACTCCAATACTCAAAAAAGGACACTCATCTTAACCCCGGGTATTATCAGAAAATCTCACTCCTGGACGCCACAGGGAAAATATTTGCAGCAGGTATCTTCAACCATCTAAGGGACTGGGCTTCCTCTAGGGACATACTCCCGATGTTTCAAGTGGGCTTTCAACCCAATCAGTTTATACAAGTGATTTACCAGAGAATTTTGTATACATAAACAATTTCCCTCCCAAAGTAGATTCAGTCAACTCTTTGACCATACCCTGTTGGACTTACAAAGAAATATAGATGCACTCACTAAATATTCAGAAGAGAGCTACCTAAAGTTGAACATCTCTAAGACTGAGTTAGTCCCATTTAGGGGTAGGAAAGATCATACTCATTATAAATAGAAATTAGGTGGCAAAAGCCCACATCTATCTTGGGCTAAATTTTTTTCACAAACCCTAGAAGTACATTTCCACCTACAACAGATGAAACAAAAAGCAATAGCACATATAAATGCCCTAAGGAAATTCTACTCCTCTTCGACAAGAGGCACTTCCATGCTCTTTTGGAAAAATATAGGTCAACAAATCCTCCAACCATTACCAATGCCATAGAGTATATTCCAATAGCTAGATGGAACATACTAAATATTATTGAAGGCAAATTATTACGGAAAAGAACACTCTTGAGCCAGGCCATCCCGTACAGATCATTTTCCTTGAACTTGCAACTGTAAGTGTATTCTCAATAGCTTGAGCCAACATAACCAGATGGGCTTTTAAACTCTTGCATGCTGTAGAAGGCTCTTTAAAGGCCTTACTGAAACACGAAACTTTAAAGTCAAGAGAAAAACAAGACACTCTCAAAGCAAGACAGCTTTAGAATACTTTCAATGCACTGAAAGCATCCTCCAATACTGGCCCCCAGCACACTTGAAGCTCTTTTTGGAAAATATGACTCTCCGATTTAGCTTTGAGCGTGATAAGGCATACTGCCTTTAACTGTCCCATTACAAATCTCTCATCCCTACTATTGAGTTTAAGATCCCCCCAACAGTATATGAGATTTACTTTGGAGCATAGTATCTGGAGATGTATCATTATGCTTCGACTACGTATACTCCCTTTAACCCAATCGCTGCAAGAGTAATTCCCCCACGGTGCGGAGGGGCGGGGGGTGAGGACGGCGCCGTGGGGCTCGTGATGAGACCAGCTCGTCATGAGTCACAGTGGAGCTGTGCTCATGACGAGCTGGTCTCGTCACAACTCCGCCCACTTATTAATTCGCCCGCACAGGCGGGGAATCAATCACGCATGGGCGGAGCGCAGCCGTTATGACGAGCCCAGCTCGTCATGAGCAAAGCTCCATTGTGACTCATGATGAGCTGGGATCGTCATGAGCACCAAAGTTTATACAAATGCTTATACAAGAAGATGGAGTGACCTGGATGAAGATAAAATTTACCGATCGGTAAATTTACCGAATCTGTAAAATACCGAATCGGTATTCATACCTATTCGGTATTTTTGCTATGTAGGTGGGACTCTTCTGAGTCCCACAACCCTTACCGATTCGGTATTTTACCATCAAATATATTTGATGGTAAAATACCGATTCAGGTGTGCATGCACATGTGTGCATGCACACCTGTGCCATATGACAGGCAGACCTGCCCTTAGGGCAGGTATGCCTGCCACATGGTCCCCAAATCTTTTTTGGGGGTGCTAGAGGGTGTCAAAGTGACACCCCCTGCACCCTTGTCAAAATCTGTATTTACCGATTCGGTAAATACCGACCGGTAATGCCCCATTCATTCCTATGGGCTTCAAAGCCCATAGGAATGAATGGGGCAATACCGGTCGGTATTTACCGAATCGGTAAATACAGATATTTACCGATTCGGTAAAAGGAACATCTGGATGTTCCTACATCTCCACCCCTTAGATTTACCGATTTTTAATTACCGAATCGGTATGATTCGGTAATTAAAAATCGGTAAATCTATTTTACCTAGATCGGGCCCTAGGTGTTTAGGCAATATGGCATTTATGTTTTTAATGTGCTGTGATTTCCTAATGAAATGTTACTGTGCTCAAACCACCGTGAATATGCAGTTTCTGTTATTTCATATGCAAAAATAAAGTATAAAACCCTTGATTTTGGGGGTGAGCCAGAAAACGTCCCTTTTCTACTACGGATGATGTCTGTTGGGGCTTGGAATAATGTTTGATGTTTACATTTCTCTGTATTATCCTTTCATTGTATACTGTTTTAATTTTGTAATAATTTCTTAAAATGTTCTATTGATCCAGAACTTAGTTCCTGAGTGGGACCATTTACATACTATATTGTATTTATTGATTTTGATGAATGGGGAGGTGCGTTAATGCAGGGACACGTTGCCTCATGAAATTGAGGCCGTCTCTGATCTAGTGAATTTGGGAATTTTGAAAGAGATGGAATTTTGTGGTATGTACAGTTCTTACCCCACTCCCACAATGTTGGTAGTGGAGGATTGTTACACTTTAAAGAGTATTTCCTTTTTGCTTTGTAAATTTCCTTTCATCCAGTCCTTTGTGATAGTGGATTTTCCGGTGTGGATTATCCTGGAGATTTAGCCTGGTTTGCAGTGCTGTTCTTGAATGATTTGAATTGTAAGTATGAATAGGGGGAGCAATTCTAGCTATTTTGAACATTTTGGGTGTATTTTTGAGGCTTAGAATCTTGTTCTGAGTTACGCATTGTTATGCAGTATGTGACACTTTTGGTTATGTGATGATGAGTTTGGGTTCATTTGGTGGTTTGATCACTGAAGTTTTAATGTATTATTCTTATTTGGGATTTGTGTTGAAAAGGTTTTTGTCTATTATTAGTAGGTTTGGTTATCGGATTCATGGAAATTCAAGATGTCAAAATATTGTTGTTTTACTTGTCTACATAAAGTACTATCTTTTGCGAGGTGCTGCACAAATCAGATAGGATTTCTTGAGTTATCAAGTGTTCCTATCCAGGAGTTTGTGTTGTGAATCTGGATTGGTATCTTTTGGTCTTTGGTATATTGGATTAAATACATTATCCAAAGGACGACTGTGACTGGTCAGGGGTCTACTTAGCGTGAATTGGATTTTAACCTGTCCCGAAAAGGTTCTGCTCTAGTTTCTGTCATTTGAGATACTTGTTTAACCCTAATTTGCTGATTTCCATCCTACTTAGGTTGCACAGACAAGATTTACTTTGATTTAATTGCAATAAGTTCATTCAGAAAGCCTGTGCAATTATTTTCCTCATTAACAGAGAATACGCACTGTGATTGGTTAGTCAGCTAGGGAGTCAGGTGGGAATTGGTGAGACATCAAAACAAAGCTGCACTGTCATTGGTTGGTGTCTGACAGAGTCACAATGTGATAGGTTGACCTTTGACAGAGCCATGCTGGGATTGGTTGGTGTTCACTAGTTTGTTTGCTGTAATTTTTTAGACCGTTATAAGTAAAATTAATGGGGAATATATGGAAAATCCCAAAATGTTATGGTGCCCGCAGAAGATCAGAAATTGTCCGCCGAGGGAATGCCTGCATATAAAATGATGACAGAGCCCGGGTTCGATACATGTACTTGTATTTCTGAATGGCAAGAATATACTGTATCTGCCCAAAATGTACGATTTCCTTTGGAGGTTACAATTAACATTAGATAGCTGGATTTCTTAACACAAAAAATTAATGACATGAAGCTGACTTCCAGACCTACAAAGTGGGTGGCACTCAAAAAATGGGATCAAATGACAACAGATACGGATAGACAGAGAATGTCCAAGCAAGGGAAGGGTTCATTTAGACGGGAAACAACCTTAACAACGCGGACATTACATCGCGTTCACTTTACAACTTGGTTGTTACAACGACTGCGTTGTTACATCGTTGTACATTACAACGCAAGTCATTACAACGACTTCCTCTATATGGCTCTCTAAACTAAGGAATAGTGTAATTTACTATTCCAACACCTTGCCTAATGTTGCACACACTGAAGTTGGAATAGTAAATTATACTATTCCTAAATCCAGCGCGCTATCCAGAGGAAGTCATTGTAACGGCTTGCTTTGTAATGTACAGCGATGTAACAACGCGGTCATTGTAATGACTGCGTTGTAATCGCATGCGTTTTAAATGCATGCGAAGTTAAGGTATATATTCCTTTAGACAGTAGCTACATAGCAAGTGGGCTCAACAAGAGAAATATTGGAGTGAGAGTATGATGCAAGGTGTAAGAGGCTATCCTGCCATAGTTAAAGAAACAAATGATAAAGACAAGGAAAAGAATGGAGAGACGTACTATGCTCAGCAATCAAGGAATAGGCCAAAAGGAGACACTAACACTGCAAGGTCTGACCATTTGATCGAGCAACACTGCTAAGAAGGCAAGTAAGGCTAGCGCTTCAGCCCCCTCCACGTTTAGTCAGAAGCGGTTAGCGTTAGATTGCGTGGCTTGTCCCCCAGGTGAGCGGACCCTTAGCAGCAGTACACTCTGGGACTATATTTAATTGATGCACAAGAAGGAGTTGTAAATCCACCGTTAGACATCCAGAGAGATCTGTAATCAGGATGTCTGGAGAACTCATCTAAACAGTAAGAAAAATAAAAACATCCATCACTAAAGTCGATCTGGATTTTCTCCCACAAGCTTATGGTGTAGCCATGGTCTTTAAATACTAAGAAGCAGAACAGTGTTCGTGAAGAGACTGGGTACGGTTCAATCACAGAGCAGAAGTAAAACTTGATCAGCACATATTGGGGCACTCCCGGGATGGCTCGCAATACCATAGTATTTTTCCCTTATGTTCTCCTTCCTCAAAAAGGTTCAAGAAACATTTAACCAAGAAGAACAAAGGGACTGCACAGAAATCATGAAGCATACCTCAGATTTGCCTGCAGAGCATAAGATCATAGGCACCGAAGGATAGACAATCCCCGGTCAAGATGCAACAGCTCCTCAGAAACAATCTTCCACAATTGCGACAATATGCACTTCTGTAATGGATTTCACCCTCTGAGATATACATGAGTCAGGTAATCACCGTCCCTCCCGTAAAACACCAAGGGAGATGCTACAATTGCTCAATAGCACTCCCAGCAACCTTTTGGATATAGATGACAATCTACCCATCTCTCCCGACTTCCTATTACTATTATCTCTGGATCTAAAAAAAAATAGAGCATTAATCGCGGATTCACTGTGTTCTTTGCAAAGCGTTGTGGAATCAATCTTGGCATTATTAGGAACATTTATAGCAATTTCCGACCACATTCTGGAAACCCTGTTGGCTCTCCTTCAATTTCTGTTAGACCAGAAAAATCCCCAAACTTCTTCATGTGCAAATGAAAATCATACTAAGAAAGCACATCAACCGATTACCAATATATCTCAAGCAGAAGAAATGTGTGGTACATCGTTACGCACAAAATCAAGAAGTACGCAAACAGATAGTAAAAATAACAAAGGCTCCCCAAAAAAATAGAGATCAACCTGGTATAATTTACACCTTAAAAAGCTGTTTGATGCACTAAAGGAGAATAGCATACAAACCGCAACACCCAAATATTACCTTATTTTTACTAGTAAAACATCATAGGAGACCACCCAAAGCCCTCAGCAATGTCCTATAAAACTTTTTTTTCAAACGACATGCGCCGTCAGATTTAAAAAAATCCAATTCTGGAAAACATGCAAGTAAAACTACAAGAATACAATTCAAAAGTGCAAAAAGTGTAAGGAAAAGGAGTAACCGCGGAATCACGAGAGCAAAACCCTGCAAAATAAAGTTCTCCCAAAGGGTCCTGCTAGGCCCAGATGAACAGACAGAAGGCAAAAATCCACTTGTGGGCATGTTAGGTAACAACAACGTGAAGGGAGCATCTCCTCTATCTTTACTGGCAGTGCCATGAAGTCAACTGAATCCCCTGGCTACCAATTTTACAACAAAAGGCCGTCACCAGACCACAAACTACTCTAAGCAGGCTGCTCTTTCTTCTAAATCCAAGGCAATGAAAGCAGGTAAAAGCCAAACTCAAAACGTATATCTAACTTTAGAGTTATACGAACTCTTTCCTGTAGGAAATGACCCACTAAATCGGAAAAGGGTACATAACCTCATCCATGCATTCTCTCACCTCCAAACGTTCTCAACTTATGAACTAAAATTGATTTCCTTTCCAGATAAGACTGATGTCTCCACAGTGTGAGTGAATTTTTGGTCTGGTGTAATACCTGCAATTATTCTAAATGAGAGAGACACCTTTTATAAGTACAGCTTTGATGTGATTGGAGTGAGACAAAAGACTTTGCTGAAGGCACCATCATTTTTTTAAATAGAGGTTCCTCAAATCTCCTCGTCCTCTTATCAAATCAATTCTTAATGAAGCTCCTTGCAACCCCAAGTCAATAAGTTAACAATTTGTATAACAGATGGAGAAAGATCGATCTGGAACCATTGCTTGCTTGAACCTACAAATTAAAAAAAGGAGAGCGCCATGCTTGTAAAATGATTTGATAGATAGCCTCCATATTAGAATCACGTGGAAGACACCAAGTCATTATTAGAGGAGACTGCAATCCTAAAATCTCTAACTACGTGATTACATTTTGTAAAAACAGAGAGGAAGAAGACGCCTGGTCTATACCTACCCCTATTTTCCCTGACACCATAGAAGCAGACAAACTTTGGAAAATTGTACTTGAAATAGCTAACGGAATTAGTGGAGTGATTTTAAATGGAAGGCTAGAAGGGGATGTACCTGCACGTTACACAGGAAAAAGTGTCCATGATAGCTCTATATTAGACTATATAATATGCAACCCAGCGCTATTCCAAAAATGCAACTACCTTGACACCCACTTTACACCTGAAAGCTCCCACGCAATACTACATCTGAACTCTAAAATGAAATCTTCATTCGATCTATCCATGGACGCTCTCTTGGATGGATGGCAAGACGGTCTTAGACTACAAGCATGGCTGAATAATCTAGAACACGACAAGCATCATAAATAAAATCAGTGAAGTAATATCTTCTCAACAGTTCTGGTTGCCAAATAGTACCATCAGCCCAATCAAGCAAACTCTCACTTCTATAACTAACAAGCTACAAAAGAAGGTTTCTCCACATAACTCATCTCTCAAGTCCAAGAAGATCACTGGAGGGGTGGTCATTTCACAAAAACATAAAGCAACTAATTTGACTGCAATTCATTTCCTTTTTCAGGTTCAAGGAAAATAGAAATAGCTCACCTAAAAAATATACTACAAAGACTCAATAGGGAAAAAACAGCCGCCTCAGATAAAAACTGAATGGAACTACATATGGCAGCCACTCAAAGAAACACCAAGCAATTCTGGCCTGATTGGCAAAAGGAACGGTTAGCCCTAAATCCTTACAAGCCACACAGGTATCAGAGACAAAGGGGGAAAGCTGCCTTCTTGATCTTTACAAATCAAACATAGAGTGTCCAAAAGAAGGAACATATTCGATCTGAGACTTTTGACAGGACTGTACAACCATTATCCTCTCCCTTAGGAAAACAAATAGAGCTTTACATCAAGAAGGCTAGAAACTCAGCAACCATGATTCCAATAAAAGTACTGCATAACACCCCGGTGAAGTGTTGCATGTTTATGGCCCCCCTTTTTCTTCATTGTTATGACACTGCCCACATTCCTTATTCATGGACTGAGAGTATCATCACTCCAATACTCAAAAAAGGACACTCATCTTAACCCCGGGTATTATCAGAAAATCTCACTCCTGGACGCCACAGGGAAAATATTTGCAGCAGGTATCTTCAACCATCTAAGGGACTGGGCTTCCTCTAGGGACATACTCCCGATGTTTCAAGTGGGCTTTCAACCCAATCAGTTTATACAAGTGATTTACCAGAGAATTTTGTATACATAAACAATTTCCCTCCCAAAGTAGATTCAGTCAACTCTTTGACCATACCCTGTTGGACTTACAAAGAAATATAGATGCACTCACTAAATATTCAGAAGAGAGCTACCTAAAGTTGAACATCTCTAAGACTGAGTTAGTCCCATTTAGGGGTAGGAAAGATCATACTCATTATAAATAGAAATTAGGTGGCAAAAGCCCACATCTATCTTGGGCTAAATTTTTTTCACAAACCCTAGAAGTACATTTCCACCTACAACAGATGAAACAAAAAGCAATAGCACATATAAATGCCCTAAGGAAATTCTACTCCTCTTCGACAAGAGGCACTTCCATGCTCTTTTGGAAAAATATAGGTCAACAAATCCTCCAACCATTACCAATGCCATAGAGTATATTCCAATAGCTAGATGGAACATACTAAATATTATTGAAGGCAAATTATTACGGAAAAGAACACTCTTGAGCCAGGCCATCCCGTACAGATCATTTTCCTTGAACTTGCAACTGTAAGTGTATTCTCAATAGCTTGAGCCAACATAACCAGATGGGCTTTTAAACTCTTGCATGCTGTAGAAGGCTCTTTAAAGGCCTTACTGAAACACGAAACTTTAAAGTCAAGAGAAAAACAAGACACTCTCAAAGCAAGACAGCTTTAGAATACTTTCAATGCACTGAAAGCATCCTCCAATACTGGCCCCCAGCACACTTGAAGCTCTTTTTGGAAAATATGACTCTCCGATTTAGCTTTGAGCGTGATAAGGCATACTGCCTTTAACTGTCCCATTACAAATCTCTCATCCCTACTATTGAGTTTAAGATCCCCCCAACAGTATATGAGATTTACTTTGGAGCATAGTATCTGGAGATGTATCATTATGCTTCGACTACGTATACTCCCTTTAACCCAATCGCTGCAAGAGTAATTCCCCCACGGTGCGGAGGGGCGGGGGGTGAGGACGGCGCCGTGGGGCTCGTGATGAGACCAGCTCGTCATGAGTCACAGTGGAGCTGTGCTCATGACGAGCTGGTCTCGTCACAACTCCGCCCACTTATTAATTCGCCCGCACAGGCGGGGAATCAATCACGCATGGGCGGAGCGCAGCCGTTATGACGAGCCCAGCTCGTCATGAGCAAAGCTCCATTGTGACTCATGATGAGCTGGGATCGTCATGAGCACCAAAGTTTATACAAATGCTTATACAAGAAGATGGAGTGACCTGGATGAAGATAGAGGGGTATGCGACAAATGCAATAACAGAACCTAGGATCTAAAACATGTTTTATATTTATGCTCCAATAAGGAAGTAGTAGAGGCTAGAAATCGTTTTTTAAAACTCATAGTTTTCAGATATACCCTCTCCACCTCTAATGACCTGATCGCTTTTTTGAAATCCCCATTGTTATAAGTTGTACAAAATCATGAAATCTGTTTTATTCATGTTTTAAATGAGATTTTTATAATATTTTTATAGAAGAATTTTATAAAGAATGGTGGAATCATGTATTTAGCTTAAATGTTAATCTCGCAAGAGATCTAAATCAATAAAATAAAATAAATTGTCAGAGAAGAAGATCAATGATTCTGATAATGAGGATAATTTTCTAAATGATCTTTTGAATTCCAGACCTCCTCCGTATATTGCTAGAGCAATGTGGACAAATGGTTTGGTTCTGAACCTGATTTGGGGATTTGGGTGCAGCATTAGATACACTACAGTGCAAGCTCCTATGGTTGTGGTGCCGAGTACACCAACTGAGATGGAAATTAAAGCATTTCTTAGCATGGATACATAGCCTGATATTCATGTTCAGGTCAATAGACTTGTAAGGAACAGCCTCCTAGACAAATTTACATTGGCATTTTAAGAATTTGAATTTGGTGAAATGTTACAAGGAAACATTGATCTAAATTGGCTGTTGGCATACAATGTTGAAGAAATTGGATATCTGATCAAAGAAACCACCAGATGTGCTAAAGAGGCATGTAAGAAATTGGGTTACTGGTTGAGAGGGGTGAAACCATACTCAAACTGCAACCAAATTAACCTGTGCTCAACCTTTTGGTGGCTTGGCACAGAGCAGTCAAGCTTAACTTTGAGGCAATGTGTTAAGCATTTGTACAACACTTCAAACAGTAACAACATAACACAACACAAGAAGAATCCCACACTACATTAGAATTTTAATGAATAACGCAAGACCAAAATTACCAAAATCCAATCAGTAGAACTTGAGAAATGCCTGATTAAAGATGTCAGATGTCATTGCTGTATAATTCGTAAAGCCTATTGTTTGGTTTACTATAAAAAGTATAAAAAAAAGATTTCAGTGAATATAGTGCCAAAAAGCAAAAACCTCCAACGGTGGGGTTATTTGTTGGTGCTGGGACAAAGTCACCAGTTCAGGCCAACTGCGATGGAGCATGGGCCACCGACAGTGACCCAGTTAGGCCTGCTGAACAAGAGTACCTTAAATCCTGGTTGTCGGAGCATTGTTGAGTCCCAAGTCGAGAATGCATGACATAGCCGACACAATCGAGGTCTAGGTCAGAGGAGGCCGTTGTTAAGTGGGACTTGTGATGCCAAGTCCTGGGTAGAGGATACACTGTGCAAAGGCTGGTTTAGAGGACGCTGCGTGGCTTGCAATGCAAAGTCCTGCATTGTCATTGAGACTGCCTTTGATGAGTGGCTTATGATGTGAGGGCCTGTGTCAATGATGAAGTATGCTGCAGTGGTTCCAACAAGGCTGCGGGCTGCAAGGGTGGTGTGATCATCCGTATGCTGGGAGAGTCCTTACAGCAGAGCCAATGCATTGGTTCTGCTTCAGGTTGCGCTGCACAGCAGAGAGATTCATTGGTTCTGCTGGATAAATGGATGGGCTGGTAGACTACCTCCAGGCCCACTTTCAAGGGTCCTGGACTTGAGTAGCACCACTTGGCAGGATAAGACTCACAGTTGCAGAGTCTAGGAGCTGGTTACAAGAGACTAGTCCTTGAAGTGATTCTGGTGGCCCTGGGTACAAGTTGCAATTCAAGTCCTTCTGATCCAGGCACAAGGTCAGCAGGGCAGCAAGGCAGCTCAGCAAGGCAGCAGTCTTTCAGGGTGGCAGTCCTTTCAGTAGAGAAATTGATATTTGGACATTCAAAATGTATTTATTTTCATACGTTGATTGTTTGTCAAATTAGTATGATTTACTAAATCAAGCCGAATATTTCATTCATATCATTATAATTCATTTCTGACAAAACCATTCCTGGTCAGAGGTATATTTCTATTTCAAATGTTCGAAGACTTAGCTCCAATGCATTTCGGGCTATGGCCCTTCATCGGGGAGCATCTATGATAAAAAACAATGATAACGCTATTGTAATATTCATGTGTAACTTGGAAGTTGAACAACAATACAGTCATCTAAATCACGCAAATATAAACCATTTAAAAATAAAACAATTTAACTTGACTGTGTGACGTACATTCATTAGCAGATGTAAAATAAACGATATAACATATTCGCAGTTGAAGTCACCCTAAAGGACTGAAGTTAAATTCCTGGCCGCTAACAATGTTAAGCCTGCGCGTTAAAAAATGATGCTGCATGTTTAACTTACATATCTCCGTGTTTCATGGAATTCCAATGTCGCGGCTCGACCAAATTCAACCGGATTGGTCGAGCCAGGAATTTAACTTCAGTCCTTTAGGATGACTTCAACTGCGAATATGTTATATCGTTTATTTTACATCTGCTAATGAATGTACGTCACACAGTCAAGTTAAATTGTTTTATTTTTAAATGGTTTATATTTGCGTGATTTAGATGACTGTATTGTTGTTCAACTTCCGAGTTACACATGAATATTACAATAGCGTTATCATTGTTTTTTATCATAGATGCTCCCCGATGAAGGGCCATAGCCCGAAATGCATTGGAGCTAAGTCTTCGAACATTTGAAATAGAAATATACCTCTGACCAGGAATGGTTTTGTCAGAAATGAATTATAATGATATGAATGAAATATTCGGCTTGATTTAGTAAATCATACTAATTTGACAAACAATCAACGTATGAAAATAAATACATTTTGAATGTCCAAATATCAATTTCTCATTTGAATTTTTGGAGGAAAAACACCAGATTGAGTGCCTTGGGGATGTTATCAATGGTCCATTGATCACACGCATTTTTCTAAGTTTAGTCATTCGCCCGAGGGTGATGGGTGAAGCCTAAGAGCACCTACAAAATTTCTAACTTACTCAGAATATAAGAGTACATGCAGTGCGCAGCTCTTCAATCAATTAGTCCTTTCAGTAGCACAGCAGGCATTCTACCTGTCAGAGTTTCACACAAGTCCAGAAGTGTACTGAAGATTTGGAGTCTGTGGTCCAGTATTTATACCAGGCACCTTCTTTGAAGAGGGAGAAACCTATGGAGGATTCCCTTTGAAGTGTTCAGGTTTCCTGCTCCCCTAGCTCCAGACTACCTACAGGGGTATGCAGTCCTTTGTGTGAAGGCAGGACCCAGCCTATTCAGGTGGAAGTGGGCTGTCCCCAGTTCTGCCCCCCACATCCTGCCAGTGATTAACCACCCAGGCACACCTAAACTCTCTATTGTGTTTGTCTGTCTGGGAGGAATACACGTAGACCAACTACCAACTAGCTTTAGTCATGTGGCCCAGAGACACTAAATGCAGGCACTGATTGGCTTGGGCATGAAAATGCCTTAGTTGTGCTTTCTAAAAGTGGCATTTTCAAATTTAAAATTTGAAATCCGACTTTACCTTAATAGAGGATTTCTCATTACAATTCCAAAGAGACTCAACATGAAGCATTCACATGTTCCTATTTGGAACTTATACTTTTTGAATAAAATAAGGTAACTGCAATGTTATATATAGAAGAGGCAAGCCTTGCAATATTGAACAACAAATGTAAGACTTTTTCACTATCAGGATATGACATTTTTTAAAGTATGAATCCTATATTTTAAATAAATTGACCTCTGCCCTGTGGGCTGTTTAGACCCTACACTGGAGGGGATTTATATGTATAGACAAGGTTAAAATGGCAGTTCAAAACTCCACTCACTGGTTTGTCCTGGGCCTACCTTAGGGATGACTTATATGTATAAAAGGGAAGGTTGGGGTCTGGCAAAAGGTTTATTTTGCCAGATCAACATGGCAGTGTATCTGCACACACAGGCTCTTCAATAGCAGGCCTGAGACATGTTTAAAGGGCTACTTAAGTGGGTGGCACAATTAATGCTGCAAACCCACTAGTCACATTTGTTTTACAGGCCTTGGGCACATGTAGTAACGTTTTACTTATGACTTAATAGTAAATTAAATATGCCAAATGTGGAGAAACCAATGTAACCATGTTTTATGGAGTGAGCACATGCACTTTAACACAAGTTAGCAGTGGTAAAGTGTGCAGAGTCCTACGGTTAACAAAAACATTTTCAGAAAAATATGGAGGATCACTTCAGGAAAATGCACTACCAGAGGAGGAAGAAAAATTACACAGATGAGGAGACCACCATGATCTTAGAGTTCATTGTGAGACACTACAAACGGCTCCATAGTTCCCCCCCTTACTGCACCAGTGTCACACAGAAGGCAGCTCTATGGCAGCATTTAGCCACTGAAGTCACAGCATTGGGGAAGGATGTGCGCACTGTCTATGACATTAAGAAGAAGTAGCAGGACGAAAAGAGGCGGGTGATGGAAAAGTACGCCAGGATTAAGATGGCCAGAATTCTCCTTGGTGTACAATATGGACCCCATCTCCATCCCACCACACTTGATGAGAATGTCCTCAATACAATCAACCCCCACATGCTCCATGGGCTGCCTGTGAGTGATGTCCGCAATGTGGTACCAGGTAAATGTGATGACAAGAACAAGTATATAAAATTACTGACTGTGTTGCAACCCAATTGTGATTAAGGAAGTTGTCTGAAGCATGTAAAAAAAGTATAGTGAGTCAGAGCCTCATGTGTCTCCTTCTGTATGTCCCAGAATCCTTTGAGTTAGAAAGGGCAAATCCCATTCCCACCATCCAAAACATGGGCCGAGTACTGCTTCCATAAATATACCTAACATTGTTAAGTAGCAATTGACAAAGTGCCCCTTCCACTTAGCCAGACGCGGCCTGGGCAGTCAAGAACGTGAGGGCGGCACAGGGGAAAATTGACAGACAACGTAATAGGAAAAATAAAACAAAAATAACAAACAAAACATCTTACCTTGTGCTTGCAGCATCACCAAGCACAAGTTGAGTGAATCCTTATTATAAGGCATATATTTTCCCTATTCAGTCGTCCGTCTATTTCCCACCCTGCCCTGCCATGATTCCCACAAATGCCCCACTGCTTCTACCTGCACTGTCCACAGCTGCACTTAGCAATACTGTTAGCATGTAAAAGCTTGAAGGACATTTCTGACAAGTTGCACGGGTACATTTTTGTTTTGGTGTCTTTTCTCAGTTCTCCCCTATTGACACAGTACAGTAGCAGAGGTCCCTGCGTCTGCTGGGAGGAAACAACATCATCCAGAGCAAGGCATACCACACTCACACACCGGTAAGTTAAACTGGTCAGGAGAGGGACAACATGCATACATTGTCAGCAGACAACAGAGGGACATATAGGGCCTGATTCTCAAAGCTAACTGGAGATGAAAGTCTAACTTTACGAATTTGGTATTCCTAAAGTATATTTACATTTAGCAAATGCCCTTTATGAATTCCAAAAGTCGAAAAAAAAGATATTTTGGCTCAGTATACCTCTATTATTCGGGCACATTACATGTATTCCATCAACAGTTCCAGAACTGTGAATTCAACTCTGGAATCGAGTGCCACAACAAGTCAAAAAAGGAGTGTCCACTATATTGTCTTGTTTCCGGCCCAAAATCTGGAAATCCAATGTTAACAGTTTTAACAACGATGAACAAGAAGTGATATTCAATAGTCAGTATTAAGAATGAGTCCAGTATCCAACTTATAATGTTTATTTAATACATGAAATTGTGCAGTCAACCCAGCTGGTTATATTTGTTAGCATACAATGGCACGATTTTGGCCATAAACAAAACATTATAGGGGACCTTCCTTTTCGAATTGTTGTGCTGTAAATGTAATAGTTGTTGCTTCTAAGCAGTGGGGCCATTAGTAGTTGAGGGTGGGATCTCTGATGATATTTAGTATGACTTACTTCTGCGACTATAGGGCCCACACTGCTTGTGCTTATCTTTGTCTGAAATTGAGTGCATCACATGTGGCAGTTGGAATGTTGAGCGGCAAACACACTTTTCATTGTAGGTCCAATGATGTTGTCCCAGATTCCAGTATCCCCAGTGACATCTGCTACAAGGTTGGCTGTGACATCTGGTCTAGGACCACACACTGGGAAGATGTAGGACCATGGTAAGTACATCCAAGAAAGATGAACCTGAATACTCATTCTCATGAAATCTGGCTTTAATATCCGCTGGTATGTTGTACCTGTTCTACATCACTGTTGTCCTTCATCAGAATATGCCTACATATGGCATTTAACCACATACCATATCACACCACAGTGGCTAGTGAAAGGATGACACTAAATGTATGGCATGTGAGTGCAGAATGTACATAAAATACTGTAGTGTGTCATATGAAGTGGAGTAGCCACAACTGGATTGTAATTCAATGGTATGAAAACTCTCAAACAAAATAACAATGGACAATATTCATTGAAATTGCTGTGGATGAGGCTTGCACTGATGGCAGTTGTGTTCTTTAGGGAGGGGTGTATGGGCTTCTAAGGTGGATGTTGAGGAAGTGAAATATTCATATCTGGTGTCTGAAAAGCACAACACAAATCCAGTGTAGGTGCCAACCATCCAAGCTTCTACACTTTCCCACAATATGGGATCCTTGTCAAATGTAGAATTCTGCTTGCCTCCTATTCTACCGTATTCTCATATATATGAGAGATGATAATATATGAGGTTAGGATGTGTGCTCTACAAGACATCATTTGTGGTCAGTTAGGTTCTACCTCAATGTTGTAAATGGATTATCGGAAAAGAAGACACACAGAGATTGGACTTAACAAATGTGTGATCTCATAGTCCTAAATGAGCACTGCGACTTCATGGGGAGGGAAGCACAAATGAGTCACAAAATGTACCTGTCTATTGGACATCTCACATATGAACTCTACAATGCAATATATGACCTGTTGTGCAAATGTGAAAATGGTCAGCCTGATGATGTACACTCCTTTAAACTTGTCAACAGACAACATTATACTCATGAAGCATGATGGTCAAAATGATGAAGGTGTAATCCAATTAAGGCAAATGTGTCAAGAATATTAATCCCCTTCCTTCAAATATCCGATACCTTCTCATTCACGTTTGTCTGTTGAGTTGTCATTTTGTTGATGTCAGTGCTGTGTGGAGGTAACCGCTGGCAACTGCTGCTGGCCAGTGAATAGCATATCAATGGCCAGTGAATAGCATATCAATGGCCAGGAGTAGCATATCAATGGTCTTTGAGAATGACACATACATGTTAGCTCATAGCTACCACCCTGTGTACTTAAATATGGACATGCATGTTTCATAACAACTGCTGACAGGATGCCATCAGTGCAGCGGACAACACCATCCCGGGGTATGCAAGACATCCTGGCTGCAGCAGTGAAACCCACTCACATCTGTCCATCAAGTAAGCATGTCAAAAGGCGGTGGTAATGGACGGAGCATCTGAACCAATCAAACACTCACACCCAGTCAACAGATCTGGGTTTAATCCATCACCGTTCTTTAGCCCACTCTGCCACCCCATTTCAGACATGGCCATCAAGTAAGCATGCCATGAAGTGTTTCCCTATCATGGATTCCAAAATCATTTCAGAGATCTTAGCATCTGCAGTTGGTATTTACAAAGTTACGTACATACCATTTAATAAATGTGAGTGTCACATGTGCCTGTTTGTAAAGTAGGTTTGTACTGCAGAACATTGAGTATGGTTTCTCTTCCCTCCCCAGCTCCTGGATCGGGGACCGCTTCCTCAGCTACACCTATGAGGAGACAAGTTCAGCAGTTGACATCAGGGGGGATCTCACAGGGACACAAAGCTGTGGCTGGAGCAGGTGAGTTTGATTGTGCATTGTACATCTCCATTCAACACCTCAGTGATATGGTGTGTGCGGTCATGTGTAGGTGTACCCAAACAAGGTCACATGTGCTTCAGAACCAACCCTTATGCTGCATCACATCTAATACTAGGTCAATTACTTCTCCTGTTGCAACCTGTCTTCCAGGTAATGATGACTATGAGGAGGATGGATTTTCCTCCAGTGGTGGGCGACAGGCAATCGAAGTGGAAAATCCATTGCTCTTGCAAGCAGCAATGTCGATTGCAAGTACTGCGCAAGAGGAGGAGGATGAAGTACCTGATAAGGCTGCTGAATTTGAAGATGAGGGAGACTATCTGGCCCTCCTCACAGAGGATGAGGATTCAGATGCCCTGGCCAGTACAGTTATCACATTGGCCAAATTTGGCAAATCTACACACACCCTCCGCCCAGCAAAGTGCCTCACTCTCCAAAAACAAAGTTTGTCTGTCTTCAGCATAGAGCATAGAGCTAACCAGCCAAGGCGTACACACACCCCAACACAGATATCACTCCCTCACAACCCTCACATCCAGGACTGTTGTGGTGGTTCCCATATATACTCCTCACTATACATCCCAGGTATTCTTTCCACCATCTGAGGGAGGTACCAACCCTGTTGTGGTACAGTTATCCCCTGGGCACCAATCTCCTGTCCACAGACTACCACCTGCCACCCTCCCCCCTGCTGGTGGACCTGGTGGTCTCATCCATTGATGTCCCCTGCAGAGAGGACCAGCAGATTGCCATGGTGGCCAGTGGCAAAAGGACTTCTTCCAACAGCAGGCAGATGAGAGCCAGGACATTCGTGCCATAGGGGCTATCCAGTCAGACATGTCTGAGGCCCTGCAGGACATGTGGCAAATCCCTCAGGTGGTGGACAGACTGAACCATGTGCTGTACAGGAAGGCTAGATCTTGGCAAGACATGTCCAAGAATATCAAAGACATTGTATCCGTCCAAAAGGGAAGAGAGTGCAAGACAGCATGCCTTGGCCATGAAGATGATGGACGGCATGCTAAAATTGATCAAGTCTCCCTTCACGGTCAACGCTGGGAGGGGAGCCTGCAGCACATCACACCCACACACCTGTATCACAAACTGCACATAATCGCAGCAAGAGTACACACCCACCACAACCCCCTGTCCAGGCACTCCCCCACCCGCATATCCACCACCACCCCCTGTCCAGGTACTCCCCCACCTGCACATCCACCACCCCCTGTCTAGGCATTTCCTACCTATACAAAAACACCACCTCCTGTCCAGGCACTCCCCCCACCTGCACATGCACCACCACCCCTGTCCAGGCACTACCACTACCTGCATACCCACCCCCTGTCCACGCACACCCACAAACTGTACAGACACCATCAGCCCCTGTCCATAAACTTCCCCCTGCACAGGCAGAAGCACCACACCAACCTGCACCTCGGCGAGAACCCAAATGTACTCACTCACAGCAATCCTCACCTCCAACTTTGCAAAGTCGCAAGCTCGATCCCCCTTGTTTACATCTCAAATATATCATCTAGTGTGAATATGTGTAAATAAAATCTAAATCTCCTCACAAGTCAAGACTAAGATGCGTATTATGTACTGATGGGCAAATGTTTCCCCTTGTGGTGTCATATAGATGTGAGGATGAATAACAACTCACAAGATATATGTCCATATTTTGAACAAGACATTCACAGTGAAGCTGAACAAGAGAGTAAAAGTATGTATCAAAATATAAGCTTATGTAAATGAAATGTTTTTGAGAAGAAAAAAACAGTCTGTTTGTAAGGGAGTAAGGAAAACAAATAATGTTCTTTATACAGTAAGAACGAGGGGACTTGGGGGGTGCAACATAATAAGCATCAGGGGAACCAGTCTATATACAAGGGGCAAAATAAATAAGTGTCCAAAACAATGTCAGAGTTTAACATGTTAACTGTCCTTCTGGTTATCGTCTATCTCCACAATGTCCAGATCCTCAGAATCCGAAGCGGGCTCCTGGCTGGCCGGTGCGGGACCAGGCACCACACGGGCTTGGGATACACTAGGAGTATGGGGGGAAACAGTGTTGAACAACATACAGAGGGAAACATTCAGGGTGGTGTGGAAGGGACATTGGGCTAGGACAGACAACATGGCTGCACCCAAGGAAGTGACACTGGAAGTGAGAGTGGCCTTGGATCTTGCATTTTCCTCTTGCATCAGACGCAACTCAGTGCAGATCTGCAGCATGAGGCGAGAGGCCATGTCTGGCTGAACCTCACATGCCCACATCACTTCCTGTGGTGCAGCCACAAGATTTATAACACAGGATCGGTTTGGGTGGAACATGAGGGGTGTAGTGTCTTGGGTTCGGAGCCGATGTTGGCTGTCTTCCTCGCAGCCACTTTGAGGGAGACTAGTTGCAGGGGATGCAGCTGGAGGCCCCGATGGAATGCGGGCCTCTAGAGTTAGGGTGGGGCTGACGGCGGGCCAGGTTGTGTTGTGGCCTGCCCGGGGTCACCTCACCAAAAGAAGGTAGTGAAGAGTCGATCTCCTACGCCCCTGGCCAGAGGTGTCCAGTTCTCCCCCTTAAATGTCCTCAGCCTCCACCCGTTCCGTAGCACCAGAGGTGTCTTTCTGCTCCATCCGGGGGGCTCAATTCCCCTGCCTCCTGTTGTAGAAGTCCCTCCTCATCCTCTTCTTCATCAGTAGTTGAGAGAGGTTTTGGCCGCTGATGCACCAAAGATGTCCTGCTCCAAACCGTGTCCTTGTCCCTTCTTGGCCAGCTGGGCTCATAATGTACTGGTTGTGCACGTCAGAACAAGACACATACCTACATGTGGTAGGGCAGACTTTGTTCTTCTTTGATCACACTATACAGATATAATTGAATTGGAGCCTAAAGTATATCTATGTTCACTGGGATCTCCTGATTAAACTCACACATGGACACCTCACTTGAATTTTGATGGCTTACACTTCTGTACTGACCAAACCTCAGCTTTTGCATTCTTGTGATCTGTGTGTCCTGTCATTGCTACATAGGCAGCTTTTGATCCCACTCTACAAAAGGAGATCGGAGACAGTCTAGATGGTATTGGAACGGGCCTGTGATATGGAGTCTCTGCACTTCTACTTTCTGACAAATGTCATCTGCCTCGTAGCATTGTATGAGACAACACAAATGCAGAGTGGGGGCACACATCTGTAGGAGAGTAGGTTCTGCTTCCTATTGTCACCCCCACTTTTTGCTGTGATTTTCTGGTTTTTCGACTTCAGTGTGGCTGTGGGCCTGCTAATCAGACTCACAGGCCAGCTGTTTTCTCTCTAAATTGATACCATGTACTTTAGGTACATACCTGATTGGGTATTGGGTCACCTTTGTGAGCCCCTGTATAGTGTACCATAGGTACCCCGGGCATAGGTGCATCCAAGGCCTACCAGGGGCTGCAGCATGTATTATGCCACCCCTGGCTGGCCATCCAAACTAACACCACAGGCTGATCACTCAGCTTGGGTAAGGTGGTGTAATCACCCCGTACTTAGATATAGTATATCTATATCTACCTTATATTTAGACACATAGTAACCTATAAGTCACTCCTATGGCAGGCCTTAACAATCCTGGAGGCACAGTGCTTGGTTTTATGTGAGAGGGTGCCCTAGCATGAGCTGAGCCCCTCTGCAGCTTTCGGGACCAAGTCCTTATAGCTGTTCTAAGATATAGCCATATAGCCATATAGCCATACCATATACTCTTAAGTGCATTATAATCCTCGCGGTTAATGCTAACTTTGGTTTGGCTTTATCAAAACATGTCGTGTAAGGTGTCAAACACTTTGGAATACTACCCCCTGCCAATTCTGGCGGCGGGGGTAGCATTCCACCCTTCTAGAGGGAGAAGACATGTTGGTTACTGCTTTGCCCAGTTAAAGTTAAACAGAGCCTCAGCATCACAGAATGGATGCTGCTGCCACAGACACAAGTCTGACCTCCTGCTGCTGGACAAAACTCCAGCAGGGCAAGGCCTGGACAATAAGTTTCCTGCCTTGGGAGGTGCTAGCACCTCTCCAGACAGGCTTTTAGTGTATCGGGGCAGAGAGGGCTGTAAAATAGACACTGCCTGGGGCACACAAGGTGCCCCATGCATAGCCCAGTTCAAACCAGTTTCTGGGGCACTCCAGCCTCGCTCTGGCATGAAACTGGACAAAGAGAAAGGGATGTAACCACCCCCTTCTCAGGGTCCACCCATAGGACCTAACAGGTAATCCAGACACTTAGATTAGTATAAAGATAGGAGCTGTGTCTAGAGACATCAGATTATCCTGGACTGAAACTCTGAAATGAACTCTTGGACCTTCGACTTTCTACATCAACTAGAAGATGGAAGACATCTTCCTTGTGGTCAAGGAGTGACCACCCTGTTCAAACAGGCACCAACAATAATGGTTTGCTTTGTCGACGCTCCCGACGGAACCCGAAGACTCAGATACTCAGGACTAGACTTCCAGACTTCTTGGACTCCGACCCACATCCACAGCAAAGCTGAGACCCATGGCGGACATGAGAGACGTGGGACCAGACTCCCTGGACATCCTGCAAATTGCTAACTGCATCGACTCCTGAGGTAACTCACAGTTGTGCATTGGGGTACAAAAAGCCCCAGATCTGAGCGCCATTTGCACTGAAGCTCAGCCCTCCACACTCCACGAGTGCCGAGTGGGGCCCGCTCCTGCAGTTCATTGATGCGTCTTCCCAGTTGCTAGCCCATAGACTAGTGGTCCCCCTGAAGGTGAACCTTTGAAATCATTTTGCTTTCCTGGTTGCTCCAGGCTTGCTCTAGCTTCCCTGCAAAGGAGAAGCCCCTCAGACCTTGCTGGTCGGACCTGAAGCCAATATTCACTTCCTGCGTGGGCTGCGGTTGCCAAGGCTTGTTGGGTCCAATCCAGATACCGACACCGAAGTCAACTAGATCCTTTGTGCGACAGCTCGAATCCAGCTCCTGGTTGTCATCGACGCCTCCTGGTCCTCGTGACTGCAGAGACAAGCTTCACCTCTGCACCTGTTTGCATCGCGACGTCACCTGATTCCATCCTGGTTCCTTCCTGGTCACTGGCTAGTGACCCAGACTCTGTGCCCTCTGCTTTCAGGTTCTTCAGTTCTTCGATCCACCCTTGGATCCACCTGGACACTCTTCCTTCGGCCGCCTGCAGCACTTCTTTTGCAAGTCTCCATTGAAAGCATCGACGAAACCCGACACGAAAAGACACCTATGCACCCGGCTTCCCTGGGTGAGGTAACTCAAGTACTCTGGTGCTCCCGTGGGTATTGACTATCCAAGTGTCCTAGTTTAAAGGGGTTTCACCGTAGTCCACCCGGAAGTGTCCTTAATCAGTAACTTTGTGGCTTCTTCGTTCTCCATTGTAAGCCAATGGTAACTCGCGACTGTGTTCCCACACTGCACGCGTCTCCCGTGGGTCTCCTACTTCCTAACCTTTGGTTCTGTAGTGTAGCCCCAGCTATTCCCTAGGCCCTAGGCCTATTCACCATTCCTGAAGTGGTTCTTATACCACTTACTTAGTATATGGTTCGTGAGGCCCCTAGGGCAGAATTGTATTTGTGCAACTTATAGTATGCTTAATGAGTAACTTGTAACGTATCTCGAATTCTGACCTCATAAAGAGTGCAGAGGGGTTGTGTTAGTAATAAATACATATATATTTGATATATACCTTGTGTGGTGTCCTTTCATTTGGTATTCAAGGGAATATATATGGTAAAATAGCTGGCTTCACATGCTCTCTGAAGATTTACCCTACGACTGCTGGTCCATGCCACCACTAGGATAGCTTGTCTATAAGGTTGACTTTACAACCACCATCAATAAGGGTCGTTTAGACTGGTGCAAGGTGCCCACTAGAATAGTGGACATCATATGCCAGGCTAACTTCTCACAACATCCATATATATCTGGGACATTAGCTTTGCTAAGTGGGGAGTCTAACCATTTGATATTCCCTCACAAAAGCACATATTGGCTTCAAAGACTGATCAGGTAATGCTGTGCACTGCAGAACAGTTGTGGCTAGTTGTTACAGCTACCTTAACTGGACAAATGACATAAATGTAAATGTAAATGTGTTGCATTTGTAAAGCCCACGGCCGCCCACGCAACGGGGCGTCCAGGCGCTACACTCATACCGCTGTGGAACCCTTCCTGGCTTTTCCATGTGAAATGTCCACTCCTAGGCACCCTCAAGGTGAAGCCAGGCATCCAAGCGCTTCTGGGGCCGTTGTGGAGATTAAGCAAGCTATTGCCCAGAGTCACAGAGTGGGACCCACGATTAGACTAGGCACCGAGGCGAGAATTATCAGGTCCACGGAGATTGAGTCCAAGAGCCGCCGAGGCAGGAATTAAACCCTGGTCCCGGGCCAGACCTCTGCATCAGGGTCTGCCGCTCTAACCATTGAGCCACGCTTCTCCACTACATGCCACTGTTGGTAAGACGTGCGTATGTGGACGCACTTGGGGAATTTGGTAACACGTAAGAGTGAGGCAAGGATCTCAAAGTCTGTCCTAACTCCATGGCACATGATGATCTGTCTTAATCAGACCCCAAACTCACCGAATGCAATGCAAGTCACAGCACCCAACACCCATAGGCCTCTCATTCACACCCTGGACAGTGTCTGTACAATTCCTCATCCAATGCAAACATCAGTTATAATGCCCTTGGCTCACTGTTAATGATGCAAATGTATGTACAAATGCACCTGTGTGGCTCAATTTCCCAGTTGGCATAGTACAACAACCAATCCCTGAATGCACTCTGCTCTGTATATTGTATGTGCTACAGTGAGCCTTTGGCCTAATGATGTCTGCTGCATTTACACAGATAAGGTAAATGGAGGCATGGAACACATGATGGTACAGCTCTGTCTACCCTCAAATTATACTTTCAGACACATATTGCAGTTAATGCACTTGCCAGCTATCTGCTGCTCATGCTCCTCCAGCTGAGCATGGAGGGTCGGCCAGCCTGCCCCCAGAACCCTCCTTAACAGTGGCGATAGGTAGGGCTGATGCACACAGCACTGTGAGGACTGGCCCAATATCTCCTCGGACTTTTGCCAGGTCAAACGTTTTAGGTCTTCGCAGTGCTTGCAGCATGCCCTGGCCTTCCGGGTATGGACACCCACTTCACTGCAGCCCTAACCAATGGTGGCCCATAGTCTAGCACGTGCTGCATTGCTCAACTGGTTCTCAGGACCCCCATACAGCTGAGAAAATGTTGATATCACCCCCTCAGCTAGTATGTCTAATTCCCTTTCAGTGAAAGGGGGTGCTTTTTTCCTCATATATCTCAGCCATGTGTGCCTGCTGGGCTTTGTCAAATTTTGTCCGGACTCCTTGCGCAAATTGACTGCAATGCTGCTTGTCCTCGCAAGGCTTAGGGTGGCTATGTGCTGGGGTCGCAGACTGATGCCCAGGTTCGCCTGTTGGCTTGAAGATGCTTCAGGATGCCAGACCCTATTATCTAAGTTCTGGGATCTGATGCCAGCAAGGTCACGCCCACCTGACATGTGGGGGCCCCTAGTGACATACCTCCACTCACGACCACATTCGAGGAGAGCTGCCTCTCCCGCGCCCCCCGCCGGCACCCCACCCACGGTGGCCACCGTGTTGGATAGTGACTGCCTCCCTCCCTGTTCAGACCTGGCCTGTCTTTCCCCTTTTTTTTCCTTCTTTTTTTTATTGTTTTAAGTTTTATATAAAGCAATACAGTCTTGGCATTCAGTACAATAATACACAAACTTGGAAATCACATTTCATATTCGATAGTGATAAGAAGAAACTAGAGTATATTAAATAAACCAAAGAAAAAGACAGCAAGGTTAAATAATACAAGGAAAGAAGAAAACCTACAAACTAATATGCGATATAATGGGGCAAAAAAAAATGCCCTAAAAATAAAAGGAGGACCACACTAAAGAGCCTAAACAGAACAATTCATAATACTGCAACAGTTTGCAATGGGCCAGTGAAACATTTTTCTCTTCCTCATTATTTAATCCATTTCTCCACCGGAGCCCAAATCTTAGAGGCCAACTTCCGCCTCCGCCTACCCTTTAATGAATATACTGAAAATTCCAACTTATAAATAGCAAACAACCTAGCTCTCCAGTTCATGAATGTCGGTGCTTTAGGGGAAAGCTATTGAGAGGTTATACACAGCCGAATCATAGACATGGCTATGAAAAAAAATGCAGAAGTATACCATGAGTTTCCAATTATCCCTGAGCCTTCATAACCCATTATGACCATCTCTGGGGTCAAGATACACTGGATCTTAAGCGTAGAATTGATAAAAGCTCTAGGTCAGATAGTAAGTCAGACAGACTCGGACAAGAATAGAACATATGAATTGCGTCTGCTGCAAATAGTCCACACCTTGAACAATGGTCCCCCTTTCTACTACCCCATTTCGCAATTCTTGCAGGCGTATAATACAAGTCGAACATTGCCATATAGCTTTGGGTCCGAAGACTTCCAGACACCAAAACCTCACTAGCAAACTCCAATGCGAATTTAAATCAATACCAGTCTTTCCCAATTTGCCTGCCCACTTTAGACCTGTGTACCTAAATCATCCGGAAGACTGACAATACCGATACACCATTCCTATTCTGGCTTTTTTTTGGATTAGTTCAAATATGGCTAATTTATTGAATAATGAGGGAGTTCCATCAAGATGTTTATGCATAAAACTTCGGACCAGAAGATATTTAAAAAAATCATGAGTATGCAACTGAAATTTATCCTTCAGAGACAGAAAAGGTAATAGTTGACCATCCCCAACTAATTCCCCTATAGCCCGCAAACCATGTGCTTGCCATCTGTACATTATCTGATCTGAGGTGGAGCCAGCATTGTGGTGGTGGAGCACAACCCTACTCAGAGTCAAGGACTACTCCGCCCACCCATCCTGGTGTAAGCACCCTATTCACCACCTGGGGGTTCCAACTGTCCCGGGAATCTCCCAGCCCTGTCACTCACACAAACCCAGACAACAGATACACATCCTGGCAGAGGCGGGCTAAATAGTTAGGCGCGCAAAGGCTAACTTTCTAAAAGTAGCATTTGCAAACACAGGATATTAAAATAAACCTTACTAAAGGAAGTATTTTAATATTCTGAGTTCAGGCATACTAAACTTGACGTGCTACCGTGTTCCCTGAGCCTGCCGGGACTATAGCGTGTCATAGTTCCGACAGCTCATCTTGGCCTAAGAGAACCGGGAGCCCTTCCATAGTGAAGAACGAAAAGGGCGGTAATTCACTATGAGGACATGCCGCACTCTAGGCTTGTCCTACCTTACGGTTGAATGCACCCTGCCCGTAGGCCTACCATAGGGGTGACTGAGATGGAGGTTAGGGAAGGTTCAGGGACTGGCAAGTGTGGGCACTTGCACAGTCAGCGTGACAGTGCGGGACTGTACGCGGGGTCTGCAATGGCGGACCCGAGTCATATCTTACGAGGCCGCTTCTGTGGGTGGCGCAACCAGCGCTGCAGGCCCACCAGCAGCATTTGTATCTACAAGCCCCGGCACTCCTCGTGCACTTTACTGGGGACTGACAGTAAACCAAACAAGCCAATCGTGAAAATCAATTACACATATACTTTACATTGGGAGCACTTGCACTGCGGCACGGATTGGCCGTGGCGCAGTGCCCTGAGCATCGAACACCCGCAAAACATCTGAGGCACATCAGCAAAAAAGTGGAAGGGAGACTCACGCCAAGGTGCCAGGTCTAACACGTGTCCCCTCCAGCTGAAATGTGGGGAGAACTACCCTTGCCCAGGGAGTTCCTCATCACTAAGGCGGAAAAACCTTGACAGACCATCAGCATTGGCGTGGTCTATGCCAGGGCGGTGTTCCACCGTAAAGTCCATACTCTGTAGAGAAATGGACCACCTCAACAGTTTCGGGTTCTCACCCCTCCTTTGCATCAACCATCTGAGGGGCCTGTGGTCCGTCTGAACTCGGAAGTGAGACACAAACAAGTAGGGTCTTAGCTTCTTCAGGGCCCAGACCACAGCAAAAGCTTCTCTCTCAATCGCACTCCACTTCTGTTCCGTGGAAGTAACCTCCGACTGATGAAGGCCACAGGGTGATCCCAGCCCACTACAGCCGTCTGTGAAAGGACAGCCCCAATCCCATGCTCTGAAGCGTCTGTCTGCACTAAGAACTCTTTGGAGAAATCAGGAGCCAGGAGCACGGGCGCCGTGCACATGGCTGTCTTCAGGGTGTCGAATGCTACCTGACAGGTGTCAGTCCAGATCACTTTCCGGGGCTGCTTCTTCGAAGTCAGCTCGGTCAAGGGGGCAACGATGGGGCCGTATCCCTTGACGAACCTCCTGTAATACCCGGTGAGTCCGAAGAAGGCCCTCACCTCCGTTTGGGTCTTGGGGGCTTCCCAAGCCAGGATGGTCTGAATTTTGGGTTGAAGGGGCGCCACCTGGCCGCTCCCAACTTGGTGTCCCAAATACACCACCGAACCCTGCCCGATCTGACCCTTGCTTGCCTTGATCGTGAGGCCTGCCTTGCGCAGAGCCGCCAACACTTCCCACAGGTGTCGCAAGTGTTCTTCCCACGTACCGCTGAACACTGCGATGTCGTCCAGGTAGGCGGCACTGAACGCATCCAGTCCAACCAACACCCGGTTGACCAACCTCTGGAAGGTGGCAGGGGCGTTTTTCATCCCGAAGGGCATAACCCGGAATTGGTAGTGCCCATCTGGGGTTGAAAACGCTGACCACTCTTTGGCCCTGTCAGTTAAGGCGATCTGCCAGTACCCCGACGTTAAGTCAAACGTACTGAGGTACCGGGCAGCCCCCAACCGATCGATGAGCACATCAGCTCTGGGGATGGGGTGCGCCTCAGTCTTTGTGAGCGAATTGAGTCCTCGATAGTGCACACAGAATCGTAGTTTGGGTGTGGCTCCCGGCGTTGCAGCCTTCGGGACCAAGACCACTGGGCTGGCCCAAGGACTGCTGGAGGACTCAATCACCCCAAGAGCAAACATCTTCGAGACTTCCTCTTTGATGCAGGCTCGTACCCTGTCAGTCACACGGTAAGCCTTGTGCTTCACCGGCAAGCTGTCTCCCGTGTCTACATCATGGACGCACCAATCTGTGACACCCGGAACCAGGGAGAACAAGTCAGAGAATTGCCCCAGCAGCTGGCGGCAATCACTCTGCTGCTCAGGGGTCAGGGAGGGTGAGAGGTTAACTCCATCCGCTGACCCGTCTCGCTCGGAGGCCACCAAGAGGTCCGGAAGAGGCTCGGTCTCCTCCTCCATCCCATCATCGGTTGCCAACAGCATGCCCACTTCGGACCTCTCCAAGTGGGGCTTCAGGCGGTTAACATGTAGGACCCTCAAAGGGTTCCTGGGAGTTTGCAAGTTCACCAGGTAGGTGACAGGACTCTTGCGCTCCACAACCTCAAATGGACCCGTCCACTTATCCTGAAGTGCACAGGGCTCCACTGGGGATAAGACCCACACCTTTTGTCCAGGTTGAAGCTCCACCAGAGAGGCATTCTGGTCGTACCACCGCTTCATCTCTTCCTGGCTGGCTTCCAGGTTTGCCTCAACAAGTTTCCTGAATCGCATGGTCTGGTTTCGGAAGGCCAGCATGTAGCTATATACATTCTGGGGAGGTTTCCTGGGAGATTGCTCCCAGCCTTCCCGACCAGACTCAGAGGTCCTCGGACCGGGTGACCGTACAGAAGCTCGAAGGGACTGAACCCGAGCGACTTCTGTGGCACCTCTCGGTACGCAAACAGTAGGCATGGCAAGAGGACGTCCCACTTACGCCTCATTGGTCCTTCTAGGCCCATGATCATGCCTTTCAAGGTTCGGTTGAATCCTTCAACCAACTCGTTTCCTTGGGGATGGTAAGGGGTGGTGAACTTTGACATTACACCACACTCTTGCCAAAGGGACTTCATAAATTTCGATATGAAATTGGTACCTCTGTCAGACACCACCTCTAGAGGGAATCCTACTCGAGAGAAAATTCCCATCAGCGCTCGTCCCACCACGGGGGCCGTCACTGTCCTCAGAGGGATGGCTTCAGGGTACCGGGTGGCATGGTCCACCAAGACCAGGATGAACCTGTTGCCCATGGCTGTCTTGGGGTCCAGAGGCCCCACAATGTCAATTACCACTCGTTGGAATGGGGTACTGATGACGGGGAATGGTTGGAGGGGAGCCTTGTTCTTCCCTCCGCACTTACCACTTGCCTGGCAAGTTTGGCAGGTCCTACAGTGAGCATCTGAGCTCCTGTGCATCTGGGGCCAGTAAAAGTGGGTGACAAGCCTGTCATAGGTCTTGTCCATCCCCAGATGTCCTGCTAACGGCACATCGTGAGCCAAACCCAGTAGGAAGGCTCTGAACTTCTGGGGTACCACCAGCACACGGGCTGACCCAGGTTCAGCAGCCTTAGGCTCTGAATACAGGAGATCGTTCTCCCAGTAGACCAAGTGTTTTCCAGACTGAACACCATTGGCCTGGTCTGCAGCCTGTTGCCGCATCCCCACGACAGAAGGACACTCTCTCTGCTCCTTGCAGAATTCCTCCCTGGAGGGACCCCCTTCCTGCTGCCAATGGGTCAGCTCAGGCAGGTCTCCCAGTTCGGCGATCTGTTCCCCGGGAGGCTCCAGGGCATCCCCCTCGAGGTCTGCTTCCTCCTGGGCCGTTAGAACTTCGGGAGATGGCTGTCCATGCCCTTTGTGCCTTCTCTCTAAGGCCGGTTCCTGGGCCTCTCCCTCAGGCTCCAGGACTTCTTTAACACCCCTACTGGCTGCCATGGACCGTGTGGTCACCCACGCCCAGTCGGGTAGACCCACCATCCGCAGATGAGTCGTTTTCTCTACTTTTTCCCAAGGGGAGTTCTCCAAATCGTTCCCTAGCAGACAATCTACAGGCATGGAGGTCCTCACAGCGACTTTCAAAGTACCTGAGACCCCCCCCACTCAAAGGGAACCTGAGCCATCGGACATTGGCTCTCAGAATTGTCAGCATTGACAACCCTACAGTAGGTGTGGTACTACCTGCTCCTGAGACACCAGGTGCTGCCTCACTGCAGTCACACTGGCTCCTGTATCTCAAAGAGCCTCTGCCTTCTTACCGTTGATGGTCACTACCTGCCCATATTTCTTAGTGTTATTGGGTAGGTAGTTTTTGGGGACCATCTCACTGTCTCCTAGCGAGACTAGGGTCTTCTGAACGGGATCCCCACCAATTTGGACGGCTACTTCCTCCCCAAACTTAACATTAGCTAGCTGCCGGGGTGGAGCACCAGTGGGTGCGGGTTTTGCAAACAAGCGACACTTAGGGTCAGAGACAACGTGACCCAGGGCGCCACACCTAAAACAGGTGATTGGCCCTCTTTGAACAGGTTTACCTGTCGGGCCCCGGTTGATTTCGGGGGTGGAGGAGGCTGAGAACCTTTCCCTTGGTTCCCTTGGGGATTACTTTGGGGGCCTTTGTGGAACCCTTTCTGTTTTCCCCTGTCCCCCCACTCTTCTGCTGGGGACCCTGCCCACCTTTGGCTGAGTCTCCCATTGGACCTTTGTGGACCCTGGAGCTGAGCCAGCGGTCCGCTTCCTCAGCAAGCTTCCTCGGGTTGGACAGCTTGCTATCGATCAGGTGCTGGCGTAACTCAGGAAAACAATTATCAGACAAGTGCTCCCATGCCATTAAATCAAGCAGCCCTTGAAAATCAGTTACTTTACTGCCCTTCACCCAACCATCCAGCGCTCTGCAGAAAAAGGTCACATACTCCACATACGTACCCCCTTGAATCTTCACACACTTCCTAAACCGCTGTCGGTACATTTCAGGAGTTAACCCAAATCGATTCATCAGGGCATCTTTCATGTGCGGGTAGGAGTTGGACTCTTCAGAAGGAAGATCTAGCAGGGTATCCCGCCCCTCGGTCAGGAACCGTCCCCACAACCCCGCTCCCCAATCTCTCTCAGGGACCCGGTGGGAGGACATGGCTACCTCGTAGGCCCGGAACCACTGCCCTATGTCATCCCCCTTAAAATACTCCTTCACCACATCCTTCGGTACGTAGACCCTTGACTCTACCTGGGCTGGCGTTGTGCTGCCACCAGGAGCTGCGTCCAAGCTCTTTGCTTTCAGCTCCAATTCTTTTAGGCGTATCTCAGGCTCCAGCTGGAGCCTTTACTCTTCCATTGCCATCTGTCCTTTTAATCTGGCCATCTCCACTTGCGCTCTGGTTGCGGTCCTGTCCGCCAGCTCTTCTGACGATGGGCCCTCCTGCACCTCGACAAGACTCTCGAGTGTATCCACTACCACCCGATTTTCTGGCTCTCCCGACTCTTTCCAGGCTGTTAGTGCCTTGATGCGCTGGGCTCTGGTTTTGCAGCCCGCTTGGGAGACTCGGAACTTCTCGCACAGGGCTTTCAACTGATCGAGTTTCAACAGGTCAAGCCCTTCCCAGTCAACTTCGTCGATTCCAGAGATAACAGAGGGTGCTCTCACGGGGAGTGAACCAGGCATGGTTTTGGAGATTGGAGATCTCTCGGCAGGACATAATCTGGGTCGTTATTTGGTCTGCTCTCAGTACGTGGTGATCAGTAATTTACTGTATATAAATCATAAATGCAAATCCTAAATCCTCACCGCTGGTACCAATGTTCGAACCGGAGGTCTCTGGTTGGCACAGGTATACACCTGTGACAAGCAGGGACCCTCAGCTCCACGTCAGGGCAAGGGAACTACTCCTTCGAATAACCCCTGCTCACCCTCTAGGTAGTGTGGCGTGAGCAGACAAGGCTAATCCTCAGGGCGATAGTAAGTTAAACATTTATGATCACACACAGTAAACCCACTGACCCACCACAAAGGGACACCAGTCGTGTAGTTGTATCAAAAATACGTATACTTTATATAAAAGATAGATTCAAGCAGGATTATCACAAGACCATGTAACGTTTAGCGATTTGAGGCCACCAGATTATGATAGGCAAGATTAGTCTTTGAATGTTCGTTGTTCAGCAAGGTACGATGACAGGGAAATAAGAACGTTGTGGACCCTGGATCCGATATGAACTCGGGACGGAGTTCACGTGTACCTTGCTTGTGGAAGTCCGAGGCGTTTCAGGCACGGCTGGTGAGGGCGGACTCCGGACGAGGCCAACGGTTCTCCAGAGGATCTCTCCGGCTCAGGTCCCCCTCGAGGTGCGAGGTGGAGGAGCAGGACTGTGGAGGGTTGTGGCAATCCGGGGTCGATGCAGCTCATGGGGCGAGGCGCCGTTCAGGCCTGCGGGACGTACTACTTCTTAGCACGCCTGGTCGTACTCGTGGATCTGTGAGGGGCGCCGCATTCTACGGCAGACGGGTGCAACACCAGGCTTCCGGTACCACGGAACGGAGAGGCCTTTCTTGAGGTGCGGCACAGGTCTTGGTATGCAGTAGGGCAAAGCGAGACAGTCGGGTACGTTACGACGTACGGACCGTCCGAGGCTATGGGATGCGCTCCATGCAGATTCCGGCGGGAGGAGATGAGAGGCGCCCAACGCGCTCCGTTAGCGGCGAGGTGACAGGAGAGCGTGCGGCCCGGCACTGAAGCGGAGAGCGACTCAGGGATGAGCGGGGCTCTCTACAGCGGGGCGACCAGGCTCCGAGCTGTCATGACCTGGGAGGGGGCGAAGGCACCCGAGTCACAACTCCGGCGAGGGAATAAGAACTAAGGCCCAACAGCAGACGGGCACAAGCAGATAGAACCCAATTGTCCTGGGGTTCCGTTCAGGGGCAAGCTCTCGATCAAGCCCTTGGAAATCGTTTCAGGCACAAGTCTACAAAGTCCTTTCTGGTCCTTTCCTCTCCATTCTCAGCAAGGCACCACTGCAGGCAAGTCTTACAGGATTCAGACCGGTTTCCGTCCTTCAGCTTCTCTTGGTCCTTCTAGTCAGGCAGAGGTTCGTCGTGGTCAAAACTGGATCTGATTTGTAAGGAGCGGAGCTCCTATATTTATACTGCGATTCTTTTGTCTTTGCAGGCCAGGGGGCCTGAGCCTAGTTCAACCCGGTTTTGGAGTACTCTTGTAGTGTGTTTATCTAGGGACCTGTATCGATACTCCAATTTCTGACCCTTGTCCGGTTATAAATCACTAATATCCTTACAACGGCACAGAAACCAGTTTCATAAATTAGTCATAGCGCATGCTGTCACCTTAAGCAAGCACTATTCCTCCAGCCCCCTAGAAAGCACACCGAGTTCTCTAAACAAACCAAGCCTCCAGCAAACCTGGGAAATCCCCGCTGCTATTGTTTTGATTTCGTTCGAGAACTCCTGTAAAGAATGTAAGAACGACCAGTTCTTAATTGACGTCTTATGTCCATCCTTACGTCAAACCCGGCACCTCTCAGGTATAAATATACCGACACTGCCCTAAGTAAAGACACGGTGGTGATGAGCTTGGAGCAGCGACTACTTGCCGGAGAACCCAGCTGATGCGAGAGCCCACGGACGCTGCCCCTCCCCTTTTGACGCGCTGAGGAAAAACGCTGCCTTTCCTCTTGCCGAGGAATCCAGCCTCCAGCGTTTCCAGCTTGCCCTCGCGGGTAACTGGGATACCGAGTCCTGAGAAAGAGATACCAGCCCTCCTGCCTTCTAAATCCCAGGTACTGAACTGACTAACCCCTTACAGAGAATTCTTGAGTCAGACTCTTGGCAAAACAAACTTAACTTAAACTGCTACTTACTTACTCCCTCCCATGTATTAGGCTTAGGTCAGGTACAACGGGGTAGGCGTAGTTAGAAGCACCAGTTGAGTACGATTAGTCAATGTATATATGTATGTATATCTTTTATCCATTTTAAAGTAACATATGGCTAAGAAACCATATCAATGCTTTTACAGTATTATTTTATAATCCTGCTTTTACTGTATGCATTTTACTTAACCATCAGTATTACAATTGTAGCAATTCATTTCTCTTGTATGAGAAAAGAGACTGACCAATAAATAACACCTTTTATTGAAAACGCCCGTCTCTCCTTTTCTCTGCAATCTGGTGAAACTAAGTATGCACGTATTGACTGAGTAAAATAGCTGTCTTTTGTTTTCACACGACTCTAGAGATATACTCTTGATCAGGGAGAGCAAAGTTGTCATGTTCTATGGTTGTCAGAAACTAAATCCCTTCTTGTCTATCCAGGGAGGTTAAACTCCTCCTCGCCTATTCGAGAAAGTTTCTAGTGAACTCTGAGCTAGCTGGCACACAAAACTTAAGTCTAATATCGTCAGAAAAAGACCTAGTTAACCTCAGTCCTACGTCTACACTACTGAAGATATTATTCCAATGCGCAGAGCCTATTGGAAATATAGGAACTACACTACATGGCGCCCAACGTTTGGTAAGGCGATAAATCTAACGCAAGGCATTAGAGTAACTCAGTCGTGCTTTTTCACACAGACCCTTTCTCCCATAAATACTCCAAAGACGTCTGGAGTGGGTCAAAGGTTAAAAATCCACCAAACTTAGTAGGAGGAGACTCCTATGTATGGTTTTTGGTTTATTCAACGTTGAAGGATACAGTGTTCCAAAATATTGTGCACCTAATCTTTGTTTCCTTGAAAACTTGATCTGCAACAAAAACCTTCCTGTCAGTAAAATGTCAGACGGTGAAGGAGATAGGGAGACAGCTAGATTAGCAGCTCAACTCCTAGCGGATGACACAAGTCTCCTACAGCAAGACCCGGATGCAATACTCATCCCGGTCAGCATAAGTAAAACTATAACACTTAAACTTATAGAAAATGGACTAACACCAAGAGGTGGTACAGTCATATTCGTAATTGAGGCACACGAATATCGGCAGACAGAGGTATTCTATTCATGGATAAACTTTCCAGCAGCAAACGCTGTCACAAAAGAGTTCCACTAATACAAAATAGAGGAACCACCGGATGAGTACACTCCTTTCGAGGAGGTGGAAATCCCATTAAAATACCAAGAGCACCTGCTCTGGTTTAAAGGCGCCCTAAAACATAATGATCACATCACCAGGCTCGGTCCACTAGGTAGACCAGGAGCAACGTGGCCGGTTCTAGCCAGCTACACACCACATCCAGACATTGAAAAAATGTCAATACCAGAACTTTTAGCACAGCTAAAACAACTGAATAAAATACACAGACAATTAGTCCAATATGTAATGCGGACTTCAACAGTCCAACCAGCTATTAAAATTCCACAGCAGACCCCTCATCAGGGGAACACAAATAAAATCACACCACAGAACATACAGTCCTGTCTAGGCAAAGTACCCATTAAACGGGAACAAATTCCATTCTGGTTAGCACAAAAAATCACTCAAATAGAGGCGGTATTTCCGGATACTACCCCTACTGAGAAACACAGAATTCTGACTATCTGCCTTCCAATGGGGATCGCACCACATGTGGAGGACTGTGACACTTGGGGCACAGTCTTTGCTTCCATTTACACAAAAACACATGGTGTTCCGTCCATGGCGGTAATACCAGATGTGCTAAAACAGATTCAAAATGAATACTGTCCAGAACCTGCTTTAACTCTGGGTATGAAATTACTGAAAGACTTCAAGCAGGTCTGAGCTTTATTGTTATCCAACATAAAAGGAGAAGCAGCATCTGTGGCGATCCGTCAGAAGTTGAAAGAAACAGATATAGCAGAACAACCATTTGAACTTGCCAGAATCATAGAAAAATCCTATGAAGAACTAGGAAGAGATAGTTTGGGTGGGAAACCAGTGAAACCCCAACTAACTGAAAATCCTGAAAAGGTATTTATTAAAAATAATCTAACCGCTCCAAAAAAGAGCTGGGATGGAAATAAACACTCCACTCCCAAAGAAAAAAGATTCCAGTCCAGAGGAAGGTCTCCTCGGCGGAGAGAAAGATCTCCAGACCAAGGACACAAGTCTCCCCAGAGGGAGCCCTCTGAGAAAAAATACAACCTTAGAAATAGGGATAATTTGAAGAAACCTGATAGATATCAAGATATTGATACACGTCCCTCTCGATCTTTTCAGACTTCCTCGCAGAAATCGGAAAGAAGAGGACGGTCAGAACAAAGGGAAGAGCACTTCAAGTCCAAAGACAAGGAACCTGCTCATCAAAGTAA
Source organism: Lissotriton helveticus (assembly GCF_964261635.1). Classification (NCBI taxonomy): domain Eukaryota; kingdom Metazoa; phylum Chordata; class Amphibia; order Caudata; family Salamandridae; genus Lissotriton; species Lissotriton helveticus. The sequence goes on along the minus strand of NC_136067.1, from coordinate 869,156,127 downwards.
AAAGTTACAATTTCCAAAGAAGAAGGTAGCCAGTATTAAAGTAATCAAACATGCCGAGGATCCTGAGGACACAGCTGAAAAACGGAGAGTGGGCTCAGACAATGCTAGACAGCGCAGCAGAAGTGAGCATAGCTCGCAAGATCCTGATGAATCATCTGGAGACAGTGGACACGAATGAATACATTCAAGTGGAAACTGCAGACACCAGAGTTAGCAAACCTCATAAAATATACGAAATAACATTACGTATAGAGGGAGATAAGACTAGGAAAATAAGGGGTCTATTTTGGGATAACCTCTCCAAAGGCTATGACATCCTTTTAGCTGAAAAATACTGGCCACCAGAGTTTGTCAGGGAGTGCCCTCATGGCGAAGAAATGATTATGCCTGCCTTCTCAAATCTCATTCCAATTCATAAAAAATATACACTTGCAAGAAAGTGGGCAGTAGCCCAAGCTCCTGCATTATATAAAAACCATGTAGGATGGGATGAGCATGGGTTTAGCACAAGAGCTCTATAAAACATATATTTTCCAGCAAGGGCAGGTGCACGTGAGGTGATACACAGGTTTCGTTTATGCACATGGAATAAACACAGCACGGATACTGGTGTATGTTAAGAAGGAGGTATTATGAATCACAGTGATTATTTTGTTTTATCGAGCAGACACTTATTATTGGAACATGTAGATTGTAATGCATGAGCACAAGTTACATTAAATTAATAATATGTTTTTTGTAAATGCAAGAATATCAATCAGTTTTATAATATAGTTTTGTTTCTATTGTTAAATTACAGTGTCCCCTGACGAAGGGCGTACCCCGCCCGAAATGCATTGGGATAAAAATAAACACTGCTTGCAACGAACCCTGGCATCTGTCTTGTTTAAGCTAGAGGCCTGGATGGGCACAGTTTATACATATGAAGCATGGGAAATTGCCACAAGAAACCCCACATGTAGAACCTTGATCTGGAAAGTGGATAAAAAGGATTGAAAAACGGAGTAATTAAAATTATGGAGTAATTTGTTAAAATGGAATAAATGATGGATTAATAGTGTATAATTGGAGCCGAGCAGGCACTTTTCTGCAGTGCACTTGGTTTGGGGCGTAAACTTGCCTCATAGCTACACTTTATGAGGACTCACCTCCTCACATAATCCAGTTAAAATCTCAACCAACTGCACAAAGGCAGTACCCAATTAAGCAAGAAGCTAAAAAACAGGTCAGGGAGATCTTAGATCAACTTGAATACCAGGGGGTGATTGAAACATGCACCTCACAAATGAACAATCCTTTGTTTCCTGTCTGCAAACCAGATGATTCATATCGTCTAGTTTTGGACTACAGACACCTTAACTCATGTTGCAAAACTTTTGCAGTACAAAACTCACACAGTGCAGCACTAATGAATAGCATAGTGCGCAAAAAATACAAAACAACATTAGACATCTCTAATGGATTCTTTTGTCAAAATATAGCACCTGAAAGCAGATATTTGACCGCTTTCTCAATAAATGGATCGCAGAAAAAATTTCTGTCGTTTACCACAGGGGTTCAAGAACAGCCAAGGATTATTCTCAGCGAGAGTAACAGAGTTACTACAAATATATGATGATGAGGCATTATCTTATGTCGATGACATCTATCTAACAGATGATGACTTGGATACTCACTTGAAAAGAGTGAACACCATAATACTTGGGTTCGCAGCAGAGGGTTACAAATTCAACTTCAAGAAGTCAAGAATTACCCATCTGACTGTCCTGTTTTTAGGATAGGAATTATCAAGTGAAGGCAAAAGCCTGGCAGACAATTTCCTAGAGAAATGTGCCGTAATCCAAGCACCAAGAACGCTGAAAAACTTACAATCAATTCTAGGTTTCCTGAATTTCGGTAGAACATACATTCTAAATTATGCAGAGAGAGTTAAACCTCTCTATGACCTAATAAGACCAGATTTTAAAACAATCAATTGGACTCAAAAACACACAGAAATTTTGAGATCATTGCAAACAGACATGTTAACTAAAACAAAATTGCAAACACGCGATAACACACGCAACCTTGTAATCCGAGTCATCCCTGGAAGATGCGGATTCACATACCTGACCTCTAATGAGGGAGAAACGGTACCAATAGCTTACAAATCACATTTGTACACAGAAGCTGAAAAAACATTCAGCATTAAGGAAAACATTGTTCATGCGGTCCAAACAGCTGTAGCAAGAGAAAGAGACCAAGCTGACGGCAGACGGATTACAGTCAGGACAGCAGAATCAGCCTTTGAGGCATTAACAAGCCCATGTAATTTACCTACTATGGCATTAAATCCAAAATGGATACAATGGGAAAATTCTCTTGCTACAGACAGAGTGAAATACTATTTTGACCCGGAAATGAAAAAATTAAAAAATCTAGAATATGAAAGAGAATACCCTCTGCCAATCGACATTCTGCCCATACGACAGTACGCCTGTGTAATATATACAGAGGGACATGCACAACCCTCGGTTTGGGGAAAACAAGCCTATAACGCCACATGCGAAATTGTTAAATACGTGTGGCGCGGAGATAAATTGAGACCTCTGGTAACTAAAACACATTCAGTGGAAAATAATTCAGAACAACAAACTGAAATAATAGCGTTAAAAATGGCGCTAGATAATGCCGATCGCGAATTCCCGACACTAATAGTGTGCAAATCATATTACTGCGTCAAATCATACAATAAAGATTTGCAGAAATGGGTTGAAAACGGTTACAAAGATGACACAGGTGCCACAATAAAGCAAAAATCGCTTTGGGAACAAGTAGTTCTTTTGCAGAAAGAACTACCAAAGACTCACGTGATACATTCATTGAGTCATGAACGTGATGGCGTTCACGTTCCAGGGAATTTATTGGCTGTGACAGCCACAGCGGAAGCAACAAAGTCGGCTTCCGTAGCTACAAAAAAGCGTTCAGGAAAATACATTGATGGGGAAACAATGCTGGCGGTGAAAACGTCATCAAAAGGCGACTGCTCAGCGCTACCCATCACCTATCCACTCAATTATACATACATAATCGATGCAACTCCGTTCCTTTTGCTCAAATCCCTGGAGTGGGGGATAGAGTAATTCCAAACACGAACAGGAGAATATTGTTAATAGCAGACGCACATATGGGTGAGGGTCTTAGACACCTTAAGCTAAAGGATTCTCTGGAAGAACTGCAATCCACATACTGGTGGCCAGGGATGAGCCTGTAACATCACATATTTGCAAAAAACTGTCCAAACTGCAACAGAGATCGCAGTGGCGACCGAGACGGTGTTTTGCCATGGCGTTTCGCTCAAGATGGGATTAAACAATAAATATATAAAACCCAGTATGATTAATGCGTCAAATTAACATATAGAGACTATCATCACTTAAAATGTAGACCCCAGCTCTCGGCTGACGTCTGAACTGTTATAAAAAGATTTGCGAGTCTATAATGGCATATACGCAATTGGCATGCTACATTCTGACCATTGCCCTGCTTTTAGCTCTCGAGCTTATGGGGGGGGCATGGCCAGCATGGGCATTGCATTGCGGGACTCTTATCACTTCCTTCCTGAGGGAAACGGGATGGTGTAAAGAAAAAACCAAGGCATAGAGCAATCTATAACGGCAAAGGTATTAGGTTCGGGAGCTGGGTGGGTCAAACATTTAATAAGTGTCCAACGTAGTCTTAATAATCTGCCAAGAAATTCTCTGAGAGGTTTCAGTCCGTACGAATTATTGTTTGGGACTAGAATGTTAATCCAGGACCTCGATAGTCAAACTTCAGTGGTTAAAGAGAAATGCTTTGATATATCAAAGATCGTTTGGCTATTTTACAGGACTTAAATGAAAGAAGAAAAGACCTGAGCAACATAAAATTTAAACAACAGCCAACAACCACTGAAGAGAAACCACTTGTCCCAGCAAGGCCTGTCTGGATTCCAAAAATCGGGGATCTGGTCAGAGAGAAAATAACGGTGAAGAAGGAATTTGGGCCTTCTTACAGAAAGGCAGTACCTGTCTTAGGTATCAACGGAACAAGATCAGTTGTACTACCGCCCCTTGCTGGTAAAAAGGAGAACCGAGTTGTATCCATCGACCTGGTTAAACCACAATCATGTGGCCGATAATAAGTAGTAGGCCGAGTGGACTCCCAAGAAATAGCAGAACACCAAAGTTTGCTACAAACACAGAGGTTCAAACTGAGAGACTAATCACATTTGATAAACCTACAGTGAATCAACAAGGACTATGCAACAAAGCCATGGAACTTAAACCTCTTGAAACCCAAATCCAAATCTTACATCAAGAAACACCAGTCTACAATGATGTAACCACTGACTATGCTAATGCAACAAAGAAAATTCCAAAAACAAAAAGAAATCCAGAAGCAATTGAAACAATTGACAGAACTGCATCAGGCTATTTCATCAACTTCGATGACTTTTCTGAGGATCCGAGCGAGCCTGAGGAACAGCCGACAACATCAAAGACTTTTAAAGACAAAGCAAAAGAACTCTTTCATCAACTACAAGAAACCTATCGGATTTCTCCATGGATTGAATTTTGGGTGGCACAAGGTGTATTTGTCCTCATACTTTGGCTCATCCTGGTACTATACTTGGGACATTTCATTGAGGGAAAATATGTTACAATGGACACAGCAAGTCAGAAAATCAACTTGGTCCTGAAACCACACAAGTCTTCACACATCGAGAAAAGAGAACTTTCTTCAGTAAACTTCACAGCCAATCCTATACCCGGTGGGGTAGCATGGGACAAAACTGATTACGAAATCTATGGCCCGGTCGAGCTCTTGAAGTATCCTCATCAATTCAAGATTTCATTAAGTGACTTTGTAAAATCAAGCACATTCGCTGATGATTGGGACTTTGAAAGTATTAATGATATGATGTCAGATCTAGTGATGTCAGCTAAATTTACAGAACATGATTATTTACAGGGTTCATCTAATTATGACCAGATGTACTGTTACAACCACTATGGTAACCATTATCTGCATAAATCTGCTCAACCTAGAAATGTTTTTAATTATAACCAATGGGAACATTGTGCAACTCCACCAAAAGGCAGTTCGAAAACATTTTATGAAAAATTTCCATATTTCTCAGGGTTTAACACAAGTAATGCAGAAACGTTTTTATTTCAAACTGTTAAATAAGACAGGAATGAAAACCATGCTTACAAATACAAAATTAATCTATTCAGAGACATTTTTTGACAAAATGAATACATTCGGTTTTGCTTTCTGGAACAATAACATTGAAACGAAAACAATCTGGGGTACAAGAGATTGGCAGGTCAAAGGTATAGAATCATTGTTTAGAGCCTGCATGATCCCAGAACAAATTATATTCTTGAATGACACAATTCAACAGACAACCTGTTTTGGCCTAGCCAAAATTAAAGACTTAAACAAACCGTCTATTCCAAAACCAACACCTGACAGTAATAACACTACAGATGATGAGATAGACGTATCCCATATTCTAAACCAAAACAGAACACATCCTGATTGGAAAAAATGGTTGATCTGGCCCACAGACACGAATAACTGTCAAGATAGATTCCTGAACAAAAAACAGGGGTTCACAATAACCAGGCCAGACCCTAGATACTCCCAGAGACAACATCCAGGGATTGTAACTACATACAGTGTAGGGAAACTCTGCCTCGAATGGCTATGAACATCCACACTGGCAGAAATTAAGCAACACTTAACTTTACTTAAAGAAGGTGCTGACTTGCGTGATTTCATTATGGGGCCACGCAAACAGCGTCAAAAACGTTTCATAGCGGCCTCTATATATGCAGCCTACAACGAAGCTTGGAAAGTAACTCAAATTGAAACAGCATAGAAAATACGGGAAATTGACCGTGTTAATTTGGAAAAATCACTTTCTGTTGTGGACAATGGGTTAATGACTCTGTCTTCCAGAATATATTCACTGGACAGTATTGTATCATCTGCAATCGATATAATAGAGCAAGACTTACTGATGTTACAACACGGTCAGTCCCAATTGCGTTCTATTGTACAGCTTGGCTGGACGTTACAAAATCTGCGTTCAGGCTACGTGCCTTGGCGTTTAATCAACACAACGTCATTATTCGGTATCTTTAACCTTACTGATACACAAATCAGCTTGGCACAAAAGGGAGCAGAGTATACAATTCTGAGCATTGAAAAACTTGTCATTGAATGGATAATACATGGAATCATAACTATTCCGATAACGACTTTCCAATTTCGATACTGCCAGAAATATATACAGGCAGGCCAGTATGAAAGGTTGGGTAAAGGATACATTAAGTCAACATGGAACCTACCTTATACACACACATGTTATAGTGAAAAAGGACAGAGTGTATTTCTTAGTGGTAACAATTGTGAAAAATCACTAAGTGGTATACTTCTGTGTCAGGGTATAAGTTTACATGGGGCCTGTGAGGGGACTTCAAATAACCTTTCATGTCACCAGCTCGGCACACCTGCAACAAAAATAGAACCATTCTTTAGAACCCTTTCTAACGGGAGTTACATTCTAATTGTAGATCACAGATGTTGTGGTTTACTGCCAGGAAAACCTTATCTAGTAAGCGTGAGCTCCATGGTCACTTGCTGTGAGCGAGTATTGTTTCCGAATGACACTCCAGACAGGGAGGGAAAAATTTGGCCCAGTTTGAAAATCTCTTCTATTCGAATTGATACTTTAAGCAGAATGAAGACTGTGCTCCTACAGACGCCAGTTCACTTGACGTCATCAAAAGAAACATATGATCTCCAAGTTGCAAGGACAACGGGAGAGATACATGCATTGTTATCAACAAATTGCCCCCTACACTTCGCAGAAATACTAAGCGAAATCTTAAATATTTCTGATACAAACGGTATCGCGAGTGTATTTAAGTCCGTTTTTTCGGGACTGTTGACTCCATTCAAAGCAGTCCTGGGAATATTTCCCGATTTCGTCCATTCTGTCTTTGGCGGACTTCCACTCCTGTTGGGACTCGTAGCAGGCATCTTATTTTTGCTACTCCTGCTTCGTTATGGCAAGCCATGTCACAGACAAGACTCCAGCAAGAATGGAAGAAACGATCCTAGCTATACGCTATCGGGCCCGCATAACTAACGTCCTTGGATTAGCCCGGCTAAGAGATCTGAATATGACCTGCTTTCTTTCGTTCAGACCCATATGGCAGAATTGTGTCTTACCTGTATTGAGATGCATGCTATGCGGCGAGGAATGCGTGTTGGACACATGTCTTACACTACAATCTGAAGTACCATTGGATGCAGATACTTTGTTGGGTCCAGTAAAGGCTCATGCATTGTGCTGTCCCCAGCGGCTACCTATCCTGATGACGGCATTCGTGGAGACTTCACCACTACGATTGAAGGGTAGTGAAGTACAGGATGAAAGCAGCATCAACCAGGTACGGCCTTCTGTAAGCAATACTGATCAAAACATCACTGAAAGCGAACATGCGCACGACTGCATGGTAGCAACATTTTCCAACTTGGTCGAACTTTCACCTGAGGCAGTAAACTGTTTTTTTGAAAATCTGTCTGAAATGATGTTTTCACCAGAACAGAGAGAGTGACTGTAAGCAAACGTGCACACAGCGTTCCCTGAACTCTGAATTTGGCCTTCGGTTTTCAAAACAAAGCTACTGACAATTTTTTCCTTCTTCCACTGGAAACGAAAACCTTTTTCCCAAATCAAAAATATTTACTTTTTGGCACTTATTTCTGCTTAAAATAGAACTATTCCTAGAGAAGAGAGCTTCTATTTTAGGAACTCTAGAGACAATACATTACCTCAGCCTCTAGCGTATTTACAAGTAATTGTGTTTATATGTGATGGAGTGGTCTCGCACTTTTTTCTTCTGTATCAAGAGCCATTTCATGTGTTATTTTCGCAAATCATTCATGCTGAGATAAATTGTGCATCCCTTTTTTTTGAATGATTACACTGCTTGAATGCATACAGTACCTATACTCATTTTCGTGTATTTCGAATATGCCTATTTTCAAATGCAAAAAATTTATTTTGGGGTGGTTCGGTATACACATGCACTATTAGTTATGTTTACTATGATTAGGTTAGTAAATATGGACATGAATTCGTGGAGTGGGTGTAGTGTGTTTATCTAGGGACCTGTATCGATACTCCAATTTCTGACCCGTGTCCGGTTATAAATCACTAATATCCTTACAACGGCACAGAAACCAGTTTCATAAATTAGTCATAGCGCATGCTGTCACATTAGGCAAGCACTATTCCTCCAGCCCCCTAGAAAGCACACCGAGTTCTCTAAACAAACCAAGCATCCAGCAAACCTGGGAAATCCCCGCTGCTATTGTTTTGATTTCGTTCGAGAACTCCTGTAAAGAATGTAAGAACGACCTGTTCTTAATTGACGTCTTATGTCCATCCTTAGGTCAAACCCGGCACCTCTCAGGTATAAATATACCGACACTGCCCTCAGTAAAGACACGGTGGTGATGAGCTTGGAGCAGCGACTACTTGCCGGAGAGCCCAGCTGATGCGAGAGCCCACGGACGCTGCCCCTCCCCTTTTGACGCGCTGAGGAAAAACGCTGCCTTTCCTCTTGCCGAGGAATCCAGCCTCCAGCGTTTCCAGCTTGCACTCGCGGGTAACTGGGATACCGAGTCCTGAGAAAGAGATACCAGCCCTCCTGCCTTCTAAATCCCAGGTACTGAACTGACTAACCCCTTACAGAGAATTCTTGAGTCAGACTCTTGGCAAAACAAACTTAACTTAAACTGCTACTTACTTACTCCCTCCCATGTATTAGGCTTAGGTCAGGTACACCGGGGTAGGCGTAGTTAGAAGCACCAGTTGAGTACGATTAGTCAATGTATATATGTATGTATATCTTTTATCCATTTTAAAGTAACATATGGCTAAGAAACCATATCAATGCTTTTACAGTATTATTTTATAATCCTGCTTTTACTGTATGCATTTTACTTAACCATCAGTATTACAATTGTAGCAATTCGTTTCTCTTGTATGAGAAAAGAGACTGATCAATAAATAACACCTTTTATTGAAAATGCCCGTCTCTCCTTTTCTCTGCAATCTGGTGAAACTAAGTATGCACGTATTGACTGAGTAAAATAGCTGTCTTTTGTTTTCACACGACTCTAGAGATATACTCTTGATCAGGGAGAGCAAAGTTGTCATGTTCTATGGTTGTCAGAAACTAAATCCCTTCTTGTCTATCCAGGGAGGTTAAACTCCTCCTCGTCTATTCGAGAAAGTTTCTAGTGAACTCTGAGCTAGCTGGCACACAAAACTTAAGTCTAATATCGTCAGTAAAAGACCTAGTTAACCTCAGTCCTACGTCTACACTACTGAATATATTATTCCAATGCGCAGAACCTATTGGGAATATAGGAACTACACTACACTCTGTTTACAGGAAGCTCCCGTCTTCTTTCAGAGTGCAGGGCAGAGACATCAGACGCTCCGCAGGTGGTGGAGCCAGCATTGTGGTGGTGGAGCACAACCCTACTCAGAGTCGAGGACTACTCCGCCCACCCATCCTGGTGTAAGCACCCTATTCACCACCTGGGGGTTCCAACTGTCCCCGGGAATCTCCCAGCCCTGTCACTCACACAAACCCAGACAACAGATACACATCCTGGCAGAGGCGGGCTAAATAGTTAGTGTGGCAAAGGCTAACTTTCTAAAAGTAGCATTTGCAAACACAGGATATTAAAATAAACCTTACTAAAGGAAGTATTTTATTATTCTGAGTTCAGGCATACTAAACTTGACGTGCTACCGTGTTCCCTGAGCCTGCCGGGACTATAGCGTGTAATAGTTCCGACAGCTCATCTTGGCCTAAGAGAACCGGGAGCCCTTCCATAGTGAAGAACGAAAAGGGCGGTAATTCACTATGAGGACATGCCACACTCTAGGCTTGTCCTACCTTACGCTTCAATGCACCCTGCCCGTAGGCCTACCATAGGGGTGACTGAGATGGAGGTTAGGGAAGGTTCGGGGACTGGCAAGTGTGGGCACTTGCGCAGTCAGCGTGACAGTGCGGGACTGTATGCGGGGTCTGCAATGGCGGATCCGAGTCATATCTTACGAGGCCGCTTCTGTGGGTGGCGCAACCAGCGCTGCAGGCCCACCAGCAGCATTTGTATCTACAAGCCCCGGCACTCCTCGTGCACTTTACTGGGGACTGACAGTAAACCAAACAAGCCAATCGTGGAAATCAATTACACATATACTTTACATTGGGAGCACTTGCACTGCGGCACGGATTGGCCGTGGCGCAGTGCCCTGAGCATCGAACACCAGCAAAACATCTGAGGCACATCAGCAAAAAAGTGGAAGGGAGACTCACGACAAGGTGCCAGGTCTAACAGACTGGGACAAGGGGGTGAGCAGGCACAATATCACATCCCAGGAGCGTTTGCTCCATTGCATTATGGTATATGTAGTCCATAATTTGTGCTCATCTCAAGAGTTGAATGTTGTGCTATGGTAAATTTGGGGGGAAGCAGTGCTGTGTATCCCAGACATACAGGGCCTGATTCACCAAAATCATCACTCACATTGGGGGCCTCTTAGTTGTGGGGGGAGTCAAATCTGTTGGGGGCAAATACTCCACAATGCAATTGTTGGGCCCCTTTCTGATTCAGGTACCCATACTCTAAAGATCCTGGGACACATTCGGATTTACATCAGAAGAAACCAGCAGGATTTATTCTTTGATTCAGGAAGTGGACCCTTCCTCAACCAGCAATTTTTCCACGCCAAGCATGCTAAGGCAACTACTATATACATCTAAACGTGTCATCAACCAACGTCTACACCCAGGTATCATAAAGACCAACGGATCCCAAGAGGACTACGAATAGCGTTGAAACCCACACTCTTCAGGAACAACCCGAAATTTACAGATCGATGGTACGCCATTCTCAACCGCTGTTCCTTTGACTTTATTCTTTTAATCGTCGAAAAGCTCTCAAAAGTTATTGAAGACTTGGAGAAAAAGATAACACAAATACATCACAATCTGGACAAAAACATGTCAAAGGATGAATTAGAAAAAGCTTTGACTGACATCAACACCCAATTTTATAAATATACAAAAGAAATAAATGACAGGAAAATACGGAAGTACAAACGAGACACCATGGATTACAAGCTGGGTGAAGTTTACAGCTGGGCGGAAGTATACGCCCAACGAAGACAACAAAGACCATTTAACAACCCGTCTTCGGATGAAGGTAGCTCAACATTAGACGGATCATCAACACAGAGAAGCGGACCCAATATGGGTAGACCCCAAAGGAACACTCCACCGTTCAGGACAACTGAAATTCTGAAGCAAACTGACGCGACCGCCACAGGGGGTCCTTTTTTAGAGAAAGGCCCGGCCGTAATCGTCGAACCCGGAGGACCAGAAGCCACAAGAGAGTCCACAATACCCATAGCGCAATCAACAAGGAGCAAAAGAACTTAGTGATCAACATTTCCAAAGAAGTCGTGTCCAACGCCCAAATGGCATTTCTACAGCGAGGGACATCATTTGTCCCCGCTTATCATTCAAATGAACTTGAGATCGAAGTTAGTTTATATAAATTCATGCGCAATTTGATACTGCGACACTTCTTTACCAACATTGCTCCACCAACCTCCTCAAGGTCTGAGGACACATGTAAGGATTTAAAAAGCAAAAGCACATTTATGGCACCCATCAGTCATAAAATTCTAGACTCCTACGAATCAATCACTTCGAATGACATCAAGGAGCATTTTAAAAAAACCTGAACCAAAGAGAAGCAATTTACATTTCAAAGAACAAAGAGCAATTACCCAGATCGTTAACAACAAGCACATTAAATGTTGTAAGGAGGACAAGGGAGGAGCACTAGTTATTATGGATCTTGAATTTTACCAAGAGAGTGTTACAGATCATGTCCAGAACCCGGATCTCTATATGAAACTGACACAGGGCCCCACAGGGGCTTTTGCAAAAATATTGATAACCATTTTGGATAAAGCTCACATGATGGGAACCATTACAGAGAAAGACAAGAAGTACCTCACACAAGCAAACCCAAGTGCCCAAGCCTGCATATGCTTCCGAAGATACAGAAAAATCTCCACAAACCGCCATTTCGTCCAATAGTGTCCACAAAAAATTCGATCCACGAACCAACAGGCAAATACATAGACCTTCATCTCCAACCGATTGTGAAGAGTATGACCACGTATCTATGTGATACTACTGATTTTTTGAATAAACTTCAACAAATTGCACTGGATCCCGACGTCACCAACTCCTTAAGCACAATAGATGTCTGTGCTTTGTATACGCCTATTCCCCACAATCGAGGGATTGAAACAATCGAGTTGTTTTTAATACACCATCCCATCAAAGAAGAATTAAAAATACTACTACTTGAATTACCACATTATACATTATACCACAGTTATTTCACATGGAATGGAGAGTATTTCATGCAACTCGTTGGCACATCAATGGGAAATTGTGCAGCCCCCAGCTATGCAAATCTATTCATGCATCGTCTAGAACTCGATCACATTCTAAACAACCCAAGATGGCAAGACAAGATACAGAATTTTTGGCAGTACATAGATGACATTTTTCTCATCTGGTCAGGCCCACCGGAAGAAATCACTGAATTCATCACCTACATCAACAACATTGACGACCATATCAAATTCACACACTCAGTTAGTACTCTGAGTCTACCATTCCTTGACGTCACTGTCATGATGAAGGACCACAAGATTGAGACAGAACTACACATCAAATCCACGGACAGGAATAACGCATTGCACTTTGACAGTTGTCATCCTTTTCCCTTAAAAAACACTTACCATACTCGCAACTGCTCAGAATAAAAAGAATCTGTTCAGAACCTGAAACATATTCCAACACTGAATGCAATATGCTGAAAAATTCAAGGATAGGAAATACCCAGATTCAGTTCTGCAAACAGCAAAGGAACAGATAGATGCCAATAACTGTAAGGACCTACTATCCACCAATAGAAATCAACAGCTGAATCAAAGATCGTTTTTTGTGTCAAAATTTTCCACCAGGAGCGTAGAAATCAAAAAGATCATCTTGAAGAACTGGCAGATGATACAACACGAACCGGACTTTAATGGGATTTTCAATCATTTGCCACTTTTCGCATACCAGCGGTCTCGGAACATCAAAGACTTGTTGGAAGCTACACCTAAAAGATCTGGGACAACATTTACAGGCAAGAAAACATGTTTAAACTGTAGTCACTGTCACAACGTTATCTACGGGAACTCATTCAACCATCCGGCATCAGGAAAAACAATCAAATTGTTCACGAATGCCACATGCGATTCGATGAACTTGGTGTATCTGCTGAAATGTCTGTGCGGCCTTCCGTACGTAGGCAAAATTGAGAGAAAGATAAAAATTAGCTTAACAGAACACAAAAGTACAATCAGAAACAAAGTTTTGAAGTCACCGCTTGCTGCACACTTTATCTCCCACCAACACAACATAAGTCAACTGAGATTCCTCGTTCTGGAGGTTGTCCCTGTCAGACAGGGTGTTGATAACAGAAAGAGACTCCTACAACGCGAAATAATTTGGATCAAGAGACTTGACGCGTGTCAGCCAAAAGGCCTTAACGACAGGATGGAATATTGTTGTTTCCTTTGACATGCTGAACAATTCGCTTATCAGATTTTTCATTGAGCTCTTTACCCACTGAATTTTTGTCTGTGTGACCATTATGATCGCTGGTGTCATCAAAATGTATTTTTGTTTAAAATGCATGTTGTTTAATTTAGCATTTTTTAGAATGTATTCTCTTTATGTTACTTACTCTTCATTTACACATGTATACCTGTCTTCTCCCTTCACTCACGAACTAATAACCAATGATCCAACTCTTTGTTGCCAAAGACTTGATATGCACCATTGCTAATACTGACTAATTCCCCCTGCTTTCACCTTTTTTTAAATCTCAACTTTTTACCTTTTTCACGTTCAACACACGCCTTTTTTCACACCGAACTTTATTAACATTTGGGGTAGTATGACCCGTTTTAAGATGGCCGACACCCTCGGATACTTACGAGTCCTTCTACGCTGTTCACAACATAGACGTCACCAATATCTAAAACGTCTTCGCGTTCGGTCACATCCACACGAGAGAGAATATCGGAGCACAATCACGGAAACGGGAGACACGCGATTCCAATCTTTTTGCGGTAAGATGAAATACCCGCTTTTCTGCATGTTACTTGCCGATTAGGCACGTAAACAGGTTTTAAGATTCCCGTAACACATCATGCACTCTAGCCACTTTTTTTCCTCCGCATCATGAATTGTACACTTCTGTTTACTCGTGAGATCCCATAAACCAGCAGTACCTGGGAGGCACCTTACCGATCTTTCTGAGCACCGTTAACCTCACCGGTTTAACTTTCAATTTACCATCTCATCTGTATCACTTTACACGCTTTTGAAGAGCACTGGTCAACACATTTGCACAATCACGGTATTTTTTAAACATGAGTTTGAGGCAGAGTACCCACTCCTGAGCGCTTTACTTTTCATTTTCAGATTGCACACCAGTCCCCTGATGAAGGGCACAAGTCCCGAAATGCATAGGGACGTATCTTTTGCAACCGGATATCTCGCTAAATGAAAAAGCGACATTATACTATAAGTTATTCTTGGATGAAATGAATCTTTTGAATGATTACTGAGCATCAGGAATTCTTGAACAACAAAGAATGCATTGCTTAAAGATTTAAGTATCTACAACTTTTTGTGTTGTACATCAAAACGGAACACCAGCAAACGCAACTTGAGACACGATCTCCCAAAGGAGTGCCACCAAGGGCACAGTGTTGTTTGTTCGACACTGCATCTTTGTTTTGTCTAAATACGTTCCCTTCAAGGTCAGAGGGAGCCTACCCAGTGGCACCCAGAAGAATAAAGTTCACAGTACAAACAGACTAAACTATATTTCATCGGCCGCCATTTACGCAGGGAGTGCCGCACACCGCGCTTCATTCTCAGGTCTACAACATGCAAATACACATAATCCTCTGAGTCAATGGATTCCTTAGGGACATCAACAACAATGATTGCTGACATCTGCACATGACCTGATGCATGGCCAATCTTTTGACTGCTGTCAACAGCTGTGGTTTACATACTTTTAGTGTGGCTTGCAAAGTAGTCTCAGGATGGGATTCTTAGACTGAGACGTAATTATTCAACTTTCATCATTGACAACAGACTGCAAACCACATTTTTTCCATAACACAACAGGTTGCTCAGGTAAAAAAACTGTCAACCAGCTGATCACAGACTTGCATACCATGACCTCTGTTATCTGCAATGGTCCGGTTGCCCAGATTCAGAGCTAGCTGAGGTACAAGAGGTATATGTAAGCCACAACTTAAAGCTATGTTGTGCAATACACATCAGGCTAATATGATCTTGCACTCTACTTCAGGGGAGTACATCCGCACACCCCCTGTACAAAAAAGACATCTGAATAGCGACTTCAGAAGACTAAATGTGCACTCTATGATGGTTCAAGTTTATATATGTGCCCTATTGTACCAACAATGAGGTACAGTGATTGCACATCTGTACGGTGTGAGGAGTTGAGTGGAGAGTACATACCCTGCATCACATGAGGAGGGAAGATAGGGCAATAGGTTACATTTCCCTCTTAAATTTGTACAAAACATGAACTATACTTTGGTACATGCGGTGTCTGTTGCGGCTGTGTGTGTGGCATAATGATTCTTAGTGTACAATGGTTCTTAGTGTGAGATGGCATTCATACAGTTCATTTATACATATCCCACAAGTTTTGTGTTTGGTACTAACCCAGTAGCCACATGTTTCCAAATTCTCCTGAAGCCATCTGCCGGGCAAGAGGTGACATGCGGAAAACAAAACTGTCATGGGTACTGCCAGAAACACTGCATGCACATCACTGAATCTACCACTGGCATCACATAGAACTTGCACATTGATGGAATGCCATCAGTGTCTGTTGTAGAAGATATGTGCAATGCGGTGGGGTGGCTGCAGAGCCACATGGGTACAATCAATTACACCCAGCACACGTGGGAAGCGGGAAAGGAGAAGGAATCCCTAGCTGTCCTTTGTCTCCTGTCCAGTGTATGGGATATTCGTATGTGGAGGTGTGCTCTTGTATTAATGCAGCTCAGTACCTGATGCGAGCACCATGACTAGCTTGCCTAAGAGCACCACAAGGTCACTGGAGACCCTTTGGAATGACCCAGTAGCAAAGAAATGGAGAGCAGAAAGTATCTTGAGATAAGCTGGGATGGCATGCGAGCAACAGTTCACAGAGTCGGGTTCCTGCTACCACTTACATACCATCTCCAAGATGACATCTGGAGGAAAATGGTATTTGGCCCTGAAATCTTGGCTGGACATCCCAAATAGGTTAATCCGTTGTCTGAATATCCTCTCTACTCTCCTCCTCCTCTTCCTTAAGGCATCTTGCCACATGGCAAGGGGCAGAGCAACAAACACAGTCAGCTACATGTTGGAAGATTTGCGTATGTCAGCTCTGATTTTATATGTGCTGCAGGGCTGGGATTGGCTGTTGAGCTGCAGTGTTTCAGCTTGATTTGATTTGATTTGTGCATTTATAGAGCGCAAACTCGCGCTAGGCAGAGGCAAGAATGAGATGAAACTGTGGGGACTCTATATCAGGGATAGGCAGAGTTCGTCTGGAGCTACAAAGATCCAGGTTTTCAATGCCTTCCTGAAATGTGTCTCGGTTTTT
This sequence comes from Lissotriton helveticus, assembly GCF_964261635.1. NCBI lineage: Eukaryota > Metazoa > Chordata > Amphibia > Caudata > Salamandridae > Lissotriton > Lissotriton helveticus. Next base: position 869,139,219 of record NC_136067.1, on the reverse strand, counting down.
AACATCCTCAAGTGTGTTGGCAAAAGGTTCCAGGCTTTAGTTCCTAATGTAACTACTGTTTTACCACCCTTTGTTTTGTACTTGAAGTTCGGAGGTTTGAGGATGTTTGCTGATGATGATCTCAAAGTTCTGGATTTTGTGTATGGGCTGAATCTGGTTGAGAGATACGTTGAGCCTAGGTGTTGTGCAGCTCTGAAAGTGATTCAGAGAATCTTAAATAGGATTCTCTTATGCAGTGGGAGCCAGTGGAGAGTTTTAAGTGCTGTGGATGCTGAGGACCTTCGTGGTAGTTTAAGTACTAGACGGGCCACAGCATCCTGTACAACCTGTAGTCTTTTCAGTGTTTGTTTGTTGGCTCCTGCAAGGAGGCTGTTGCAGTAATCCAGACGTGATAGGATCAGAGCCACCGCTACTGTTTTCCTGGCCATTAATGGAATGAAGTCAAAGAATTTTCTCAATGACTTGATGAGGTTGAAGCAGGTCCCAGCCGCATCAGTGTGTGTGGTCTAAAGTAGAGGTCAGTGTTGAATTGTACTCCTAGGTTCTTTGCCACTTTAACAGTGGTGGGTGGTGGCATCGTACCCTCAGGCCACCAAACATTCGGCTGGAAGGGATTGTCTTTTCCCATTAGTAGAATCTCTGTTTTGTTGGTGTTAAACCTGAGGTGGTGTTCCTCATCCACTAAATGACCATGGCTAGGCAGAGTTTAAAATTGAGTTCAGCATCAGTAGAATCTTTGTTCAGGAATAGGATTAGTTGTGTGTCATCTGTGTAGGATGCTGGATCATGGTGGGGAATCATAAGCACTTGCACAGGTGTTTAGCTTTGGAGACAATGTAATCCTGCCCAAGCTCGGCGATTCCGGCCCAGATGTATAGATTCCGGCCCGAGTGTGGAGATTCTGACCCGGGTACTGAGATTCCGGCTCGGGTGCAGAATTTCCAGCCTGGGTGCGGAAATTCCACCCGAGTTCGGAAATTCTGGCCCGAGTACGGACGTAAAGATACGAGTCAGATATGAATTTTGTAAATACCAAAAGATGTAAGTGACTTCTGTGAATACCAAAAGTCATAAAGTTAGACTTTTGACTCAGATTACCTTTGTGAAGCTGCCCCAATGTGTAGAAATGAGAAATGGAGCAATGCAAGTGCAAGATGAGAGAAGAGAAATGATGGATGATGATGGAATTAATTTTAATGTTGAAAAGATGAAAATGAACAGTGCTGTGGGAGGATTTTGCACTGGAAGTGTCAGTATAGCCAGAATCCAAATAGATGTCAAGGAAAAGTTGTTCCTCAATTTCAGAAAAATAAGATGGTTGAAACTGTGCCAAATTCTGAGCAGGGTATGCAGAATCAGAGATAATTTTGTATGTAAATGTCTTTGGCACCAGTGATGCAGCAAAACATCAGAAAATATATGTTACATAGTGCAAGGTGCCAGTAGAATCCATTGGTTATGAATGATGATTTAATATGGAGACATTCACAATGATGGTGCCTGAGGGGGGAGGAGGATGGCAAACTTGGAGATGTCTTAGAGGCAGATCCACGTGACCCATATGTTGACAGAGAAGTCAATGTTCATCCATTTTAATTTTTGATTGATACAGGGGCTACCTGTTCTACAGTTCCTTCTTTAGAATAAGTAAACCTACTCCTCTATGGAAGAGAAGCCCAAGTTGTAGGGGTTAGTAATAAGCACATTGTTAATCAGGTTATAGCAGATGTCCCAGTTAAAATTGTTCAAATAGAAAACAAACATCAGTTATTTCTGTGTGATTCAATTCCTGTGCATCTGGTGGGTCATGACTTGCTTTGCAAAATTAATTGTGTGATTTATTGTTTTTTAATTGATACACGAGATGAAGATTCAGTGTCCCAAAAAATTTCACATAGCACTAGAGTTAATTTGTTTCTGGCTTTAAAAAAAGAGGAGCTTTCTCTGGATTTGAGACTTAGGGCCTCATTATGATGTCGATCGGATCGCAACCGACAGACCGTCAGTTACAGTCTGACCGTCATCTGGTGACACAGTCTGACTGCCACATTATGATGCACGGTGATCGGAGTCAGTGGGCAGAAGGACCAACTGACAATTCGGACGGGCTCAAGGAGCCTGTCCGATGATCAATCAGAACTTAATACCCTACAATAAGGCGGTGCAGAAAAGGCAATTAAGCCAGTGATTAAAAGGCTAATTGAACAGCAAATCCTCCATGAGGTACTTGGTAGTCCCCGCCTGTGATGGCGATAAAGAAACCAAATTAAAAATGGCACATTGCTCAGTACCTGAGAAAGAATAATAAAACTGACTTCCCATGTTGTCATGTTGTATTGAATCCAGCAGTGATTTATTTTCCAGATTCCTTCAGAGGCAGAATGATATACAGTCATTTGATTTATGTCAAGCAATCATTTCTGTTCCCCTTCATGTAGAGTGTCAATGCCTCTTTGTGTTCCAATTTTTGAATAAAGTTCTTGTGTGGTGTAGGATCCCACAAGGTTATAAAGAAAATCATTAAATCTTTAGTCAAATCCTGAGGAAAGATCTAGAATATGTGAGATTCACTTGTAACTCAATCTTAGTGTAGTATGTTGATGATATGTTAGTCACATCTAGGAAAATATAGGACTGACAACTTGATACAATTTCCTCATCAAATCAGTGGACATTAGGTCTCTCAAACTAAAATGCAGTACTGTAAAAAAGGAGATAATATATTTTGGATTCCAAATTGAAAAAAAGTGTGAGGAAAGTCTCAAAGGAACATACTTCTGAAATCCAGAAAATTAGCCTATCAGCCACCCTGATAACAGTTTTGATGTGTCTTGGAATTGTTAGCTATACTGGATTCTGACCTTTTCCTAGACTGCAAAGCCTTTAGTAAAGTTGACCCCCATTGACATACCAGATCCGGTACCATTTGACAACGAATGTGCTGAAGCATGCAAGGAGTTGAGAGAGAGTCTTCATCATGCCCTGACACTTGCAATGCCAAATTATAATCTAACCTCATTCCTGTTTTGTTATGAAATAGTTGGATGTGCTTTATCACCTCTTTCCCAAAGACATGGTGGGTTTTTGCAACTAGTGGCTTATCTATCGGCTGTACTGGATTCAGTAGCTGTAAGACTTCCAGATTGTTTGAAATCAGTTGCAGCTGTTTGTTTTGCCATTGACCAAAGTGATGAAGTAGACATGGGTAATACTATAATTGTGTATGTTCAGCATTCATGGAGATTCCGTTGACCGGATTGAGAACTCAGCACATGACAAACAGTAGGCTGGTTTGTTATGAGCAAGTTATTCTTGCAGCTGAGAATATTTCCATTAAGAGATGTAATTATTTTAATCCAGCAATACTGCTTCCTATTTCAGACAGTAGTTGTGAAATCTGGAAGATTTATGAAAATGATTAAACTGATGATAAACCAGAGCTTGGTTGTATTGAAGTTACAGAGTCACATTGAAACTGGATTCAAGCAAGCCTGGCTGAAGACGGCTGAAATGCGTGAAACCAGTCCCAGGAAGCTTGTTTCCGGTCCAGGGAAGGCATGGCTTGGCAGTTCGGGCTGGACTGTTCCCATAAGGCACAGGGTCAGACTGATTTGCATACGGCCATGTCTGAACTGGTGTGGCAGAGTGGGCTAAAGAACAGTGATGGATTAAACCCAGATCTGTTGAATAGGTGTGAGTGTTTGATTGGTTCAGATGCTCCGTCCATCACCACCCCCTTTTGTACAGCTTTGTTCACCATAAGCTGGCAGGGTATGCTCAAACGTGAGTCCCTTGCTCACTTTGCCACTAGATTCAAGCAAGCCTAGCTGAAGACGGCTGAAATGCCAGAAACCGGTCCTAGTTAGCTTGTTTCTGGTCCAGGGAAGGCATAGCTGGCAGTTCGGGCTGGACTGTTCCCATGAGGCACAGGGTCAGACTGATTTGCATATGGCCATGTCTGAACTGGGGTGGCAGAGTGGGGTAAAGAATGGTGATGGATTAAACCCAGATCTGTTGACTGGGTGTGAGTGTTTGATTGGTTCAGATGCTCCGTCCATCACCACCCCCTTTTGTACCGCAGTGGTTTTACAGCAGCGGCTAACAGCGGCCTTAACTGCAGACCCCACTGTGACAGTGCCTGCAGCAGATTCCTGCATGGTGTGGCATGTATGCCACACTGTGGAGGAATTGGCTGCAATTCTAGGGCGGCGCAACATGCAACCCCATGACCAGGTGCAGCCTTTAGTTGCCTCTCCGCCACCCTTTTAATGGTGGGCTCACCGCCATGAAAGGTGCGGTGGACAGGCAACTCATAATATGAATGGCGGTGCAGCAGCTGCACCACCAGCATATATAGCTGCCTCCCTTCTGCTGCGAAACCGCAGAGGGATTCTGGATCCCCAGCAGAGGCAGCAGTCTGGCTGCCACACTTTAAATACTGCAAGCGGACCCGCAGTGGTGGGGGTGGTTGGTCCACTAATGCAAGGGCAGCATTATAATAGGGCCCTAAGTATATTAATCAGCATAGGCAACCTGATAAAGACTGCAGGTGAAGAATGAAAAGCTGAAGAAGATATTCCACAGAAAAGAGCTTGGAAAAGAAAGCACTGTGAACCAGAAAAACTTGAGAGACAACGAGACTCTGAAAGCAGTGAAAGTGAATCACCTATGCCCAAAAGATCAGCAAGAAGGAAATTACAAAATAGAAAATATCCTTCACCTGAATTGGTATATCAGGGTACCGTATCAGACGAAGAAGAAGCAGAGCTGTAGAGTTACAATTCAGTGAAGCATTGCCAGTACAAATTTGAAACTTAATCTAAGATGGAGCAGCGACAGATAAAAGCTATCTTGAAAAAACAAAGAGGCTGTTCATGCAATGTGAAATAAAAAACAATATTGAACAAGATAAGAGATTTAAAGCCCAAAATAATAGAAATTAACTATGAAACAGTCAAAGAAGAAGAATATTTTGCAATGTTTGTTTTGAATATTATTTGAATGAAAAAACACAAAAAGAAGAAATTAATATTGTTTTAAAGAAAATGTTTATTATTTATGAATTATTGATCTTCATGATAATTTCTTGTCTCAATTAGAATATGGAGTACAGCAAATGTTGTACAATTGCAGGTTTAGTCAATATATTGATAATATTATTAGTTTGAGTTAGGCTGTTAATGTGTTTACTTTCTCCTGTGGGACATGCCTCGTAGAATGCTGAATTATCTACAGTTAGAAACATGTTAGAGCATAGCGAGCATTTAGACAGTGGGTTTCAGGATAATATCTATACTAGAATGATACAAGGATATCTAAGCTATATGAAGATGAAATAGTGTTTTGTGTGTAATTTTCTTCCTACTTCTGCTGGTGAAGACTAAACATGCATGCAACTTCCATTGTCTTATTCATTGTCTCTTAAGGTATATGTTACTGAATGTATTAATGATTAATTTCTTTCTCCTTATTTGACAGATTTCAGTGTGTCATTAGAAAATCTTCCCATAAAAGAAGATAACTAAGGTGTTAAATATGCTCAATTTTAAAGGATAATTAATCAAATTAAGCATGAAACTAAAACTACTAAATGAGAGTATGTGTGTGGTTTCAGTGAGGAATAAAATGGGTTTATCAGTTAATATAATGAGAGATGAGGGAAAGTTGTGATAGATTGGAGAGAAGGAAAAGTTATAATGGAACAAGTAAAGGAAGAGGAAGAATTTAGAAGGTTGAGTATACATCCTAGGTTAAGGATGGAGCAGGAGTAAAGAGGTGACTTTTGTATGGTACGTCCAAGGTCCTTAAGAAATGTAAAGGCTGCATTTATGGAGGAAAGTGTGAGTGACAGAAGTTATGAGATAAGTGGGAATTGTTTGTTAGGAGGAGAGCCAAGCTTGTGAGGGATTTATTATGGTTGTGGAAAGATTGCTAATTTCAGTTTGCTGCATAATTACTTTGGATCTTATGCTTCTTTGGAGTTTCCTAGACATTATCATGTGAATGCAATTGATGATGCAATGATTCTGAAAAGCATGAACCAGAGTTTTGTAAAGGTGATTTTAGATAAATTAGGTGCTATGATTCCTTCTATAATTACATTTAAGATTACATGTTAATCAGTTATAGTGAATAAACCTGCAATAGATACAGCTGGAGTCCTGAAGCAGGCAAATGCAGAAAATATGGCTATTTGGGCCATAGTTACACAGAATTGCTTAGCATTAGATATTCTCTTGGCAAAAGAAGGTGTAGTTTACAAGGTAATAAAGGCCAAGAGGTGTTGGTCATATATCCCAGCTTGTAATAGGGTATAACATCTTATATTACTAATATAACTAATTTTGTGTGTGCTCTTCAAACTGTTGAAAAGCCTAACTATTGGGAAGCTGTTGATTCCTGGTTTAGTGAGTTAGGGAAGGATTTATGAATGGATAAATAATCTGTGTGAGGGTACACTAAAACTGGTTCTAACACCTGTGATAATAATAATGGCTTGTGCAATTGTCATTTCTTTTGTTAGAATTTTATAAGTATATGATCACGAAATATAGAAACAGAGGTAATAACATTTTGATGAAAAGAAAAATGTCTCTGGAGCATGAAATAGAAATGATTGTCATTGGCGCCGGGAAACCCTTTTTGGGTAGCTGCGCGCCTTATAAACTTAACAAATAAAATAAATAAATATCTACTAGGAGTTGAATATGGCAGAGACAAATCACATAAAGAAATAAAATGACACTGATTAAATAATTTGCTGATTAATAAATATTTAATAATGAGTTTGTAATGGTTATAGAATAATGTGAGTGGGGAACAGTGGTAGTGTTTTCCTGGGTTTATATTTTTATTGATAAATAATAATAACAAATAATGATTTTTATATTGGATACAATACTCAAATTATGAGCTAACATGATTTCATTTGAAAGGAGCTTAATATGATATATAGAAGTGTGTTTATTAATGTATTGTAGCTGTGCCACTTTTATATGATAACGCCATCTTGGATTAAAGGGATTTGCTTTAATGTTGCTTTGTCATTCTCTCCTGTATTCACTCATCCCGTCTTGTCTCACTGCGCATCTTCTCTCCTCACAAGTTCTACAAAAAGAAGAAAAACAGAATTAATGTATTTCTACTGTTGTGTTTTGTATGGGCTTTCTAGTGCTCCTAACTGTTGCAGTGTCCAATGTTGTGGCTGTAGTTTTCATTGTGGGCCTAAACTTATTCATTTGTGTGAAACATCATTGTTTAAATGTTTCATATTAGGTTGACATCTCCGGATGGAGGAATCATGAAAGATGCTGGATGCTTTCTGAAAATGGGATAGTGGTTATATACTTAGACAGTGTTTTATTCTGATTTGCCTAACGAGTTGATATTTGCAATTATGCTACAATATTTCTACTGTTTGGCTAAATTGTTATGCAATAATTATGTAAAAGAACCACTTGATTTTGGGGGTGGGACTGAATTTCTATGATTTCCTACAATGAATGCTGCTCAATTATTTTTTTATTTTACTGCTCATCCAGAATTATAATATTTCTGATTTCTGACTACTCTGTATCACTTTATTTTTTTATTTTTTATAAAACCTTTAATTTTCATCTGATCGAGAAGTCAATTGTTGAGTGGTCCCAATTATTTATTTTGCTGCTCTTCTAAATTGAGGTTAGTAAGAGTGCCTTTGGTGCAAGATCAACCCGTGGGTACAACTAGCTGCCCGTATACAGTTGTCTTGACTGGTGTCCCAGCACCTATAAGTCATAAAGAGGAATCCATGACACAACTGATTAATAAGGTGGTGCATTGGATGTGCATGCACGCAGGGTTTATCATCAGAGAGCACCAACATATTTTGATGGCAAGGAGGGTGTCCTGGAATAGTTGAACCAGGAAAGCCTTACCAGGGGACTGCGTGATTGTTACGCTCAGACACCCTGATCTTGTGCGCAAGATTCTTTCCCAGAGTAGCGGGTTCTATCCAGCTGAAGCGGACTTGGAAATGAAACCGCTCCAGCTGTGTTTCTTTTAGAGACCACTGGTCAACTCCAGTCAACGATACTGTCATGTGGGTCAACAGGAGGGTGTAACCTGGTGGGCCAACTTAGTGCCGACAAATAACGCCTTCGCCCCATTAAGAGACCTAAATGACATTGACTGACTACATCTGATGGAGGAAGCAGATAGAGCCTGTGATACCACCCTGACCAAATTAGATACAAGGGGGAGGGGAGATGAGATCAACCCGGGGATAGCTGTAGCTCAATCCACCTATGAGCATAAGGATTCAAGTGACCACATGGAAGGTTGTGCATGCAAGACAATCACTAGGACCTGTAGCTCCCAGTCAATAGCCAGCGCAAAAAGGCTTAATGGGAGAGAAATAAAAATAGTCTCCTGGAACATAGCAGGCCTGTCCACCAAATTTAAGAATGAACAATGGCTCCTATATATAAGGGAATTTCAGATAATATGTTTGCAGGCAACATGGGAACTAGCAAACAATAATTTCTTCTTAGAGGGTTACAAAACCTTCTTTTGCCCGGCGCACAAGGCGGCTTCAGGGAGAGTGAGGGGGGGGGGGTGGCTGATTATATTTATAGATCTTACATTAAAGGGAAGATGGTCAGATTTGGCTTGGTACTCAGCGGTTGCTCAGGGGCTCACATTTTTTAATAAAGGTTATAGGTTATTTCTTACAAATTTTTATAATGCGACGTCACAAGTACAGGGTTCCGCTAACCTGTATGAACTGAATACCAGACTCACCCAGACACAGGAGCGAGGGTAGATGGCACTACAGTTGGTTTTAGTGGGTGACTTTAATTGCCACTTGTGCCCAAATTAGAGGGCATTTCATGAGGACTGGTCATTTTGTACGCTCCACTATGGCCCACATATGGAGCACACTAAGAAGGGAAAGGAACTCAGTGGTCTATTAGAGATGCATTCGTTAACACATATGATGTACCTATATGTTGTCAAACAGGGTAAAACGGTTCACCCCGCTTTTAAGGGAAGAGGATGTGTCTCATTCATTGACTACATCTTTGTTTCTGTCTCACTTAAAAACTGTGTATCTAGTTTTAATATCGGGTACAGCGCCTTTAGTGACCATAATCCTTTGGCCTTACTCCTTGTTGACGCAAGCAGCCACCCAGCACCTCGTAGATTAGGGGGGGGTCAGGGCTACGGATCAAGGCAGGAGGCTGCAATGGACGCAGGTCAATGGCGAGGCCTGTTATAGCTCTCTCTTTAAAGAAGGAGAGCAGGTTATTTTGAAGTGCTTAGATTTCAGAGTGGAAGGGGCGGAATTAGTTGAGGCTTTCAGGATTTCAGGAGTGTTGCGCAAATATTTGATAGCTTGCTAAAAGCTCCAGCTCATGTGGTCAAAATGGACACTCCAAGATTGTTTGACCCACAATGCTCACGGGCCTTAAGAGAGTTGAAAGCCACCCTAAAGATTTCACCAAGAGACAGGGACCGGGTGACTTCATGCCGTAAAACATATAAGCAAGCTGTAAAGGGACGCAAAGGTCAATTGCAGCATCAGGCCTGGGAAGACTTGACTGAGGCAATGGCATTAAAGGGCTCTACTGCTATTTGGAGAGTCATAAAGAAGCCCTGTTTTCATGATGCAAACAAACCTGGGTTAAGTAATACCTGGGTTAAGTAATAGCATTCTGCCAACGCAATGGCATTATCACTTCCAAGGGCTCTATAATTATCATCTAAGTTCGGATAAGACACAGGAGCAGAACGTGGAGCAGAACATACCCCCACTTACATTTTCTTTGGGTGAGGTGGAAACAGGAATTGAGGGCTTAACCAGGAATAAAGCCCCAGGCCCAGATGGGATCCCAACTGACCTTTTCATAAGTAATGTGGATTTATGGACACCCCTCCTAACAAGGGTCATAAATGCAGCAGTGGACACAGTAATGCCGGCATCATTGTCCACTGCTACGATCGTCCCTATTTTGAAGAAAGGTAATTAGGACAGCCCACAATGTTATCGTCCGATTTTCCTTATTGATGTGTCAGTGAAGGTTTTAGGGAGGTGGTCTTAAGTCGGCTGACAGATTAGGCAGAGGAGCATCAAGTTATAACTGATGTCCAATTTGGTTTTAGACCAGGGAAATCTACCACTGATCAATGCCTCAACTTATATCTCATTACAGCCAAATACAAAGTGGTCAATCCAGGGACGATGTATTTGGCATTTATGAATCTGACTGCAGCTTTTGACAGAGTAAACCGTGGGAAACTATGGGCAATTATGGGTGGGCTCGGGGTGAATCCAGGACTTATTAACATCTTAAAGTCCTTACATCTTAACACCACGGCTGCGGTCAGATATAACCAGGAGGGAATGATAACAGAATCCTTTAAGTGTTCTAGTTGGGGTCAGACAGGGTTGCATGTTAGCACCCTTTCTGTTCACCCTATATATAAATGGTCTGGATCATGCACTGAGTACCATGCAGGCAGATACCCCAGGATAGGTACCCGCGGGATTCCCGTTCTGCTTTATACAGATGATGTAGTACTCCTTGCCCGTACCCCTAAGGGTCTGCAGCTCCTAATAGACAGTTTTGTGTCCTTTATGGGGAATTTGGACTTGTCACCCAATCTTGCAAAATCCTATGTTATGTAAATGGGGAAGAAGCCGGGCAGATCCTATAAATACACAATCGGTTCTCATTGCCTAGGCAAGGTGCAGTCCTTTTCATATCTGGGTATTTGATTTGATGGTCGATTAAATATTAAATATTGATTGGAAGAGAAGTGCCAAGCTATGACTAGGTGTACTGGATCAATAACGAATTTTGCACACAGGCTATTTCGCTGGACCCCAGAGCAGATCTTAAAATTATATAGCTCCATGTGCTGTGCTAAAGTGCTATATGGAAGTGAGGTATGGGGATTTATTGAGGCCAAGAAACTGCAAGTCAAAGAAAACATGTATCTTAGGCACCTGCTAAAAGTCCCCTAGAGCACACCAGTGCATATTATTCATAAAGAATTGGGTGTCAGATATATTACTGACAAGATTATTATTATTATTATTAACCATTTTATAGCGCGCTCTGCTACTGAGGAGTATCCTGGCGCGGGGGAAAGAACAGCGAAACCACGTGCTTGAAGAAAAGGGATCTCAAGTAGCGCTGTTAAACAGATGAGTTTTTAGGTGTTTTTTGAAGACGGCTACATTGGGTGTGGAGCGCAATTGAAGAGGAAGGTCATTCCAAGCGCGCGCCACGACCACCGCAATCGACTGGCCGCCAAGCCTGGCACGCTTGAAACGGGGAAGGGATAGTCGAAGCTGAGTGGAAGATCTCAGAGTACGTGTGGGAATGTAGCTAACAAACCTTTTCCTCAGATGGCAGTTAAACCCCTAGCCTGTTGGGTAAAGATCTGGGCAAATGAGGACGCAACATTAAACAGGCTGGTTATACAAGACTGTCTTTCCCTCAATCATGGGCTCAAAATCCCTTGGCTAAGATATGTGAAGGAGTCCTTTGAGAAAATGGGATGTGCAGATTTCTTCTCCAATCCTTCTAACGTGTATGCAGGATAAGACCTTGGTCAAGGATCGTCTTTTTAAGTATACTTTGACACTCCGTGAGGACAGAGAGTTTGTCAAGCCGTCGTAGAGAGAACATCTACTAGCTAAGTCTAGAAAGTTCATTGAACCATACTTGTCCTGTTTGAGCAGTGCTAACAATAGATTTTCAATGACCAGATTTAGGTTAAACCTTTTGCATTATGTGCTAGCGGACGCGTCAGGTTTTATAGCATCCATAGAAATGAACGGGCCCTGTGGCTACGACCACAGGTATCCACAGGACACCCTTCTCTTCGTTTTACTATGCCCATTTTACTCATAACCTAGAAGCCTTTTCTTGAAGAGCTTCCTAAAGAAAGCCAGATTCAGAAAAAAGTGTGTGGCTCTGTTATTTTCAAAATTGGCCCCAGATGCTTTTACACTTTTTTGTATTACTAATTTCTTAAGGGCTGCATTTAGGTTAAGGATTACAAGGGGCGGCGGAAGCCCATAGATCTCCAGCTTGCCACTCTTTTACACTATTTTAAATTTTTAGCAACATTTATCATGGCGTGCTATAGGCCCAAATAAGGTTTGAAGATGAATTCGATGGATGAGGGATATGAAATATGTGATGAGCAAATACCTTATTTATTTGTTGAAGCCGTGCTATGTAGAATTTAGAATGTTGAAGTTTTTTATAATGCTTGTACTTGTAGCCTTTCCATTTTTATACATTGTATATTTTATGCTATTTTTATATGCCGAATAAAGATTGTTATTATTATTATTATTAACTGTAAACTGTATTGCGAGGTGCGCAGAGTTCAAAATTAATTTTACATGATGAAATAAAGTTACCACAGGCCAAACAACTTGCCCCAAATGTCTGTGACACCAGTTCATGCACAATGGTGGCTCGCTCCTTTGAAACACCAAGTACGCACATAGTTGACAGCAGTTGATAACCTGGGCTCAGATGTTTCTAATAATGAAGATACAGGTACAATGAGCCCAGAAGGCAGCTTCTACTGAACCCCACACATGATGCTTCTTATAAATACCAAAAAAAGGACACTTACAACAAGAGGTCACAGCATGTCCTGACTGTCAGCGCTAGCCAATAGTAGGTCATAACATAAACACAAAACAAAGAGAAAGCTAAATGACTCTACCACAAGTCCCTTAAGGGGAAAGGTTTGCGAGGCAGGCAGACTTTTTCTTTTGAGGTGAAGGTTTCTGCACAGAAATCTAGAATCTGTACACCAAGATGCCCCACATATGCCCTGATTATGAGCGTGCCGGAAGGGTAGGTGCTGTTTACTGTCTCCAATAACATCTGACTCCCCACAACTGTGAGTTCTGACGCCTGCTCAAACCGGGGTTTCTGCAAGAGTCAGAAAACCGCGACCCACTCATAATCAGGGACATTAAGTAAATTTGCCTACACACGTTTGTGAATCAGGGACTCTGAACACTGCTGGGGACAGGTTTGGGGAAATACGACTGTGGTGCTTTAAAATGGAAACAATTATATTTGTAGGAGCTAAGGGATTCTGGTCCTAATAGCTCAATGATAGAAACGTAATACTCAAAGTAGTGGATGAGCAATGTATTTGACAAATTGGGATTAATAACGAGATGAACATTAAGGTACCATTTGTAAAAATGTTCCATGAGGGGGTAATTAAATGTCGATTAAACTTATGTACACATTGAAACTGATGTCTACATAATCACCTTAGCTGCAAGCCCCCTAGTGAATTAATGGAGGATCTCGAGTTGAATTGTTAGGCATAAATTCCATCTCCCATCGATTATTTCTTAACAAGTTAGGTTATATATGCTGGTTGTTTTTAAAATGTAATCATTGCTTCTTCAACCGAATAAGGGTCCCTTTGTTTTGAGAGACTGATGTAACTCCTATCCCCGATGGTTGCTCTAACTGTGGGTGCATCCTCTCATTTATTTGTTTATGCAATTGTCTGTGAAGCGCTTGCAAATACTATAAAAGATGTCCAAGGCAGAAAGCAAAATAAAAAATGCAATGCAACACAGACAAATGAAAGAATTAAAAAAATCAGAACACAGTAAAAATATAAAATCAACAATTAAATGTGAAAACAGTGCAGCATTTGTCATGTAAAGAGCCGTTATGCATATTTAGTGTGCCATTTTATTGCGGAGAAACAGGGAAGGGAATAAGAACTAAAACGAAGAATGAAAAATGTAAACACAATAACATTTTTTCCAATAAAAGAGGTAAGGGCTACTTTGCATCTTTATTAAATGTTTTCACATAGGAAATTTTCTTCCGCCAAAATACTCATTCTCTAGGCTTTATTCACGGGTTGCTTCTTGAATTTTACCGAATGCATTAGAGTATGTCTGCATTTTAAATGAATTTAGTTAGCTATTATTATTGCCAATGCATATCACATTTCCAGAAACTTACTGAGAACAACCGAAGTTAAATTTTATAAATCCCCCGGCAACACCTCACTCGGGTATATTCACAAGAACGTGTGCTAAACATAACCAAAAAATTCTAACGCACCTTTACACATCCCAGCCTATCGCGGGAAAATACCCTTGCGTTAACATGGAATTCACAACACGGCGGTACCATGCAATAGTCTTCCAAAACCGCGGCCAATGTCTGTGATACAACCACCGCAACGGAGATAAAAACACAAACCTCAACACGAAAAAACATGCGATGGGCCAAAGCGCGATGAGGAAATCAGCGATAAGCAGCACCAGGGCTGCAATGACACATGGCAGGTGGGAAAAATCACTATAAAAGTAGAAAAACACCCAAACACAAACTGACCAACACCGAAACACCATGGAAGCAGCCGGAGCAGGCGCAGAGGACGAGCGCAAACCCACAAGCACCCCAGATGACCAGCCTGGGACCTCGGGGACAGGGAAGGGCAAGGACAAGAAGAAGATGAAGACAAAGTGCAGTCCGCAGGAAAACAGGATCCTGATCATGCAGGTGATGGAACTCCATCAACAACTGTTTGTCACCACCAACGTGTCATTGGGCACCAACAATGTGATATGGCCTGACATCGTGGACAAGGTAAATGCCGTTGAGGAGCACAAGATGTCAATGGACGAGGCCAAGAGGCGATGGATTGACATCAAGCAAAAGACCAAGGAGAAACTCGCAGCCAACTAGAAGGCAACAATGCATACTGGAGGTGAGAGCCCAGAGCCACATCTCGTGCTGGATGACAAGGAGGAGCTGGTGTTGTGGCAGGAGTCGGGGGTACAGACACTGCAAGACAGAAAACAACAAAAACGCAACAGGGTGAGTGACCACCAGGTACTGGGGGGACGGTTGGAGTGGCCACAATAGCACACATGCACAATCAAGCAGAGCACAGTGCACACCCACGAGTACTCTGGGTCATTGCCCTGATCTACACACTGTCACAATGTACAATGCCATGCTGTCTGTATGTCAAGATGTTCCATGCAGCTGCATACATGTGGACACACAGTAATACCCCATCTCCTCTCCACATTGCAGAGGCACCGTCAACACCCCCTGCACAGCAATCCCAGCAACTCTTCACTGATGACGAGGAGGACAACCCCAGCATCGATACCCAAGCCCTCCAGCACATCATGGCAATCATCTGCAACTCCAGGATCAGGGCAGCCCAGCTGCATCGAGGGAACCCCACCCACTACCCAAACCACCCAGCAGGAGGCGCCCACAGCTCCGGCAGTCTCCCAAGACCCCAGGAACAAACCATGACCTTCCAATGCTGTGTGCTGGAGGGCCAGAGGGAGACGGCTGAGCAGGTGCGGGTGAGGTTCGGCCTCATGGCTAGCAAACTGGACGCCATCCATGGGTGTCTAGGTCTCATCAGGGACAAGCTCCAGTCCCTAACAGACACCCACGGCCCACTTCATGGTCTCCACGAGCCCTGACTGACTTAGCTGGAGTCATGATGCAGAGAGAAGAACACCTGTCTGCTCAGACTGGCTCCAGCGTTTCCAGCCGTGAGCTGGCATACATGCGGAGGCTAGTGGAGGACATGGTGCGGATGGAGGCGGAAAGGATGGAAGCCACAGCGGCACATCAGCGAAATGTAGCTGGGATCTACCATGGCCTGCAGATCCTCGTCATGGCATTGCTGCCACAAGGCGTGGCACTGATGAATGCTGCTGCCCCTGGTGTGTCAATGTCTCACCGTGGGGCAGGCTTATCCACTCTGGCACCTGATGTGTTACTGCCACACAGTGCGGCCGACAATCCTTCTCCGGCCCTTGATGTGTCAGTGGCACATAGTGCCACAACCTGTACTGCAACATTCACAGGTGGGACAGAGCACATATCCGAGGACGTGGACGTGGATGGGATTGTTGTCAAAAGGAGGCACTAGCATTCATTCCGCCACCTGGACTGTTTCTGTGTGGTGCTGCACATGGCCCCATGACCTTCCACTGACCCCCGATACACTCCGCTGACTCACCTTGGACCGCAACATGGACTGTCATATCCTGTTTGGCAACCAGACTGCGGACTGTACCTTTCCTCTTCCACAGTGCTTGTCATCCGTGGCTGGCCCTCCATGGGTCCATATTGTGTAGTGTGCTTGGCATGGCCCTGCACCTCTCCAGCTGCAAAACTCCACTGGATGTACTATAAACATCCTGTAACGCACTGCTGTGTCATGTCTTTCATCATTCATGTATAAATGCATGGATGAATGTAGGGACAGCGATTCCCCTTACGTCAATGATGCCCAACTAGTGGGATGCCAGTCACAGTGTGCTACATTGCCTATTGTGTTCCGGGTGCCGTGGACATTGCAACAGGGACACACATATTAGTCAATTCCTTGTCCGGACATGGATTGAACCACACCCAGAGCCCCACAGTCATAGCTGCAAGCCCTGCGCTGGTAGGGCATACGCCAGGACAGATCACTCCGCTTACGCTCCGAGGGGGGCCCACATAGCTACCTGTCGCAGGCGTACAAGATGGTGGTGTGCAGGTCACTGGTCTAGTTGTAAGCATGTCACGGCCACTCCCTGAGGGCAGGTTTGCACACACACACCACACCCATCCGGCACAGGCGTCACAGGCCATGTGACCCCGCAAAAATAAGGGGCTGACAACGTCACATTCCCTTCTGCCGGTGGTGACTGGATGACGGACTCTCCAAGGTGCTCAAAGGGCCCATGAGTTGTTGCACACAGGGTTAGTGGCGCCCAAAGCCTTGCAGCCGTCACAGGCCTACAACCACGTGGCGCTGACTTGTGTTGCACAGGGTTAGTGGCAGCTGAAGCCTTGCGGCCGTCAGGGTCCTACCACCATGTGACGCTGACTTGTGTTGCAGAGGGTTAGTGGCACCGAACCGTGTGATGATGACGTGTGCACTGATATGGTCTCCGCCATTGATGACTCAGGACTTAGCATCATGTGTGGGACCTGCTGGGCCGTGGGCGGGCCCTCATGATGTGGACTATACAATGGTGGCGGGACTGGGGCCTGGAGCTTGCACGGTCACATGGTGTGCCTACTGGTGGACACAACCGACGGAAGCAGGTGAGCAGTGGGGCATGTGTGCACAGGGGCGGCGTGTCTCTCTCTCCCTTCCTTTCCATCTCTCTTTCTCTCTCTCTCTCCCTTCCGTCTCTCTCTCTATCTCTCCCTTCCTTTCCTTCCCTCGATTTCTCTCTCTTGCTCACTTTCCTTCTCTGTTTCTCTGTGTCTCGCAGCTTTGATGTGTGCATGACACACGTCCTGATTTTGTGATTTATTTTCCACGCTGTGATGGACCCCACAGGAGTGTCACGCATTGTTGTTTTGTGTTGTGTTTCAATATAGTTTTTGGTTGTTACTTCAGTGCTGTGTGACTGTTTTCCATTCTTCAGGCCACACATGTGTGTATTTATTTTGGCAATGTGCGTCATCATGTGATTTTTGTGGCTCTTGTGTCATGCACGGTATGTGTATGGCTGGGGGGGTCTGGGTCTGGGGGTGGTGGCGGGGGATGTTGTGGCCCTCATGGGTATCGGAGCTGCATGATCATTGTCTCCATGGCATCTGAGGGTCTATAGGTGTGGCTCTTGGATGTGCTCCCTTTCATGTTGTGGGTAGTCATCCTGCTAAGCACCAGCAGAAGGCAGGTGTTAATTCCCTGCTGCTACTGCGGCTTATCACCTGTTTTTGTGGCGCTTCGCAGATCTGGCATTTCGTTGTGAAAGTTGCGTTGTGGTTTTTCGTGTGTTGTTGCACGGGAACGCCTACTCTGCATCTCAAATGGGTTAGTTGGTGGTGTCCACCGTGGGGATACATTTTGGGGCAGTTATCGCATCAATACAGGTGATGTCTGCCATTTGCACCAGATTGTGAATGGGGTGTTGAATATATATTTCCACTTTTGATGCGTTAAGGTAGTGATAAATTGGAGATAAGTCCTTGTGAATATCCCCCTTAGTGTTTGCTTTTAATGCTTTACCCCGCTTCACTTAAAAAAGAAAACATGAACATGGCAAAGTTGGTAAATGTTATAATCATTAGTGTTTCTCACTTTGTGAATGCAAGTTGTGATGTTATTTTCAGCAACTTGCCAATAATAAGGCACTTTCAATAATATTCTTATTAAGGAATGGACCTCTGGCAGATTTCGATGAATTTAGCAAGATGTGCAGAATAATTATAATAATAATGACAATCTCTATAGTGCAAACTACAAAGTGAAATACACCAATGACCCTTGTTATTATTTCTTATTTCAAGTACATATTTAATCAAACTCGCAGAGAAGCAATGTCCTGGCAGCAGCAGCACAACCGAATGAGTTGTCAGCAAACCACTGACGCAATTAATACAACTTGGCATGCGCTAAATTAGCTCTAGCTGTACAATTCGATGAGGGCAAGTGGCAAACCATGTTCCATGATGGAAGCGACATCACCTTAACTTTAATTGTGTCAGCTCTTTTGAAACCATGTGAGTTAAACATGCAGACCCAGATTCACAGAGGTTTAGCGTCAGGTTAGCGTTACTATTTGTGGAATAACAAACCAATGCAAATTGGTATTTACCTTGAATTGTATGGAAAAGTAACGCAACGCAGCGCAAAACTTTGTGCCAGGGGGCAATTCCATGGATGGCACATTGGCGTTCCCATGCAACTACCCATGCTTTTTGACTCAAAACCCTATCTACTAACATTAGCAGACAGGGTTTAGCACCAAAAATAAGGCAGATGAAAAGCAGGCATTAAGTAGAGACATTATTGTATTTCTCATTGCTTTTCCGACTTTGCACGTCTGCTGTACTGTACAGTGCACATCTAAGTGGGAAAAGGTTTAAAACTTGTCTAGCCATAGTATTTTTCAAAGGAAGGGTACCCTTCCTGTACAAAACCTTTGGTAGACTCAGCATTCACCCTTGCACTATAGCGCTAAGGTGTGTGCCTAGCGCACGGAATCCCAAATCAGCACCTGTGCTAGGGAGAGGGGGGGAGAATGCTATATCTCTGTTAGTATGGTGCTCTCCTGCTCTCTGCCCGTCACGCAATGCAGCGCAGCCTCTTTGAGTGTGGTGCTGGGTTGCCTGACATAGTCTAAAAATGCATTTGACAGTCCTTTGCATGTGAAGGAAAAGATGTTCAGAAGAAATAAAGCATAAGAGAAATAGCTAAGGGTGTACGTGCAAAACCAGTATCATCATGCATACTCCGTGTGTGCCGAGTCATTAGTTCCAGACTTGTTTTTATGAAAAGATGAATGGGCATCTCACAACTTCAATAGTCATTATCCATCATGTGCAAATTCGCCAGTCAGTGGTTATTTACAATTCATAACATGGCCATGTACTTCTCAACTGTAGTCCACACAGTAGACGCATTTTGTATTGCACTGACACCACAACACTTTGGAAGCTGAGGGCAAGAGCCCTTCACCTTCCCGATCAGCTGTGTTGCATGCATGTTTCCCTGGCTAATAATTCAAGCTGAAAACGTCCAGTTGCAGGAATCTCTTTCATTTCCCACACCGAGCAGCAGAGAAACTGCTGATAATTAAAAAAAAAAATACACAGCAAGCACACAGCCTGCGTTTTTTCATTTCTGCCTTGTATATCCGTCTATACCATGTTCTCTCAGCTTCATACAGGCACTTTATACGCACAGTACACCAAATAGTGTTCACTTCACCTTTACAGTGCGGATCTGTCCTAACTTATGTGTACATTAAAGGCCATATGTACCAAATAATGTTTGCGGTCAACTTCAGAAACAGTTTCTGACTACAAAAATGCTTTTTGACATGTCCAAAATGTCCAAATTGTGATTTCAGTAACATGTTACTGAATCACAATTTGTATTTAGCAATTTGGTCTTAGTGAGGGCTGTGTTTAGAGCATCTTATCCAAATACTGAATTGCAGTTGTATGTATGAATGTTTTGTGACTGAATTACGGCCGCAAACCATTCATTTTTTGCCTACACCTCAAGGGTGGTGGTAACCATTTGCAAATAGGTAGGGGTCCTTAGGGGACAACTTTCTGAATTTTGAAACCAATATTTTTTAAGAGCAGGCAGTGGTGCATGGGACCACTCCCTACTCTTAAAAAATGTAATTTAAGGGACAGATTTACAAGACCCTTGCGCCACTTTTGCGTCACTGTTATCATGGGAAAATTGATGCAAAAGTGGCGCAAGGGGCTTGTAATTCTGTCCCTAAATGTTTATTTTGATCTTTTTAAACACAATCTGTATTTAAAAAAAAACAAGATTGCTTTATTACAAAGCAAACAGACACGGTGGTCTGCTGATCCCAGCAGGTCACCATCCCTATGTTGACTGCAATTCCTAATGAGTAGCAAACTGCAAACTCCCTCATAAATATTCATGTGGTAGGTCTATTAGGAATTGCTATGTCCAACTTCTAGGTTTTTGTACGTTAAGAATTGCGATTTCCTAATTGCAATTCACAAACGCCCACATGCATCAAGCGATTTTGGAGTCGCAAACGGTGCGAATCGGCAAATTCGGCCGTTTGCGATTCCAAAATCCCTTTTTGGGATGCATTAAAGAATTTTTCAAAAATCACATTTTTTTGCGATTTCTAAAAATGTGATTGCATTTAAGGAATCGAATTTTTGCGATTCCTTAAATGCAATGCATGAATGTTTAAAAAAATGTGAATTCGAAAATAGGAGGAGCAAATTAACACGAGGTTGACCCTCGTGTTAATTTGCGAAATCTTTCAAAAATGCTCAAAAAAGCATTTTTGAAAGTGTCATGTTACACACACACATGTCCTTTGGACATGTGTGTGTGAAACTTGCACTTAACAAAACATTTCAAGGGTGCAGGGGGGGTCCTTTGGACCCCCCTCAGCACCCTTGAAATGCATAAACAAATTGCGATTCGCAAAATGAAAATCGCAAATAGTTAATGCCTTCCCATTGATTCCTATGGGCCTCTAGGCCCATAGGAATCAATGTAATGCCATTCCTTTGTGGTAAATAAATAAATAATACCTCTATTTTTGACTGGACATAACAATAACAGATAGCTCAATAAATAAGAGTCAAGATTCGAGGTAGTAGGAGTTTGCAGGTTTTAATACAGCATAAAGGACAGGAACAGGACAACCTGCACGGGCAAGATCTGGGATGGCTAGCAACTTTTAATGACAGTGCACAAGCATATATAGTTAAACAAAATACATTACAGTACATACAGTTGGCGTAACAGTGGGTGGGGCCTGTAACAGTCGCGAGAGATAAGGCAGAAAGGAGGTGTAACAAGAGGCGTGAACAAGGCGTATACATAGACATGTGATGTAAACGTAACGGAATATGTCACAAATGGGGCGGAAACATGGAGGGGGCTACCTAAGGAGCCGGGACCTCTAACCTAGTGGTGCGCGCAAGCTGGCAATGACGTGTTACTAGGGAGAAGCTGGGGGCTATGACTTCTGAGCTAGAAGGAGAGACGAAAGTCTGGAGAGTCAGAGCGACATGTACCTAAACACTATCTAGTATCTGATGTTTAGAGAACATGTTGATAGAATCCAAAAGTTATCAGGGCAAAGGCTAACAGACACTAAGACTGGTGCATGCATTATTCTACATGTAGTGTGTGTTGAGGAATATTAAATGACCATAAATACAGTATTTCTCTTACATGGAGACGTAAAGGCTAGACGATGACTGAAACTATTGATGCGATTCAGTAGCTTAGGAATGCAGAGAAGGAGAGCTGGACGGATAACTGGAATCATAACATACTCTTGGCAGACTGGCAGGCAGAGCCAGGCCGAGCCGGGCACTGTGAGGCAGGAAGTAAGTGAAGGGTCAGGGATACAGGTGGGGGCTGTATCGCTCCTCAGCGAGGGTTCAGGAGACAGGAGCTGAATCTGAGTCCGGGCCCTTTTGAGGCCTAGAAACGGGGATTTTTACAATGAAATAACGTGCACACTGTGAAACGTGGCAACGTAACTTTACATAGGCCTAATACTCGTAGCTTTCACGAGAACTGGAAACTGGCATACTAGAGTTGGACACAACTGTAATTGCGTCTTAAATCGATCATGGGGAATACATATGCATATTAATCATGCACACATAACATAAGATGGGGAACACGTAGGGACACAGAACATGGCAAAATTTACTTTTCCACATTCCCTCCTTGTCACTACGTTTCCATCAGGAAACATCAATATTCATGATACCATCTATCATTTCATACAGTATCATTTGCTCGTCTCGAATTTTCTTGGAACGGGATTTAGGACGGGACTTGGGACTAGAAATACAAGAGGTAGCACAAATGCCGCAAATCGCAGGGCCACATTGTATACAGAGGCAGCAACTGAATATGATCGCTACTGCAATACCTAGAAATGACAATACTTTCCATCCCCAGGCAGAAATTATACTCCAGAACCAACCGGACCATGTCCAGGTGCCTGGATTCTGGTGTAACTGATGGGCAATTTTATGAAGTCTGGTTATAGCTGAATAAACAGACGGCGCGTTATTTGGAATGAAAATGCAGCAACTAGATCCGATGACTCTACATGCTCCTCCTCTATCGGCCAGTGTGACGTCAAGAACGAGACGATTTTGGAGCACGACAAATCTCATAGCAGATTGCTCTTCGGTTAAGTTACCTAGGGCAGAGGCAGTCTCATTCACTACTGCTTCAAGAGTTCTTGTTAACCTACGGATTAACTTACTATTCTGGATAGGTCCTATAAAGAAAAAGAATCCTCTATTGAAATCTGTATACTGTTCTAGAGCAGTTTCAGTTTGATCGACAATCGGGGACTCGATCTCCCTTCTATGTCTAATGTGTACTAGATGTGTGTTTCTGTGATAATCAGATGGGGCTAGGAAAACTGGTGGCAGTAGGAAGGCAATGTAACAGGTTCCCTCCCAATCGAGGGGCAGACGAACATATGCGGTCTGACCACAAACAAAATAAGAATGACGTGAAGCTTTGAAAATAGATTTCCCACTGTCACTATACTCGACAATAGTAGTACAATCACTATGTCCTACATGTACGGAACCATTATTTCTGACACATAATTCGCCTTTGACTGGTAGTACTGAAATAGCAGGTAAGTCTGGAGTAGGATCAGACTGAACATTCAGGACCATAAAATTCGAAGAATAATTACCTAAATTATAAACTTCATTTTCTAGATCTAACCCTGTTCTGTGGGGAAGACCTTGCTTGTCTGGAAAACATGTACTGTTCAGAAAGGACATATCAGTTGAGGATGACGTTAACATGGACCAGGCTCCACATGAGCCATTATGTGAGAACGGATAAGGAAACAGTGGCAGAACTCCCTTCGGTGTCTGGAAAGGGGGGAGTCGACCACACACCCAACAATTTGTGGCATTGCTGGTCTGGTGTGAATAATGTAACATACGGATAAATGAATTGTTGCGCATAGCAAGACGATAGGATAGTTTGTGAGGAGGTAGATCACTAAACGTGTGCTCTACTGTAGCATTAGAAAACATATTCACATGAGAAATTGGAAAACATAAATGAAATGCATAACCCGTGCAGGTAACCATTAAGCTTAAAAACAATATAAAACTTAGAAAAACGATACATCGGATTGAGTTTTGACTAACTCTCTCACTATGGGGGTCTATTTCATACATGTCAGATACCTGTCTAACCGTTTCACCTAGGGGAGGACTTAGACAATTAAACTGGCTGACTTATTTTACTAGACCGTAGCTTACTTTTATACTCCTGCTGCGGAGTTTTCTCTAACAGGGAGGGCTTGATATCAATGTCATTTGCGGGACAGTCCTTAAGAATAGTATCTTGGCAGTCTTTAAAATCTTGACAATCCTTGGAAATGTTCTTGGAAACAGTTTTTAGTCCGTGAAATTTCTTGACGTGTGACAGGTGCACCCACCCCTTCCTGCCTTCCAACTTGACGGCAGTACGGGTGGTTAGAAGGACTAACTTCGGCTCCTTCCAGCGAGGCTCCAGCGGACTTGAACGATCAAAATTGCGGACGAGAACCAAGCTTCCTGGAACGATTTCATGCGGTTTCACCTCAGTATTATCTGGAAATGCGGCGGCAACCTGTGAACGACAAGAGTGTAGGGCAGACATCAAGGAAGCTAGGTAATCTGTCAGCATATTACTGGAAACATCTGTAATACTTCGGGGTCTGGGTGTACCCCACACGTTCGGGGGACGGCCGAATACGACCTCATAAGGGGACAGACCTGATCTGGAATGTGCGACCATGCGCATATAAAACAGAGCGACTGGCAGGGCAACTAACCAGTCTACACCTTTCTCTTTACAGACTTTGGCAATACGGATTTTCAAGGTTTGATTATGTCTCTCTACGAGACCGGCTGCTTCTGGATGGCGTACACAATGGAACTTCCACTGGTACCCTAACAACAGGGAAACGTGCTTCATTAATTCAGATGAGAAGGGCTGGCCGTTATCAGAATATACGACCCTTGGGAGTCCATAACGGGGGAAATATTCACGAACCAACTGCTTGGCAGTGGTCGCGGCTGTGTAATCTGGGACTGGATATGCTTCTGTCCACCTGGACAAAGCGCATACAACTACAAGGACATACTTGAAACCTCGACATCGCTCCATCTGAATATAATCCATCTGGAGGACTTCAAAAGGGTGGTCAGGGGGCTGGAATCCACCTTGTTCCACCGGGACACTTTTACCTGGATTGAATTGACAACATATCATACAAGTACGGACTTTCTGCTTGGCTGCAGCTCGTAAATGCTTGTTAAACCAAATGTTCTGGATACTGTCTAACATGGCTTTTTCTCCTAAGTGTGCAGGACTATGTGCGGTATTGATAATGACTTGAACCATTGAGTCGGGGAGAAACCATGTGGCTCTACCCTTCGTCAACCATCCCTGATCTGTCTGGACCCCTCCTTGTTCGGACCATTTCTTAATTTCCTCGGGGGTAGCATGTAACTGGATATCTATGACATCTTGAGTAGGGTCCTTAACTGTCATACAAGTAGTCTGTTCTAGAGTGGATGTCGGTGTCTTGTTAACTGGTATGTCTGGTGTCTGTGCTGTAAGCTTGGCTGTTCGATCTGCTAGATCATTACCTTGGGAAATAATGTCTGTAACTTTCGTATGTGCTTTGCACTTCATGATAGCAATAGATGTCGGTAAATGTATTGCATCTAACAGAGCTTGAATAAGGAGACCATGCTGAATCTTGGTTCCATGAGAAGTCATGAAACCTCTCTCTTGCCAGAGCACTCCAAAGTCGTGTACAACTCCGAATGCGTAGCGTGAATCTGTGTAAATATTAACTTTCAGGTTCTTGGCGTGTATGCAGGCTTGAGTCAGAGCAATTAGCTCTGCTGCTTGAGCAGACAGGGTGTCAATACGGTGTGTTTCAATAACTTCAGTGTCAGTAGTCACTGCATACGCGGCTACTAGTTCTCCTGTACTCGTTCTCATACATGAACCATCCACATAAAGTGTCAGGTCGGGATCTGGTAATGGAATATCTGTCAGGTCTTGTCTTGGTTTAGTCATAGTGTTAACAACTTCCACACAATCATGTGTGACAGGATTTGAAGTAACTGACGGTAACAGTGTAGCAGGATTTAGAACGTTGCAGCGTCTGATTTCTATGTGTGGCTGGAACAGTGTCAGTTCATAACCTGTTAAACGTGCAATTGTCAAGTGCTGAGTCTGTGTTCGGTTTAAAAGAACTTCCACGGAGTGTGGAACTTGTACTGTCAAGGAATGTCCTAATACTATGGAATCAATTTGTCTGATAGCTAGTGCTGTGGCTGCAACTGACTTGAAGCACGCAGGCAGAGCCTGGGCTACTGGATCTAGTGTGCTCGAAAAATAAGCACAGGGCTTGTATTGTCCTGCTTGATCTTGTGTAAGAACAGATAATGCTGTACCATCACGTTCTGTGACAAAAAGTGTAAAAGGCTTATTGTAGTTCGGTGTAGCTAGGACAGGAGCTTGGCATAAGGCTTTCTTTAACTCATTGAAACTAAGTGTATGTTCCGATGTCCAAGGGAGGACAGTCGATACGGCTGCCTCCTGTGTCGTTAACTGTATCAGTGGCTTGGCTAGAAATGCATACTGAGGAATCCATTGTCTGCAATAAGAAGTAAGGCCGATAAAAGCACGTACCTCCTTCTGTGTCTTGGGCTGTGGAAGACTCGCTATTAACTGGATACGGTCAGGTGTCAACTGCCTACCCCACTTGGACAGTAAGTGGCCTAAGTAGATCACTTGCTGGACACAGAATTGAAGCTTTGAAGGAGACACCTTGTGCCCCATCTCGGCTAGGAAATACAGGACTGTAAGCGATGCTCGCTCGCAAGCATGTTCAGAACGGGCTGTGATCAGTAGATCATCGACATACTGGAGCAGGGCAGTGTCAGTTGGCATGTGAATGTTGTCTAGTTGTCTCTTAAGTGCTTGACTGTAAATGCTAGGACTTTCTGTGAAACCTTGAGGAGCTCGTGTGAATTTATAGCTCCTTCCATTTAAACAAAAACCGAAAAGGTACTGGCTGTCTGGATGAATGGGGACACTGAAAAATGCATTCTTGAGGTCTATTACTGTAAAAAATATTGCCTCAGAATCAATGGCTGTCAATAGGGATGAGATATCTGGAACAACTGGATACTGGGGAATGATACATTTATTGAGTTCTCGAAGATCAATCACTAATCGATATACTGGGGGTGCATTTGGATCAGTACGTTTCATGACTGGAATGATAGGAGAATTACATACATTGGAGTCAGTTTCTACAACTACTCCTTGAGCAATGAGCTCGTCAATAATTTTGGATAAGGCTGCTACAGCCTCAGGTGGCAATCTGTAATGTCTGATTCGTGGCAAGACTATACCTTGCTTGAGAGTCACACGATGGGGTGTGATTTGCATGAAGCCAACATCAGTTGGACCTTGCGCCCATAGATGCTGCAGAACATTAGACAATCTCGGATCAAAATCTCGTAAAACATAGTGACCCTTGAAGTCACGTAAAAACAAACGTATTCCCTCTGGGGAACAGCAAATAACTGCACCTAATTCTTTCAGTGTCTTAATGCCTAACAAATTTTCTGGACATGACTTCGTAAGTAATAGATCAGTAGTTCGGGACAATGGACCAACTTCTAGAGTAACTGGCTTTGATATCTCGTTTACAATTGGCTTTCCTGAAAATCCAAGGGAAACATTTCTAGAGCCTGAGAGCGGAGCCCCTGGAACCTCGTCGTGACTTATAGTAGTCCTACTTGCCCCTGTATCAATCAAAAACTTTCTGTCTTTCCCTAATACTTGGCTGTGAAGATAGGGACCTTCTTGATCTACAGGAATCTCGATGAGAGGCAAGCCTACCTCCCTCTCTAGGCTGTTTCATGAATACGCTTGATACTCTGGATACTCTGTCTGTGCATACTGGTACATCTGCTGTGTAACATGCTGTGTTGCAGCGATAGGCTGCGGTGCTGTAACTGTCTGTTGTGTATTCTGTGGCTGAGAAGTCTGTGAAACTTGTTCTTGTCTAGGCGGACGTGGTCTTTCTTTAGTTTTACCAGTGGCTATATTGTGTTTCAGAACTGCACACTCGTTTATAAAATGACCTGGCTGTTTACAATAATTGCATGTCCCTTTAACGGGAGCTGCAGGATGACTGACTTGATTCGGACCCCTCTTCTGACTGTCTTGAGGAACAGATTGTGCAACTAGTACTTTCATTTTCGTGTCTTTCATACGTCTTCTCTCGTGTTCTTGCTCTTCTCTGATTCTGTTCTGGTGATACTGGAGCATCTGGAGCATTTGGGACGGGGTACTAGCTTGCCAAGTACTTTCGACTTTCAAAACTCGATTTTTAACTTGTGGACTTGAATTCTCGACTAATTTAGTAACAAAAAGATGAGGGTATGACTCGCTACTCGTCTTCAAACCACTGTTTATTATAAAACATTTCTCAAATCTGGAATAAAAATCACTAGTGTCTTCGTCTTGTTTCTGTTTACAGGCTGAGATTGCATCCCAGTCTTCCTTTTTAGTGGCTAATAATCTAGGTAAAACTTGTATTAATAATTCTGGTAATTCTTTACATTTGTCTCCAAGGCCGGTACCTGGTACTCGTATCTTATCTTCAGCTTCTAGAGCTGTCCAATCGATCTTTTTCTCTCCCGCCTCCCAATCCTTTTCCTTGAGTTTTTCATATATGCCCGCAGGCAACAGGACTTTTAACATTTTAATAATATCTGGATACGTGTATTCTCCCATACGGAGCATGTCTTTTAATTCTCGGTGGAACCCTGCTGGATCTTTGTCGTGACAGGGAATTAATTTCTTCATCTCTAAGAGTTCCATCTTTGTAACTGGGGTGTAAACAAATACTCGTTGCATTTCACCACCCGTTGTCCTAACTGGGTGTACTTCTCGTAGCGGATGCTGTCTATCTATGTAAAACGGTTTACTTTCTGGAGGTGAGACATGAACAAAATGCGGGTTCAAAAACGTTCTATATTTGTGGCGCTGTTCTAGAATGACACTAATTAAATCGGTACCTAAACCTTTCCATCTATACTGGAGTAACTCGTTCAGGACATCATGTAACGGACCTGGATCAGAATGTTGACCCTCATACAGCGTAATGAGGTGCTGGATCATATACATACCCACCAGTCGCTGCTCGGCTGGCGGTAGTTTCAGAAACATTTGTGCCACTATTTCGTCTGGAAAAGTGGTAGAATCAGTAATCCATCGGACTGCTGATCGGGCTAGTTCTTGTTTATGCATGGTACTTAATTCACTATAACCGATTCGTGATTTCAGAATTTGATCGGTAGCTTGAAATACTTGTTCTAGGGAACCTTGTTCTGGTGCTGGAAGATGAAAGACTTTCTTGTGTTCTAGGCGTAAATGTCGGTCTGGAAGTCTAGATTTACCTACATACGCTATTCTGGCGGTATTCTCGTCGTCTACCTCTTCAGTAGAAGAGTCATTTTCTTTCTCGCTTACTTGTGCTTCTTTGCGTTGTTCGTGTAACCTTATTATTTCTTTACGTATTTTCTTGTACATACTCTCTATACTATTGAGTGTCTTGTGCTTACCCTCGGCTATATTATCACTCCACTTTGTCAGAATTCTCATTTCGGTCAGATCTTTAGTCGGGGAATCTTGTTCCCGTATTAAACAATTGATCAGAAACTTTAATAACATGAACTGGATCTCAGCTTTCCTGAGAGACATGACTTCACCAATACTTTCTGGATCGTCTCCTGTACGAATGAAACGATACATTCTGTCTAGATCTTCTTTCATATTCGGTAGGGTGACCAAATACTCGGACACCTGTCTTATACGTACGGAATATATAACCATACCATCCTCGCCTGGGACTGGATCATAACAGCATTCAGTAAGAAGTCGCCTGATTTCTGCAATAGTCTTATATTTGGGCGTACGCTGTAACGCACGTTCATGTAACTCGACTGCTCCTAAACGTCTACTTGGCGGCGGGGTACCAGGAGGACCTCCGCCCGCGGCCCCTATACTGGAATCGTCGACTGATACTCTTCGTGCTGGCAGAGTGACTGATGTGGCGGGAATTTGTACTACGGGCTGGACCGGGGGTACCGTAACAGGTACTGCAACAGGTGCCCCGGTGGCTGGAGGATCATGAATTACATTAATTACAGGAGCTGGCAGAACAGGATTTGCATATTCTGGGACTGTGTCGTCCAAATAGGACGAGAGAAAAATATCAGCTGCGGTCGGTTTGTGACGTAGCTTGGTCGGAACTAAGGGTGGCGGAAAATTACATGGTGCTTCCGGGGTTGCTTTTGGCAAGCCCTCGGCAAGAAGAGGATACATACCCTTAATGAGGGCATTCCTCTGTCTGTCTGACTGTTCGGTTTTAACTCGTTCACCTATTTCGATTAATTCCCTTTCTTGGGCTCTTTCTAAGGATTCTCTACTTAATTCTGACTTTCTGATTTCTTTTTCGGTTCTTTTATGAGATTCTTTGCCCCATAACTCGATGGCATCTTTCTGTGACTGTCTGGCTTTCTTTTTCCATAATACTTCTTCTACTCGCATGATGCACTCGGCATCCCATGTACCCGATACGGGCCATCTGTACTTTTCTTCTAACTGTTTGGTGTACTCCACCCATAAATCTAGATATAATATGGCACTTATGCCATGCTTCTGATACATAAAATGACCTGGACTGTCCCTAGGCGGGACAGGGACTGCTTCTTCTAACAGACCTTTTCTAGTTTTTAACTGACGTAGTTTTGAGAGCAGCGGCATGACTGAACTGTAGTCTAGACGCAATTACAATACACAATGAACACGATAATTACACCACTTTCATACCACGACATTGAAATACATGAATGACATTTAAATTAACAGTTTTGACAAAATACTACCTGGAATACTGAAAACAGAATACATGAATTTCTCGAGAACAGAACGGACTAGAACAGAAACTAGATGCACTGCTAAAACAGTACGAAACTTACCGGTCTCATAAAGAGACACGTCAGGACCCGCATCCACCTAAGTGGACACTTCGTGTTGGATCTGTGTACCCCAAACCCACGGACCAGAGACAATGCAATTGACCCTGTCTAGATACTACCCCAGCAACGGTACTCACCGGGCAGCAAGAACGGAAGGCCTCGGACTGGACTGGACTGCTACGATGACGGACGGACGAACTTCGGACTTTTGTTACGGGTGGGCCTCCGGATACCTCGGACCTTGGACTCTCGGCTTGGGCTCTGGTCGGGACTCGCCGTGTTCCTCCACCGCCTCGTCTGGATGCTGGACCGCAACCTCCGTCTCCTCCGTGGGCCTGAGGGATACTTGAAGCAGAAATATCTGCACGTGCACGGTATGGTTCCGTCACGGCTGCAGAGGATCAGGGGGCTTGCGTGGCTTCTCCGGCGCGTGGGGAAAGGGCAAGTCCCTGTTCGGGCGCCATTATGTGGTAAATAAATAAATAATACCTCTATTTTTGACTGGACATAACAATAACAGATAGCTCAATAAATAAGAGTCAAGATTCGAGGTAGTAGGAGTTTGCAGGTTTTAATACAGCATAAAGGACAGGAACAGGACAACCTGCACGGGCAAGATCTGGGATGGCTAGCAACTTTTAATAACAGTGCACAAGCATATATAGTTAAACAAAATACATTACAGTACATACAGTAGGCGTAACAGTGGGTGGGGCCTGTAACAGTCGCGAGAGATAAGGCAGAAAGGAGGTGTAACAAGAGGCGTGAACAAGGCGTATACATAGACATGTGATGTAAACGTAACGGAATATGTCACAAATGGGGCGGAAACATGGAGGGGGCTACCTAAGGAGCCGGGACCTCTAACCTAGTGGTGCGCGCAAGCTGGCAATGACGTGTTACTAGGGAGAAGCTGGGGGCTATGACTTCTGAGCTAGAAGGAGAGACGAAAGTCTGGAGAGTCAGAGCGACATGTACCTAAACACTATCTAGTATCTGATGTTTAGAGAACATGTTGATAGAATCCAAAAGTTATCAGGGCAAAGGCTAACAGACACTAAGACTGGTGCATGCATTATTCTACATGTAGTGTGTGTTGAGGAATATTAAATGACCATAAATACAGTATTTCTCTTACATGGAGACGTAAAGGCTAGACGATGACTGAAACTATTGATGCGATTCAGTAGCTTAGGAATGCAGAGAAGGAGAGCTGGACGGATAACTGGAATCATAACATACTCTTGGCAGACTGGCAGGCAGAGCCAGGCCGAGCCGGGCACTGTGAGGCAGGAAGTAAGTGAAGGGTCAGGGATACAGGTGGGGGCTGTATCGCTCCTCAGCGAGGGTTCAGGAGACAGGAGCTGAATCTGAGTCCGGGCCCTTTTGAGGCCTAGAAACGGGGATTTTTACAATGAAATAACGTGCACACTGTGAAACGTGGCAACGTAACTTTACATAGGCCTAATACTCGTAGCTTTCACGAGAACTGGAAACTGGCATACTAGAGTTGGACACAACTGTAATTGCGTCTTAAATCGATCATGGGGAATACATATGCATATTAATCATGCACACATAACATAAGATGGGGAACACGTAGGGACACAGAACATGGCAAAATTTACTTTTCCACACCTTAATTGCGATTCGCAATTAAGGAATCGCAAATACAGAAAATTAAGAAATCGCAAAAACTATAGAGATTTCTTGATGCATAGGATTTTGCAATTCCTAAATTGCGATTCCTTAATTTTCGCAATTTAGGAATCGCAAAATCCTATAATGATGCATGTGACCGATTGAATCGCATTTAGGAAATCACAAGCCCTAAATTCTGTACATATGGCCCCATGATATGTAGTTGTAAGAGACAATAACATCAGCATAATATATGGTATCTTTAGGCTCTACATCTACTGAACAGTCTTCACATAATGACATCTAACTTCATGACATAAGTACATTTGAATTTCGCAGTGCATGTCTATAGTATAACAAACAAGCTACATACGACAAAGTACCTTTTGTGTCTTAACTCCAATCTCGGAAAAAAGGCGAGAGGGATGCTACAGCAATAGTTGGTTATAGGTGGCAAACATACAACCACAAACAGCAGCCAACAGTTGGGGTTTCCAATTTACCCTTGTCCCACTCCCTTGGCAATTGGGCACGTTAGACACTGTGCCCTATTACAGGGGGTTTATTTATTTATTTATAAGTTTTGTATACTGCGAACGGTGCACAGACATAATATCGACTCCAAAATATCGTTTGGACAGAATATCGAGTTTTAAATATCGTTTGGACAAAATATCGACAGGACAGAATATCGACAGTCAAAATATCGTTTTTAAGGTAAGTGAAGTAATATCGACTGTAAATAATATAGAAAGTGAAAATATCCAAGTATATAATCTAGATAGTAAAAATATCGTTTTTTAAATATTATTTAATTATTTATAGTGTTTTTATGTTATAATATGTGTGAAAAGTGTCATTTTATGTTATAATTATTTTTAATTAATGATTTTTTTGTAATTATTGTGTAATTTTATTCTGTAGCGGGTTGTGGGTTTATAGGGGAATAGGGTGGGAAGTAATTTAATTATAATTAATTAAATATGTAAATTTATTAATTGGTAGTAATAATTAATTAATTGGTAATTAAATAATATTTGTTAATTATTTAAAATTTAATTGGTAATTAATTTAATTTAATTGATTAAGTGCTAATTATGTAAATTAAAATAATTTATTTCCTGTAGCGGGTTGTGGGTTTATAGGGGAATAGGGTGGGAAGTAATTTAATTATAATTAATTAAATATGTAAATGTATTAATTGGTAGTAATATTTAATTAATTGGTAATTAAATAATATTTGTTAATTATTTAAAATGTAATTGGTAAGTAATTTAATTTAATTGATTAATTGCTAATTATGTTAAATTAAAGGGGTATTTTTAGGGTTCAGGGTCAGTTTTTAGTTTTTGGGTAAAGGGGTATTTTTAGGGTTCAGGGTCAGTTTTTAGTTTTTGGGTAAAGGGGTATTTTTAGGGTTCAGGGTCAGTTTTTAGTTTTTGGGTAAAGGGGTATTTTTAGGGTTCAGGGTCAGTTTTTAGTTTTTGGGTAAAGGGGTATTTTTAGGGTTCATGGTCAGTTTTTAGTTTTTGGGTAAAGGGGTATTTTTAGGGTTCAGGGTCAGTTTTTAGTTTTTGGGTTAAGGGGTATTTATAGGGTTCAGGGTCAGTTTTGGGTTTTTGGGTAAAGGGGTATTTTTAGGGTTCAGGGTCAGTTTTTAGTTTTTGGGTAAAGGGGTATTTTTAGGGTTCAGGGTCAGTTTTGGGGTTTTGGGTAAAGGGTTTTTTTAGGGTTCAGGGTCAGTTTTGGGTTTTTGGGGTACAGGGGTACAGTGTAAAAATAAAGTAAAATTAAATTTACATTAATTTAATTTAATGAAATTAAATTAAATTAAATTATATTAAATTAATTTTAAATAATTTAAATTATAAAAATTATTATATACTTACCAATACTTACGTTGTAATGGTAGTGCGTTGTAAAAGTTGCGTTGTAACGTCATATATCCACTGTTGCACTCCTTGGAGTGGGAATAGTAATTTTAACCCCTACGCTATCCAACGCTTTCCCTACTGTTGCACCCACTGGAGTGGGAATAGTAATTTTTACTCTATTGTATTTGTACGTTAATAATATTGGCTATTATTTAATTAAATTTTGTTACTATATATATATATATGTTTTAAGAAATATGATTAAAAAAATATTATTTTTTTACTTTCATTAATTATTTAATTATTAAAAGTTATTTTAAGTATTGTTAAGTATATTTTAGTAATTAATTTTTTATATTAATGTAATTAAACATTGTTTTTATTAAAGTCGATATTTTTTACAACGATATTTTTGTAAACGATATTTTTAACTCGATATTTTTGTACTTACCTGTTTGTAGATAGAAACTCGATATTTTGTCTCTCGATATTTTGTCAACGATATTTTTGTTGGTCGATATTCTGTCCCTCGATATTATTTCAGTGATCCACTGCGAACATGACCCAAGTGGGTATCAGAGCGCTTTACATAAGGATGACGCAGAAATAGGAACACATCTCAAAGAGCCAAAACAAGGTACACGTAGGTCAATGTGTCACACAAGTAAGAATTACATAGTGGAGGGAAATAGGTAGAAGGCTACCTATAGATGTAGATGGTCATCCAATTTGCTATCCAGCTTTTCGATGAAACCATTCAATTTATCATGCCTTTTCTTTTGTCTCCATATATCTGATCTGGCCACTATTTCTGCCTTTGACTCTTTTAGTCAATTGGATTTCCACATTTGTAATGGAGATGCAAAGATGAACTTCCAGGCCATGGCGATCCAGTGCTTGGCCAATTCCAGGGTCAGAACCTAACAAATCTATATATATTTAAGGATTGTTTGGACACTGGGGGCACGTTTAGTAGGGTCTGAATGGGGTCAAGAGGGAGGAGGCCATTGGTCAGCTCTTCTATGTATCAAAGTACATCTTCCAAGTACTGGGTTATCACTGGGCAGTGCCATATCATGTGAAGGAAGTCCGCTTCCTGCTCTGCACATCGCGGGCATGCTTTGCTATGGGGACTTCTAAACTGTATTGCTACCCAAGGGCTTCCGAACACTGAATACATCAGGGTGCATCACCTATGATTACATGGGTTAGGCAGGGTATAAGTGGGGGTACAACAAGGCTTTGAGCTGTTTTGTAAACCGTGCCTCATTGTCTTGGTTTCTAAATTCTACGTGTATTGTGTTCTATGAGAACATGAGAAGGAACTTCTGCCCCATCTAGTTCTTTGGATTCTAGGCATTTTCAGAAGTTGGGCATTGGAGGATGTTAATGTTTTATTGGGGTATAAGGTGTCAAAAGTGCCCTAATGAAGGAGGGACCTTTTGAGTGAGCCCTCTGTATGCTATACAAAGTGTTTTGAATTTTATTCTATCCTCAATGGGGATCCAGTGGAAGTAGGTAGTTGGGGAGAGGAGTTGGCCTAACGGCTAGGGCGCTCGACCTCGGACCTGGGGATCTGGGTTCGAGTCTCGGTAACCACGCCAAAACCTCCTGTGATTCTGGGCAAATCACTTAATCTCCCCGTGCCTAAACTGAAAGTGTGTCCTCATGTAACGTAACTGGAAAATATGTAAAGCGCTCTGATACCTGATTCGGTTCGGGTCTAGCTCGCGCTATATAAAACTCTGCAAAAAAAAAAACAAGTAGGTCAAGGCAATTTTTGCAGAGGCGTGTTTATAGACTTTAGGTAGCTTCCCTGCTGCACTATGTAGTCTTGTCGTATTTTGATAACATATTTAGGGGAGCCCATGTATAGGGGATTTTTATGAGAAAGGAGAAAGTTGGCAGATTGCTCAAACACTCGGCACATTCTAGAGAAGTTTGGGGATCAGATTTATGCCCCAGAATCATCAGTTTTGTATTTTCCCTGTCAATTTAAGGGACAGGGAGACAGCTAGTGGTATTTTGATCCTTTCCCAGGGGTTAGGGAGACAACCAGTTGTGTTGTGTCAGCAAATGAGACTATCGATAATCCGTATTCCTGAACAATGTCAGAAAGCAGATATATGTTAAAAAGAGTGGGACTGAGGGCAGAGCCCTACAGTACCCCACACTTCAGGGGGAAAACGTCCAAGAAGTATGATTTTTTGCAGATCTGAAATGGCCTATCATTTAGAAACAAAGTGAGCCAATTAAGACTGACGTTCTTTATTCCAGCTTCAATCAATCCTTGTATGAGTATCTCATGTTGTAGATGCTCTGGGGTACATGCGGCCTATCCTTTGCACTGTGAGGTCTCCGTGTAGTGCCTCCACATAGATAGTGTAAATTCCCATCCTAGTCTCATTTCCCACAAGATCTTGAGTTGCCCACCCATTTGCCCCATCTAGCGCCTCAGTGACTCCGATAAATCAATACCAAAGGAGATGATGGACGGAGAGCTTGAGCAAATCAAACACTCACCCCCAGTCAACTTTTCTGGGTTTAATCCATCATCATTCATTTGCTCACTCCACCACCTCAGTTCAGACATGGCCGTATGCAAATCAGTCTGACCTTGTACCTTATGAGAACAGTCCAACCTGAACTGCCAAGCCATGTCTTCCGTGGACCGGAAACAAGCATCCTGGGACCGGTTTCGGGGTTTCACCCCTCTATGTATGCTGTATATCTATCTCCGTGCATACAGTCCCACTCATCAATAATTCTATTAGGTGGTGTATTGATTCACTTTTGATGCTCTTACAGTGTATTTTAGTGTGACTCACGCAGTCTTAATCACATATGGTCCCAATAAATGTGGACCAATAGAACTTTCTGAAACAAAATAACAAACGGGAGGTGCCATGTAATCCTAATAATTTCTTGTGTTATTACTCCTTATTTACATCCCTCATCCCTTTTCCTACCTTTCAAGGTCCTGTAATCAACAAAATAAATAACTCCTTCAAATGCAGGGTAGTTCAATCACCGGATATTCCTCCTTCCCAGTAGGTTCCATCCTGTTTTTTCTGTCAACAGGGGACATGACTCTTTCTATGTAAAAAGCCTAATATAACAAAGGGAAGACATTAAATCCAATACCCCTACATCATTGATAATTAATCTTAGGGCAATATTAAATAGATGGGTAAGCACTAACTCTATTAGATCACTCCACAGCATTTATGGCTTAACTCCATTTAGTCTAAAAACAGAGGATTCATTACATCACCCTCTCCTTTGAGCCTGGAATTGACACCGCTGAGTATTTTCAATCCAGAGTTTGGAGTAAACTTAACTGTCTGACCTGCAGCAGTGCAGGGGTCAACCCACATTACACATTTTATATAATTTCCTCTCATTATATCAACTAAAGTTTCCCCTACATTACCGAAGAAACATCTGTCCCTCCCTTTCTTTTTATATGTTCTTTTTGGACCTACACGGCAGAATCAGGGAATCCTTGGGAAGAGCATCCACCTTGACGAATGTGTGACTACAGGGGGCTCTCTCTTGTTCTCGCCAATTTTAGCTTATTTGCTTGTGAAACTCATACACAGAGAGCAAGTTACTTAGGGAGCCACCCTCGTTTTAGGAACAACTGGTTCCGATGGAATACCATATCCTGGTATCGAGGGTGACATAATACCAGTGGGATCAAGAAAGGTCCTGACGAATGCCAATGTGACCTATAACTATGGGAACGAATATGGAAAAAACATGTTGACGAACTGGCAGTAAGGAGGGGTGTAGGAATTCCTTACTTTTTCCCGTCACCACCATCCTTTACGTTTTTAGCCCTGGCTGGAGGATCCAGGAATACATTATTGAGTAGTGACACCTCAGAGCTAGTTTTAACCTCCACTTCACTTTTTTGGTGATCCCATTATAATTTGTCATTATGTATTTGTATTTTACAAGTTTGTATTTTCTACCCCTCCCTTTTGCTCCACCTAGGCGTTGGTCTGCATAGGGGTGTACTGCAGCAAAGCCTAATGATGAAGCATGTCACAACCTTGTGAGTGAGGGCTGTTCACACTGTGCACGTGCCACCACCAAGACCTTTTCCTTGTTCACACTCTCTACTCCTCTTTGTGTGTAAAACCATGAGATATAACATTATTCTCTCAATGAATTATTGGTTAATTTTGGACAAAATGAGGAGGGATAAAAGAGGTGGATGTCTGGACGAAAAGCAAAAATTGAGAGAAGAGTAGTAAATCTCAAGGTTGCACACGGTCAGGAAGGGATACTCTGTTACACAAAAGTCATCCAGCCAGTCCAATGAATAAATGGACAGCATCAACATAGTTAATCTTACTTTGTAAAGAATAGTTAATGTTGGGTAGGCACTATTATAAGCCACACTGTGGTTATAGATATTGTAGATATTGGTTACAGACCCATCGCATACCTTAATAGATAGGCCCAAAATGTTGGGGGGCCCCATGGTCAACTCCTCAATTGTCCAGTTCAGCGAGATTTTAACCCATATCAAGAAGCCCCAAGATGAGCGGCCAGACAATAAGGGTAGTGCATCTGCTGAGTAGTTAACAAAGTCTGACCATTGCAATCACTCTAAGGCCCAGGCCTCCTGAAGGAGGCAAGATGAAAAGAATCAATATATTCACCTGTGTGGCTCAGCCAACTTGTTGTGTAATCCAGCACAATTCCAGGAAAGAATATACAACAAACTGGTAGATTCCTGTTGTTCAACTACTCTGCTGGTCAGTTGATCACTACCCATGGAAACTTCATTGACCTTTGTCACAAACAGGGATACATGTGCTGCATGATCAGCTATGTTTGAAACAGACATCGGGAGACCAGGATCAGGTGTAGTCAATCAACACAAGTCAGAGATCAATCACTCCTATAGTTACCCATTCCCGCTCTAGAACCTGTTGCAAAAGGCGAGTTGAATCCCTGTGCTAGTGATGCCAATGTCTCATGCAAACACAGTCCCAGGAAGCTTGTTTCTATCCAGGGAGGACCTGCCTGGCAGTTCGGGCTCGACTCTTTCCATGGGGAAAAGGGTAAACACTGATTTGCATATGGCTGAGTCTGAAATGGAATGGCTTGGGGAGCAAAAAAACGATGGATTTAGGCCCAGATATCTGTACTAGGGTAAATGTTTGACATTGTGCAGCATGCTGTCCATCAATTGCTCTTTTTGCATTTGTCACCCAGAGTGGGACGGG
The DNA here is from genome assembly GCF_964261635.1 of Lissotriton helveticus. NCBI lineage: Eukaryota > Metazoa > Chordata > Amphibia > Caudata > Salamandridae > Lissotriton > Lissotriton helveticus. The sequence continues at coordinate 869,099,838 of NC_136067.1, read as the reverse complement.
TATGCCCAGACGTGGGTCCAGTGCTCTCCATGCCACTGGAGTCAAGCTAGCCTGGCAGATGAAGGGTAATGGCCCAAACCCGGTCCCAGGATGCTTGTTTCCAGTCCAGGGAGGATGTGGACTGGCAGTTTGGGCTGGACCGTTCCCATGGGGAACAGGGTCAAGACTGATTTGCATATGGTTGAGTCTGAACTGGAACAGCATGGGAAGCAAAAAAACTATGAATTTAGGCCTAGATATCTGTACTTGGGTGAATATTTGGCATGGTGTAGCATTCTGTCCATCTATTGTTCTTTTTGAGACAGTCCCATGCCTCTATTGCCAGAAGGTCATCTAAAATCTACCCTGAGGCAACCACAACCTCAACAGTATCATACAATCCAGGCGTATGGCAGATTCTGCCAATTCTCTATAGGCAGTACCATACTCGGGCTTCAATTTGCTCAGGGAGACTTTCAACTTTTATGTTATTTCAATGTGTGCATCCTCCCACATTGTTCGCAGTAGTTGGAATTCTTCCTTCAGTTTTTTACCTAAACTTGAGCCTCAGTGTGGGATTGCCGCAACATGGCCAACGTTGATTCTGCTATGCCCACTCTGTCCCACAGTTTCTTATGGGCTTTGCATAGGAAGCCTATATCTACCGATATTTGGGCCCATGAAGATTTGATATCCAATATTGCCTGCAACATTTCAGAGACTTTCTCAGAGTGTTCCTGTTGTTTTTTCCCATCATGGTGGCTGGGAGTTCTAAGGAATTCTCATTTGTGAGACTGGTCGAGTGACAGGTTACTTCCCTTATTTTGGCCATGGTCTGACTCTTTACACCTGTACCTCTTATCGGGGAGGACCATTTCCAATTGTGTGATGATCCCTGTGTCCTTTTCCTAATTGTCATTTGCTAGTTAGGGGTTTCATATTTATGGGGTCCAGTGGTGATTTCCTCCTAGTACGTATCCATGCCCACCTTTTGTGGCCTGCTAAATGTGTAGATGGTTATGATGTAATCCAGTCCACCAGCCACTGGATGTGTGCCACTGATCTGTTCAGCCAGAAAGGGAGTGGGCTCTAACTTGCTATCCAACCCTAACAGTGGTGGCAGCGCATTTCTGCCAGACAAGGAGACACTGCTGTTTGGGGTCAGTGCAGGCGACAAATCACTCCACGCAAGTCATGGAGTTAAGCAGACACATATTCCCTTAAGGAGAGGAGGGTCCTGTGGATCTTGGGCCACCAGGTCGAGGTGGATCCCTGGACAAACAAGTCAGTTCTGGCCTGGGATGGTTGAGTGAGAAGCCCCCTTCCCACCTTGCTGCACCTCATCACACCCCCAGCATATTTTCCAATCGGGCTGATGGATCTGTTCAAATCCGAGGTGGAGGCAGACTCTGTGTGGGAAGTGAGTCGACTGCCATACGCGTTCCTCGCCATGTCTCCGCAGAGTGTTTAGCAGCCAGTATTCAGTCAAGTTCTCATAGCAGAAATCTTGCAGGACCCCCCGGCCTGACATTGCCATTTGCTCCCGGTAGAGGGGTTGAAGGATATTCGTAGGATCATAAAATGGGGCCACACAGAAAGTTCTGCTTATGAGACTGCTCCGGCCGCTCTTGGCCAAAACAACCATCGCCTTCGTGCTCCAGTGGCAGGTAAAAGAAGGGGTGCTCAGGGTAAAGCTCAATCCTGAGGCACTAATCTACATGGCAGAGGTACTATTGGAATGGATGGACTGTTCCATTTTGAGCTGTACCATTACTCAATGGAGTCCTGTTCAGGGATTCCTGCAGTACGGTGGTGCGCACCAGGAGTCCACCACTAAACACTAGGGATGTAATTTATTCAGTGGAAGTCCTGTGTCATAGAGCATGCTCCTCTTCCTCCAATAATAACATCATCTTCCAGTCTGCCTGAGGTAGATTTGTGAGTTTACGCATATTTTCTTTAACCCATGTGATCTAGAAACACCATAAAACATCAGGAATTTTGGTTTTGGGGAAAGGCTTCACCAAGTATGGGTCATGTCTCCCCACAATTGCCCTACCAACAGCATCCTTCCAGGAGGGAGGGGGCTGATTTTATAACTCATAATAAGTCCACCCTAGGAGCACCACTAGAAATCTGATATT